>NC_090439.1:153362472-153977236 GCF_031143425.1 Pleurodeles waltl
GGATTCAACGTAGTGCACCTTTTCAGCTGCACATTCGGTGAGCCCAGAATAGTCGTTTCATACCTTGTGAGTCTTGCTCCAGTCATGTGCTGCGTTCGGGAGCGGGTCAAAAGTATCTCAACTGAGTGAGGGACCATGACTGTTACTGGGTGTCCCATCACTATTCCTTCACTCTGAGTGAGGCTGATACCAACTGCTGCTACGGCGCGCAAACACCCTGGGAGTGCTGCTGCGACCGGATCCAGAGTAGCTGAAAAATACGCTACTGGTCTGTTTACGCCACCATGGGCTTGAGTCAAGACAGACAAAGAACATGCATCACGTTCATGGCAAAACAATGTGAAAGGCTTCGTGTAATCAGGCATACCTAAAGCTGGAGCCCTGCACATGCACTCTTTCAATTCAACAAAAGCATCCATCTCATCCCCTTTCAGTTCGATCTGATCCAAGGCATCCTTCTGGGTCAATTTCAGCAAAGGCTTCGCTAGAGTCGAGAAGTTGGGAATCCACTGGCGACAATATCCCACCATTCCCAAAAACTTCCTCACCTCCTTCCTTGTCTTTGGTGGACTCATTTGAAGTACACTTGTAATTCTTTCCTTCATTATTCTCCGTGATCCTTTCTCTATCTGGTGACCCAAGTATTTCACTTTCTTCTGACAGAACTGCAGTTTGGAAGGAGACACCTTGTGTCCATTCCCTCCCAAATGGTTCAACAGAGCAATGGTATCGGCTGTGCAGCCACTTTCTGTCTTTGATGCAACCAGTAAGTCATCAATGTACTGTACTAGGGTTGATTCGAATGGCAATTCTAACTCTTCCAAATCTTTCTTTAGAACTTGATTGAATATCGACGGTGACTCAGAAAACCCCTGAGGAATTCGACACCAACTGTACACTCTGTCTAGGAATTTGAAACAAAAGAGGAATTGGCTGTCCTCATGAAGAGGGACAGAAAAGAATGCTTGTGACAAATCGATGACTGAGAACCACTCAGCATCGCAAGGGATCTGAAACATTATCACAGCTGGATTCGGTACCACAGGACAGCACTTTATTATGATGTCATTTATTTTCCTCAAATCCTGCACGAGTCGGACTTTCCCACTTGGCTTTATTAGTCCCATTATCGGTGAATTACATGGGCTGCTTAATACTTCTTTCAGTACTCCCTGCTTCACGAATTCGTCAATAAGTTGGGCAACTTTCATGAGGGTATCTTGTGGCATGTGGTATTGTGGGGTCTGGGGAAAGATCGCATTGGGCTTTACCATCACTTTTACTGGTTCCACTCCTTTCATCAATCCCACCTCTTTCCCTGTCATGTCCCACACTTCCTTTCCGACTTTTCCCGTAATTCTGCTGGGATATCTTCTTCAGTTATCATCGGGAAAAGACAAATCAGAGGATACTCTTCGTCAACTGTTTCCATCTCATCACCTTCTACACTGTCCTCTTCTTCCCCATCACTGCTCGTCTGTATTGTTATTCCCTCGTTCGAACACATTATCGAACAACCCAATTTGCACAATAGGTCTCTCCCTAACAGTGCTATCGGGCTTGAGTCACACACCACAAACTGATGTACCCCTTGATAGTTACCAATGCTGACTGGTACCAAATCTGTAATTGGGTTCGTCAGATGTCTGTTTGCTACTCCCACCACTTGAACTGTCCTCCCTGAGAGTGGCAAATTTGGTACTTCACTGCTCTTAACTGTTGAACGTGTGGCTCCCGTGTCAACCAAGAATGAAACACGATGACCCATTACTCTTCCCTCTACGTACGGACCCCTTTGATCAACTTCTAAGGATGCCGCAAGCACACAATCTCCTTCCTCTTCTGAGCTTTCACTCTCCCATACATTGTTTATTCCACTCTCACTGTGTAATGGGAACTGTTGTACTGTGCCATTTGTACTCATTACCTGACCCGTTACCTGTGGAGGAACCATCACTTGCTGCTGACTCATTGGTGCCAAAGGTATTTGCATTTGCTGATTAGGTACCATAGGTAACTGCTGTTGCATCGGCTGCATCTGCGTCATCTGCATACGGGGCATCTGCATCTGCTGCGGCTGCATAGGTTGTAATCCCTGCAATTGATTTATGGTCTGAAAATTTTGGCTTGGACCTCTCAATTTCGGCCCCCTCATTGTCTGAAATGCATTGACATCATTGTTTTGCTGACCAACACCTACACCTGCACCTGCACCTTCCTGCACCACCATCGGGCACTCGCGTTTCCAATGACCTACATTTCCGCACGCGTGACACGGCATCACCTTCTTCATTGCCTGCACACCCGTCACAACAGTGTTCAAATCCGGACCATTATTCACAAAACCTCCTCTGCCTCTGCCTCTGGCCTGTGGCTGAAACGCCATGTTTCCCTGCAACTGCGGCTGCTGTTGCGGTACCTGCTGTTGGAACCCTTGCATCCCTGGCAACCCTTGCAGTCCTTGCAGACCTTGCAAGCCTGTCTGAGCCGCCTTAAGCTGCATCATCATCACCTTCTCTTTCAGCTTTTTCTGTTTCACTTCAATTTCGTCGCTACAGTATTTCGCATAAGTCAAGACTTCATCAATCGGTTTCGACTGCCAGCAAATCAAATGCGATTTTATCATCTAACTTATCTCTGGTCTCAGCCCTTCCACAAATCTGAACACAAAATGAAGCATATCTTTCGCCTCGATTGCTTCCGTGCCACTGTAATTCTTGAACGCCTTCAACAACCTCTCATAGTAACTATGAATCGATTCTTTAGCCTCTTGGGCAGTACGATCAATCTTCTGCCAATCCACATTTTTCGCGGCAACCTTCGTCTTCAAATGCTCAATCACCTTATAGTACAAACACATCACCATAGGTGATGGTGCACCCGTCTCTCTGTCTCTCTCTGGTTCACTTGTCGGCCAACCTACAGCTCTTTTGCAATCCTCCCACAAATCTGCCGGAACCACGATCTCGAATAGAGTGTTCAGGTCTTCCCAGAGACATTTTGCAAGCTTCACAAACCTATCAGTCTGTTGATACCATTCAATCGGCTTCTCTCTCAGTTTGGGAAAATCGTTCGTAAAAGACTGAATGTCGCTCCTGTGCCATGGTACATGTACTAATTTTCCCCCTGCTGTTTCCCTCATTGATAACATAGTTACTGTCTCGCTACTCTGCGGTCTTTTCTCACTGTGTTCTGTAGCACTGTCCCTCCTCTTATCCTTCCTCTTTACCCATCTGCTTTCCCACTTGTCTAAGCACCTCCACACTTGGGCACTCTGCAACAATTCTCTAAGGTGTGCCTTCATGCCTGCTGATCTCATGTGTTCAAAATCTGTGGTCCCAAAATCCAACCTATAGCTCCTGCTCAAGTGTTTCGTCTTGCCTATGTCAATCCCGTTCCTGTCTGCTACTTCCTGCAAACTTTTATGTACCTTGTTTACTTCTTTCGTGATCTTTGGACATAGATACCTCAACTCCTCTTCCGTGTAGGACTCTAACCTGTTCACACCCATATTCCCTTCCACCAATTCTTGTGCTTCCATGTTCAGCCTCATCCTATTCAAGTAATCTTCTCCTTTCCCACTGTCTGAACTTTGTGTGGAATTTAGACTGTTGAACCACTGTGTCAGCTGTTGCGCATTTACCCCCATCAGTGTAGCATTCACATTGACTGCCATTGATGGTTGTGGCAACTTTTCAGTATTCGATGTTAAAGGTATTATCAGTGGGGGGCTCGACCTCACCAGTGTAGACTGAGCACATATGAGACTAAACTCCATCAGGGACCCAGACCCAGTTGGCTGAGCCGCTATCGGAGTTATCCCTGAAGTGTTTTCTATGCACCTTCTTTCTGTCCCATTCTGCAGCATTGATCCCTGACTGTTTAGACCCGAATTAGGCTGACTATACAAAGGTACCACTGGACCTACGGTAATGGGCAGTGATATTGCATCTGGATTCTGTCCATTTCCCATATTCTGAGGCATGTTCATCCCCATATTATGGGTCATCATTGCCGGCATGCCCATCTGACTCCCCGTCATTTGAGCATGAGCGTTTCCTCCCTGCATCTGCTTTTGAGGCATCATAAACTGAGTTGATTCAGCTTGTGCCATTTTTGGGTTGTAACCATTCTGTACTCCCCTTACGGTTGGATCTAGAATCATTCCTGCACTGTTATCACTGTTGTAGTACCCTGGCATCTGCGGTTGATAATTTTCTGCTGGTTTCAACACGGGCACATCTGGATATATTCTCCTAACCTGCGGTATCTGCGGGGTGAACAGTAAACTCGGGTCCTTAGATCCCGATGGTGCTCCTGGACTCTGCGTTTCACTGTTCTGTACCGATGCCGGAGGGGCAGAACTGGTACTTGGACCTTGTCCATTCTCCGCATAAGGTGGTGGACGGTCGTTCAGCAATTGCATTATCAACTCCTCATCCTCTAACTCCTCTTCTCTTCTCAACTTTTCCTCGTCCTCTCTATCCTTGGAACACTTCCTGTCTGTCTTACAGGTAGCTTTCTTACCTGTCTCCTCTTCATCCTTAGTAATTGCGGGGAACAATTTTATTCCCTGCAATACATCTGACCTCCACACCTTCTGCGCATTATCCCACCTAGCATCCGCTAGTGTCTTTTCTACTTTCCTCATCCTTGTTTCAAACTTGTTCTTCTGTTGCTGTCTAGCCATGAGTTCCCATATTGCTAGATCCTCAAACTGTGCTGGCCTTGGAGGCACCTTCATGTCATACATCGTGAATCTCAAATTCTCTAGGATCCTTATATTGAATGTCCCATGTATCGGGAACGCTACGCTCCCATGTTTCTCTGTCCACTTGTGCCATTGCTTTAGCCAAAGGCACGGAGCTACCCCTTTTTCCTCCATTACAATGTAAGCTGGTGTACCTTCGGGTGGCGTCTCCTCTCCTACACTCGCTTTAATGTAAGACTCCCCCTTCATCGCGCTCCTGAATGCTTTAAGGAATTTCATTTTCTCGTCTTTTATTTCCCAAAGTTTATAATCAATAGATCACCTTTTATTCCACAAAATTTGTAATCAATGGGTGACTTTAATTCCCGGAATACTCTTCACCTGCCTTTCCCCTTTCACACGAGCCCCACGGACTGCGTCCAATCCGTGCGCGACCCTTCTCTCCAACCAACCTATCCCAGCGCGGCTCTTAGTGACGTCACACTCACACACACTGCGGCTGACAAAGCCTCGCGGCTAGTCCTCCTTCACTCAGTTCCTCCCGTAACAACTTTTTGCATGTATCGCGAGCTACCAAAAACTAAACAGATCTGTCGGTTTACTACAGGAAGGGTAACATAATCGCTTAAGGACCTTAGGGACCTTTCACTAGCCTCGGGACTTTTCACTAGCCTCTGGCCGCTATTCCGTCTTTCTCAGTCCCCACATTCGCAAGCAAGTCTGACCCGCAGACCTACTCTCAACTTGTCAATGATCTGTTCTAGTGCACTTAGAATCTTGTCAAAGCCCGAAGTCGAAGTTTCTATCACTCCCTAACACACGTACCCACTCGTTGACCACGCCCGATCAACCTACTAAACCGCCCAGACCACAACATGGATCAACATACTCCGGAGCCTCTTGACCTCGCAGGGCCCGTCTCAACAACAACAACCACGTGGACCTTTTTATGCACAAAGCGCCAGACGCACATGAAGTTCGACGACTTCCCTACTCTCACACTCGGAGCCGCACCTCCGCTGTCTCTATGAAGTTCGACGACTTCTCTACTTCTACACTCGGAGTCGCACCTCCGCTATCCTTAAAAAGAAAATCCTCGCAACCTTTTCACACACCCTGCGGCAATAAGCTGTGCAAGCGCAAAAACCCTAACTTCACTCATACCATCACTAGTACTGCCAACGCTGTTTCCACATCTCCTTTCTCTCCATTCGCAAGCTTCGAGATCCCGGGAAAGTCGCGGTGGACCTAGCCCATCATTATCTTGTCAATCAGTTTTATCCAAGAAAAATCTAATTCAACTTCCCGAGTGGGGTCCCAAAAATGCGCAACCGCTAATCCAACACCATGTACTCTACTAGTACAGGGTCCCAAAAGACGTAACCATCCTCTGCCACCATCTACTGATAGAGCGGAACGTGGTAACAATTTACCTGCGTTCGGACGCTCTTTAGGTCGATGAATCTTTTGACTAAGTGGGAACTCTCTGTACTCTTAATCGATCAATCGCATCAAATCAATAATCAATAACGAACATAAGCAACCCCTTGAACAACATAACACTTAACAATTAATCCAGAATACATTTCGGCGAACCCTGACCTTTCAGTCAGGAATAACCACACCAGTTTATTGCAAAGTTAGTGAATTTATTTCCCTATATTAACAAAGCTAGCACAATATAAATGTGTCTCAACACCAAATGATAAACATAAATGAACATTAATAGCTGTCCATATCGTCGAAACAAGTGTAATCTATGTAGCATTTGAATCACGAGGCATTCGATAATGGCAATGCAAAGCACTAATACGATAATCTGTAATGAGCTAATTGCGTACATTTAGTCAGCATAACAAGATCTCAAATTGCATCGTGCGACATATGGAATCCTCGTCTAACCTCAAATTAGCATCAGCATGTGGGACTTCATGCAAAAACAATTTGGCAGCATCAATTTAGAAAACTCCTAGCTAGGGTCCTTATCAAAATCAGCAGTTGGTTACCTAAGAGAAACACAATGCAATTTTACAATTTCCTTTCATAATTACCAATTCCGATCAGCAATCAATGAAGTCTTCGTCTCACAGGTACCGTTTCTCGATCAGCATGGGACGGGACAAAGGGGCAGGGGTGGACGGGGCAATTGCCTCACGGCGGCAAGGTAAAACTACTACTTCATGCAAAGGGACCAATCAAAATTAAAGTCTCTAGGGCAAGAATCATTAAAGTCTCTTTCTCTCGACTAGAGAAAGCATCAAAGTCTCTCAAAATGGCATCGCAGCAAAATGGGCCATAGTAGCTACGAAGTCAAAATGGCGGGATGTCCGATGATAGAGAGAGCTTTCCTCTCATGCACCTGGGTTTTATAGACAACAGTTCAAGTCCAGTAGGGTCTCCATTGGAGGGTTCATAGGTTAGCTTCAAATTGACCAATCAAAAACGACAGTTCTCAAGCTTTTACTTAAGCATACATTATCCTTGGAGATGGGTACGCAAATTGCAACATTGTCTCTCGATTAGCTTACTCTCAGAGCCTCCATTGTCCGCACCTGCAAGTCGACCTTGAATTAAAGAGAAAATATGCCATGCTGGCACTAACTTTAAGATAAGCATGTGAACAGTTTCTGTGGAAAAGTACAGCTTCAAGCAGAAATACACGTTTAATAGCACAGTGGAAAAATACGAGCATCTAAACCGTGAGACCAGGCAGCTAGGCCAAAGCCTCCGCTAAAGTAATGCTAAGCTAAAGCATTTCAAATAAGCAAATCGTAGCATACGTTTATGATTATGTCGGATTAGTGCAATTCTAATACACCACGTTATATAAAGCACGCATATAAATGTTGGCAAACTACTCTGAGGGCACATTTTGTCCCCGTACAATCTTTATTAGTTCGGTTAATGTCACACATGATTATGTCAGCACTACGTTTATGCGTTAATAAATCAAAACCTTCATTTTCTGCTTCATCACTGGTGAAGTTGGATTTGATATTACTATTCTAGATATGCCACTTTTAGAAAGTGAGCATTTCTCTGCACTTAAATATTTCTGTGCCTTACAATCCACATCTGGCTGGGTTTAGTTGACAGCTCCTCGTGCATTCACTCAGACACACCCTAAACACAGGTTACTCAGCCTCACTTGCATACATCTGCATTTTGAATGGGTCTTCCTGGGCTGGGAGGGTGGAGGGCCTGCTCTCAAACAAAGGACTGCCACACCCCCTACTGGGACCCTGGCAGACAGGATTGAACTGAAAGGGGACCTGGTGCACTTCTAAGCCACTCTTTGAAGTCTCCCCCACTTCAAAGGCACATTTGGGTATAAAACAGGGCCTCTGTCCTACCACCACAGACACTTCCTGGAGAAGAAACCTGAACCAGAACCTGCACCCTGACAAGAAGAACTGCCTGGCTGCCTAAAGGACTCACCTGACTGCTTTCTACAGTGGACTGCTGCCTTGCTGGTGCCCTGCTGTCTTGCTGCTCTCTTGCTTTGCTGTAGAAGTGCTCTCCAAGGGCTTGGATAGAGCGTGCCTCCTGTTCCCTGAAGTCCCAGGACCAAAAAAAGACTTCTCTCTTGCAACTCGACTTCTTGTGCGGCGAAAAATTAGACGCACAGCTTGTTCCGCACGGTGAACCGGAAAGACGGCGCTCGACTTTGCGAGGAAAAGATCGATGTGGCGCCTGCGGTGTGACCGGAACTTCGACGCACGGCCTGCCTGGACAACGCTGCCCGACTTCCAGAGGGGAAATCGACGCGGTGCCTGCTGTGAGGGAGAAAATTCCACACATCGCCCACCGGAAAGATGCGCAGCCGGTCAACAAGCCCAAGATTCCACGCACAGACCCCAGGGAGTCTGAAAACCCCGTGACCCAAAGAGGAGACCCGTCCGCGCGTCGGAAATCGACGCAACGTCTTGTCCGCGTGAAAAATAACAGCGTAAGTCCGTGTGTGAAGGGGCGAAACCGACGCACACACCTTTTTCCACGCATCTCCTCCTCTGCGGCCCTTTGCGGAGATTTTTCACTCCAACCAGGTACTTTGTGCTTGACAGAGACTTTGGTTGCTTTTTAAAGACTTAAGACACTTCATATCACTTTTCAGTGATATCTTTACAATTTCTTATTGCATCTTTTTATCGTTTTGACCTGCAAATATCCAGATAAATATTATATACTTTCTAAACACTGTGTGGTGTATTTTTGTGGTGCTATATTGTGTTATTGTATGATTTATTGCACAAATACTTTACACATCGCCTTCTAAGTTAAGGCTGACTGCTCAGTGACAATCTACCAGAGGGTGGGCACAGGATAATTTGGATTGTGTGTGACTTACCCTGACAAGAGTGAGGGTCCTTGCTTGGACAGGGGGTAACCTGACTGCCAACCAAAGACCCCATTTCTAACAGTTACCTTATGGGAGGGGTAGGCTTCTCAGTAGTGAGAAAATTAATTTGAGAGTTTTTTACTACTTGTAGACATAAAACTAAAAAGGACATGTACTACCTTTTAATTACAAATCACATTACCCTATGGGCTACCTAGGGCCTACCTTAGTAGTGACTTATACGTAATAAAAGGGGAATACAAAGCTTGACAAGGGGTTTTAAATGCCAAGTTGACTTGACTGTGGGACACTGCTTTCAGGATGCATTGGCAGGCTTGGGACAAAGTGTAAGGTGCTACTCAAGTGGGTAGCACAATAAGTTCTGCAAGCCCACTGGTAGCATTTAATTTACAGGCCCTGGGTATATGGTATACCACTGTACAAGGGACTTACATGTAAATTAAATATTCCAATCAGGTAAAGGCCAATTAAACCATGTTTTAGGGGAGAGAGCAAAAGCACTTTAGCACTGGTTAGCAGTAGTAAAGTGCACAGAGTCATAAGGACAATAAGTAAAAATCCAGCAAAAAGCTGGAGGAGGGAGGCAAAAAGTATGGGGGTGACCCTGTCGAGAGGGCCAGGTCCAAAGGTCTCATGTAGACTAAGATGGAGCAGTGGCTACATGCAATGGTTTTAATTGTGACAGATACATGGCCTTCACTCTGCTGTCTGCAGACCAGAGCTTCTCTGCTATGGGATTGTGAATGAGGTTATTGTTCTCCTAATTTCTATGCAATTCATGGTGACCATGGCTTTGGCCAAGGGGAGAGGAGGAAGAGTAAGAGTGTAAAAAAAAAATGTAATCATGGGTACTCATTGAACTTGACACACACCTCGATGAAAGGGATAGGATAAATGGGCAGTCAGCAATTATAAGGACGTTAATGCTTTTCCTTGAAACTATATTAGGGTATGCAAGATGTCCTGTATAACAACAGGTTGTGGAAACATGAACTTTGTTGGCATACCAAATATCAATAAAATACATCTCTTCTTTTCTTGTTAATGCTTGTAATCACTTCCTCCAATGAAGCCCACTTCCACCAGCCTACCAAATCCAAATCATCCTCCTTTAATCCCATTAAAGAAGAAGGTTTGACCAAAAGTGTATCCAATATTAAACTACATCCCTGCCTATATCCTGATACAAATCAGTGAAGTGGTGATACCTATTTGGCCGCACATCATTAACACATCACTAGAACCTGTGACCCTTAAAAATCGGGCAATTCATCTGCAACTACACAACAAGGCCTAGACCAAGAGATCCTTGATAACGTCAGGCCCATCTTGACCCTCCTCTTCCTTGCCAAAATGCTTGAAAGCTGTGTAGATATACAACTCAAAAATGAGCTCAATGAAAATAAACTGCTCAATGACACCCATCAGGCTTCATAGCTAGTCATATCAGAAAAACCGTCACTTTCAAAATAGTTGAAAATGGCCTGGAAATCATGGATGGTGGTGAATGCTGCCATCTTATCATTCCAGATTTAACCCCTTCGCTGCCAGGCCTTTTCCCCGTCAGGTGGCAAGCCTTTTTTTGGCTATTTGGGGAAGTTCGCGCTTAGGCCCTCATAACCTTTTGTCCACATAAGCAACCCACGCCAAATTTGCGTCCTTTTTTTCCAACATCCTAGGGATACCCAGACTTTGTGGGTTCCCCAGAAGAAGGCCAAGAAATTAGCCAAAATACAGTGAAAATTTCATTTTTTTCAAAAACATTGGAAAAAGGGGCTGCTGAAGAAGGCTTGTGGTTTTTTCCCTGAAAAGGACATCAACAAAGGGTTTGCGGTGCTAAAATCACCAGCTTCCCAGCTTTCAGGAACAGGCAGACTTGACTCAGAAAACCCAATTTTTCAACACAATTTTGGCATTTTACTGGGACATACCCCATTTTTACATTTTTTTGTGCTTTCAGCCTCCTTCCAGTCAGTGACAGAAATGGGCATGAAACCAATGCTGGATCCCAGAAACCGCAACATTTCAGAAAATTAGACAAAATTCTGAATTCAGCAAGGGGTAATTTGTGTAGATCCTACAAGGGTTTCCTACAGAAAACAACAACTGAAAAAGAAAAATATTGAAATTGAGGTGAAAAAAACATCACTTTTTCTCTACGTTTTGCTCTGTAACTTTTTCCTGCAATGTCAGATTTTCGAAAGCAATATACTGTTACGTCGGCTGGACTCTTCTGGTTGCGGGGATATATAGGGCTTGTAGGTTCATCAAGAACTCTAGGTATCGAGAGCCAATAAATGACCTGCACCCTGCAGTGGGTTTTCATTCTATACCGGGTATAGTACAGCAATTCATTTGCTGAAATATAAAGAGTAAAAAATAGCTATCGAGAAAACCTTTGTATTTCCAAAATGGGCACAAGATAAGGTGTTGAGAAGCAGGGGTTATTTGCACATCTCTGAATTCCGGGGTGCCCATACTAGCATGTGAATTACAGGGCATTTCTCAAATAGATGTCTTTTTTACACACTGTCTTACATTTGGAAGGGAAAAACGTAGAGAAAGACAAGGGGCAATAACACTTGTTTTGCTATTCTATGTTCCCCCAAGTCTCCCGATAAAAATGATACCTCACTTGTGTAGGTAGGCCTAGCGCCCACGACAGGAAATGTCCCAAAACACAAAGTGGGCACATCCCATTTTTTGACAGAAAACAGAGCTGTTTTTTGCAAAGTGCCTACCTGTAGATTTTGGCCTCTAGCTCAGCCGGCACCAAGGGAAACCTACCAAACCTGTGCATTTTTTAAAACTAGAGACCTACGGGATTCCAAGATGGGGTGACTTGTGGGGCTCTGACCAGGTTCTGTTACCCAGAATCCTTTGCAAACCTCAAAATGTGGCTAAAAAACATATTTTCCTCATATTTCGGTTACAGAAAGTTCTGGAATCTGAGAGGAGCCACAAATTTCCTTCCACCCAGCGTTCCCCCAAGTCTCCCGATAAAAATGGTACCTCACTTGTGTGGGTAGGCCTAGCGCCCGCGACAGGATATGCCCCAAAACACAACGTGGACTCATCACAGAAAACAGAGCTGTTTTTTGCAAAGTGCCTACCTGTAGATTTTGGCCTCTAGCTCAGCCGGCACCTAGGGAAACCTACCAAACCTGTGCATTTTTTAAAACTAGAGACCCAGGGGAATCCAAGATGGGGTGACTTGTGGGGTTCTGACCAGGTTCTGTTACCCAGAATCCTTTGCAAACCTCAAAATTTGGCTAAAAAAACACATTTTCCTCACATTTCGGTGACAGAAAGATCTGGAATCTGAGAGGAGGCACAAATTTACTTCCACCCAGCGTTCCCCCAAGTCTCCCGATAAAAATGACACCTCACTTGTGTGGGTTGGCCTAGCGCCCGCGACAGGAAACGCCCCAAAACACAACGTGGACACATCCCATTTTTTTAAAGAAAACAGAGGTGTTTTTTGCAAAGTGCCTACCTGTAGATTTTGGCCTCTAGCTCAGCCGGCACCTAGGGAAACCTACCAAACCTGTGCATTTTTGAAAACTAGAGACCTAGGGGAATCCAAGATGGGGTGACTTGTGGGGCTCTGACCAGGTTCTGTTACCCAGAATCCTTTGCAAACCTCAAAATCTGGCTGAAAAAACACATGTTCCTCACATTCTGGTGACAGAAAGTTCTGGAATCTGAGAGGAGCCACAAATTTCCTTCCATCCAGCGTTCCCCCAAGTCTCCCAAAAAAAATGATACCTCACTTGTGTGGGTAGGCCCAGCGCCCGCAACAGGAAATGGCCCAAAACACAACGTGGACACATCAAATTTTTTCATAGAAAACAGTGCCTACCTGTGGATTTTTGCCTCTAACTCAGCCGTCACCAAGGGAAACCTACCAATCCTGTGCATTTTTGAAAACTAGAGACCTAGGGGAATCCAAGATGGGGTGACTGGTGGGGCTCTGACCAGGTTCTGTTACCCAGAATCCTTTGCAAACCTCAAAATGTGGCTACAGAAACACGTTTTCCTCACATTTCGGTGACAGAAAGTTCTGGAATCTGAGAGGAGCCACAAATTTCCTTCCACCCAGCGTTCCCCCAAGCCTCCCGGTAAAAATTATACCTTACTTGTGTGGGTGGGCCAGGTGCCTGCAACAGAATAAGGCCCAGAACTTGTAGAGATAGAGGGGATAGCACAGCGAGTTTATAAGGACATATTCTTTTATACATCTGTAGACTGACTCTTCTTTGGGGACCCACGTAAGTGAGGTGTCATTTTACTTGGGAGACTGAGGGGAACACTAGGGAGTAGGAATTTTGTGCTGGAGCGGTGATCGTACAAACATAAGTCAGGAAAATATGCTTTTTTAAGCAAATTTTGCGGTTTGCAGAGGCGTCTGGGTAAGAAAATGTTGGGGGATCCACGCAAGCCACATCTCCCTGCACTCCTTGGGGTGTCTAGTTTTAAAAAATGTCTGGGTTTGGTAGGTTTCCCTAGATGAAGGCCGCACCCAGGACCAAAAACACAGGTGGCCCCTCCCCCCCAAACACAGGTATTTTTTGTAATATATCATTTTGATGTGTCCACATACGTCTGTGATGTGCCAAACACTAAAATTGTGAAAAGAAACGCACTTAGGTTATGTGAAAAAGACCCCTCACCAACCAACCAAATTGGTGGCATGCTTCATCATCGGGGTCCCACCTGAGACACCTAGCGTGTCTCAAGTGTGCTGCGACGCCTGATTACAGCGGAGCAGGTTTTGTCATTTGTACCACACATACTGGTTGGATTTGGCACGAGGGTGAGTGATGGTTCAGTAGATCAAATTTTATAAACAAGAGATTTCACAAAAGTGAAATGCACTGGTAATAACTGAAAGGCCAAAAAACTGAACCAATGACTCACAGCTCGTGAGCTGTAAAGCCACGACAAGGCACCAACCGCTTTACAGTCCGTTCACACACCTTTCATACATGACATGCACAAGACCATTCACGCCGCCAGCCACGGGCCCAGCACATTACAAGACTCGCATCCACAGACAGCGCCAGTCAAGGGCCCATCACTTTCATACGCCCACATGCCTGATACCGCAATCACACCAGCTGATGAGTGTGTGGACTGGTGTTTGGCTGGCACCGCCAGCCAAGTGCCACCCCACCCACACCACCAGCCAAGCCCCACGCACACCGCCAGCCAAGCGCCACCACACCCACACCACCAGCCAAGCCCCACGCACACCACCAGCCAAGCGCCACCCCACCCACACCACCAGCCAAGCCCCACGCACACCGCCAGCCAAGCGCCACCCCACCCACACCACCAGCCAAGCCCCACGCACACCGCCAGCCAAGCGCCACCCGACCCACACCACCAGCCAAGCCCCACGCACACCGCCAGCCAAGCGCCACCCCACCCACACCACCAGCCAAGCGCCACCCTACCCACCCACACCGCCAGCCAAGCGCCACCCCATGCACACCGCCAGCCAAGCGCCACCTCACGCACACCGCCAGCCAAGCGCCACCCCACGCACACCTCCAGCCAAGCGCCACCCCACCCACACCGCCAGCCAAGCGCCACCCTACCCACCCACACCGCCAGCCAAGCGCCACCCCACCCACCCACACCTCCAGCCAAGCGCCACCCCACGCACACCTCCAGCCAAGCGCCACCCCACCCACACCGCCAGCCAAGCGCCACCCTACCCACCCACACCGCCAGCCAAGCGCCACCCCACCCACCCACAACGCCAGCCAAGCGCCACCCCACGCACCCCGCCAGCCAAGCACCACCCTACACATACCATCCCTTTTTTTTGTTTTTAAACAACAAAGAAACCACTAATCATAAATAAGTACAAAACTACAAACACAAAAGCTCTAACTGAATACACAACTAATGCCAACAGTGAAACCGAACATATAAAAATATAAAGCAGCAGTTTACGCTCACGGAATTTCCCAATAATTCTTCTGTGTGTGGTAGCTCCTAAAACAGCCACCCACACACAGCCCAGGCTTTGAAGGACAATCAGGGCGGTACATCCTAGTCTCCTTCCTGATACCTCTTCGAGCAAAGACTCTACAGGAACTTTTTTTTGGCCGTGGGAGGAATGTGCTCAGCAAAGTGACGATCTTTCAATCTAGCCACATCCTCCACCACTGCTTCTCTAGGAACTCTTGCCTGTTCCAGCACAACAAGGCTAGCTATGATAGACTCCTGAAATTTCACAAATGTCATCCTTGACTCTGGAGAACTATCCTTGAACACAACAAAAGCATTAAAAGTTGCCAAGTGGAACAAGTGAACCGCTAATTTCTGATACCACACATAAGACTTACGAGCAGCAGTGTAAGGTTCTAACCTCTGATCTACTCTATCAACACCACCCATGTGCTTATTATAGTCTAAGATGCACACAGGTTTGTGCACTTCGGCAACCTGACCCCAAACAGCCAAAGGTGAAGTACTCTCATCATGGATGGTGCTTAGCATGTATACATCCCTCTTGTCTACAAATTTCAGAGCTAGCAGCTCATCATTCCGCAAGGCACTGCACTGTCCCTTCTCAAGTTTTTTACAGACAAGCTCTTTTGGATAGCCTTTCCGATTAGAGTGGATTGTGCCACAAGCAACAGTGTCCACTCTGAACAACTCCTTGAACAACCGAACTCCAGTGTAGAAGTTATCTACGTATAAATGGTGACCTTTGTTAAACAGTCGTCTACCAAGTTCCCACACAATTTTCTCACTAACTCCAAAAGTGGGTGGACAACCAGGGGGGGGTCAATATTGGAATCCCTACCAGTGAAGACCGGGAAATTATAAACATATCCTGTACTACTTTCTGACAGCATATACAATTTAATTCCATACCGTGCCCTCTTGCTAGGAATGTACTGCCTAAAAACCAAACGACCCTTGAACAGGACCAAAGACTCATCTACAGATATTTCTTTCCCTGGAACATAGATCTCTGAAAACCGATCTACCAAATGATCAAGGACAGGTCTAATCTTAAAAAGACGGTCAGAATCAGGATGATCTCGTGGCAAGGCTAAAGCATTATCTACAAAATGCAACATCCGAAGAAGAAGCTCATACCGGTTATGACTCATGATGGCAGGAAATATAGCAGTTGCCATCAAGGGACTAGTAGACCAATATGAAGACAGCGATGGCTTCCTTATCAGCCCCATCAAAAAAGTTAAACCTAAGAACTTTTTCAACTCTTACAGATTTGTGGGAATCCACCAGCTAGCTCTAGAGTGTGGCCTCAGTCTTGCAGCGTTGTCCCTCAAAAACTGCTCTGCATCCAAATTAGTCTACTCTACAATCTCTTCCAAAAATATATCGTCCATAAACAACTCAAAAAAGTTGACAGGCAAAAAGTTTTCCGTATTAACTCAACACCCTGGAAAACCAGTAAACGCAGGCAACTGTGGCTGCTCCATGTTTGGTGCAACCCATGTGTCAGGTCTTCCAATGGGAAGCCTTTCAACCGCTGGCTCCTGCACCATTGGCACATCACTGTCCTCCTCTAAAACAGGCCCTTCATCAGCACTGAGAGTGGCTTCATCATCAGATGATACATCTCTGACAGAAAATTCACTTCCAGAATCCTGCACTTCATCCTCCGCCTCAGATGCAGAGTCAGTCTCATATTCATGGTCAAAAGATGACTCAAAAAGCACACTAACAACCTGCTGAGCGGTCATCCTACGGCTAGCCATGATCCTTCCTACAAAAATTAACTGGACAAATACACCACCAACAACCAGCACTGTGTAAGATATGTAACAAAGTATAGCTTTATCACTAAGAGTTATAAACTCAAAAGCTATACTGCTCACTTGCCTGAAAAAGCTTGACTCACCAGCAACTACTCTGCACAGCCACAGCAATCACCAACGATATCCCACTAAAAAGAGGGAAAAAAAAGCAAATTAGACATAAGACAACACAATAATCATTGTGAATAAATCTAAGGACAATTTCACACACAATCCTGCATTCACCTACAAACATGTCATTCATGCATGGCAACAATACTCACTTGGAGTAAATTTATTTACTTACCTAAAACATGCAACTACGCAAACCGCAGGACAACTACTGCCAAAACTGCAACAAGCCACAGCAAAGTCAGCAAAAGCTTTGAACTAGAACAAAAAGGAGAAAAACTGTTATTATCATAAAAGCAAATACTTCGCCAGTTGACAAACACTCCGCCACCAACCATTTTTTAATTTTCCCTTGTGTCTAGTATTCTCTGCTTGGGGGAAGATGGGCCTAAAAGAAAATAGGCCAATCTACCGCCAAGGGGGGGGGGCAGAAATCGCCCAGATTATATTGCACCCTTTGGGGGGGCGACCCTTGCCCAAGGGGCCGCCGCCCAACACAAATAAAAAAAAACAGCAATAAAATCCCTGGTGTCTAGTGGCTTTCTGCCCCCCTTGGGGGCAGAAAGGCCTAAAAAAAATAGGCCTATCTGCCCTCAAGGGGGGCAGAACTGACCAAAAATATATATGGGCCCCTGGGGGCGATCCTTGCCCAAGGGGCCGCCGTCCAACACAAATAAAAAAAAACAACAATAAAATCCCTGGTGTCTAGTGGCTTTCTGCCCTTGGGGGCAGAAAGGCCTAAAAAAAATAGGCCTATCTGCCCTCAAGGGGGGCAGAACTGACCAAAAATATATGTGGGCCCCTGGGGGCGACCCTTGCCCAAGGGGCCGCCCCCCAACACAAAAAATAAAAACCAACAATAAAATCCCTGGTGTCTAGTGGCTTTCTGCCCCCCTTGGGTGCAGATCGGCCTAAAAATAGGGCCAATCTGCCCCCAGGGGGGGCGGAAACAACGAAAAATACATTTGCCCCAAAGGGGAGCGACCCTTGCCCAAGGGGTGTCGCTCCCCCACACTAATATCACACACACACACACACACATACTGAAATCCCTGGTGTCTAGTGGGCATTCCTGCTGCCCGATCGCATCGCGATCGGGCAGCAGGAATGCTCAAAGAGACATCGAGGGAAAGGAAAACCCTTTCCTTTCCCTCGATGCCTCTTTCAGAGTATCCCCCCCCCGCACTAAGGTGAAAAACTCACCTTCTCCCTTAGACGCGCTGGAAGCAAATGGCTTCCAGCGCGTCTTTCCCCCTTTCCATTAAATCAGCGCGCGATGATGTCATGGGCGGGGGGTGAAAGGGGAAGGGATTCCCCTTTCAGCCCTGGCCTGGGGGGTTGGGGCCCTCGGGGGAAGCGCTAGCGCTTCCCCCGACTGCCAGTCCCAGGACGTAATGGTTACGTCCATGGCGCCACACGGGCGCAGCCATGGACGTACCCATTACGTCCGTGGCGGGGAAGGGGTTAATGGCAGCCTTCAACACAGTAAATAAATGCTAATAAGAACACTTAATACCAGAATGAGCATGAACAACTCGGTTCTCAGATGGTTCAGCTCCTTTCTAGAAAACAGAATCTAATTTGTCAATCTTGCCGACACCTGTCCAGAAACAACAAATCTCTACCAAGGAGTTCAACAAGGTTTCATACTTTCACCATACTCTTCAACATATACCTAGAGCCTCTCCCCACCATTCTAAAGTGCTCAAACATTTTACCACTTCTATACAGGCAGCACACAACTATAAATGAGGATCTACCCCTCAGAAGATATAAGTTATGCCAATAATCCTTCACAAGAACACAAGTGAGCATCAATGCAGCACCTTTAAATGAACCCTACTCAAAGGTGTACTTCTCCTCATTTCACCCACCAAAAGTCTTTCTCAAGCACAGAACTGACTCAAAGAGAGTGCCGATCTCAACTGCAAACTGAGCATTGTTGAGAGCACCAAATCCCCAGTATTTATCCTTGACAGACACCTCAACCTTCAGGTACATGTCAATAACCGAGCTAAAGGATTTCAATTCCAGCTCAAACTACTAAAAAGAGTTGAACCATTCATCCACAAGGAGGATTTCCAACAAGTTGTTTAAACAATGGTCCTATCTAAACTAGATTCATTCTGGCTAATCTCTCCTGCCAAGGATTCCAAAAACTCACCTCTTGCCCTTCAGAACCCCTCTTTACATTGCCACCAGACTAGTTTCAGGCTCTAGGAAATTCAACCACATCCACAAATACCTATGTCTCTCAATTGGCTTCTCCTGAAAGTATGATGCTTTTTCAAACTAGCCTGCATCCTACAAAAGGCCCTTCATGAATACAGGTCAAGCTTCCTCAACCAGGAACTGAATTTCAGGAGGGCAACCCATCACTAGATGCTCCGGTTCACTACTTCTGGAAACCCCTCCAGAAAGAAAGCAAAAATGATGAAGCAGTTCTCTTCAGGCTGTGCCAATCCAGTCCACCCAACTCCAATCCACCTCGCCCCAAACTAAATCACTCCCCCCATTCCACTTCTATCCACCATACTCCACTCCTCCCAACCCACTCCAGTCCAATCTGCCCCTTCTGCCCCACTCCAATCCAAAACAATCTCCCTCAGTCCAATCTGAAACAATCTGCCACACTCCAATTCAAAAACTATCTTCTCTAATCCAGTCTGCCCCACTCCAGTCGAAAACAATCTGCCCCACTACAATCTGTACTATTCCGATCCAAAATAATCTGCCCCACTCCAATGTGCCCTACTCCAATCGGTCCCACTCAGGTCCAAAGCAATATGCTCACTCCAATCTTCTCCACTCCAATCTCACATTATCTGCTTCAATCCAACCTGCCCCACATCAATCTAAAACATTCTGCCCCACTCCAATCTAAAACAATCTGCCCACTCCAATCTTAAACAACCTGCCCCACTCCAATCCAAAACAATCTGCTCCACTCCAATCCAAAACAATCTGACCACTCCATTCTTAAACAGTCTGACCCATTCCCATCTAAAACAATCTGACCCACTCAAAACCAATAGCATATGCCCTACTCCAACCTAACATAATCTGCCCCACTCTAATCCAAAACAACCTGACCTACTCCAATCCGCCCCACTCCAATTGAAAACAATTTCCCCCATCCAATCTGCCCCACTCCAATCTAAAGCAATCTGACCTACTCCAATTTTATATAATCTGACCCACTCCAATCTAAAACAATTTGCCCCACTCCAAACTAAAACAATCTGCCTCACTCCAATCTGCTTTACTGTAATCCAAAACAATCTGCCCCACTCAAAACCAATACAATATGCCCACTCCCATCTGCCTCACTCCAATCCAAAACAATCTGCCCCACTCCAATCGAAAGCAATCAGCCCACTCCAATCTGCCTTACTCCAATCCAAAACAATCTGCCCCACTCAAAAACCAATAGCATGTGCCCCACTCCAATCTGCCCCACTCCAACCCCAAATAATCTGCCCCACTCCAATCCAAAACAACCTGACCTACTCCAATCCGCCCCACTCCAATTGAAAACAATCTTCCCCATCCAATCTGCCCCACTCCAATCTAAAGCAATCTGACCCACTCCAATTTTATATAATTTCCAATCTGTCACACTCCAGTCCAAAACAATATGCCCCACTCCAATACAAAACAATCTGCCCCACCCTAATAGGTCCCACTCCAATCCCAAACAAGCTTCCCCACACCAATCCAAAACAATCTGCCCCCCTCCAGTCTAAAGCAATCTGCCCCACTCCAATCTACCTAACTCCAATCATTAACAATCAGCCTCACTCCAATCTGCCACTCCAATCTGCCACTTCAACCCAAAACTATCTTCCCCAGTCCAATCTGCCTCAGTCCAATCTTTCCCACTCATAATCACTCCATCCTACTCCAATCTACACCACTCAACCAAATCCACCAAATTTTCGCTACCCTACCCAAAACCAACCCACCCAACTCCAGTCCATTCTACCAGGCTACCTCAATCCACTCCAATCCACTCCACCATATTCCACCTCACTCAACTCCATTCTACACCACTCTACTCTATGACACTCCACTCCACAACTTTCTCTCCTCAACGGTACAACATTCTACTCCTCTACTCCACTCTACTCCAACAAATCCACACTACAATATTCTTCCACTCCACGACACTCCATGCTGAACAGCAGCCACACTGGTGTACAACATGGCAGAAACACATTGCCAAGCCAATAGCTCATGTATAGGCAAGGCTTGTTTTATGTGGCAAGCTGCTGTTGAGTTTCAGAACAAACAAGGGAAACCCTGTGTACCGAAGGAGCTGGGGTAATAATTATAGAAAAACAACAGCCCTTATGAAAACACCGATAACCACAAATTATTGACCAAAACAATATTTTTCATGTACCAACAGTTACCATTGTGATACAAACATTGCACAATCAAGTCACATGTAACACACCTTTTCCAAAGCCCTTTCTTCACTTCATGTGTGTTTGCATCCCACCATAGTTTTATTATATTTGTGAACACTTTAGCTCTGGAATGTTGGTACATTAAAAATACAATCTTGAATTTATAACATCAGTTGATAATTTACGGTTATCCATGTTTTCAAAGGACCTTTCTTTTTCAATAATAAGCTATAGTTCAGGACAAATTGACTGAACATATTTAAAGGAATAAATAATTCAGAGTATTGGGCACTTATGTCTGTGTTGGCTCCTCCGATTTCACAAGAGTCTTACTGCTAGGATTGTACTTTCATGACTTGTGTGGAAGGATATAGGGCCAGATGTATGTAAAAAGTGGTTTGCGATTTCCTTACAGCGAATCTTTGCAATTCGCTATTAGGAAATCACAAACTGGGATGTAGCAAAGTGTATTTGACACTGTTTGCGACTCCCAAATGGCTCGCAAGAGACCTGCCTCATTAATATTCATGAGGCAGGTCACAATTTGCGACCCATTTGGCAATGGCCACAATTACAAGGACGGTGGCCTGCTGGAGACAGCTGACCACCATGTCTGTGATTACTTTTAAATAAAGCAGTCTTCTTTTTTTTTGTAATGCAACCCATTTTCCTTAAAGGAAAGAAGGTTGCATTGTAAAAAGAAAACTGAAAAGCATTCTTTTCAGTTTTGGACTGTGGTCCGTGGACCGCCAAACCTGGGATGGAGGTTGGAACGCTGCACTCCTGGTGGTCCCACTGCCAGATTACATCAGCCATGGTTCTGCTGCCACCGTCAGGATCATGGATCCCAGCGGACTGGTGGCTGTTGGAGTCATAGTTAGCCACACAGCCACTGAGTTTAGCGCCACCATGCTGATCATGAATCTTTCTGCCAGCCTTTTCATGGTGGGGTCCCTGCCATGCAGATAGTGCCCATTCTGAGGGTGTTGTTGTGCCACTGCATTGGCCTCATATCCATTAAGGGATCCGAGGCCAATGCTTTGGCACTGTTTCCACCGGTGTTGCTGGCGGTAACTTTGCAATACAATATTTCTGCCGGTCACCCCGGTGGAAACATCATGATACGAATGGGGGTGAGGTCGCCAGTATGATGACTATTCCGACCTCCAATTTCTGCACAAACCTGATTTGAAATTCATTATATAATTTCTGCCCCAGATTGATTAAGAGTTTATTAAACTTTCTGGCTTCTTAAAGGGTTACTGTCAGAATTTCAAGATCCCAAGACTGCTACTTGTGTTTTCTAAAAATCTGACATGTAGTAGTAGAATTAAACTTACTTTGATGGTATCAAATATTTAGATTTTTTTAATCTGATGGAAGTAAATACCATGGTGTTGATTCTAAGAGTTGTATTGTGCATATTTTTAATAATTAATAAATATATACCATTAAAAAACAAACATATTGTGGGCCTGATTACAACTTTGGAGGAGGAGTTAATCCGTCCCAAAAGTGACGGTAAAGTGACGGATATACCACCAGCCGTATTACGAGTTCCATGGGATATAATGGAATCGTAATACGGCTGGTGGTATATCCGTCACTTTACCGTCACTTTTGGGACGGATTAACACCTCTACCAAAGTTGTAATCAGGCCCTAAGGGGGTCATTGCAACATTGCCGGTAAAAGCCGCTTACCGCCGTGCAGAAGACCGCCAATACACTGCCGCGGCCGCGGAAAACCGCCACAGCTATTATGACCCACATCTCCGAATCCGCCGAAATTCAGACACCCACACAAGTCCACCAAACCAAAGGTCAGTGATAAACTGGCGAAAACAAATCCTCCACCGTCACGCCAACAGAAACACGCCCATGCTATCACGACCTACGAATCCACACGGCGGTCTTTCAACCGCGGTATTCCATTGGCGGTACACACCGCCGCGCTCAAAATACACACACATCTCCAAAACACCGCCACATTGGACAATTCCAAATACACACACCTGATACACATACAAACACCACTCCCACACACCCAACACAATATAAAACACACACCCACATCACCCACAAACCCCTACGACCAAAAATCAGAGACGAAGGTGACACACAGAGAGCACAACAATAGACAACCCCACCACACAGAGGCACATGACACCATCACCCAGACAACATCCACGCACAAAACACCACACACCACTACACATCACCACACTCATCACCACATACACCACCCCACACATCACCTACACCACCCCATGGCACGCCAAAGACATCCCAGGTTTTCGGAGGAGGAGCTCAGGGTTATGGTGGAGGAAATCGTACGGGTAGAGCCACAGCTATTTGGATCACAGGTGCAGCACACCTCTATAGCTAGGAAGATGGAGCTATGTGAAGAATCGTGGACAGGGTCAACGCAGTGGGACAGCACCCAAGAAATCGGGAGGACATCAGGAAGAGGTGGAACGACCTACGGGGGAAGGTGCGTTCCGTGGTCTCCAGGCACAACATCGCGGTTCAGCGGACTGGCGGCGGACCCCTACCTCCTCCCCCACAACTAACAACATGGGAGGAGCAAATCTTGACCATTATGCATCCTGAGGGCCTCGGAGGAGTCGGTGAAGGAATGGACACTGGTAAGTCAAATCTTAACTATCATATCCCCCTGCATGCTATCACACACCCCCACCCTGACCCCCTCCCCTATCACGCCAAATCCTCACTAATGTACTAATAACACAAACCACACATCCCAAGACCAAGCCCTGCATGACACAACAAAGCATGGACACCCATCACTAAAGCATGCCCACTGCACATACTCATAACACCCCCTAACCATCATCACACAAGCCCCCACACAGGAATGCTAGCACTGGGGTACACGCTCACCCACCCATTGCACACCATGACACACACAGATGCAATAATAATGCTTTTTACACCCCTGCAGGACCACTACCTAATGTCACCAGGCAGGAGGGTCCAGACATCTCCACCCCACCCACAGAAGAGGAACACAGTGACGACAGCAGCTCTGGCCAACTGGATCCAGATGACCAGCCCGGACCATCGTGGGCCTTGGGACAGTTGGTTCCCCTCGCACAGGCACAGCCCAACACTGAGCTTCCACCCTCTGGTAACACCAGCACAGCACCCACCCAGCGGGCCCATACCTCCGTCCCTAGGACACGTCAATCAGCTGTGTGTCCACCACTACAGGGAACCCAGGATAACCCACCACACCAACAACAACAGGGACCTGGGGGCAGTGGTAGTGGGCACACGGTCCAGGGGACGGAGGCACAGGAACACAGGGGAACTGGGAGGGCTGCTGTGCGACAGGGGGCGGACAGGCCAAGGGAACCCACTCTCCACGAGGCCCTCTCCTCCATCATGGGAGCATGCCACCACTCCCAGGAGACGATGGCTACGGTCCTGGCCAAGTTTCAGGAGACCCAGGGCATGCAGGAGGACCAGTATTTGGGCTTCAGGGAGGAGCTCAGAACCATCAGCTCCGCCCTGGTCACCATCGTAGGGGTGCTGAAGGACATACAGAACACCATGAGGGACACCGTGGCACTCCAAGGGGCCCCTGACACTAGCATGAACGATGAACTGCCCACCACCTCCGCCGGCGCTAGTGGACAGGACGCCCGGCACAAGACCACCACACCAGCACCCCACTCCCTGCAGATGGAGAACCACCCCGCAAACGGTCCCTGAGATCCAGGAACAGGACAGAGCACGATGGCAAGACCCCCTCCAAGAAATGAGACCACCCTGATTGTCATCCCACTGTCCCACTTTGTTACCCTGTCTAAATTCGAACTGCCCCAGCTCCACTTCCTATGCCCATATGGGTAGTGCACCTGTGAGACTAATAGACTGGACTCTGCCATGGACATTCCTCCACCATCACCCATCACCATTTTGCCACCCCCTCCAATAATTAGCACGTCAATAAACACCCTTGAACCACAAAACAATCTGGAGTCAGTCTGTGATTTAAAAAATTTGTATTATCCATGACAATGGCAAAATCCTTTTGAAGATTGTAATGTAAACATACTTATGTCACACATCACAAGTCCATGAAGGATGCAAGCAGAAGACACACGTTGGTAACCACACCTGTGAAACCGTAATGGAAATGTACAACTCAGTTACCAAATACTGCTTCAAATTGACAGACAGGATAGAGGTAGAAGTGTGAAAGTAAATGAACTAGTAAAGAAATTGTTCTCACCTGTGTGTCACTGGAAATATTGCTGTATGACAGAGTCCCTGTTGTCAATGTCTTCTTCCTCAGCTTCCTCCTCATCACTGTCCACAGGCTCCACAGCTGCCACAACACTGTCATCTGGACCATCCTCCTGCAGAAAAGGCACCTGGCGTCGCAAAGCAAGATTGTGAAGCATGGAGCAGGCGATGATGATCTGGCACACCTTCCTTGGTGAGTAGAATAGGGAACCACCTGTCATATGCAGGCACCTGAACCTGGCCTTCAGGAGGCCGAAGGTGCGTTCGATCACCCTCCTAGTCCACCCATGGGCCTCTTTGTAGCGTTCCTCTGCCCTGGTCCTGGGATTCCTCACTGGGGTCAATAGCCATGACGGGTTGGGGTAACCAGAGTCCCCTAATAGCCACACACGGTGCCTCTGGAGTTGATCCATCACATACGGGATGCTGCTATTCCGCAGGATGTAGGCGTCATGCACAGAGCCAGGGAACATAGCATTTACCTGCGAGATGTACTGGTCTGCCAAACATACCATCTGTACATTCATGGAATGATAACTCTTCCGGTTCCTGTACACCTGTTCACTCCTGCAGGGGGGGACCAGAGCTACATGGGTCCCATCAATGACACCTATGATGTTAGGGATATGTCCAAGGGCATAGAAGTCACCTTTAACTGTAGCCAAATTCTCCACCTGAGGGAAAACGATGTAGCTCCTCATGTGTTTCAGCAGGGCAGACAACACTCTGGACAACATGATGAAATGACCCATTTGCTAGGAAATGGAGCACTGATAGCACCTGCACTTGAGGGGGGATTCCTGTGGGATGGCGGATTGGTGACATCAGGTCTGGCTCCAACTGGGTACACAGTTCCTGGATTGTGGCACGGTCAAACCTGTAGGTGATGATTAAATTTCGCTCCTCCATTGTCAACAGGTCCACCAGCGATCGGTACACCGGAGGATTCCGCCATCTCCTCACATGTCCCAGCTGACGGTGCCTAGGAAGGACAACAGCGACCACAGAGTCAACCAATTCAGAGGTATGTACCCACAGCTACACAGAACACGACACAAAATACAAAATACTTTCTGTATGTGTGTTGACTCCAGGCCTAGGTATGTGTGACGCAGTTGTAAATGAAGCCATGTGGGCCCCTGAAATGTCAGATGCCTGACCTCTAAAGTGGGACAATGGGATGTCAGGTAACTGTGCTGGCATTGTACACCGTCGCAGTAGGTGGTCGTAGACCGCGGTGCAATGCTGCATTGGTTAACATAGGACCCTATGGGTCCCAGGAGCCAATGACGAAGTGCGCCGGCGGTGATGATACGCACCACCGTGGACGTCACCGCCACGGACATCACCACCATTTTCTATCTGTTCAATCACTCGATACCTGATCTTCGACAGGAGAGGACCTACACTGCAAGCGCTGCTGTGACCTCAGTCTGGAAGAGACAATGGCACGTGCATCTGGGGAAAGGGCCTCTGCCTTCACTGCACAGGAGTTGGACAAGCTCGTGGACGGGGTCCTCCCCCAGTACACGCTACTCTACGGTCCTCCAGACCAACAGGTGAGTACATAGGGTGCAAGTTGTATGGGCTATGCCTGGGTGGAGAGGGCTGGATGTAAGTAGGAAGGGGGCAGAGTTCAGCTAGCATGAAGGAGTGTGAATGTATGTGCCACATGGCAAGGGCAGGGATGTGGGCCACTCAATTCGATGGTGCAGTTGGTAATGACTTCTCTTCTTCCCCTGTACATATCATGTAGGTAAGTGCCCACCAGAAGAAGGATATTTGGCGTGCCATCGCCAAAGATGTCTGGACCCTGGTGGTCCACCAGAGACGGAGCATCCACTGCCATAAAAGATGGGAGGACATTTGCCGCTGGAGCAAGAAGATGGCGGAGGCTCTGCTGGGGATGGCCTCCCAACGTGGGAGGGTTGCCCATCGTACCATGACCCCCCTGATGTTCCTGGATCCTGGCGGTGGCCTACCCTGAGTTGGATGGGCACATGAGGGTATCACAGCAGACACAAGGGTGTGAGTACACTCAAATTCTCATGACTTTGCGCGCAGTGGAGGGGTCTTGGTGGGGGAGGAGGGCTGTGGGTTTCCCTAGGCCAGGGCGAGTTCCGTAGGCTAGGCCCGTCCGTAATGCAGGCCATATGGCACTCCACCCCACCTCTGTAGAGTGCCAAGTACAGGTATACATGCCCCTGTGTCATCTATGTGTGCAGATGTCCACCATAGCCATGTAGGCCATATCCCAGGAACTGCATCTGTAGAGCCCAAGAGTGCGGCGTAGTGCAGGGGGCTGCTGTGTCTGTATTGTCCACCAACGGTAGCGGTAAGCCATGCACTCAACCTGTCTTTCTTCTGTTTCCCTTCCCTTTTTGTGCTCTCCCTGTGCATCAGCATCATCAGGTGGAGGTACAGGGGCACCGGAGCACGAAGGAGCTGCATCCCACATGGCCATGGAGGGCCACACCACGGACTCTGAATACACCAGTGGGACGGAGGGCGAGGGGAGCTTCAAGGCGGTCACCGGATCAGCAAACAGTGACACGGACTCGTCCTCCGATGGGAGCTCCCTTGTGGGTAGCGGCAAATTCTGTGCCCCCCACTTCTACAGGTACAGCCGCCACCCCCCCTACCAGCACCACCCTCCCAGCAGCCCCTCAGCGTTCGCCCCGTGCCCACTCACCCAGGAGGGTGGGCATCACCTTCGCCCCAGGCACCTCAGGCCCTGCCCCTGTCACCCCTGCTGCCCTCAGTGAGGAGGCCATTGACCTCCTCAGGTCACTCACTGTTGGGCAGTCTACCATTGTGAATGCCATCCAGGGTGTCGAAAGGGAGTTGCAACACACTAATGCATTCCTGGAGGGCATTCATTCTGGTCAGGCTGCCCATCATCGAACCCTGCAATCTCTGGCCTCAGCACTGATGGCAGCCATTGTCCCTGTGTCTAGCCTCCCCCCTCCAACTTCCTCCACCCAGACCCAATCCCCTGTACCTCAGCCTATCCCAAGCACACCATCAGACCAGCCTGCACACACCTCAACACACAAGGGCAGCTCAGGCAAACATAAGCACCACACATCCCACAGGCACTCACACAAGCATCACCCACATACAGACACAGCAACATCCACTGCCTCCACTGTGTCCCCCTCGTCGTCGTCTCCCTCCTCCCTCCCAGTGTCGTCTACACTCTCATCTGCATGCACTACCGCTACAGCCACTAGGACTCGCACCAGAACACCCAGCACCACACCCCGCTCACCTGCACTCACCACCCCCACTACCATTTACACGTCCCCTGTGTCCTCGCCCAGTGTGTCTGTGACGCCCCCTCCCAAAGTACACAAACGCGGGCACACACACACCCAACATCCATCGACCTCACAACAGCCTCCAGAACATGCACCTGCATCCAAAGAATCAAAAGTTACACCTCCTACAACCACCTCCTCTTCCTCCACTCCCAGACCCCCTCCAGCTACCCATCTCAGTGTTCGTCAGAAACTTTTCCTGAGCAACCTTGACCTCTGTCCCACCACACCCCTCCAAATCATAGGTCCTGTACTAGCACCTCAACCAAAAAAAGTCTGGTACCAGTGTTGGCTGTTAGAGGTATGTGAAGTGCACCGGGCACCAGGGCTGCCAGTGTGACATGGAGCCAAAGCACTGCCAGTCCACCCCCTGTGAAGCACCAGAAATTGGACAGTGCCCGACGGGAGAGGGTGAAGCCTCCTGACTCCTGCAGGCAAAGGCGCTCACAAGGGTCCCGGGGGGAGTGTCGAGTCAGCTGTGACTCCTCCCAAGGTGGGGAAGAGGCAGAAGAAGTTGCCAAAGTCTGGGAAGAGCAGCACGGCGGAGAAGGCTGCCATCCTCCCCGCTGCCCAGGACGCCACCGCCAGCCCCATCGTCACTGGTCCGGAGACCACCGCCAGAGTCAGTGGCCAGGAGGGCAGCACAATCGTCACTGGTAAGGAGACCACCGCCAGAGTCAGTGCCCAGGAGGACAGCACACTCGTCACTGGTCCGGAGACCACCGCCGGAGTCAGTGCCCAGGAGGGCAGCACACTTGTCACTGGTCAGGAGACCACCGCCAGAGTCAGTGCCCAGGAGGGCCCCGGCAGCCACACCCCCGCTGGGCAATGAGGGCCTGCCATGGTACACACTGCTGCACAGGTCAGAGACAGCAAACTCAAGCATGCTGAACAGGCCAAGCACCGCTGAACAGGGCAAAGACTGCCATGGCAAGCAACGCTGAACAGGCCAAGCACCGCTGAACAGGGCAAAGACCGCCATGGCAAGCACCGCTGAACATGGCAAGCACCGCTGAACAGGCCAAGCACCGTTGAACAGGGCAAAGACCGCCATGGCAAGCACTGCTGAACAGGCCAAGCACCGCTGAACAGGCCAAGCACCGTTGAACAGGGCAAAGACCGCCATGGCAAGCACCACTGAACATGGCAAGCACCGCTGAACAGGGCAAGCACCGCCAACTCATGCATCGTTAGCCCATGTGCGGCAGGGGCAGTGACGGAACTGGGACCATCAAGGGGAGCGTGATGCACTGTGGGCACCAGTACCCCTCCAGAACCAGTGGAGAACAGCATCCACTCCGTCTGTCCTTAACAGGATGAAGCACTCTGGGCACCAGTACCCCTCCAGAACCAGTGGAGAACAGCATCCACTCCGTCTGTCCTTAACAGGATGAAGCACTCTGGGCACCAGTCCCCTTCCAGAACCAGTGGAGAACAGCATCCACTCCGTCTGTCCTTAACAGGAAGAGGCACTCTGGGCACCAGTCCCCCTCCAGAACCAGTGGAGAAAAGCATCCACTCCGTCTGTCCTTAACAGGATGAGGCACTCTGGGCACCAGTCCCCCTCCAGAACCAGTGGAGAAAAGCATCCACTCCGTCTGTCCTTAACAGGATGAGGCACTCTGGGCACCAGTCCCCCTCCAGAACCAGTGGAGAACAGCATTCACTCCGTCTGTCCTTAACAGGATGAGGCACTCTGGGCACCAGTCCCCCTCCAGAACCAGTGGAGAACAGCATCCACTCCGTCTGTCCTTAACAGGCTGAAGCACTCTGGGCACCAGTCCCCCTCAAAAACCAATGTAGACTGTTATCCACTTGTGAGACTATGGCTTTGCACTCCCCAGGATAAAACAGTGGTCAACCCACCCACTGCAAAGGCTTGTGAGACTGTGGCTATGCACTCCCCAGATTAAAACAGTGGGCAACCCACCCACTGCAAAGACTTGTGAGAGTGTGGCTTTGCACTCCCCAGGATAAAACAGTGGGTAACCCACCCACTGCAAAGACTTGTGAGACTGTGGCTTTGCACTCCCCAGGATACATCAATGGGCATGGAGCCCCGTCGTGGATCTAGCGTGGTGCAGTCATCCGGCTGAGGTGCCCCCCCTTCCCTTCCCCCTGAGGTGCCTGTTGTATTTCTATCTGATGCCCCAGCAGTGTTCTCTCCGTTTCTGGACAGGTATCGTGTGTGGGCCTCGCCCATGCATTTTGGGCCCAGTGGTCCACGGACATTGAAATGTGCATACCTGCACTACTAATCGTGATGTATATATTTGGAATGTGTATATATTTATGTATATATGGGCTTACTGTATTTTGATACATTACAATGGTTGTACTTCATTTCCTTTTATCTTTGCATTCTTCCGGGTGGGGTTGGGGGTTGTTCCTGTGATGTTTAGTAATGCATTGGTGTGTGTGTTGTAGTGTGCGAGGGTCGGGGTGGGGGTGTTGCATGTGTGTTTCCCTGACTTTTGCCTCCCCCCTCCCCTATGTCGTAGGTGCAGTACTCACCGTTGATTTCAGCGCCGCCGTTGCTGATGTTCGTAGAGGAGCAGGAACACAATCGCAGGGAGTATTTGGAGTTCCGGCTCCATGCTATCCTCCTTCCTCGTGGAGTGTGTTCACTTGAGCGTTTTTCCATTGCAAAAGCTGTTTCCGCCCTGTTTTTATCCATGGAGAAACCGCCCCGGAAAAGGAGGCGGATTGGCCTGTTGTAATACTGTGGGCGGTACTTTGTCTCCCGCCTGTCTGTTGGCGGTGACCGCTGTGCTGCTTGTCTGTACCGCCGTGGCGGTCGGAGTGTTAAAGTGGCTGTCTATGTTGGCGGTTTCCGCCACGGTCAATATTCCCTTTTTTGTTCCGCTGGCCTGTTTGCGGTATTACCGCCGCTTTAACACCGACCGCTAGGGTTGTAATGTTCCCCTAAGTCTAACTACTGTGATCTTTTTTCCTGTTTCTCCCTTTTATCCTCATTTTGCTCTCTTGTCCTCCCAAATCTCTACACATTTCAATCCTTCCACCTTGATGCATCCAAATCATACCCTCCAACATATCTTTATTCTTCTCCCAATTCATGTTGCTTCTAGGTCTTGCATTGCATTGCTTCATAAATTATGGTGCATATTTACAAGAAAGTGGCTCATCAGTTGTGATCTGCCACTTCATGCGCCGCCCTGGGCCTCCCTAATGACACCATGCGTGCGCTGTATTTACAATACCCAGCACCATGTTGCACGTTAGGACAATAGTATCCAAAAGTTTGACGCTACTCTGGCGTTTTGCGAGATTAGCACCAAAAATGATGGTGCTAATGCTCCAAAGTCAAGGGAGACCAATTGAAAACAGTGGCAGCACCACTTCAGGCAGTAAAAATGACACTAAAAATGGTGCAGTGAAAGCTTGTAAATTTCACTGAGCCATTTTTACAGGCCTCCCTGCGTGGGAATGACCCCCTTGCATACATTATGCCTGGCGCAGGCATAATGTGGCGCAAGGGGTTACAAAGTGGTGCAATGTATACATTGCACCACTTTGTAAATATGGCGCAAGGAAATGGCCTCCTTAATGCCACATTAGTGTAAAAAAGCCTGTTATATGTAACGTGTGCCCCTAAAATTGTTTTGAGTGTGCAGCACTGTATGCCAATATTGATAATGTTAGAAATAGAAAAAATTTAAAATTACGTGATGCTGCGTGTGACGGTGATAGGGTATGAAACAAAATCACCAATTATTTGGTCTATTAAAAAGTACAGCAATTGTCAGTTTACATAAACATGTAAAATTCAATATGCCATTTGGCTGCATTGATATGTTGTTCTCTTAGTTATAAAGAAAAAAAGTTGTGGAAGTCATTTCCTGGAGTTATTCTTAAACTCTGTTTATTCAGTGATTACTGAGTGCTGAACCACCCACTGATGATTCATGCTTAAAAGTGGGAGAAGGAGGGTCAGAGAAAGAACATCTAAAACCAAGCACAATCAGGCAATGTAATTGCGTGCAATTTCTATTCATTGTTAGGTAGCAAGCTTCTTGATGATCCTTGCTTCCCTGTGCCTGAAAAACGTTTCCACCGCCCTTAAATGGTGTTCACTCTATTATTATCTAATACCTATTACTGATCATTGGTTTAAAAATCCTTTTGTATTTTCTGGAAGGACGTTGCCAGTTATTTGATTAGTTTCAAAAAGCGCAGCAATTTTCATTTGATGTATAGTCTTCAGTGAAGCATTCGTGATGTATCACACTGCTGTAGCATGGCATTTCTTTATGACATTCCTGCCAAAAACACATCAAACACTCTAAAATAATTGACAGAGTGAGTATGGCCAGTGGTGGCCACTTGCGAAGGAAGAAGGTATTACTATTTCTAAAGGCAGCATTGGCCATGAGTCCTCTGGTCTTCACATAAGATCAAAAAATTTACCTCACCTGACACACACCAAAAATAGACTGTGTTGTGAAACGGTTGAGTTATGACATAAGTGGGGAGGCTTGAGGGATGCTTGGTTTATGCAATGAGATAAGGGATGTAAGAGGTGAGGCTTTGTACCTGTTATCAGCAGAAAAGGGGTGCATTTAGCATATTCTAAGACACTGTCTGCTAGATGGATGAGTGTATTGGAGAATACTGTATAATCTTAAATGACAATGTTTAACCACTTCGCTGCCAGGCCTTTCCCCCCTCAGGTGCCAGGCCTTTTTTTGGCTATTTGGGGCAGTTTGCGCTTAGTCCCTCATAATATTTTGTCCACATAAGCTACCCACGCCAAACTTGCGTCCTTTTTTCCAACATCTTAGGAATTCTAGAAGTATCCAGAGTTTGTGGATTCCCCTGTAGGATACCAAGAAATTAGCCAAAATACAGTGAAAATATCGTTTTTTTTAAAAAAGAATGGTAAAAAAGGGCTGAAGAAGACGGCTTGTGGTTTTTCCCCTGAAAATGGCATCAACAAAGGGGTTGCAGTGTTAAAATCACCATCTCCCTAGCTTTCAGGAACAGGCAGACTTAAATCAGAAAACACAATTTTTTTAACACAATTTTGGCATTTTACTGGGACATACCCTATTTTTACTATTTTTTTGCTTTCAGCCTCCTTCCAGTTAGTGACAGAAATGAGTGTGAAACCAATGGTGGATCAAAAGTCCAAATTCGGCAAAGGATAGACTGAGTAGATCCTACAAGGTTTTCCTTCAGAAAATAACAGCTGAAATAAAAAAATATTGAAATTGAGGTGAAAAAAACAGCCATTTTTCTCCACATTTTACTCTGTAACTTTTTTCTGCTGTGTTAGATTTTTGACTCTTCTGGTTGCAGAGATATAGGGCTTGTAGGTTCAACAAGAACCTTAGGTACCCAGAGCCAATAACTGAGCTGCACCTTGCAATAGGTTTTCATTCTATGCCTGGATACAACGATTAATTTGCTGAAATATAAAGAGTGAAAAATAAGTAACAAAAAAACCTTTGTATTTCCAAAATGGGCACAAGATAAGGTGTTGATAAGCAGTGGTTATTTGCACATCTCTGAATTACGGGGTGCCCGTACTAGCATGTGAATTATAGGGCATTTCTCAAATAGGCTTCTTTTTTACATACTGTCTTACATTTGGATGGAAAAAATGTAGAGAAAGACAAGGGGCAATAACACTTGGTTTGCTATTCTGTGTTCCCGAGACTCTCAATAAAAATGGTACCTCACTTGCGTGGGTAGGGTTAATGCTCGCAACAGGAAACGCAACATGGACACGTCACATTTTTACATTGAAATCTGACGTGTGTTTTGCAAAATGCGTAGCTGTAGATTTTGGCCTCAAGCTCAGCTGGCACCTAAGGAAACCTACCAAACCTGTGTATTTTTAAAAACGAGACACCTAGAAGAATCCAAGATGGGGTAACTTGTGGGGCTCTCACCAGGTTCTGTTACTCAGAATCCTTTGCAAACCTCATAATTTGGGCAAAAAACACTTTTTCCTCACATTTCGGTGACAGAAAGTTCTGGAATCTGAGAGGATCCACAAATTCCCCAGCGTTCCCCCAAGTCTTCTGATAAAAATGGTACCTCACTTGTGTGGGTAGGCCTAGTGCCCGCGAAAGGAAATGCCCCAAAACACTATCTGGACATATAAAATGATCAAATACAAAACTACCTGTTTTTGCAGGGGGGGGGCACCTGCATTTTTGGTCCTGGGCTCAGCAGCCATAGAGGGGAAACCTACCAAACCCAGACATTTCTGAAAACTAGACACCCAAGGGAGTCCAGGGAGGTGTGACTTGTGTGGATCCTCCAGTGTCTTCTCACCCAGAATCCTCAGCAAACCTCAAATTTAGCTAAAAAAAATCAAATTTTTCCCCACATTTCTTTATGTGATCACCACACTGGGACAAATGTCCTACCACCCAACGTTCCTCTCAGTCTCCTGGTAAAAATGATACCTCACTTGTATAGGTGGGCCATGTGCCTGTGACAGGGAAGAGCAAAAAACATGTCAAAATTGAGGGGGAACCAAAGCGGGTCCAAAAGGGCGGTTTGAAAAAAACGAATTTGGGGCTGACAGGTGGGACAGACTTTTTATCGTAGAGATGAGACAATGCTGGGTGGTAGGAATTTTGTGGATTCCTGCAGATTCCGGAAGGTTCCATCACAAAAATGTGGAAAAAATGTGTCATTTCCAGCAAAGTTGGAGGTTTGCAGGGCATTGTGTGTAAGAAAATGGTGCGGGTGCATATGAAGCACACCACCCAGATGTTTAGTTTTCAGATGTGTCTAGGTCTTGTGGATTCTTCTACAGGGCAGCGTCCCAAAGTCCAAAAAGTGCAGCCCTCACCATTCCAAGTGGGACGATTTTGAAAGTTAGCCAAACTCTCATGGCCCAAATGTAAAAACAAAACCCAAAATAATCAAATGTCCTCTTGCTTGCCATGGGATGAGATGTTTTAGTGTATGGGGGAGAGCTGAAAGACTGTTACCCCCTTCAGTTAGGGTGGGGGCAAAACCAGGTATTTATTTTTAATTCCCAGGCATCTAGTAGACTTTCTGCTCCCCCGGGGTGTGGCTCAGTGGTAATTGTCCCATCTGCCCACTGATGGGCAGAACAACTTTGGCCCCATTTATTTGGGGTGGGGGTATGGCCATTTGTAAAAAAAATCTTCCCTGGTGGGCTTTCTGCCCCCTTTGGGGTCAGATGGGCCTTCCAAAAATAGGCCAATCTGCCACAAAGGGGAGCAGATATGGCCAACAGTAATGTGACGCCATGGGGAGCGACCCTTGCCCAAGGGGCTGCCCCTCTAAACAAAAAAAACACATACACACACCAATCCCTGGTGCCTAAGTCGTTTCTGCCCCACTGGAGGCAGATCAGCCTAATAGAAATAGGCCAATCTGCCCCCAAGGGGGCAGAAATGGCCTAAAAACAATTTGCCCCCCACCCCGGGAAGCGATCCTTGCCTAAGGGGTTGCTTCCCTTTTCAATATAATAAAAAAAAAATCCCTGGTGTCTAGTGGCTTCTGCCCCCCCCCCGGGGGCAGATTGGCCTAATAAAATTATTGCCCCCCGGGGAGCAGCCCTTGCCCAAGAGGCCGCTCCCCTTCTCACACAAATAAAAAAAAAAAAAAACCTTGGTGTCTAGTGGGCATCGCGATCGGGCTTCAGAAATGCTCAGAATGACATCAAAAGAAAGGAAAAGGATTTCACTTTATTTTGATACCTCTGCCTGCCCCCTTCTCCTGAGAGGTGAGAAATGCTTAGCATTTCTCTTCCACATCGCACTGGAAGCATGCTTCCAGCGCGATGGGAGGGGACCTCTGATGAGGTCAGCATGCAATTGCGTGCTGACGTCATCAGATGTCACTGAGAGTGTGAGGGGGTCGGGAGCGGAAGGGAAAGCGATTCCCCATCCATCCCTGCCCATGGGAGGGGGGTGGGAGACCCACGGGCGATTGCTAGCATTTCGTGCTTTTCTGGTTTCACAAATTGTTTTGATCAGAGAGGGACCGATACAAACAGTAAATGCCCTGAGGAAAATGTAAAAAGGTGTCTGTTGTGGCTTAGAGACTTTTCAGATTGAACCAGTCTCCTGCCAGTATCTTGCGTAATTATTACTCAAGATACCAGCAAACTACATTTTGCGTAATACGCTCAATTTCATGTAATTTTAATTAAAATTACACGTATCCTAGAAAAAATGCAGTTTCACCAAGCCCTAAACACAGTAGTTATCTACAAAGCAGACATTTTCAATCCCAGTGAGCTGCCCAGAATCCTAGTCATTACTTCAAATTTCCATTAGTGACCGTGGTAGGTGAATTTCATCCAGATTTTGTATATTTTTTGAGGAATAAATATAGCTTACTTACATTTTGGTACGCACATTTTTATGCTCCATTGGGTCACCTCCTTTTGCTAAATAAGCATTGCAGGCACTAACAAAGCAGATCCTACCTATCTGGGAGTCAGTCCTTTCGTGGATGTACCCTGATTCCCGAGGGGATTTAAGACTGTTGAGTGATAGATGGCTTTCAGCGACTGATGTGAGATAGATTAATATATTCTTACTCGATCCAAAGTGAGCGGGAAGTAACTCAGGCACATTTCATGCACACATCTCATGCACACCTAAAATGTATATTAAGTCCTAACCTCTCCCTAAGAGTTCTCAGGAAAGCCATTAGAAACCAGCTCATCTAATATTCGATTTATGTTACATTATCAATGAGTATCACTTACAACATTTTCTACTATTTGTAATATGATTGGTGTATTTCTGAAGTGCTTTGATGCAGCTTTCTATGCTCCATGTTTGTGCTTCATACACGGCAAAGTTAACATGTGAGTAACTTACATGTGTTATTTACACTAAGATTCCAAGTAACTTTACTACTTTGAGCTATTCAAAAAATCTGAGCGCAGGATAACTCAAAAGTGTAGACTTACACATTTCCACCCCCTGAAGAAGGAGATGGAGTCAAATTCATGGGTGTAAGTTACTGCTCCCCAAACGTAAGTGTAGCACAATACTTGGCATACCTTTATTCTGCAACCCCCTCCCATAGAAAGTAATGTAGTAGGGAATTAACTTAAAACCTAATAGAAACTAATGTTAAATTAATTTAAATTATTTAAAATTGCTAAAATTAGAAATGCATTTAATTAATTTAAAACAATGTAAAAATGTATATATATATACGTATATATAAATATATATGAAAGTCGGGGTGAATCTGTCAAGCAGGGGCTGAGAAAAAGGGGGGGCTCCAAAATGCTTTTCCCCATTCATTTTTCCATGGAACCTTTAGACATGCCTACAGCCCAAACCACTGAACAGAATTACATCAAATTTGACACAAAAGTAGATTCTATTCCTCAGATTACGCTTTTTGTGATTTGGTGCTAATCCGTTCAGTAGTTATGGAGAAATTGAAGGCCAAAAGTATATAGATATATAGGGACGCAAATCCTCCGTGGATCCAACTGTCCCCGTGCTGATATCTGATTGGCTCAGAACATTTCAGTAAGGAAGTGTTGGCAACCATCTTGGGACTTGGCTTCAGCCGAGGCCCCGAAAAAAAAAAAAACAGAAAGAAAAGGGACCAGGGTAGAGTCACCCTGACCCCTTAGCCCTTGTGCTGGAGTCCCTGTGGGACCCTGCCAGGACTAAACAGCCTTTTAAAAAAAACAAAAATGGAAAAATCCACAGCCATGGGTGGTCCAGGTCCTGGGGGCATCGTAGAGGAGTGGGGTGAATACTGGGGCAAATGTCTAAATAAGGTCGGGGCTGTGGCCCCCCACACACTGGGGACCACCACCCCAGGGGGGCTAAAATGTTTTTAAGCAAGTGGGGGAGGCCTGTTGGCCTCCCCCACAGCCCCAGGGCCCACCACCCCCAGGGCAAATGACCCCAAGCACCAGGGACCACCACACCCAGGGCTATTCTCATTGGAGGGGGGTCGCGTGTCCCCCCTTGGAGCTACTGTTGGCCCTGGGGACCGCCACCCCCCCAGGGCCGGCTCCTGCTATGTCCCGGGTGCCCAGGTTACAGCTGTTTGCTGTGGTTTGGCTGCAATGCAAGAGATCTCCCTAGGGAATAGAACACTGAAAATTTTTAAATGTTTATTAAACATAAAAAAAGGTTAGTAAAACATTTTATATCATTAATATTGTAAATCAGATGTATATAGTTATTCTAAATGTTAAACAGAAGATTAAACGACACAGCTATATTAACCAAACCTTAATTTAAGTAAAATATATTACTTTAAATCGCAGAAGATAACATTTAAAATACATTTTATTGTGAATTATATTTTATTAAAATGTAATGTTGCATTAATTTTTAAATTCTAAAAGTTTGCTAAAATAACTTACACTTAAACATTAAGGGCCTCATGAAATGAAAGTTCATGTCCTATCACTGTCCCACCTGCACATGGGATAAGGATGCCTGATGTGGCGGCCTACTCATTCCTACACAGTGATTGCCCTGTTCAGCGGGTGCTTTGCCATGGCGGTCTTTGCCCTTTTCAGCAGTGCTTTGCCATGGCGGTCTTTGCCCTGTTCAGCGGTGCTTTGCCATGGCGGTTCTGATACAGACATTGGTGTGTGGCATGACGATCTCTACACTGGGCATTGGTGTGTGGCATGACGATCCCTACAATGGGCATTGGTGTGTGGCATGACGATCCCTACAATGGGCAAATGGTGTGTGGCATGACGTTCCATCATTGCCCAGCGGGGCTGTGGCATCCTGGCCCCTCCTGGGCTGTGACTCCGGCGGTGGTCTCCTGACCAGTGACGATACTTGGGCCCACCTGGGCTGTGACTCTGGCGGTGGTCTCTGGACCAGTAACGATACCTGTGCCCTCCTGGGCTGTGACTCTGGCGGTGGTCTCCTGACCAGTGACGATACTTGTGCCCTCCTGGGCTTTGACTCTGGCGGTGGTCTCTGGACCAGTAACGATACCTGTGCCCTCCTGGGCTGTGACTCCGGCGGTGGTCTCCTGACCAGTGACGATACTTGGGCCCTCCTGGGCTGTGACTCCGGCGGTGGTCTCTGGACCAGTAACGATACCTGTGCCCAACAGTGAGTGACCTGAGGGGGTCAATGGCCTCCTCACTGAGGGCAGCAGGGGTGACTGGGGCAGGGCCTGAGGTACCTGGGGCGAAGGTGATGCCCATCCTCCTGGGTGAGCGGGCACGGGGCGAATGCTGAGGGGCAGCTGGGAGGGCGGTGCTGGTAGGGGAGGTGGCGGCTGTACCTGTAGAAGTGGGCCGCCACCACAGGGGAGCTCCCATCGGCGGATGAGTCAGTGTCCCTGGTTGGTGATCCGGTGGCCGACGTGAAACTCCCCTCGCCCTCCGTCCCACTGGTGCATTCAGAGTCCGTGGTGTGGCCCTCCATGGCCATGTGGGATGCAGCTCCCTCGTGCTCCGGTGCAACTGTACCTCCGCCTGATGATGCTGATGTACAAAAGGACAGGGATAGCAGAAAAAGGGGGGGAGACAGAAGAAAGAGAGTTTTAGTGCATGGCATACCGCTACCTTTGGCGGACAAGACAGACGCAGCAGCCCCATGCATTACGCCGTGCTCCTGCCCTCTGCACATGCAATTTCTGGGATATGGCCTACATGGCAATGGTGGAAATCTGTGCACATGGATGCCACAGTGGCAACTATACCTCAACTTGGCACTCTGCTGAAGTGGGGTTGAGTGCCACATGGCCTACATAACGGAGGGGCCTTGCCTACCTAACTCGCCCTGGCCTAGGGACACCCACAGCCCACCTCCCCCACCCAGACACCTCCACTGCACGCAAAGTCCACCGAATGAGGTAGTACTCACCCCCTTGTGTCTGCTGTGATGTCCTCAAGCGCCCATCCAACTCCGGGTAGGCCACCGCCAGGATCTGGAACATCAGGGTGGTCATGGTGCGACGGGCACCCCTCCCACATTGGGAGGCCATCCCCAGCTGAGCCTCCGCCGTCTTCTTGCTGCAGCGGCGAATGTCCTCCCATCTCTTATAGCAGTGGGTGCCCCGTCTCTGGTGGGCTCCCAGGGTCCGGACGTCCTTGGCGATGGCACGCCAAATGTCCCTCTTCTGGTGGGCGCTGACCTACATGACATGCACAAGGGAAGAGGAACAGTCATTACCAACTGCTCCGTCAATGTGAGTGGCCCCCTCCCTACTCTGGCCATGTGGCCCATTCATTCCCATGCATTAATGTACTATGAACTCTGGCCCCTTCCCTCTTCCACCCAGCCCTCTCCACCCAGGCCTAGCCCATACAATGTGCTCCCTGTGTACTAACCTGTTGGTCTGGAGGACCGTAGAGTAGCGTGTACTGGGAGTGGACCCCATCCACAAGTTTCTCCAACCCCTGTGCAGTGAAGGCAGGGGCCCTTTCCCCAGACGCAGCAACCATCGTCGCTTCCAGACCGAGGTAACAGCAGCACTAGCAGTGTAGGTCCTCTCCTGTCGAAGGTCAGGTATCTAGTGATTGAAGAGATAGAAAATGGCGGTGACGTCTGCTGCGGTGACGTCCGCGGCGGGGCGCATCATCACTGCCGGTGCACCTGTTCATTGGCTCCTAGGACCCATAGGGGCCAATGTTATCCAATGCAACAGTGCGCCGCGGTCTACGACCGCCTACCGCGACGGAGTGCAACGCCAGTGCAGTTACCCCACAATCCCATTGTCCCAGTTTAGAGGTCAGGCAGCTGCCATTTCAGGGGCCCACATGGCTTCAGTTACTACTGCGTCACACATAGCTAGGCCTATACTCAACACACATACAGGAAGGGTTTATTGTCTGATGTAGTCTTGTGTGTAACTGTGGGTACATACCTGGAGGAATAGTGACTGGTTCTTCGCTGTTGTCCTTCTTAGGCACCGTCAGCTGGGACATATGAGAAGATGGCGGAATCCTCCGGTGTACCGACCGCTGGTGGACCTGTTGACAATGGAAGAAAGACATTTAATCGTCACCTACCGGTTTGACCGTGCCACAATCCAGGAACTATGTACCCAGTTGGAGCCAGACCTGATGTCACCAATCCGCCATTCGACTGGAATCCCCCCTGACGTGCAGGTGCTGTCAGTGCTCCATTTCCTTGCAAGTGGGTCTTTTCAGACAACAGTGGCCATGGCATCAGGGATGTCCCAGCCTATGTTTTCCAACGTGTTGCCCAGAGTGTTGTCTGCCCTGCTGAAACACGTAAGGAGATACATAATTTTCCTTCAGGTGGAGGATTTGCCTACAGTGAAAGGTGACTTCTATGCCCTTGGACATATCCCCAACGTCATAGGTGCCATTGATGGGACCCATGTAGCTCTGGTCCCCCCCCACAGGAGTGAAAAGGTGTACAGGAATAGGAAGAGTTATCATTCGATGAATGTCCAGATGGTCTGTTTGGCAGACCAGTACATCTCGCAGGTTAATGCAATGTTCCCAGGCTCTGTGCATGACGCCTACATCCTGCGGAATAGCAGCATCCCTGATATGATGGGTCAACTCTAGAGGCACCGTGTATGGCTATTGGGGGACTCCGGTTACCCCAACCTTTCCTGCCACTGTACCTCCGCCTGATGATGCTGATGTACAAAAGGACAGGGAGAGCAGAAAAAGGGGGGGAGACAGAAGAAAGAGAGTTTTAGTGCATGGCATACTGCTACCATTGGCGGACAAGACAGACGCAGCAGCCCCATGCATTACGCCGTGCTCCTGCCCTCTGCACATGCAATTTCTGGGATATGGCCTACATGGCAATGGTGGAAATCTGTGCACATAGATGCCACAGGGGCAACTATACCTCAACTTGGCACTCTGCTGAGGTGGGGTTGAGTGCCACATGGCCTACATAACGGAGGGGCCTTGCCTACCTAACTCGCCCTGGCCTAGGGACACCCACAGCCCACCTCCCCCACCCAGACACCTCCACTGCACGCAAAGTCCGCCGAATGAGGTTGTACTCACCCCCTTGTGTCTGCTGTGATGTCCTCAAGTGCCCATCCAACTCCGGGTAGGCCACCGCCAGGATCCGGAACATCAGGGGGGTCATGGTGCGACGGGCACCCCTCCCACGTTGGGAGGCCATCCCCAGCTGAGCCTCCGCCATCTTCTTGCTGCAGCGGCGAATGTCCTCCCATCTCTTCCGGCAGTGGATGCCCCGTCTCTGGTGGGCCCCCAGGGTCCGGACGTCCTTGGCGATGGCACACCAAATGTCCCTCTTCTGGTGGGCGCTGACCTACATGACATGCACAAGGGAAGAGGAACAGTCATTACCAAATGCACCGTCAATGTGAGTGGCCCCCTCCCTACTCTGGCTATGTGGTCCATTCATTCCCATGCATTAATGTACTGTGAACTCTGGCCCCTTCCCTCTTCCACCCAGCCCTCTCCACCCAGGCCTAGACCATACAATGTGCTCCCTGTGTACTAACCTGTTGGTCTGGAGGACCGTAGAGTAGCGTGTACTGGAGGAGGACCCCATCCACAAGTTTCTCCAACTCCTGTGCAGTGAAGACAGGGGCCCTTTCCCCAGACGCAGCAGCCATTGTCGCTTCCAGACCGAGGTAACAGCAGAACTAGCAGTGTAGGTCCTCTCCTGTCGAAGGTCAGGTATCTAGTGATTGAAGAGATAGAAAATGGCGGTGACGTCCGCTGCGGTGACGTCCGAGGCGGGGCGCATCATCACCGGCGGCGCACCTGTTCATTGGCTCCTGGGACCCATAGGGGCCAATGTTAACCAATGCAGCAGTGCGCCGCGGTCTACGACCGCCTACCGCGACGGTGTGCAACGCCAGCGCAGTTACCCCACAATCCCATTGTCCCAGTTTAGAGGTCAGACAGCCGCCATTTCAGGGACCCACATGGCTTCAGTTACTACTGCGTCACACATAGCTAGGCCTATACTCAACACACATACAGGAAGGGTTTATTGTCTGGTGTAGTCTTGTGTGTAACTGTGGGTACATACCTGGAGGAATAGTGACTGGTTCTTCGCTGTTGTCCTTCTTAGGCACCGTCAGCTGGGACATATGAGAAGATGGCGGAATCCTCCGGTGTACCGACCGCTGGTGGACCTGTTGACAATGGAAGAAAGACATTTAATCGTCACCTACCGGTTTGACCGTGCCACAATCCAGGAACTATGTACCCAGTTGGAGCCAGACCTGATGTCACCAATCCGCCATTCGACTGGAATCCCCCCTGACGTGCAGGTGCTGTCAGTGCTCCATTTCCTTGCAAGTGGGTCTTTTCAGACAACAGTGGCCATGGCATCAGGGATGTCCCAGCCTATGTTTTCCAACGTGTTGCCCAGAGTGTTGTCTGACCTGCTGAAACACGTAAGGAGATACATCATTTTCCTTCAGGTGGAGGATTTGCCTACAGTGAAAGGTGACTTCTATGCCCTTGGACATATCCCCAACATCATAGGTGCCATTGATGGGACCCATGTAGCTCTGGTCCCCCCCCACAGGAGTGAACAGGTGTACAGGAATAGGAAGAGTTATCATTCGATGAATGTCCAGATGGTCTGTTTGGCAGACCAGTACATCTCGCAGGTTAATGCAATGTTCCCAGGCTCTGTGCATGACGCCTACATCCTGCGGAATAGCAGCATCCCTGATATGATGGGTCAACTCCAGAGGCACCGTGTATGGCTATTGGGGGACTCCAGTTACCCCAACCTTTCCTGGCTATTGACCCCAGTGAGGAATCCCAGGACCAGGGCATAGGAACGCTACAATGATGCCCATGGGCGGACTAGGAGGGTAATCTAATGCACCTTCGGCCTTCTTAAGGCCAGGTTCAGATGCCTCCATATGACAGGTGGATCCCTATTCTACTCACCGAAGAAGGTGTGCGACATCATCGTCGCCTGCTCCATGCTCCATAATTTGGCATTGCGACGCCAGGTGCCTTTTTGCAGGAGGATGATCCAGATGACGGTGTTGTGGCAGCTGTGGAGCCTGTGGACAGTGATGAGGATGAAGCTGAGGAAGAAGAAAACGACAACAGAGATTCAGTCATACAGCAAAATTTCCAGTGACACACAGGTGAGAACATTTTCTGGTTTAACATTACATTAACTTTCACACGTCTACCTCTATCCTGTACCTCCATTTCACTCACTATTTGTTAATTGAGTTGTACCCTTCCATTTCAGTTTCACAAATGTGGTAACCTACGTGTCAACTGCTTGCATCCTTGAAGGGCTTGTGATGTGTGACATTGGTTTGTTGGCCTTACAATGGGTAACCCATTATGACACTGTAATTGATAATACAAGGTTCCAAATCATAGACTGACTCCATATTTTTTTGTGTTTCAAGAATGTTTATTTAAGTGCTCAAAAAATGAAGGGGGGTTGTAAACTGGTGATGGGGGATGGTGGAGGAATGTCCATGGCAGAGTCCAGTCTATTAGTCTCACAGGTGCACTGGCCATCTGGGCATAGGAAGTGGAGCTGGGGGAGTTCAAGTATGGACAGGGTGACAAAGTGGGACAGTGGGAGGACAATCAGGGTGGTCTCATTTCCTGGCGGGAGTCTTGCCATCTTGCTCTGTCCTGTTCCTAGATCTCAGGGACCGCTTGCGTGGTGGTTGTCCGTCTGCAGGGGATGGGGTGCTGGTGTGGTGGTCCTGTGGCGGGACGTCCTGTCCACTAGCGCCGGCGGAGGTGGTGGGCATTTCATCGTCCTGGCTAGTGTCAGGGGCCCCTTGGAGTGCCATGGTGTCCCTCAAGGTCTTTTGAATGTCCGTCAGCACCCCTACAATGGTGCCCAGGGCGGAGCCGATGGCCCTGAGCTCCTCCCTGAACCCCAAATACTGTTTCTCCTGCAGACACAGGGTCTCCTGCAACTTGTCCAGTACCGTCGCCATCGTCTCCTGGGAGTGGTGGTATGCTCCCATGATGGAGGATAGGGCCTCGTGGAGAGTGGGTTCCCTTGGCCTGTCCTCCCTCTGTTGCACAGCAGCCCTCCCAGTTCCCCGGTGTTCGTGTGCCTCCGTCCCCTGGACCGTGTGCCCACTACCACTGCCCCCAGGTCCCTGTTGTTGTTGGGGTGGTGGGTTAGCCTGGGTGCCCTGTAGTGGTGGGCACACCGCTGATTGACCTGTCCTGGGTAGGGAGGTTTGGGCCCGCTGGGTGGGTGCTGTGCTGGTGTTACCAGAGGGTGGAAGCTCGCTGTTGGGCTGTGGCTGGGCAAGGGGAACCGACTGTCCTGAGGCCCACGATAGTCCGGGCTGGTCATCAAGATCCAGTGGGGCAGAGCTGCTGTCGTCACTGTGGGCCTCTTCTGTGGGTGGAGTGGTGTTGTCTGGACCCTCTAGTGTGGTGACGTTCCTTCAGGTTCCTGCAGGGGTATAAGAACATGATTATTGCATGTGTGTGTTTGATGGTGTGCAATGGGTGGGTGTGCGTGAGCCCCAGTGCAGGCATTCCTGTGTGGGGGCTTGTGTGATGATGGTTGGGGGGGTGTTCTGGGTATGTGCAGTGATCATGCTTTGGTGAGGGGTGAGCATGCTTAGTTGTGTCATGCAGGGCTTGGTGTTGGGATGTGTGGTTTGTGTTATTAGTACATTAGTTAGGATTTGGGGTGATAGGGGAGGGTGTGAGGGTGGGGGGGTGATGGCATGCAGGTAGGGTGGGGGATGTGATAGTTAAGATTTGACTTACCAGTGTCCCATCCTCCACCGACTCCTCCGAGGCCCTCAGGATGCATGATGGTCAAGACTTGCTCCTCCCATGTTGTTAGTTGTGGGGGAGGAAGTGGGGGTCCACCGTCAGTATGATGCACCGCGATGTTGTGCCTGGATACCGTGGAACGCACCTTCCCCCATAGGTCGTTCCACCTCTTCCTGATGTACTCCCTATTTCTTGGGTGCTGTCCACTCTTCTTCGCCATAGCTCCATCTTCCTGGCTATTGATGTGTGCTGTACCTGTGAGCCAAATAGCTGTGGCTCTACCCGTACAATTTCCTCCACCAAGACCCTGAGCTCCTCCTCGGAGAAGCAAGGGTGTCTTTGGCGTGCTATGGGGTGGTGTGTGTGATGTGTGGGGTGGTGTATGTGTTGATGAGTGTGGTGAGTGTAGTGGTATGTGGTGTTTTGTGCGTGGATTTTGTGTGGGTGATGGTGTTGTGTGCCTCTGTGTGATGGGGTTGTCAATAGCTGTGCTCTATCTCTCGCCTTCTCTCAGATTTGTGGTTCGTAGGGGTTTGTGGGTGATGGGGGTGTGTATTTTATATTGTATTGGATGTGTGGGAGTGGTGTGTGTATGTGTATCAGGTGTGTGTATTTGTAATTGTCCAATGTGGCGGTGTTTTGTAGATGTGTGTGTATTTTGAGCGCGGCGGTGTGGACCGCCAATGGAATACCGCAGTTGAAAGACCGCCGTGTGGATTTGTGGGTCGTAATAGCATGGGCGTGTTTGGTGTGGCGGTGTTGTGTGGGTGTCTGAATTTCGGCGGATTCCAAGATGTGTGTCATAATAGCTGTGGCGGTCTACCCCGCACGCGGCGGTGTATTGGCGGTCTTCTGAACGGCGGTAGGCGCCTTATACCGCCAATGTTGTAATGACCCCCTATATCCTATGGAACTCGTAATACTGCTGGTGGTATATCCGTCACTTTACTGTCACTTTTGGGACGGATTAACACCTCCTCCAAAGTTGTAATCAGGCCCTAAATATGTATTATTTCTATTTATTTTGTTCTTAAATTACATTTTCTTAAAATTAAATTATATTTATTTATATTTTTAACAATCATTTAATGGAATCTAATTTACGTCATTTTTGGCTGTAATAACTTCAGAATTGCAGTTTGTTAGTATCAATTACCTTATTCTTATGTTGTTCGTTGTCTGTCTCTTGCAGAACCTCCTCCCTCGCCCTCCTTAAACCCTGGATTCCCCTCCCTAAACCTTCCTCTTTGATAGCACGTATGCTCCTGGTCTCACCCACTACTACTAAATAGTAAACTTACATGTAAGAGGATCTCCCCATAGAAAAATAGAGGAGGTGGAGATCAAGATTTACACTCATAGGTTTCTGTATAGCATTTTGTAGTCTTTAGCAGCAGTATTATAGTACCACTAAAAGTAATACTAAGTGCAATTTTTGGATAGGGCCTGGCATGTTTGCTTATTTCATTATTTATTTTATTTGAAATATTTAACTTATCTATAATGTGGGATTAAGGGGGAAACTAAGCACCCCACATGCCTGACATCAATGTGAAGGTCTTTAGGAGTGCGTTGGAGCATGACAAAACAAAAACTATATGAAGTGAGGATAGAGAAAGCATATCATATCTGAGTTGGCCATCTTGGGTACAGTAAAGTATTAATAAGAAACCATAAACATGTAATTTAGAGAATAAAAAAATAAAAAATACTTATAATGAACAGCTATCTAAAATGTCCCAGAATTATCAGAATAATGCAGCAGCAGATAAACCATTTTGTTTAATTATGCCCTGAAAAAATAAATTCATGCTTTTTACAGTGTTAGTGCTCTGAAGTAAATTCTTTATCTCAATATAAGCTTATTGCATCCACTCAAAGACACTCTCCTCCAGGTCAGGCTATGCTTTCAGGCAAAGAAGCAGAGGGAAAGCCTGCTTTGTGGGCCGTCATGAAAGTATAACGCTTAGATGTAAGTCATAAATTGGAACCTGAGACGAATGTGCAAAAGAAACTTCAGAGCAAAACAGATGAAGGAGAACAGGAGTTCTGCTTACATCTACTCCTCCATTGACAGTTTTCATTCTAGGTGTGTTGCAGCACCTAAAACTTTGCAGCTCATTAGCACACACAGGTATTGGGCAGATGGGCGTGGCATTGTCAAGCGTCAATTTCATGAGGCAATGTGTGCCTAAAGTAAGATAAAAATCTACATATCAGGAAACAGTTAATAAAGTAATTATTGACTCAACAAGTAAGTTGTAAAGAGGAATTTAGAAAAATATGTAGTTTTTTTTTTTTTTACAGAAATTTTAAAAGATACAATGGGAAAATATACCAATGGCTTCATTTAAATGCCTTTCTTCAATGCTTTGAAGGCTCAGAGTAATAGGACATTGCAGAATAATAGGCAAAATCAATAATATGTTAGGTCTCAAAAGTGCAGCAAAACCAGTAAGAAATAGGACAGCATCCCTAATAGCATAAGACTCACCACCAAATTTGAGGCTTTCTATAGGAAATTTGCCCTTAGAAGAACATTTAAACTGCAGAATCATTGAGGTGTAAGAAACCAAGGCCCGTATTTATACTTTTTTTGCGCCGCATTTGCGTCGTTTTTTGACGCAAAAACGGCGCAAACTTGCAAAATGCCATTGTATTTTGTAGGTTTGCGCCGTTTTGCGTAAAAAAGCGGCGCAAATGCGGCGCTAAAAAAGTATAAATACGGGCCCAAATACATTGTTAGCAAATCAGAATTCAGAAATTAAAACTGTTGTACAGTTCTATCATCTAAGCACTAACCCACTACATGAATATTGATTCAGAAGGGCTGAACTAATATCATTTGGAGGTGTTAAAATGAACTAGTTACATAAACAATAGTGAACAATTGTGAATCAATCCAATGCTGTGTGCAAGCAGAAGGTCCTTGGAAAAATATTACATCAGTCAGCCCATGCTAGAGGGTCTTCTTCAAGACCAGAGTCATTAAAAATAATTGCTTGACTACATGCTGCAGAAATCATATACAGTGATTCATTTGGGGTAAAATGGTTTTGAGGCCTAATTGAGGTCAAGTAAGAATAAGCAGGAAAAAACACTTTAACAGGATATAGCAAATCTTTTCAACAGTGATAGAATGATATCAGTATACACATGCGAATTTGAGTGTAGTTACATATTAAGCACACTATTATTATTATTAATTTTGAGTACTACATAAAAGCTCCATCAAATTCCACCTTTCTGGTGATTCTATCATCACTAAAAAGCCCCACGTATTTACAATAGAGTCTGCATTACTTTCTGTCTCTTGCATTTCGATTCTTCCAACATTTTGAGTTGAATATATGCTCAATCTTTGTCATCTTCCCTCTCCATTTCGTATCTTTTCATTATGATCAACACCTTTTTCTCCTTGCACCCACGTTTTGCAAATATTAATTCAGAACATTTGAACAAAAGAAACAGACCAATTACACAAATAACCACAAAATGTACAGATGTTAGTATAATCTTTAGCATGCACCAACCCCAGCTGTCAAACCACTCACCGAACGTACTAAAACCCTTTCCAATCTCAACAATCTAGGAATCCACCGATTCAAATAAGCCATTGTTAGAAATGGGGTTTCTGGTTGTCAGACTATGCACTGTGTAGAAGCAAGAACCACCTCTCTAGTTAGGGTAAGCCAGATACACACTTTAAATTAACCTGTGCTCTCTCTTTCTCTGGGCACTTAGCACCGAATAGGCAGGCTTAACTTAAGAGGTAATGTGTAAAGTATTTGTGCATCACAACACACAAAGTAAAATAATGACATCGCAATAAAAGACTCCACACAGGTATTAGAAAAATAGAGGATATTTATCTGAGTAAAATTAGGCCAAACCAACAAAAATCCAGTAAGTAGTTCATGAGATATGCATTGCATAAATGTTCAAGTAAACACAGTGCTAGTCAGCACTTACGATCATCAGCTCACGTTCAAACTGGTGGGAAACAACACAAAGTACAGTGTATACTTTCGTTTAGGGGGCTCAGTTCCAAACTACCAGAATCGGGAGCACACTGTGCAGTTAGAAGGTAACACAGTGCTAGCAGTGTACTGGTTTCTAGTGGCTAGGTGTAGTCACGCTAGACTGGGGTAACTGACAAAGGATTCCTATTGGGGATCGGGAGAGAAGCACTCGCACAGTTAGCAAAAAGAATAGAACAAAGTGTAAGGTCTCTTGAGACCGGTCTACTTAGCTCATTTCAGATTCTCATGAGCACATGCTGGTGGGCCACTGGTGTCTCGGGGGCCCGCTGTACCTCGTACGTTGATGGCCAGGCCATGGCATGGAAATGGTGGCTGAGAGAGAATCGGCAGGCCTCTTATATAGGGCCTACCTCATTATTGCTTCTTTCCCATGGGATGCGCTGATGGACGATTCTGCAGCTCCTGGGGCGTAGATGGCTGATGTGCCATGCATCAAGGGGATGGCTTTAATCACCACTGCAACTCGTAGAAAAGAAGAGGTTTACCCAATAAACCTACCTGACCTGGGTAAAAACACAAGAAACAAAACAGATCGGTCAAAAGGATGGGAATAATTATCCCATTTCTGACACAAAAGAGTGATTAATACTCTCTTTGAGAATAATTTCTTTACAAAATGTATTTGAACATTTTAATGTAGGACGGAGAAAGAGCAAACTCTCAAATCACTCATAAATAACTGGCTGTCCCAATTAATCAAAACATAACACAAAAACTGCAAATCACAAGACATCAACAATTTGACAATACATAATAAGAATACTTAATGAGAAATTATGGAAGAACGCACGTCATCTGGAGATTGTTCCAAATCAATTTTCTCAACAAGAGGTAGTGGTTACGAAGGTTACTTATGGTGTTAATCCACTTAAATGTGTTGGTTGTGGATACCTGTACCCACAAATGCTGGACGCCTATCAATTTCTTCTTGGGGTTCCTTGCAATGTGTGGTATTATTCTGGAGGGCCAAATACACTTTATACCCAACCTCGCCGAGATCCACAAAGTGTTGACGCTTTTCAGCCCCTTCAGTATGAGTTTCATCAGGACTATAGCGGGACAACAATACCTTGGCTGACAGTACAATTTGTATGGGCCCAAAGAATACACGTCCTAAAAAATTGTAAGCAGGCAGAGGGTCCTTCTGCGGTACCGCGGCATTAGTCCACGTGCAACAATCTTCTGGCACCGGAGAATATTCTCCCTTTGGATGCGGAGTATTGAACCCGGCTGGCGGTGGTTTGAAAGTCATCAACTTGATTTTACGGTCAGCCAAGGTAGTGTTGACATTCCTTTTCAACAGACCAGGAGAGCCAAGTTTCATCTTAGCAGGATCCTGGTCAAGAAAGAAAATCCTCGACTAGGAGCTGGGCTCAAATACTTTCCACCGCCAGTGAGGAGGAAGGACCCACCAGCAGCTGGGATAGTGCATCTGCCCAGAGACAGACCTAAAATGACACCAAGCGGCTCTAGGGAGAGGCTGAAGAGGCAACTTCAGGGATGTGGATACAACAGCCAGATGACGGCAGATTTTGGGGGTCTTACTTACTTTGAGCAACACCAACCTGTGGTGTCTGAAGAGCATACCTCACCATTACCTGGGCCTGCACGCAACCCTTTGATGACTCCAGACACCCTTTTCCATCAGGTCCTCTCTGCACTAGCATCATCTCCTCATCCCGTTCCCAGTCCAGAAGAACATCAACAGTCAAGGGACTCTTCCCCCCTGACACCCTATTGACTTTTTGTGCTGTCCAGTCCCTTCCTCCAGAAAATGTGTCCTTGGCTGCTCTCATAGTGGCCCTGATTTAAGGCGTGATCTCCTTGGAAGTCAATTACTTAGTTGGTGAGGTCTGAATACTCTGGGAGATGGTCACTGAACAGCTCCAGAGTTTATGTAGCCTCATGACCCCCATGAGAGCAAGCCTTATGTTGAATCTGCCTCCCCAAAATACCATACCTTTTGTTGTCCTGTCTCTTATTCCCCTCGTTCATACATCATACCTGTTTCCCCTGCTACTCCTGAGGGGTGTCTGGTCCAGCCGTGGTCAGAAATTTGGCATCTGCATCCAATGAGGACTTCACCATCATTGTGGTGAAGACAGAGAGTGTGGATGGTCAGGGCCCTTTGCCCCCAAATCAGGAACATCATTTCAACACCCTACACCTCCCCACCAAGGCTTGGGGAATAAATTATAATAATTTGGGATAGTGGACTTTTGGTTTAAGACTATATATGACTATGTGTGGCCTATGGATGTTGCTATTACAGCTGGTTCCAGTGACATTTCTGACACGTTTCCTATTATTTGCACAATCCACTCTAAGCTACCATTGACCTCTGATTTAGGACTCTGTTTTAAACTTTGTGAACAAAGCATACAACATACCTAAAACGTGCTATGTAGTAATGCAACAAATGCTAAAAAAGAACAGATGATGGGCAGAGCAAATCAAACATTCACCCTCAGTCATAAAGATCTGGGTTTAATCCATCTTTGCTCACCACACGACTCCAGTTTGGACCCACCATATGCAAATCAGTCTTGACCCTGTTCATCATGGGGACAGTCCAGCCCGAACTGCCAAGCCAGGTCCTCCCTGGTCCGGAAACAAGCATCCTAGGACCGGTTTCAGGCTATCACCATTCATCAGCTAGGCTAGCTTGAATCTAGTGGTGCAGTGAGCATGGGACCCACGTCTGGGCATACCCTTCCCACTGGGGGCAACAAATGCAAAAAAGAACAGATGATGGATGGAATGCAGAGCAAATCAAACATTCACCCCCAGTCACAAAGATCTGGGTTTAATCCATTGTTTTTTTGCTCACCACACCACCCCAGTTTGGACCCAGCCATATGCAAATCAGTCTTGACCATGTTCCTCATGGGAACAGTCCAGCCCGAACTGCCAGGCCAGATCCTCCCTGGTCTGGAAACAAGCATCCTAGGACCAGTTTCAGGGTATCACCCTTCATCAGCTAGGCTAGCTTGAATCCAGTGGCGCAATGACCACGGGACCCACGTCTGGGCATACCCTTCCCACTGGCGTCAACAAATGCAAAAAAGAACAGATGATGGACGGAAAGCGGGCAAATCAAACATTCACCCCAGTCACAAAGATATGGGTTTAATCCATCGTTTTTTTGCTCTGTACCATCATCTGGCGTAATGTACCTGGTACCCGGAAGGAGAAGATTTTAACAGTAGAGTATAGCGAATTGAGTTATGTCTACATTTCATCACAGTACTTTATTAAACGCTTCAAATAAAAAATAAAGTAATTACCATGTTTGCAAAAAGTATGAAATTAAGGATTGATCCAAGGATGGAATTATTATATCTTAACATTGTGAACTCACCAGTGCCAGCCACAGATCTTTGGGTTTTAGAGATCTCCTGTGAGGTCAGTTGCTGAAACTGTTCCCTTGTAGTTGATGTTTCAAAAGTATGTCCAGAACCAGCAGCTAGAGAGATGTAAATTGTCTACAATGATTATTATCCCTCTATAAAATGAATCAGGAACACAAATGCTGACACATTAGAAATACACACAAGAAATTAAAACAAACAATACAAATCAGCAGACTTTTAATATTTTGTATACTTTCACAAGAGAGCAAAGTGATTTACTGAAAGGATTAATGAAATGATGAGATCCGCATTTACCGCTCCACGCACAGTATTACAGCTTTGGGCTGGTAAAATACCATCCAAACCAACCTGGAATGAGCAAAAGCAACCCCTGACACATGTTTCGATGTCATTACATCTCTTCAGAGAGTTTTAGCTTTGTACAGACAGAAGGAAGCACCCAGTATAAGTCAAAACAACACCCTTTCAGGATGTGCTAATCCTATGCTTAAAAACTTTGCCAGAAAAACAAACATTTGAAGTGAACAAATCTATAGTGTTGCTGGTGTTGCATGGTGCTCTTTCCGGGAGCTGCTCTCAACCCAAACTTGGGAACTACCCAGAGTTCTCTATTGCGTTTTGCATAATTTATGCATCACCCTAGCCCTGAAAGGGTCTTGTTTTGACTTATACTGGGTGCTCCCTTGTGTCTGGCGCTATTTGACAAATCTTCACAGAATTTTCAAAACTAGTTTGCCACTCACTTCAGCTGCTGTTTTCAAAGTTTTGGGGTGATTCATCTAGCAGGGCCCGTGGAAATGGGGGGATCCCAAAATATTTTTTCCCATACGGATTTTGAACATGATTACAGTTCGAGCCGCTGGACGGAATAACATCACATTTGGCAGACAGCTAGCTCTTGGTCCAGAAAGTGTGCTCTTTGTACTATGGTGTAAATCTGTTCACTAGTTTTGGAGTTATTAAAGAAAAAGAAATATAGATATCTAGTCATGCAGATTCTCTGCGAATCCAACAGTCCCCATGCTAATCTCTGGTTGTCTGCCAGACTTCAACCAGAAAGTGTTGGCACCCATTTTGGGACTCTGACTCAGTGTAGTCCAAATAAAAAACATAAAAAAGGGGGACAGTGTAAGGATACCGTGACCCCTTAGCCCTGGTGCTGGGTTACCCCTGGCATCTTCTCATGGCAAAAAATACTTTTTTCGACCGCAGTGGATCTGCAGATCCAGCAAAAATATGAAACAAATCACAAGTGCAGGTTTCTGCACTTGTTTTTTAAACAGCCCCGAGTGGGCCAGCTCCCAAGGGCATGTGGGGTATAAAAGAAAGTGAGGAGGGGGATCCATGTGGCCCTCCTTCTCAGGTTCCTTTGAGCCCCGTAGGCAACCACCTCCCCAGGGCTTTGTGTGCATATTAGAGGAGGACCCCCTCCATAGGCTCCTTGGAGCTTTTTATAAAAAATGTAGAGGAGGCCGCTTGGGCCCCCTCCTGTTTCTGGGGATAGCCATAGGGGCCACTACTTCTCTGGGGCATACTATATTTATTGGAGGGGGGCTGTGCTGACCCATCCTCCATAGCCCTGTAGGGCCCACCACCTCCCGGACCAAAAATTGCAATTAAGGGGGAGGGGGGCTGCGCAGCCCCGCCTCCCAGGCCACATGCAGCCCCAAGGATCACCACCACCCTAGGGCAGCCTGTGCAAACTGAATCAAGGGGGTCACATGGCCCCCTTCCTGGAGCCATTGATGGCCCTGGGGACCACCACCTCCCAGGGCCAGCCCCCTATCTCCGGAGGTGCACACAATCAGGAGAAAGCAGTTTGCTTTTGCTTGTTGGGACCTTTGACACCTTTGACAGCTGTCTCCAAGTGAGGACAAACTGTGAGACCTCTCCCAGTGGGCGGGAGCAGGAGGACTTTCATCTGTTTTCCTGTCAAGCTGCCAGGAAAAAAGATGAATGGATTGATCCTGAACTCAGGGGACAACATTTGTAGCTGTTTCCTATGTTCAGGAGCAATTGCAATGGGACCTTGGACCCATCACACACATGTAAGTGGTATGCAACTTCTTCCCCCCTTTTACCAGGATGATGGAGGAATATGAGCACATCTCCACCAAACAAAGAAGCACTTACTACATTTAATTAAGAGGAAGTACCCTTGTTTGGTGAAGATGCGACTTTTTTGTTTCTCCTCATCTTCTCCACATTAGGATTCATGTTATCAGTATGAATAAGCTACAGGACCAACTATGTTGCCAACATTATGGACACACATGGTCACTGGAGACATTACTTTGAGGTTCTTTACACAGCTGTAGTGTGGAATATGCAGTATATATTTACCTAATAAGGTGGCACTTACTAATTAGCAAGTAGAAAGTACTCCATTTGGATAGACATTGTGCACAACACTGTGGCCTCACACTGGATAAAAAAACAAGTCAGGATGCAATCTGGCACTGATGCTCTGTTAACATAATTTATACCTCAACACCCTAGGGTGCCTAGGAGGGGTTGAGGACATGCCCTTCAGACAAGCCCCACTGTGCACTGCCAAAGGCCAAGCATGACACAGAGCTCAATGCATGCAAGAACTTGATGGCAACCAACCCCCACCTCGCACAGGTGATGGCTGTGAGCGGCACACGGTTGGAGGTCTGGGGGGATAGCCACATGCCAAACTCTGCAATCATCCCCTGATGCAAATGCTAAAGGCTGTCTGTGGTTAGATGCATGCGGAGACCCTGTGCCATGCCCTGCCACACAGTTCCAAAGGAGGTACAAGGTACAGGGTTAGATGCAAGGCTGATGGCCAGGCCCTACAGCCAACCCCTTCTGTGTTAAAAGAAAAACATAGAAATTCGCTGAAAAAAATCAAAGTTTACTGGGTTGTTTTAGTAATAAAATATAATAAGAATGGTGTGTGAAAAAATGTATTAATAAACTAAAAAAGGTTACATGAATCGTATAGAAATAGCATTAAAAAAAACTCAGAAATTCACAGAGCCATGAGTTATAGTTACTTGAAATAACTATGGGGGTCATTACAACATTGGCGGTATAAGTCGCTTACCGCCGTGCAGAAGACCGCCAATACACAACCGCGGCGGCGGTACACCGCCACAGCTATTATGACGCACATCACGGAATCCGCCGAAATTCAGACACCCACACAACCCCGCCACACCAAAGGTCAGCGATAAACATGCGGAAACAAATCCTCCACCTCCACGCCAACAGAAACACGCCCATGCTATTACGACCCACGAATCCACGCTGCGGTCTTTCAACCGTGGTATTCCATTGGCGGTACACACCGCCGCGCTCAAAATACACACACATCTACAAAACACCGCCACATTGGACAATTCCAAATACACACACCGGATACACATACAAACACCACTCCCACACACCCAACACAATATAAAACACACACCCACATCACCCACAAACCCCTACAACCAGAAATTCTGAGAGAAGGCCAGAGAGAGAACACAGCTAATGACAACCCCATCACACAGAGGCACACAACACCATCACCCACACAACATCCACGCACAAAACACCACATACCACTACACTCACCACACTCATCACCACATACACCACCCCACACCTCACACACACCACCCCATGTCATGCCAAAGACACCCGGCTTCTCCGAGGAGGAGCTCAGGGTCATGGTGGAGTAAATCGTACGGGTAGAGCCACAGCTATTTGGCTCACAGGTACAACACACATCAATAGCCAGGACAATGGAGTTATGGCGCAGAATAGTGGACAGGGTGAACGGCGTGGGACAGCACCCAAGAAATAGGGAGGACATCAGGAAGAGGTGGAACGACCTACGGGGGAAGGTGCGTTCCACGGTATCCAGTTCACAACATCGCGGTGCAGTGGACTGGCGGCGGACCCCCACCTCCTCCCCCACAACTAACAACATGGGAGGAGCAAGTCTTGACCATCTTGCATCCTGAGGGCCTCGGTGGAGTCGGTGGAGGATGGGACACTGGTAAGTCAAATCTTAACTATCACATCCCCCACCCTACCTGCATGCTATCACACACCCCACCTTCACACCCTCCCCTATCACCCCAAATCCTCAGTAATGTACCCATAACACAAACCACCCATCCCAACACCAAACCCTGCATGACACAACTAAGCATGGGCACCCCTCACTAAAGCATGCTCACTGCACATACCCAGAACACCCCCCCAACCATCATCACACAAGCCCCCACACAGGAATGCTTGCACTGGGGTACACAAACACCCACCCTTTGCACACCATGAAACACACACATGCAATAATCATGTTCTCATACCCCTGCAGGAACCCGAAGGACCGTCACCACACCAGAGGGTCCAGACAACACCACTCCACCCCCAGAAGAGGCCCACAGTGACGACAGCAGCTCTGCCCCACTGGATCTTGATGACCAGCCCGGACCATCGTGGGCCTCAGGACAGTCGGTTCCCCTTGCCCAGCCACAGCCCAACACCGAGCTGCCACCCTCTGGTAACACCAGCACAGCACCCACCCAGCGGGCCCAAACCTCCCTACCCAGGACAGGTCAATCAGCGGTGTGTCCACCACTACAGGGCACCCAGGCTAACCCACCACCCCAACAACAACAGGGACCTGGGGGCAGTGGTAGTGGGCACACGGTCCAGGGGACGGAGGCACAGGAACACCGGGGAACTGGGAGGGCTGCTGTGCGACAGAGGGAGGACAGTCCAAGGGAACCAACTCTCCACGAGGCCCTCTCCTCCATCATGGGAGCATACCACCACTCCCAGGAGACGATGGCAACGGTCCTGGACAAGTTGCAGGAGACCCTGCGTCTGCAGGAGGAGCAGTATTTGGGGTTCAGGGAGGAGCTCAGGACCATCGGCTCCGCCCTGGGTACCATCATAGGGGTGCTGACGGACATTCAAAAGACCTTGAGGGACACCGTGGCACTCCAAGGGGCCCCTGACACTAGCCACGATGATGAACTGCCCACCACCTCCGCCGGCGCTAGTGGACAGGACGCCCCGCCACAGGACCACCACACCAGCACCCCACCCCCTGCAGATGGACAACCACCACGCAAGCGGTCCCTGAGATCCAGGAACAGGACAGAGCAAGATGGCAAGACCCCCGCCAGGAAATGAGACCACCCTGATTGTCCTCCCACTGTCCCACTTTGTTACCCTGTCCATATTCGAACTGCCCCAGCTCCACTTCCTATGCCCAGATGGACAGTGCACCTGTGAGACTAATAGACTGGACTCTGCCATGGACATTCCTCCACCATCACCCCTCACCATTTTACCACCCCCTCCAATAATTCAATAAACACCCTTGAAACACCAACAAATCTGGAGTCAGTCTATGATTTGGTACTTTGTATTGTCAATCACAGTGTCATAATGGTTTACCCATTGTAAGGCAAACATACGTATGTCACACATCACAAGCCCTTGAAGGATGCAAGCAGTTGACACGTAGGTTACCACACTTGTGAAACTGAAATGGAAGGGTACAACTCAATTAACAAATAGTGAGTGAAATGTAGGTACAGGATAGAGGTAGATGTGTGAAAGTTAATGTAATGTTAAACCAGAAAATGTTCTCACCTGTGTGTCACTGGAAATATTGCTGTATGACTGAATCCCTGTTGTCGTTTTCTTCTTCCTCAGCTTCATCCTCATCACTGTCCACAGGCTCCACAGGCTCCACAGCTGCTACAACACCGTCATCTGGATCATCCTCCTGCAGAAAAGGCACCTGGCGTCGCAATGCCAAATTATGGAGCACGTAGCAGGCGACGATGATGTTGCACACCTTCTTCGGTGAGTAGAATAGGGATCCACCTGTCATATGGAGGCACCTGAACCTGGCCTTAAGGAGGCCTAAGGTGCATTCGATAACCCTCCTAGCCCGCCCATGGGCATCATTGTAGCGTTCCTCTGCCCTGGTCCTGGGATTCCTCACTCGGGTCAATAGCCAGGAAAGGTTGGGGTAACCAGAGTCCCCCAATAGCCATACACGGTGCCTCTGGAGTTGACCCATCATATCAGGGATGCTGCTATTGCGCAGGATGTAGGCGTCATGCACAGAGCCAGGGAACATAGCATTTACCTGCAAGATGTACTGGTCTGCCAAACAGACCATCTGGATATTCATAGAATGATAACTCTTCCTGTTCCTGTACACCTGTTCACTCCTGCGGGGGGACCAGAGCTACATGGGTCCCATCAATGGCACCTATGACGTTGGGGATATGTCCAAGGGCATAGAAGTCACTTTTCACTGTAGGTAAATCCTCCACCTGAGGGAATATGATGTATCTCCTTACGTGTTTCAGCAGGGCAGACAACACTCTGGACAAGACGTTGGAAAACATAGGCTGGGACATCCCTGATGCCATGGCCACTGTTGTCTGAAATGACCCACTTGCAAGGAAATGGAGCACTGACAGCACCTGCACGTCAGGGGGTATTCCAGTCGGATGGCGGATCGGTGACATCAGGTCTGGCTCCAATTGGGTACATAGTTCCTGGATAGTGGCACAGTCAAACCTGTAGGCAGTGGCGTAGCGTGGGGGGTGCAGGGGGGGCCGGCCGCACCGGGCGCAACATCTTGGAAGAGACTAAATCCACGGGTTAGGGGGCGCAAATTACTTGCCTTGCCCCGGGTTAGGGGGCGCAAATTACTTGCCTTGCCCCGGGTGCTGACAACCCACGCTACGCCACTGCCTGTAGGTGACAATGACATGTCTTTCTTCCATTGTCAACAGGTCCACCAGCGGTCGGTACACCGGAGGATTCCGCAATCTTCTCATATGTCCCAGCTGACGGTGCCTACGAAGGACAACAGCGAAGAACCAGTCATTAATCCTCCAGGTACGTACCCACTGTTACACACAAAACTACACCAGACACAAAACCCTTCCTGTATGTGTGTTGAGTGTAGGCCTAGCTATGTGTGACACAGTAGTAAATGAACCCATGTGGGCCCCTGAAATGGCGGCTGACTGACCTCTAAAGTTGGACAATGGGATTGTGGGGTAACTGCGATGGCGTTACACACCGTCGCGGAAGGCGGTCGTAGACCGTGGTGCAATGCTGCATTGGTTAACATTGGACCCAATGGGTCCCAGCAGCCAATGAACAGGTGTGCTGGCGGTGATGATGCGCACCGCCGCCGACGTCACCGCCGCGGACGTCACTGCCATTTTCTATCTGTTCAATCACTAGATACCTGACCATCGACAGGAGAGGACCTACACTGCTAGTGCTGCTGTGACCTCGGTCTGGAAGCGACGATGGCTGCTGCGTCTGGGCAAAGGGCCCCTGCCTTCACTGCACAGGAGAAACTTGTGGATGGGGTCCTCCCCCCAGTACACGCTACTCTACGGTCCTCCAGACCAATAGGTTAGTACTGAGGGAGCACGTTGTATGGTCTAGGCCTGGGTGGAGAGGGCTGGGTGGAAGAGGGAAGGGGGCAGAGTATATAGAACAGTTATGCATGGGAATGAATGGGCCACATGGCCAGAGTAGGGAGGGGTCCACACACATTGACGGTGCAGTTGGTAATGACTGTACCTCTTCCCTTGTGCATGTCATGTAGGTCAGCGCCCACCAGAAGAGGGACATTTGGCGTGCCATCGCCAAGGAGGTCCGGACCCTGGGGGCCCACCAGAGATGGGGCACCCACTGCCGGAAGAGATGGGAGGACATTTGCCGCTACAGCAAGAAGACGGCGGAGGCTCAGCTGGGGATGGCCTCCCAACGTGGGAAGGGTGCCCGTCGCACCATGACCCCCCTGATGTTCCGGATCCTGGCGGTGGCCTACCCTGAGTTGGATGGGCGCTTGAGGACATCACAGCAGACACAAGGGGGTGAGTACAACCTCATTCTGCGGACTTTGCGTGCAGTGGAGGGGTCTGGGTGGGGGAGGTGGGCTGTGGGTGTCCCTAGGCCAGGGCGAATTCAGTAGGCAAGGCCCCTCCGTAATGTAGGCCATGTGGCACTATACCCCACCTCACCAGAGTGCCAAGTTGAGGTATAGTTGCCCCTGTGGCATCCACGTGCGCAGATTTCCACCATTGCCATGTAGGCCATATCCCAGAAATTGCATGTGCAGAGGGCAGGAGCACGGTGTAATGCAGGGGGCTGCTGCGTCTGTTTTGTCCACCAACAGTAGCGGAATGCCATGCACTAAAACTCTCTTTCTTCTGTCTCCCCCCCTTTTCCTGCTCTCCCTGTCCTTTTGTACATCAGCATCATCAGGCGGAGGTACAGTGGCACCGGAGCACGAGGGAGCTGCATCCCACATGGCCATGGAGGGCCACACCACAGACTCTGAATGCACCAGTGGGACGGAGGGCGAGGGGAGCTTCACGTCGGCCACCGGATCACCAACCAGCAACACGGACTCGTTCGCCGATGGGAGCTCCCCTCTGGTGGTGGCACCATCTGTGCGCCCCACTTCTACAGGTACAGCCGCCACCTCCCCTACCAGCACCGCCCTCCCAGCAGCCCCTCAGCGTTCGCCCCGTGCCCGCTCACCCAGGAGGGTGGGCATCACCTTCGCCCCAGGCACCTCAGGCCCTGCCCCAGTCACCCCTGCTGCCCTCAGTCAGGAGGCCATTGACCTCCTCAGGTCACTCACTGTTGGGCAGTCTACCATTGTGAATGCCATCCAGGGTGTAGAACGAGAGTTGCAACATGGTAATGCATTCCTGGAGGGCATTCATTCTGGTCAGGCTGTCCTTCAGCGAACCCTGCAATCTCTGGCCTCAGCACTGATGGCAGCCATTGTCCCTGTGTCCCCCCTCCAACTTCCTCCACCCAGACCCAATCCCCTGTACCCCAGCCCATCCCAAGCACACCTACAGACCAGCATGCACACAAGTCAACACACACAAGTAGCTCAAGCAAACATAGGCACCACACACACCACAGGCACTCACGCAAGCCTCACCCACATACAGACACAGCAACATCCACTGTCTCCACTGTGTCCCCCTCCTCCTCTTCTCCCTCCTCCCTCCCAGTCTCGTCTACACACACACCTGCATGCACCACATCTACAGGCACTAGGACTAGCACAGGACACCCAGCACCACAAGCCGCTCACCTGCACTCACCACCTCCACTCCCATTTACAGGTCCCCTGTGTCCTCTCCCAGGGTGTCTGTGACGCCCCCTCCCAAAGTACACAAAAGCCGGCAATCACTCACCCTACATCCATCCACCTCACGACAGCCTCCAGTACCTGCACCTGCACCCAAAACACCTAAAGTGACACCTCCTACAACCACCTCCTCTTCCTCCACTCCCAGACCCCCTCCAGCTACCCATCCCAGTGTCCGTCAGAAACTGTCCCTATGTCAAATTGACCTTTTTGCCCCCCCCCTCCAATTCATCAGTCCCGTCGTAGCGCCTCAGCCAAAAAGCCTCCAATACCAGTGGTGCGTGTTCAAGGTTTGTGGAGTGCACCGGCCACCAGGGCAGGCAGTAGGACCCGGAGCCAAGGCACTGGCAGCCCACACCCTGTAAAGGCTCTAAAATTGGAGAGTGGACGACAGGACCGTGTTAAGACTCCTGGTGGGTCAACAAGTGACATGGGTTCGAAGGGGATTGGTGAGTCAGCTGTAACTCCACCAAAGGTGGGGAAGTTCCAGAGGAAGTCTGCCCAGCCTGTTGTGAGTGTCACGGCGGAGAAGTGCGCCATCATTTCTGGCGGTCCAGACACAACCGCCAGCACCGTCGTCACTGGTCCAGACACCACCGCCACCGCCGGAGTCACAGCCCAGGAGGGCCCAAGTATCGTCACTGGTCAGGAGACCACCGCCACCGCCTCCGCCGGAGTCACAGCCCAGGGGGACGCAAGTATCGTCACTGGTCAGGAGACCACCGCCAGAGTCACAGCCCAGGAGGGCACAAGTATCGTCACTGGTCAGGAGGCCACCACCGGAGTCACAGCCCAGGAGGGCACAAGTATCGTCACTTGTCCAGAAACCACCACCGGAGTCACAGCCCAGGAGGGGCCCGGATGCCACAGCCCCGCTGGGCAATGATGGAACGTCATGCCACCCACCAATGCTCATTGTAGAGAACATCATGCCACCCACCAATGCCCATTGGAGAGAACGTCATGCCACACACCAATGCCCAGTGTAGAGATCGTCATGCCACACACCAATGTCCGTATCACAACCGCCATGGCAAAGCACCCCTGAACAGTCCAGAACCGCCATGGCAAAGCACCGCTGAACAGTCCATAGACCACCATGGCAAAGCACCGCTGAACAGGACAAAGACCGCCATGGCAAAGCACCGCTGAACAGGGCAAAGACCGCCATGGCAAAGCACCGCTGAACAGTCCATAGACCGCCATGGCAAAGCACCGCTGAACAGTCCATAGACCGCCATGGCAAAGCACAGCTGAATAGGGCAAAGACCGCCATGGCAAAGCACCACTGAACAGGGCAAAGACCGCCATGGCAAAGCACCGCTGAACAGTCCATAGACCGCCATGGCAAAGCACCGCTGAACAGGGCAAAGACCGCCATGGCAAAGCACCGCTGAACAGGGCATGTACTGTGTAGGAATGAAAAGGCCGCCACATCAGGCATCCTTCTCCCATGTGCAGCTGCGACAGTGACAGGACATGAACTTTCACGGGGAGACTCATCCAGTCTGGGCACCAGTCCCCCCCAGTACCAGTAGAGAACTGCATCTACTTGAGAGACTGTGGCTTTGCACTCCCCAGGATGGCACAGTGGGCAAACCACCCACTGTAGAGACTTGAGAGACTGTGGCTTTGCACTCCCCAGGATGGCACAGTGGGCAACCCACCCACTGTAGAGACTTGAGAGACTGTGGCTTTGCACTCCCCAGGATGGCACAGTGGGCAAACCACCCACTGTATAGACTTGAGAGACTGTGGCTTTGCACTCCCCAGGATGGCACAGTGGGCAAACCACCCAGTGTATAGACTTGAGACACTGTGGCTTTGCACTCACCAGGACCAATCAGTGGGCAACCCACCCACTGTAGAGACTTGAGAGACTGTGGCTTTGCACTCCCCAGCATGGCACAGTGGGCAAACCACCCACTGTATAGACTTGAGAGACTGTGGCTTTGCACTCCCCAGGATGGCACAGTGGGCAACCCACCCACTGTAGAGACTTGAGAGACTGTGGCTTTGCACTCCCCCGGATACATCAATGGGCATGGAGCCCCGTCGTGGATCTGGCTTCGCATTCATCTGGCTGAGGTGCCCCCCCTTCCCTTCCCCATGAGGTGCCTGTAGTGTTTCTATCTGATGCCCCGGCAGTGTTCTCTCCGATTTTGGTCAGGTATAGTTTGTGGGCCTCGCCCATGCATTTTTGGACTGTTGGTGCACGGACATTGTTGTGTACATATCTGCACTACTTCTCGGATTGTATGTGTAAATAAGAGTGATTTTGAGATGTATATATATGTATATTTTTGTATGACATGTATATTGGCTCATTACAATGTTTGACCGAATTTCGCATTGCCTTTTCATTCTTCCGGGGGGATTGTGGGTTGTTACTGTGATTTTTGTGAATGCATTGGTGTGTATGTTGTAATATGCGAGGGTGGGGGTGGTTTTTTTTGGTGTTTGATGGGTGTCTCCCTAACTTTTGCCTCCACGTGTCATAGTTCTCACCGGTGTCTTCGGCGCCTTCATAGCTGTTGGTCGTAGAGGAGCAGAAAGACAAGGGCAGGTAGGATTTGTAATTCGGCCTCCATGGTGTCCTCCTTCCTCGTGGAGTATGTTGAGGTGAGCGTTTTCCCATAGCAAAAGCTGTTTCCGCCGTGTTTTTATCCACGGTGAATCCGCCCCAGAAAAGGTGGCGGATTGGCGGGTTGTAATAGTGTGGGCGGTACATTGTCTCCCGCCTGTCTGTTGGCGGTGACCGCCGCGCTGCTTGTCTGTACTGCCGTGGCAGGCGGTGTGTTAAAGTGGCTGTCTTTGTTGGCGGTTACCGCCAGGGTCATAATTCCCTTTATTGTCCGCCGCCCTGTTTGCGGTATTTCCGCAGCTTTAACACCGTCCGCCAGGGTTATAATGACCACCTATAACTGCTAAATACCTATGATTTTGTTTGTGTAAAATGTGAACCTGAACCTTTCTATAGCGTCCCTGTAAGCTTTGTCTTTTTCAATATATATATATATATATATATATATATATATATATATATATATATATATAGATACACACATATGCACAGTTTTCTCATCAATAATGTTACCACAACTGTTGCAGTGATATTATCAATGCTGTTGTAAAAATGGCATGAGTGGTGTAATATCTGGTGTAATTAGGAGAGCATGGCAAGGGCGCAAGTTATAGTTAACTTAGGGCACGGGTTATAGTTACTTGAAATAACTCTAACCCCAACAGCTAAATTTCCATGGTTTTGTAGTTTTAGAATTGAATTGGAGTTTAACTATAATATATCCCTGTAACCTTTAAGTGAATTTCAGTTTTTTAAATTCTATTTCCGAACTATAATGTCTCTGTACCTTTGTTTTTTCAGTGAATTTCTATTTTGTTTAAGGTTAAGTAATTTTAATTACGTTATGTTAATACAACCACCACTGTGAACGGCCAAGGCGAGTGGCCAGGTGCTACTGCCAACTCCATATAACCACCCAACACCATGCCACGCATGGCCTTTGACCGTGCGTGGCAGAGGTTGGCTGCAGGACCTGGCCTGTGGCCAGGCCTTGTGGCCAACCCCCTATCATCACACAACCCAAGCCATGCATGGCCTTTGGTTATGCGTGGGGGGGGGGTTGGCCACATGACAACCCCACAGCATTCATGAAGTGCTTCTTTATTTAGGGAAGTTGTGATCATATTCCTGTTCACCAATAATATGTCTCCAAAATTGGAGTGATACCCACTAGGGAGGTCCTTTTAGGAAGTTATCCATCATCCTGGGAAAATGGTGTGCTACTAATGCATATGTATATGGGGTAGGGCCAAAAGGGCAGGGCTTCTAGGCCATTTCATGTACTTGTAGTTTGTAAAAGGAAGAAGATGATCTCTGGTCTCCGTAGTACATGACAAGAAAAAACCCACTCATTACAGTCACTACATGTGGAATTGCGCTAAAGAAAAGCAACAATGCAAACATCTCTATCGAGAATTACAGATAACTTTTCAAGGTGGAAATGCAGATCATAAGCACCTACTTTGCCTTGACCATGCAGAAGAAAATAGGATGATTAATACTTTACAAAAGGGGACTTACTTTGGGCACCTGCTTATTAGTGCTTCATTGGGTAAATGCATACTGCATCTCCTATACAACAGCTGCATAACGGACACTGAGGTAATATCTCCAGTGCCCTTGTGTGTCTGTAACTTTGCCACACTGAATTGTGTTTTCTTTTCAGTTGCACCTCAAAACGTTTTCTTTAAATTTTTGTCCGGGACCACGGTGGGAGCCTTAAGGCACCACGGTACCAGACAGCTCCCTACCTCCTGTGAGGACCGGCATTACTCCTCCACACAAGGAGCTGTTGGAAAAGCAGCTCCCTGCTCACAGGAGCAATACTTTTATTTCTTTACCTCCCATAGATGAAATCTCCACTTCTAGCAAGAAGGAAGCATTTTGACAGCTCAAGCTAGCTGAAAGCAGAGTATTTGCTTTTGTTTGGCTGGAGCTGCCACAGCAAGCAAAAGCAAACATGTACCTCCCAAGGGTGGGCACCTCAGGAGGTAACAGGAGCCGGCCCTGGGGGGTGGCAGTCCCCAGGACCATGTATGGCTCCAGGAGGGGGTCCCCCCTCCTTTGTTATGCAGGACTGACCCCGGGAACCACAATTACCCTCGCTTCTTTAAAAATGAAAAAAGCCAGGTGGAGGTGGTGGTCCCAGGGTCATGGGGGTCTGTGTGGCCACCCACTATGATGTAATGTATTTGCCCCGGGGAGGTGGTGGTCACCAGGGCGCCAGAGGGATCTGCATGGCCCACCTAAATATTGTATAAATATAGACCCAGGAGGTGGTGGTCCGTGGGGACCGGGGGCCATCGGCCCCTGCATTTTTTTATAAGTATGTAACTGGGGAGGTGGTAGCCCCGTGCGGGTTCTGCGAGCCCCCTGCATTATTTATATCAATAGCCCCCGGGGAGGTGGTTGCCCTGGGCCCAGAGGAGTCAGCATGACCCCTGCATCACTTTTCACTAATAGCCCCCGGGACGTGTAGATCCCCGGGGCCCGGGAGGTCCACACAGCCCCCTGCATCATTTTGCAGTTGTTGTTCCAGCAAGGTGGTGGTCCCCGGAAGGGCCATGCAGACCCAGTAAATTTAACAAATATAGCCCCAGGGAGGTTAAGGTCCCTGGGGCCTGGGGATCTGCACAGCCCCCTTGGCATCATTTTGCAGTTCTAGCCCTGGGTAAGTGGCGGTCCCCAGGGCCTAGGGAGGTCCGCGCAGCCTCCCAGCACCTTTTTAACTTATAGCCCCAGGGAGGTGGTGACCACCCGGACCTCCCCACCTCGTATATTTAATAAATATAGCCCGGGATGGTATTGGTCTTATGAGGGTGGACCTGTGGACCCCCTCTTTTTTTCTAAAAGCTGCAATGCCCCCAGGACCTGGCCCATCTGGGGGGAAAATTTACATAAAGTGTGGATGACCATGTTTTTTTTCAAATTTCCAGCAAAATCTGCCGATCCACCCACTGATTTTTCTGATTTAAAAAAAAATACTTTTTAGTCCTGGTAGGGTACCCCCAGACCAAGGCAAGGGGTTAGGGCATCCTTACCCTGCCCCCTTTTCTTTTTCAGGCATTTTTATTTGTGCCTCAGCTGAAGCCGAGTCATAAAGTTATTTCCAACACTTCCTGATTGAAGTGTTTGCAGCCAGTCAGCTATCAGTGTTCTATCAGCACGCAGACTGGTGGGTCCACAGAGGATCTGTGTCCCTAGATATCTCTATAATTTTAGTTTAATATTTCTAAAACTGCTGAACAGATTTATACTAAACCACAAAAAGCAAGATCTGCACACCAAAATCTAGCGTTCCTGCCCAATTTGATGTAATTCTGTTCACCGCTTCCGGCTGTAGGCATGCCTAAAGACCCTATGGGAATTTATATGGGAAATTCTTTTTTGCCTCCCCTTTTTCTCGGCTACAATTTGACAGATCACATCAAAACATTCCAAGTTCAACACAACCTTATAGGACATTTATTTAGGAAAATTTCATGAAGATTTGTCAAGTTGTAGCAAAGATATAGCCAGGTCAAAAAACTCTTTTCCTATGGAAACTATGTCCTTAATATAACTACCTACTGGTGACGGCCGGTTTTTCAACTATCTATAACTCATGCCCTAAGTTAACTATAACCTGCGCTCCCACCATGCACAGTTATCTCATCAACACTTTTACAGCAAATATTACATTGATATTATGCTATTAAAAATGTCGTGAGTGTTGTAATATGTGTGGTAATTAGCAGTGCATTGCAATGGCACGAGTTATAGTTACCTTAAGGCACGAGTTATAGTTACTTGGAATAACTCCAACAGTTGCATTTCTGTGTTTTTTTACCTTTGAAATATGAGCCCAACTATAACATCCATGTAACCTTTGGTTTTTAAATTAATTTCTATGTCTTTTTAAAATTCTATTTCCTTACTATAACATCCCTGTAAATCTTGTTTTTTCAGTGATTGTCTAAGTCTTTTTAATATAAAATAATTTTAATTACTGTATGTTAATCCAACCCCTGCTGTGTAACCCCTATAACCACCCAACCCCTGCGGCCAATCACCTGTAAGCACCCAACATCTCACCGCGCTTGTTTTAAAAAAAATGTTTACTTCAAATCAGCTGCGATTTAGTGGCAAAAGTTTAAAAAAATATTATTTTTTGTACTGCTTTCTCCTTGCTTTTTTCCCCATATTTTTTGTGCCCTCTGCTTGCTTTTCCCTTATTCTCACTGCTTTTTCCATGATGTTTTCCCTTTTTTGAGTGCCATTTTTGTTTATTTTGCAGAGACTTCTGTCTGTAGATTAATGTTGGGAAAACAAAGTTCATGGTCTGTAGTTCGCGAAAGAAGAAAGTGAAAGCCAGTATATTAATGAATTTTATTCCATTAGAAAGGGTCAACGAGTTTGATTATTTGGGGATCAGGCTGATGGACTCAGGTAGATGGGATGCACATATCAGAAAAGGAGCACACATCATTTGCCAAAGAGGAGGGGCTCTGGGATGCAAAGCCAGAGATGTAGTTAGCCCCCCATTAAACCCTATTGCAGAAATCTACAAAGTTTACATCCGGGGCGCTGCACTGTATGGTGCAGAGCTATGGGGCTTTCAAAGACAGTTGGATGCCCTACAAGTTAAAGAGAAAGATTTTATCAGACATATAGCCAGGATGGGAAAGGGTACTCTGATGATCCCCCTTAGACTAGATCTCGGGATGAATAGCATTAAAGATGTAGTGGGTTTGAGGCCCCTCTTATATTGGATCTGCCTATGGAGGACAGAGGAACTGGAACCTCTTCACGAGGCAATTAAAGATCTTATAAGGAATCAAAGTAGCTGGAAAAAGGTCAGTTGTCTGAGGGAGATGAAATCAGTCTGGGATGGCTTGGGTTTCCCCCAATTTTGGGAGAGGCCCGAGTCGATCTCAGCTAACGCTATTTCACTGGTCAAACTGAGATATTGGGAGAAGGCCAATGTGCAGATCCTTCATAGTAAAGGGGTGGGCCGTCTAACTTCAGAATTTTTGCTTATTAAACAGGAGCCTTGGCCTGAGCAATTCCTTGACCTCTCAATACCTGCACGGGCTCGCGCTTTATTCCTTCAGTTTAGATACTGTATTTTACCAGTTAATATTTTTACCGCCCGGTGGACGCAGAAAAGTTCTGAGGCCAATAAACGCAAAAAGTGCAATTTATGTGTGGAGTCAACCGAACATGTGCTTTTTTTCTGTCCCCTATATAAAAGTCCCATGGAAAAATGGATCACAGTACTAGGTCACAGTGTCTAGCCTGTATTATGGGTAAATAACTATTTCATCATGTGGTTTGGACAGGGGTTTGGAACCGATTTCTTTTAGACAATATGTCTGCAATCATCCTGTGTTTATGTTATTTTATCACCAGTGTTAGCTGTAAAGTGTTATTTTTATGCATTTCTTGGTATCTGTGTCATTTTAATACGAATCTGATAGCTGTTTTAAGTTATGATATAAGCTTTCTGTCACACTGTGCATGTGTCTCTAATGATTTGACCATGCTCAAATTAAGGTGTTTTTTTTTGTAAATCCTGTCCTCCACTTTCTTTGCTCATAAGATTGTCTAGGTAGCAAGCTCTTTTTGCTAAAGTATGCTATTTAAATTATTATGAAATTGTATCACTTTACAACACTAACCCAGTATTTTAGATCCTGGGTCGGACTATTTGCTTTTACCTTGATGATGGCATTATCCTGGAAAATTTGAATCTGTAAACACTTTTTATTGTTTTGTCGGCTTTTAAATAGTTGTACTATTTTAACATTGTGATGCAGATGTTTTAGAAATCTTGGCACCTAAATGTAAAGTTATGCACTGGGAATAATGGGAGACTATAGTAGGCCATGGCCTATGACTGACTTTTTATTGTCAGTGACTATGGCCTCAGAGAAGCTCTATTTTAAGCCAGTGTGGTGCTTTGAAAAGCACAATGATAATGAATGCACTTTCTTTTTCTACTGTTTTATGTGTAATCTTTTATGACCTATGGTCGAAATAAAGTATATTTTGACTTGAGTGCCTTCTCCTTGCTTTTCTCTTGTTCTCACTGCTTTCACCTTGCTTGTTTTGCCATTTTATTGTGTGCCCTCTTCTTGCTTTTCACTCATTTTTCTGCTTTCGCCTTGTCATTTCACTCACTTTTTGTGTTCCTTCTCCTTTCTTTCCACTCATTTTCATTGCTTTCACCTTGCTTTTCACCAGTATTTTGTGTGCCCGCTCCTTGGTTTTCACACATTTCCACTGGTTTCTACCTGCTCTTTCCCTCTTTCTTGCACACCTTCTTCTTGCTTTCCCCTCGTTCTCTTAGCTTTCACCTTCACCATACTTTGTGTTCCCTCTCCTTGCTTTTCCCTCATTTTCACTCCTTTCTCATTCTTGTGTGGTTTGTGTGCTCACTCTTTGGTTTTCTGCTTTTCCACTCCTTTCTCCTTGCTTTTTTACCTGTTTTTATGTGCCTCCTCTTTGCTCATTTTTACTACTGACACCTTTTTTGCCTTTTTTGTGTGCCCTTTCTTTCCTTTTCACTCATTCTTCCTGCTTTCACTTTGCTATTCCACCTTTTTTCTCGATCCTTTTTCACCCGTGTTTTGCATTCTCTCTCCTTGCTTTCCCCTCCTTTTCACTATTTTCTCCTAATTTTCCCTGTATTTTGTGTGTCCCCTCCTTGCATTTCCCTCTTTTTCACTGCTTTTTCCTTTGTTTTATTCACCTGTTGTTTGAGTGCTTTCTCCTTCCTTTCTCTTGCTGTCACTGCTTTTTCCTCCTTTTGCCCCCGTATTCTATGTGCCCTCTACTTGCGTTCCCCTACTTCTCACTGTCTTTTCACCTGTTTTTGACTGTCTCCTTCTTGGTTCCCTTGTTGACTCTGCTTTTCCCCCGTAGTTTGTGTGCCGTCTCCTTGCTTTTTCTTCTTCTAGGACTACAGGGGGGAGACTCACAGCCCTCACGGTCCTATCCGGTTCCTCACCTCCTGCGAGAGCTGGCATTGCTCCTGCATGCATTGAGCTGCTGAAAAAGCAGCTCCCTGTGTGTGGGAGCAATTTTGCATCTCTTTTTCTGCCCACATGCCTGCGTGCAGGGAAAAAGATTCTGCTTCCGGCAAGTAGGAAGATTTTGACAGCTCCCACTTGCTGGAAATGGAGTGTTTGCTTTTGCTAGGTGGCAGCTGTCACAGCTCCTGCCAAGCAAGAGCAAACAGATACCTCCCAAGGGTGGGCACCTCAGTAGGTGGCAGGAGCCAGCCCTCTGGGCTGCCGGTCCCCGGGGCCATGTATGGCTCCACAAGGGGGCCTGCACAGCCCCCCTCCTTTGTTGTGTATACCCTGGAGGGGGGCAGCACCTCCCCCTCCTTTGTTGTACGCACGGGCTGGCCCTGGGGAGGTGGTGGTCCCCTGGGCCATATAAGGCCCTGGAGGGGGCCCTTCTTCATTTTAAAGAATTTATTGGTCCCAGGGAGGTGGTGGTCCCCAGAGGTCCAAGGAGCCCCTCTTTTCCTTTTTAGCATGTAGCCCTGGGGTGGGGGGAGTGCCCTGCGATGTATATAGTCCTACAGGGGGGCCTCCTTAATTTTAAAGAAATTGTTGCTCCCAGAGAGCTGGTGGTCCCTGGGATCGGGGGATCCATGGGCCCCCCTATTCATTTTTAGCATGTAGCCCAGGGGAGATGGTGGTCCCTGGGGCCCAGCGGGTTCACGTGGCTTCCCACATATTTATGATATACAGTACTGGGGAGGTGGTGGTCCCTGGAACATTTTAGAGTCCTAGGAATGAAGCCCAGTGTGCCCCCCTCCTTATTTTCTATAAGCGCACGTGCTCCCCCGGACCTGCCCCACTCTGAAGGAACAGTAAAAGCAAGCTCAGGAGACCGTGCTTGTTTTTTTTTTTTTTTAATTCACAGCAAAATTTGTGAACATTGACAAATTTCGCTGTTAATCTAAACAAAATGCTTTTTTGCCCTTGCAGGGTCCCAGGGCAACCCCAGGGCCAAACCCAGGGGGTGAGGTTATTCCTACCCTGCACCCTTTTCTGGGTGTTTTTTGCACTTTTTGATGCAAGTCTCAAAATGGCTGCCAACACTTCCTGGTTGAAGTGTTGGCAGCCAATCAATTCTCTGCCTCAGATCGGGACTATTCGCAAACTATTCATGCTTCCAGACACCCAGATTTGGATTTCCTTTAATATCTCAAACTACTGAGTGGATTTACACTAAATAGTAAAAGTGTGAACACCAGACCCAGACCAAAAGATACCTTTCTGCCAAATTTTGTGTAATTCTGTTCAGCAGTTTGTGCTGCAGGTGTGTCTAAAGACTCTATGGGAATTAACACGAGAAATGCACTTTTTTTGACACATCTTTTTGCTCAGCCCCGGCCTGACAGAACACCCGGACACTTTCCATGCACAATAAGAACCAACTTTACATTTTTTTCACAAATTTCATGAAGATTTGTTAAACAGTGTCAAAGATATAGCCAAGTCAAAAAATGCTTTTTCTATGGAAAGCAGTTTCTAACTACACCTACCTGCTGGCAAACGGCAGTACATTATATAGAAATATATATACCCTACTAGTAGTCGTCCTATTGTTAGAACATAGTTTCCACAGGAAGAGCGTTAGAGCTTTTTTTTGCTTTGCTATTAATTTGGCGCCATTTGATGAATCTTCATGAAAGTTTCAAAACTAGTTTGCCAGTCACTTCAGCTGCTATCTAGAAAGATTTGGGGTAATCCGTCAAGCGGGTGATGACAAAAAGGGGGAATCCCAAAGTGCATTTTCCCCTTGAAATTCTCGTAGGGATTTTAGACACAACTACAGCTCAAACTTATTTAAGTAACTTCAAAATTACTTCCCGGGGGGGGACTTTAAAAGTGATAAAAGTGGTCACGGTAGAGGTACCCTGACCTCATGGTACTAATGGAGTGGTCTGTGAGTAACCCCTCATGGGAAAAAAAATGGCATTATTTTTTAACATGTGAGGATTCGCAGTGCTCAATGTGACCCACTATGTGTTCTGCAGCGGATCAGTGGAACCAACCCAATTAAAAAAGACTCACACACTCATACACCACAAAACTGCTCACACACTCACTCATACACCCAGCTACTCACACACCCACTTACAGACCCACACAACCACTCACTCACATACTCACACCCATGAAACCAATCACACACCCACACCTACTAACACACCCACACAGTCAATCAGACAGCCTCTCACACATCCACAGGGGGCAATTATACTGTTATAGAAATTGCAATAGCATACGTTTGATTTAAATGTATTGTTGTTTTAGTATTAAATGTGTGTTTTTGGTTCAGAACAGAGCAACAAATCTATCAAATGCATTTGAAAAAAGAAAGACTTTGTGAATTGCATTTATACAAAAATTGCAAAAGTTGTGTTACCTTAGTTTTTAATTTTTAGTTCTATAATATATAATAGAAAACAATGTGTTAATGAAATTTATTTATAAACTTATAAACTTATGAAAATGTATATTAGTAAATTGAATTTATGGGTCAAGCTGTAGTACAATCCAATTTATATTAAAAATAGTGAAATTCACTAAAAAACAAAGGATTACAGGGATGTTATAGTTAAGAAATAGAATTTAAAACTTCAGAAAGTCACAGGGCATAAATTACCATAGGAGTTATAGTTTCTTGAGACAGCTATAACTGCTGAATTCTTATGATTTTGGGTGTAAAACATGAACCTAACCATAATGTTCCTGTAACTTTTGTTCATATATATATATATATATATATATATATATAAAAATAATGAGTGCCCAAGAAAAGTGCTGCTGGACCGCGGAGCTGAGAAAATGCTGGCAAGCTATTGATCTGAGAATACATTACACTGCACTAGGAACATTCAAATGCAAATGTATTCCTAGTGCCCCTCTAATTTGAAACTGAAAATGCTAATTATAGGGCTTGCATGCTCAACAACTTTCTAAAAAAGAAAAACGATCAGGAGCAGGTAAAAGAAAAGGAGACTGCGGAAATGATTTAAACATATTAGTAAACTAACAGTAGTGACAGACAGTGGCTTTGAGCAATAAAGGGAACACTGAGACTTTTCAACTCTTAAAAATATGCAGACTTAACTTTGAGAGAATAGTTGATGCAAAGAAGTAATGAAAATAAAACAGTCTTTGTGGATATGTTCCTAACTTGCAGAATAGTTTGCTGCACAAAACAGTAAAAGCATATTAAAAGGCATTGTCTTAGTTCTACGTATCACAATATAACAACAATGTAACAAAGCACTCAAGATTGCATTGTAATGCTTTGGATTTTGCATAGCAGAATTTAGACCATATTTATGGCAAAGTGGCGCAAGGCAGCTCAGAAAGCCACTTTGTTGCACTGCTTCACTGGGAAAGGGCAGGAATGTGCTGTATTTGAGGCATATTGTGCCTTCCTGCCCTTTAACCCTGCATTGACTCACAATGGGCTGCCTAGCGCCAAAGCAGGTACCCTTGCACCATAGAGCAAAGGTGTCTGCATTAAAAGGAGGATTGTTTTGTGCAGGAAGGGACACCTTCCTGAGCAAAACCAATCCTTAGATGCATATTCCTCTAAGTGTGCTGCAGAATACAGCACACAGAGACCAAGTAGAGGTATTTCTCCTCATTACGCCTCTCCAAGGGAGGCATATATTTTCGCTGCATTCCCAGGTTTACCAGGTTTGCGAATGCAGCAAAAACCATGGGAGTTGTGTGGGAACACCTACACATGCAATGCCTCCCTTGTTTAGAGTAATGCAATGCAACAATTTGCATTGTATTACTCCAAATTTGTGAAGTCCTTCAAAGCCATACAAAGTGGCTTTGCGTCACTTTAAATATCTGACTTTACCATGTACCATATTGCATGGTGCAAGCATGATGCAGGCTCTCATAGATATGCCCACGCTGTTTTTGTGAAGCTTTGAGTAAAGTACACTTTAAAAACATGCAGGCAGCAAAATCAATCAATCCACTGGTGTAACAGAAAATAATAGTGCTCCCCTGCAGAAAGTACTGAGTGGTCACTGTATTACAGATATTCATATGCCTTTGGCTGAAAGGAGTGGCCACTGGACAGTAGGGCTCCCTGCACTGGAGAGGCTGCACTCTGCAGTGGCCTGCATTATGTTCCTACATTGCGCATGTGTGCAATGAGAATATTGAAAATCAAATATTAAATGCGATGTAGAAAACTGGACAAGAGACCTTTCGATGATAATAACTTTATTTCTGCAAATTATGCCATTTAAGTATACACAGATGCATAAAAATAAATACATTAAAAATAATGCAATAAACTCCCTCCAAGTCATTAAATCATTCCAGTATGAAACATTTCCCCAGTAAATAACCAACGTCATATGATAAAAAAGGTAATGCAGTAGGCACAGTAAAACCTTGTCCTCCAGTATCCACTATATGCAAATGACTAACGCTTTTCTTCTTATATGCCATATTCGCCCCAGGAATTGGGCAACAGCACATGCAGACAATATGGGCAAGCATCAGATCTTAAAATTTGAAGTGCAATACAATAGTTGTGTATATATCCAATTGCTTGCATACAAACTTCATCCATTGCCAACGAGGGTCCACATATATCGGGCAACCAAAAAAACACATGTGCAACGGTTTAATCAGCATTGATACAGGCTGGGTACAAGGCTGAATCGTTAGTTGCCCATTTGCAGGTAAAGGATCTCAAAGGGAGTATGCCAACCCTAAATTGGAAATATAATTTCCTATCCAATGCGACAGATATAATATCCCAATGGGGGTTTGAGAAAGCTAGTACATTTAAAATCTAAAATATTCCCAGTCACTGCAGCACTTGCAGCTGTGTAAACATCAGAATGTGTTGACCAGATCCAGTACTATTTTTTCAGCTGCTCTTTTGATGGTATTTGGTGGCTTGACGGACTCTCCCAAAATGATCACAGACCAGTGAAAACAACTATTTTTTTATGTTTGACAACCAGCAAATTTGATTAAATCTGTCTGCATGCATAACTTCCTGCAAGGTAGTGGTATAGTGAGTGAGTTCCAGAGTGGACCATATCCTTGTCCAAAATTTCAGGGTATGCAGTCTTGCCTTATTAACTATTGCCCTCCTACCCATGTCAAGCAATAAAGGATATAGCCGGATGCTAAGTGGAAGCTGGGCCAGATTCCTCATAAACGTGTTCTCTGATTTTGTTAAGCCAGGACAGTTAGTAACCCACCAGAATGTGGAACCGTATAAGGCAGATCCCACAGCTTTAGCTTCATATATCAAGAAAGCAGGGGCTATCGGTTTATTAAAAGGTGCACAATGCTTCTTACGGATTGCGCCTGTGATCAGCTTATGCTTCAGAGTCATTTTACCCATATGGTGTTTCCAGGACATACAATGTCATCTGCTAGAGGCAAAGTGGGGGTTGTGTTGAATCTAAAGTGAGTGCATCAGTGGGATGTTGTGAGAGGATATGGACAATGTCATTCAGGTATAAAGAAAACAACATGGGAGCCAGGACACAACCCTGGCTGACCTTGTTTACCCCAACAGATTCTTGAGTAATTACCCTCATGCAGATGGATGACTAGAGTAAGGGTGTCTGTGGGCATACCCATATCACAAAGGACCTGCCATAACTTGTGATGAGGGACCGAGATGGACAATAACAAGTATACTAGTTGTACACAGTACTAATAACACCAAAAATAAGAATGTTAAAGATCAATAGCACCTTTCCATAGAGATTTCCATGTGGACATCTGCACTTAAATATAAAAAGATGTTTGATCAAACTCCATCCAATGAGATATGGGCAACTTAGGGGCATTTTTACCTGCCACTGGTGCCACCGGGGCATCACTTTTTTTGGCGCTTCAGTGGCACTGTGCACAGTGCCATATTTACAAGGTGGCGCTAAGCCACGTTTTGTGGCTTAACACCCCCTTGTAAATATGGGTCCCTCCGACGCAGTTTTCTGCACAGAAGGGCCTGCAATGGGTGTTGCTGTGGGTGTTCCACCTCAACACCCATTGCTTTTGACGGTGACCCAGATTTACAAGAATTTGTAAATCTGTAACAGCGCCAAAAATTAATGCCTCCCCAGGGGTGGCATTAGCATGACGAAACAAGGAGAAATGCCTTTATTTCTCCTTGTTTTTGCTTTTTCGATGTGTGCTGCATCTTAGAAAGATCAAAACACCATTGCAGATTGTTTATGGGAGGAAGGACACCTTCCTGCACATAAACAATCATTCCTTTCAATGCAGGCTCCTCTGCACTATGATGCAAGGATGCCTACGTTGACGATGGAAGCTACATTTAGCACCAGAAACACTGGGGTGCACAGTATTTGTGTAAATACAGTACACTCCTGTGTTTTTGGAGTGACACAGCGTGGGTCTGCCACACTGCTCCACTTCTGTGTAAATATACCCCTTACTTAGTGCATGGTGGTAGGGCGTCCAGCAGCACAGTACCATTAAAGTCTAGAAGAAAACAAAAGAGACCTTTGACCACAGCAACTACTGTAAAAATGTATCAAAAAGCAAATAGATTACATTGTTGCACTATGCTGGAAATCATAAATTGACATACTAATTTTGATCAATTAAAACCATGTTTAATTGTTGCAACCAATTGCCTACAAGCAATCCAGTTAAACCAAATAGTGTGGATGTTTGATTATAGATTTATATTTCTAAATACGTTTCTCCATATAAAATGTTTAAACATTTTAAGAATTTAAAAATGTTTAGGTTCTAGGTCAAATTATTTCTCATAATTTTATTTTTGTCTGTTTACCGTATGATAATCCAAAATCGTGATAATCTTTTGGTTTAATGGGCGAGTTCTACTGGAACTAATGCTGTGTTATTATTGTTTTCATTTGGTACATCAAGATGCATGCATATTTGTGTTTTAGATCCCTTGGCCAGCTATTTATCTAATTTGGTGCTCACAGGCACTCTACACAATGCATTAAAAGAGAGTCGAGAAGGACAAAGGGAGGTGTAGCCTCTACAAACATTGTGAAGCTGTCTCATTCAGAGTGAGCAGAACCAAGCCATGAATAGTTATTGTTTTTTTTAAATATGTATCTCTCATGCACTTTTTACAATATTAACACGTTACAATCCTGTAGCAGTCCTAGGTACCTTAAGTGAGTCTTTTTCTTCACTTTTTTTGTCGTATTTCGTTTTATCATCAGATTACTTATTGATGCACAGTCTATTTTTTTGATTAGAAGGTAGTTCAAGAGTGTGGTATAGCTCTTTTATATTTGAGATCATTAATTCCTTAGCTGCTGGGCCTCATGAACGTCATTTCACCATAAAGCCCGGGGTAGCGGAAGTGACATCACACGCCATTTGGCCTTTATATTCGCTCACACAGATGCTTAAACATAAACACACATACACACACCCTCTCACATGTTTTTACTTACCTCAACTTCTAGGTATGGTCATATTCCACCTAAGTGTTTTCCATTCTTAATATACTAAAAGTGAATAATATGTAATAAAAATTGACAAAGGAGATTCCTGCCTCAACCGATGTCCATGAGGACGAGCTGTTCCTGTGTTTCTGGCACTGATTTTTTCACCTCTGCGACTAGGGATCGCAAATGCAGTGCCACGGGTCTCAAGGGGCAGGCCAGGGGTAGCAGCTGAGACCTTTGGCGACCCCTATATAATGTCCATGCTGGGCCTTCATCCCCCATCCCTGTGCTGAGCCCTTTTTTGGCTATTCGGGATGGTTTGTGCTTAGGGCTCTGTAACTTGCGCTTACGGCTCTATAACTTTTTTTTTTCAAACAAGGTATCCATGCCAAATTCACATGCTTTTTTCCAACATCCTGGAAATTCTAAGGGTACCCAGGGTTAGTGGGTTCACCTAGATGGGACCGAGAAAATAAGCAACATATAGCAAAATGCATTTTTTAAAAAAAATATGGAAAAGTGCTCCAGATAAAAGTGTCTGAAACTAATATTCACAAATAGTTTGCTGTATTAAAGTTACTGTCATCCCAGCTTTAAGGAACATGCTGAGCTGAATCAAAAAAACTAATTTTATACCACAGTTTTGGCATTTTAGAAAGAGGCAACCCATTTCGATATATGAATTTTTAAAGATTAAAGTGTGATATAGTGCTTACAAGCATAAAGTGCCAACCAGGGTGGTCTGGTTTTGCTAGACCAGGTGAAATCCAAAAGTTCAGACTGACTGCGATGGAGCGTGGGTCGGTTTCAGTCCCAGAAATGTGCAGCTGAAGTTTTATCTTCTCTTAGTTGAGCCAAGAGTTCTGTTCATGGGGAAGAAGTTTGTTTGGAGCAAAGGGAGCATTGCAGGCGGTGGTCTGCTGGCAAGAATAGTCAGCCAGGTGTTGTGTACAGACGACTGGAGCCTCGCAGTCGCTAGCAATGATGGTTGCTGCACGAAGAGATGAACTTGTGGCAACACACACTGATTCTTAATGTGAGTGGTTCCGGTGCGAACGGTCATAAAGAGCGCAAAAGCCTGATTTCAGGAGCCAAAAAAACACTTTCAAGCACCCCGGACTGGAGGGACACCTCCTGTGGGCCAGGAACTGGTTAAAGGCAGGTCCAGGAGCTGTAGCAGATGTGTTGGAATTATTTTGTTTTACTGAGATTTCAGAGGAGCAGGAGGCAAGCCAGCAAGCCCTTCGAGTCACTGTAGTTCTGGGTTGGAGAGATTCAGGTCTAATCATTCTCACTACCAGGCAAGGGGGCAGCAGGAAGCAGGTCAGCGCAGAAGACTAGGAGTCCTGCAAAATGACAGTGTTTTCAACAGCACAGTAGTCCTTGTCCCTGGCAGAGCATGCACAGGTCCAGAAGTGTACTGAAGTGGTGGTGTTTGAGGTCCAATATTTATTTTTTGCTGCCCTGGTTCTGGAAGGTGGGAGAAGTTCTAGACAGTGGCTTTGAAGAGGGGCAAATCCCATTGTACCCTGACATGGTTCCAAGTTGGCTGGAGTGACAATACATGGTTGTTTGGCCTATTGTGAGGAGACAGGGCACAGCCTATTCTGGTGCAAGTGGGGCTGTGTTTAGCTCTGCCCCCCATCAAGCCAGTTAATGGCCCATTAGGCCCCATCAAGTCACACCTAAACTCCCATTGTGTGTGGCTGACTAGAGTGAATGCACAAAGCCCACTTTTCATAAATCTGCCCCTAAGTTCCAAGTTCAAACTAGGTTTTCATAACCATTTCTTTTTGTGGTCCATTGTGGTATCTTGATTGTCATTGCTCTCTGGAACATCAAAGTCACAGGACTTTCAAATGTAGTCGAGTGAGGTGTTGACTGATAAGCAAAACAATTGGTGACTTCTTGAAAATACTCAACACACTCATCAGACACTGTCCGTTTAATGAATTTAATGATGAAGAAGCTATGAAGTTTTGAGTGATCAATGGATTCTTGTCCAAATCACTCAAAATACGAATGCTGAGAGAAACTCTCAGTCTGAAACAAGTGATGTCTGCCAGAGCTGCAGAACATGCTGAAAGTAGAGTTCAGCACTGTTCTTGGACTAATCTTCTAAAAAGTTACATGCTGCACTGCTTTCTTTACCATACTCATAAAACTTTCAACAAGTCCATTTTCCTGTGGGCACAGAGGTGTGATATTGTGATACTTTATGTTTAGATGCTCTAGAATTTCTTTAGATTCTTTCCGGTTGACAGGTGGACCATTGGCAGACTTCACAAAGGCTGACAAACCTCATGTTGCAAATATGCCATCAACTTTTTTGGTTACTCACTCATGAGTTGTGGATGAGAGATCTTCAACCAAAGGAAAACGTGAATATTCATCTATCATCACCATTAAATGATGCCCATTGTCAAGTAGACCAAAAAAGTCAATGACTATTCTCTCCCAGGCATATGTAGGAAGTTCTGACATATTCAAGGTATGTTGAGTAACCTTGGTTGACAGGCAATTGCATGTGACAGGGCTTGAGTTCCTTTTGAACTCTTTCATCTAGGTATGAACACCAAAATCTGTCTCAGAGAGCTCTCTTTGTGGCAACAGTACCACAATGTCCTTTGTGAGCCACTCCAATCACCTTTTGTCATGGACGTTCCTGAATCAGGAACCTCGATCATCGCAAAATAACTCCTTCTGAGTTATGGACAGTTCATCTTTGACCTTCTTGTACTTTTGATATTCACCATCAGTGTTGAAAGGTTGAACGTGCTTGTTCCTTGGCTGGTGAGTAATTATGTGTTTTAACTTGAGCAGATCAGTATCATGACTCGTAGCATTGACAATCTGGGCTCATGAAACAGCAGCTGATGTATTTGACTTGTAAATGAAGTTTATGTAGGTTTCAGTCATTTTTAATGATTTGCCATGACCTTGAATGGGCACTACTGAAAAGTAGTCAGCAGGATTTTAAACCTTTCCTGGGTTTTGCAAGACTGTTTAATCGTACTCTTGCCATTGTGGTCTCCGTCACTCAATTCGAGGAGGCATCTTGGCTTTTGGATTGAGCAGATGGTCAGCAAGGCTTGATGATCAGTCACCAATAGAAAAAGCTTTTGGTACAGGAATACATTGAAATATTCACAAGTCCATTCTACAGCCAAACTCCCCTTTTCGGGCTGTGAGTAAGCATGTTCCATGTAAGATAAACTTCTACTAGCATAGGCCAGGATATGTTGTCTTGCATTTGGGTATCGATTATGCTGTTCAAGTATAGCGCCTAACCCAACGGGGCTATCCTCAACTACAATCCCGGTGTGGAACTTTGGATTGAAGTATGACATTTCTGTAACATTTTTTAAGGCATTTTTGATTCTCTTGAAACTCTTTTCACATTCTCGTGACTATTCAGAGGAAACATTTTTCTTGGTTAACTCTCAGCATGGAGCACTAACAGTGGCAAAGTCTTTTATGTATCGTGAACAGTAGCTGCCCATTCCAAGAAAAGAACAAACCATTGAAAGATCTTGATGGGGTTCAGCATTTGTCAAAGTTTGTACCTTTTGCAGGATCAGCGTCATGACTCCATCAGAAAAGATATGGTCAAAGAGTTTCAATTTTGCCTCATGGAACTCATACAAGTCTGCGTTTAAAGTCAAACCTGTTTCATTGAATAATTTACATATTTGTGTGAGGGTTCAGTTGTACTTCTTCTATGTAGCTTCAGGAACCAATATGTCAATACTATAGTTAAATGCATTAAAAACAGATTGTATGATGTGTAGTATGGCATCTTGGAAAAGCTCTGCAGGCAATGACACAGAAAACCTAAGGCCCTCATTACGACCTGGGCGGTGAGTGATAAAGTGGTGGTAACACAGGTACCAACGCCATCGAAAGCCTGGCGGAAACAGAGCTCAGAAGTGAAAGGACTCACCATTGGAGACACAGGGAAGTACCACGCATAGAACCTGAACTGCAAGTCTTCCCAATTTTCTTCTACGTCATGCTCCACCTGGAACACCAATGCCTACAAATATGACATCAGTGAGTACAGCCGCCTAGCACACAAGGGAGGGTGGGTGTAAAATGACAGTGACACACACACGCACAACACACACCCGACAAACACACCATACACACAACTCGCTGCACACGTAAACCAATGGCACATGACACACGGCATAATAAAACACGGCCCATAATGCTGGATTACCGCCAATGCATTAGCATGGCAAAATCCACCACATGAACCAAATATATACAAATGTCCATAAAGGGCCAATACCCAGTCCAAAGTCATGAGAGCACACAAGGCCACAGGGCACAGTCCAAGGTCCAACCTGTTTCCTGACACAGCCAGAGAGAGCACTGCAGGGGCATCATTTTGCAAGTGGGAAGGCACCTCAAGGGGATGGGGGGCACCTCAGACGAATACGGGAAAGTCCCCACTGTTTCTGGATGGGGCAACATGCCCATTGCTTTGTCCTGTGGAGTGCAAGGCCACAGCCTCTCAAGTGGGTGGCCTGCCCACTGGTTCTGGATGGTGCAACATGCCCATTGCTTTGTCCTCGTGAGTGCAAGGCCACAGTCTCTCAAGTGGGTGACTTGCCGACCGGCTCTGGATGGGGCAACATGCCCATTGCTTTGTCCTGGGAAGTGCAAGGCCACAGTCTCTCAAGTGGGTGACTTGTCCACTGGTTCTGGGGGAGGCAACACTGTGTTGGTGGCTGGAGGAGCCTCATGGGCAGCCCCTGCACACCCAGATGACTGCATTGTGGTATGGTTGGGGGAGCCTCCTGGGCAGCCCCTGCACTCCCGGATGGCTGCACTTTCACAGCTGGCGGTGTGGGCCCAGTGACAGCTGGTGGCGGTGTTAGCCTGACAGCTTCCGCTGGCGTAGAGTGCCTTATCTTCTCCTGTCCATGGGTTGTGGATCCCTTACCTTTCCTGGCAGGGGTGGATAGGCTCCTCCTCTCTCTGCCTGGTGGTGCAGGCTCCTTCCCCCTCTTCACACCTACTGCAGGCCCCCTCCCCTTCTTCACAGCTGGTGCAGGCCCCTTCACACTCTTCCCTGGTGGTTCAGGACTCTTCACTCTCTTCCCTGGTGGTGCAGGCACATTTCCCTTCTCCCCTGGTGGTGCTGGCTCCTTCCTCGTCTGTGTTTTAGGTCTGGTAACCTTACCCCCACGAGTAGGTGGTGCTATCACTGTCCCCGTGGACTGTTTGGCTGAGGTGCTGGGCTGTGCCCTTGGTACCCTGCCCATACATGCAGGATGGGGGAGGGGTAGGGAAGAGGTCAATTTGGGAAAGGAAAACCTTTTTAGGGACGTTGGGGTGGGAGGATGGAGGAGTAATGGGAGTGGAGGATGAGGGAGTGGTTGTTAGCAGTGTATGTCTGCTGGATTTGGGTGCAGGTGCATGGGCTGTATGCTCCTGTGAGGTGGATGGCTGTTGGGTGTGTGAGTGCTTGCGTTTGTGTCCCTTCGGAGGGGGGACAGACATGGTGGGAGAGGACACTGGGGACACGTGCATGGTTGTTGTGGAGGTGTCTGTCAGTGAAGTGTGTGTTTTGCTGATAGTGGATGTAGATGTAGTGCATGCAGGTGTGAGTTTGGACATGACTGGAAGGGAGGTGGAGGAGGAGGGGGAGACAGTCGAGGTAGTGGATGTTGTCATGTCTGCAACTGTATGGTGTTTGTGTGAGTGCCTGTGGGATGAAGTGTGGTGCTTGTGTTTGCCTGTGCCACTCTTGTGTGTTGCCTTGTGTGCATGCTTGTCTGTATGTGTGCCTGGGATGGGTTGGGGTTGAGGGGAATGGGACTGGGTAGTGGTAGTTGTAGGGGGGACGGTAGAAACAGGGACAATGGCTGCCATCGGAGAGGAAGCCAGAGCCTGAGTCGATCTCTGTTGGGCCCCGAATCCACTGTGAATGCCCTCCAGGAATTAATTGCAGTGCTGCATCTGGGATGCCAGCCTCTGGATGGCATTCACAATGGTTGACTGCCCTACAGAAATGGATCTTTGGAGGTCAATAGCCTCCTCACTCAGGGCAATAAGGCTCACTGGGGCACGGCCTGAGTTGCCTGGGGCGAAGGAGATGCCCACCCTCCTGGGAGAGCAGGCACGGGCAACTCGCTGAGGGACTACTGGGAGGGCGGTGCTTGTATGGGGGTGGTGGCTGTACCTGCAACTGGGGTGGTCACAGAGGTGTCCCCCACCACTCGGGAGCTCCCATGGGCGAAGGTATCAGTGTCTGTGTTGTCCCCTCCAGTCTCCGCCATGGTGCTCACCTCCCCTGCATCCCACTGGTTCCTTCGGCGTTGGTGGACTCTGCCACCAGGGTCATGTGGGATGCAGCTCCCTCTGTCACTGGTGCCCCTGCTCCTCAGCCAGATGATGCTAATGCACACAAGGACAGGATAACAAAACAAGAAAGGGGGGAGAGAGACAAAGGATGCACTGGGTCAATGACTGCAACAACACCACCATTGGCGTACACAGCATCCTCACACACAGGGAACAGGCCTTTGCAATATGCAATGCACTACCAGTGATATGGCTAGTCACCAACATATGATGAGGAGCACACACCGCCAACTGCAGCATACCACGGACCCACAATGTCCTGCCTGGAAGTGACTACTAACAAGCTAGGTTACCTGTATTTGTCAGGCAACCATTACCCTTCAGAAGACCCACGCTGCAATGTGTGGCCTGGCCTTAGGGGCACCCACTAACACACAACCACCACCCCGATATACCACTCCACAATCAAAATTTGTACTGATACCCACTGTACTCACCCCCTTGTGGCTGCTGTGATTCCCTCAGGAGCCCATCCAGCTAAGGGTACGCCACCGGCAGTATGCAGGCCATCAGGAGAGTCAGGGTCCGAAGGGCACCCCTTCCTCGTTGGGAGGCCATCCCCAGCTCGGCCTCTGCGGTCTTCCATGCCCAGTGTCTCAGGTCATACCACCGTTTTCCAACAGTGGGTGCCCTGTCTGCCATAGACCCCCAGGGTCCGCACATCCTTATTCCCTTCTTTTGATGAGCGCTGACTTGCAGAGGCAATAAAGACAGGACAACACCATTAAACTAACAGTCCAGGCTGTTACACACATGGCCCACCATACCGTTTCCATTACTATTGGCACACACACTGCCCACCGCACAACATGTACACCACCAACAGATAATCCCCCTTACACAATGCCTTCACACACATCTCCATGCATCCATGCCACACGCATTGTGCCCACAGTGTACTCACCTGTTGGTCTGGAGGCCCATACAGCACTCCGTACTAGGGTAGGACCCCATCCACCTGTCGCTCCAACTCCTCCGAAGTGAAGGTTTGCGCCATTTCCCCGGTCACACAGGCCATGGTAGGTTCCAGACACAGGTCACAGCAGGCACATGCAGTGTAGGTCTTCTCCTGTTGAAGGTCAGGAAACAAGTGAGGAATGATTTAGAAAATGGTGGTCCCGTTTGCGGCCTTGTACGCCGTCATCGCCGGCGTACATCCTCATTGGCCACTGTACTCCATAGGGCCCAATATTATCCAATGAGGAATTGCACGGTGGTTCACGACCACCTACCGCCACGACGCCCAGCGTCGGCGGAATTACCTCACTTCCACCTTTCCCTCCACACAGGACAGGCGGTCGCCATTTCAGGGGGGTGAACAGGCCTATCGATAATTGCTGCATCACAGGAGAAATAGGCAAATACTTTGAAATTTACACTGTCCCAATACCTAATTGCACGGTGTGGACTGCTGTTGTGGTTTAGTTGTTCAAACTGTGACAGCCCACTCACTCTTGTGCCCCTTGGATGCCTAACACTATGGATGAATAGGAGATGGAGACATACCCTCGTGTACATACCCCTGGTGGACTTAGCTACACTGGAGTACAGGCCCATTATACTCACCTATAGACAGGACAGGGCCACAATCACAGAGCTGTGTGTCCAGTTGGAGCCTGACCTAATATCAGCTATCCGTCATCCCACTGGGATCCCCCCTCTTGTGCAAGTTCTATCAGTGCTCCATTTCCTGGCAACTAGTTCTTTCCAAATGACAGTGGGCTTGGCAGCAGTAATGTCATAGCCAATGTTCTCAATCATGCTGGCAAGAGTCTTGTCTGCCCTGGTAAAACACATATGCACCTACTTGCTTTCTCCCAGGTGGAAGATTTGGCCACAGTGACGGCCGGATTCTATGCAATGGGACATATCCCCAATATTATTGGTGTGATTGATGGGACACATATTGCATTTGTCCCCCACACCAGAATGAACAGGTGTACAGGAATCGTAAAAGTTTCCTCTCCATGAATGTGCAGATGGTGTGGCTGATGGACCAGTTTATCTCCTACGTCAATGCTAAATATCCTGGGTCGGTGCATGATCCCTTTGTCCTAAGGAATAGCGCCATCCCAAATGTGATGGGCCAACTACAGAAGCACAGGGTGTGGCTTACAGGTGAGCCTTGGGCCCAACCCGGTATATGTTAGTGTATGCCTCTGATGTTAACCTAATAGGATAGTATGTGGCTAAATGTTGTCCCTCAATGCCTGCAGGTGACTCTGGCTACCCAAACCTATCGTGGCTGCTGACCCCTGTGAGGAATGCCAGGACAAGGCTGAAGAACGTTATAATGAGGCACATGGGTGAACCAGAAGGATCATTAACAGATCCTTCGGGCCCACTGAAGTCCAGGTTCAGGTGCCTCCATCTGACAGGTGGATCCCTGTGCTACTCACCCGAGAAAGTCTGCCAGATAATAGTGGCATGCTGCATGTTGCACAACCTGGACCTCAGACTCCATGTACCTTTTCTGTAAGAGGAGGTGACTGGAGATGCCCCTGTGGCAGCAGTGGATTCTGAGGACAGTGAGAAAGGTGGTGGGGGGACGAGGATGTGGACAACAGAACATCAGTTATACATCAGTACTTCCAATGACACACATTTCTATGACTATTGATGTGTTCTGTGTGGCAGTGGCATGCTGGCATTACCCATGTATCCAGATCCAGAAGTCCAGAGTTACTGTCATCACTGGGGGCCTCTTCTGTTGGGGGACTGGATAGTGGTGGCATCTCCTCTCCACTGACATTGGCTGGGGTACCTGTGGGGATGTAAGTGATGTATTATGTTTCAAGTGTATGGCGATTGTACTTCCCTAGCTTCCCCTCTATGTTTGGTGTTGCCCTGCCAGCTTTTGCTTGTGTATGGTGATGTATTGTGGGATTGTTAGTTTCCCTATGCTGTGCATGCCTTAGTGATGGGTGCCCATGCAGGGATGGGAGGGGTGTCCATGCATTGGTATTGCATGAAGGGCTTGGCATTGGGGTTAGTGAGCTGTGTAGGTGCAGTGTGTGGGATGGAGTGGATTGATGGGAGTGAGGGCGTGAGATGGCATGCAGGTATTGGGGGGTGATAGGTAGTAAATATTGACTTACCAGTGTCCAGTACTCCAGCTACTCCAGCGAGCCCCTCAGGATGCAGTATTGCCAGTTCCTGCTCCTCCCATGCTGTGAGATGTGGGGGAGGACATGGGGGTCCACTGCCAGTCCTCTGTATGGTGACCTGGTGTCTTGCTGCTATGGAACGTACCTTCCCCCGTCGGTCGTTCCACCTCTTCCTGATGTCATCCCTTGTTCTTGGGTGTTTATCCTACGGCACTGACCCTGTCCATATTCTCCACCATAGCTTCATCTTCCTTGCAATGGAGATCTGCTGTACCTGTGCTCCAAAGAGCTGTGGCTCTACCATGACAATTTCCTCCACCATGACCGTTAACTCCTCCTCAGTGAAACAGGGGTGCCTTTGTGGTGCCATGGGTGTTGTTTGATGTGTGTTGGTGAGGGTTTGTTGGGTTACGTGGTGGTGTGTGTGATGTGGAGTGCGTAAGGGATGTATGGGTGTAAGTGGTGTGTGTGTTTAGTTGTCTCTTGTCACAGTGCCCTTTCCTTGGGATCTGCACGTCGCTGAACAAAAGGCCCACCTTCCAGCGTCACCAACTCAGAAAGCTATTATAGCACAGAGTTATGATGAAGCCAGTCGGGGGAAGGGAATTAGGGTAGGGGACAACAGGGAGAAAGATCTGAAAAGTAAAGGTTAGAACAAATATGCATTTACTCATTCATAGAAATGTAACTCATCAATAGACTCTTGACTAAATGCATCTCCGAGATATCAGATGGAGACCCCTTTTGAAATGAGGGCAAAGCCCCGTCTTTGAAACATGGAACAAGGGTAAACTACGACCTCAGAATCAAGAGATGGCAAGAACTTTGAACTAAGATTATACTCAGAATATCAATCCTGTAACATCTATGCCTTCACAACATAAACCTTTGATCGTGACTTAGAAAATCTCGAATCAATCAATCAATCAATTTGTAAAGCACGCTACATACCCATGAGGGTTTCAAGGGGCTGGGGGGGTGGGTGCTGCTACTGCTCGAAGAGCCATGTTTCGAGGAGTTTTCTGAAGGAAAGAAGGTCCTGGGTCTGTCGTAGATCCGACGGGAGGGTGTTCCAGGTCTTGGCGGCGAGGTACGAGAATGATCTGCCGCCGGAAGATTCGCGCTGGATGCGGAGGATGGAGGCAAGGGTGAGGTTTGCGGAGCGGAGATGCCGGTGGGGGTGTAGAAGCTGAGTCTGTTGTTCAGGTATGTTGGTCCGGTGTTGTGGAGTGCCTTGTGTGTGTGGGTGAGGAGCTTGAAGGTGATCCTCTTGTTGACGGGGAGCCAGTGAAGGTCTCTTAGGTGGGGGGTGATGTGTCAGTGGCGAGGGATGTTGAGGATGAGTAAAGCGGAGGCGTTTTGGATGCGTTGTAGGCATTGTAGGAGTTTGGATGGGATACCAGTGTAGAGGGCGTTGCCGTAGTCGAGTCTGTTGCTGAAGAGGGCCTGGGTTACTGTTTTTCTTGTTTCTGTTGGGATCCATTTGTAAACTCTGCAAAGCATGCGGAGGCTGTTGTAGCAGGAGGAGGATATGGCGCTGACCTGCCTTGACATGGAGAGTGAGGAGTCGAGGGTGAAGCCGAGGTTTCGTGCACTGTCGGTGGGTGTCGGTGGGGGACCCAGTGTGGTCGGCCACCATGAGTTGTCCCAGGCGGAGAGGTTGCGCCCAAGGATGAGGACCTCTGTTTTGTCCAAGTTCAGTTTTAGCCGGCTGTCTCTCATCCAGTCGGCAATGGCTTTTTGTCCCTTGTGGAGGTCGGTTTTGGCGGTGTGTGGGTCCTTGGTGAGGGAGAGGATGAGTTGGGTGTCGTCGGCGTAGGAGATGATGTTGAGGTTGTGCTGACGGGCCACTTGTGCGAGGGGGGCCATGTAGATGCTGAACAGCGTCAGGCTGAGGGATGAGCCCTGAGGTATGCCGCAGATGATGTTGAAGGCTTTGGATTGGTACGCGAGGAGGTGGACTCTCTGGGTTCTGCTGGGGAGGAAGGATGCGGTCCATTCGAGGGCCTGGTCCTGGATTCCTGCTGCGTGGAGGTGGGATTTTAGGGTGTGGTAACAGACGGAGTCAAAGGCGGCTGATAGGTCTAGGAGGATGAGGGCTGATGTTTCTCCATTGTCGAGGTGGCTTCTGATGTCGTCTGTGGCGGCGAGGAGGGCGGTTTCGGTGCTGTGGTTGCATCTGAAGCCGGACTGGGAGGGGTCAAGGATGTTGTTGTCTTCGAGGTACCGAGTGAGCTGAGTGTTGACGACTTTCTCGATGAAGAATTAAATATGCTTTCCACATCTTAAGCTTTTAAAAAAACAATGAAAACTATGATTTGATTATCTCCAGAAATACTTTCACATTCACAACAATAAATGCCAAAAAGTTTTACTCATTGAACTTGAAGCGCTTTACTTAATAATACCAGGAAGCGCTTTTTCTCAAGTAGCCTGAATCACTTAGATTGTTGTGCCAAGAACCTTTTACTCCTGTGAATTGAAGCGCTTTGATTGTCGTGCCAAGAGCGCTTTAAACCTGAGGACTGAAGCGCTTGAACTGCTGTGCCAAGAGCGCTTTACATCTGTGAACTGAAGCGCTTGAAATGTTATGCCAAGAGAGCTTTACATCTGTGAACTGAAGTGCCTGAATTGTCGTGCCAAGAGCGATTCACATCTGTGAATTGAAGCACTTGAATTGCCGTGCCAAGAGTTCTTTACATCTATGAACTGAAGCGCCTGAATTGTCGTGCCAAGAACGCTTTACCTCTGTGAACTGAAGCGCCTGAATTGTAGTGCCAAGAGCGCTTTACATCTGTGAACAAAACACTTTGAATTGTTGTACAAAAGAGCGCTTTACATCTGTGAACGAAACGCTTTGAATTGCTGTGCAAAAGAGCGCTTTACATCTGTGAACTGAACGCTTTGAATTGCTATGCATAAGCGCTTTACATCTGTCCTCTGAAATGCCTTTGATCGTGGCGCCAAGGCTGCTGTACTCTAGAAACTGAAAACATTTTGCTCGTTATGCTAGGGGCGCTTTACCTTTTGGAAGTAATGACTTCCTCCAAACTTGAATTCAGCAAGGCCTTACCGATATGAGTTCAACCTATCTGTTTTTGAATACACCATGGAAACAGGGATACTTTGGTTGGACAACACTCTGCCATTCAGGAACTGTGCTCTTCTCCAGAGAAACCCCCACGAGGACTGGCTGCATTGAAGTCTTGAAAATAGTGAGCAACGTGTTTGGGTGTGGCTGGGCTTTATAGGCCTGCCACATCCCAAGATGGCTGCTGCCTCTAAAAACATGGGAATTGTAGTCCCTTCATAGAATAGCACTGATAAGTGCACCTTGTCCACCAGTGTCCTGAACTTGCAGCTCTATGAGCTTTGCCACAGGGCAGACGACACTGTTGGTCACCTTTGGAACAAGAGGGGATGACAGGTGGTGCACATAAAGCACCGCAGAGTCGAGCAGCGGAGTTTCGGGTGAGACCTGGACCTCGCTGGCCTTATTCTTGACATCTCTGTGCTCTTCTTCTCAGTCTCCTAGTGGCAATTGTTGTTCAGAAGGGGTTGTGGATAATGAGGGTGTGTGTTTTACAGTGGTGTGGGTGTGTGGGTGTGGTGTGTGTATGGGTGTCAGGTGTGGGTATTTGTTATTGGCCAATGTTGTGTTGTTTTGTATGTGGGTGTCCATTTTGTGCACAGCGGTATGTACCGCCATTGGTTTACTGCCGTTGAATGTCCTTCAAGTACATGGATCGGTGCTTGTTCCTTTGTTTTCTTATGTTTCACTGTCACCATAAACAAACCTTTTTCTTTATGGGTGTTGATGCAGTCCAAGTGTATACCTTGGTCTTTGACAGTGTGACATTATATTTATCGAAACACCACTATCGATAATGAAAGGTATTGAACATCCATTTATTTTCAGTGTAATCTTTGGCCAGTGTTTGTATGATTTCATTATTTTGACATGTCAACTTTTCTGTGACTGACTTTTCTCCTCACAAGCAAACATTGCCTCATGTGCACATTTTTCTGAGGTAAAAGCAAAAAGAACAGATGATGGAGGTAATGCTTAGTAAGATCAAACTTTCACCCCAAGTAGCAGATCTGGGTTTAATCCACCATTTTCTTGCTCACTATTCCAGCCCAGTTTGGACCCAGTCAAATGCAAATCAGTCTTGACTGTGCTTCCCATGGGAACAATCCAGCCCAAACTGCCAGGCAAGTCCTCCCTGGACCGGAAACAAGCATTCTGGGACCAGTTTCGGTTTATCACCCCTCATCAGCTAGTCTAGCTTGAATCCTGTGGCACGGTGAGCAGTGGACCCATGTCTGGAAATATCCTTCCCACTTAGGGTGACAGATTAAACCCACATCTGTGACCTGGGGGTGAATGTTTCATTTATTCAGCATTCTGTTTATCACCTGTTCTTTTCGCTTTTGTCACCCTAAGTGGAAGGGCATGCCCAGACGTGGCTCCTGTGCTCACTCAAGTGGCAAAAAAATGACTGTATCATCTTTATATCTAGTGTTGCCAGAGAAAGGTGGAATGGTTTTGTAAGTTTAAAATGTGGGCCTAAGTATTACGTCCTGTAACCTGTGTTTTTTTTCAGTGTATATACATATATATATATATATATATATATATATATATATATATATATATATATATATATATATATATATGTGTGTGTGTGTGTGTCCACCAAACAACACGAGGTCAAACACTGCACACACAGGAAACCTTGTGTTTGTTGATTTATTCTTAAAAAAGAGATAAATATCCCAAACTACACAAACGCGTTTCAACCGCCAAAGGTCTTGATCAAGACCTTTGGTGGTTGAACGCGTTGGTGTAGTTTGGGATATTCATCTCTTTTGTAATTGATTTATTCTTACAAAAGAGATGAATATCCCAAACTACACCAATGCGTTTCAACCACCATAGGTCTTGATCAAGACCTTTAGTGGTTGAAACGCGTTGGTGTAGTTTTGGGATATTCATCTCTTTTGTAAAAATAAATCAACAAACACAAGGTTTCCTGTGTGTGCTGTGTTTGATTTAGTGTTGTTTGGTGGACACATATTTTACAGGGTTGGCCCGTCCCTGACACTGAACACCAACTTAATAGAGCGCGCTTTGATGGAGCCATTTGGAGGAAAATATATATAAATATATATATGTGTGTGTGTGTTTATGAGTATGTATGTATGTGTATATATATATATGTATACGTATATATATATATGTGTGTGTGTCTGTATATATATATATATATATATATATATGTATAGATATATATATATATCTATATATATCTATACATATATATATACATACATGTGTTTGTTAACTCCTCACACAATACCTGGCCTGGGCAAGCCCACAGAAAAAAGGAGTGAAGCCAGAAGACCTCTGGGGAGTAACCCAGGAGGGGCTTCACTTTGAAACTCTGGCATGAAGGGGTCCAGGAGGTTTGTCAATTAGGGCTGGGCTGAAGCTCCCGGATAAATTGAAGTTACCACATTGAAATGTCCCAGAATGCTGTGCAAGAGAGTTGGGACATGGGTTGGTTGATGATGTGGCACCCTAGGATTGGTCACAACTGCCCAGCCTCAGAAACGTTCCACCCTCACTTAAACACCCTGCTCAAGGGAGACAGGACTTGGGGGCTATAACTGCAAAAGAATGGCCAGCTGGAAGGTGAAACTACCTGACCCTCTGAGAAGATAGACTGAAGAGCTTTGACTTCAGGTGGCACCCAGGACTAGGATGTGTCTCTCCAGGCCCAGTGGTGCTGGCCACCTATTCCTCCTAGGGACCAATAACAGGATTGGAACTGTTGGGGGGCTCTGGAGGGTTAACCTGAAACTTCTGTGGGCTGGCCCTTGACTCCACTTATACACAGGTGCCGTGCATGTAGCTAGGTGACTGTTGGAGTCTGTTTAGTGTATCAGGGAGGATATTATCCTTCTTGGCTGTTAGGGTCAGTGGCAAATGCCACCCCCAATTAGGAGAGACCATCAGCAGTCCAGCCAGAGGACATGTCTGACAAGGGAGCAACAAAAATAAAACTCCTCAATAAAAAGCCTAGTTAGTGATCAAGCGACCTAAAGAGACTACTCTTAGAAGCTAGAGCTGGCCAGGGGCAAAACGAGATCAAAATCATGCAAATTAGCTCTACACAGCCAGACAAAACCACATGGCAAGCTCTGTCCTCTGGGGGACCAAAGACCTCCTTACCTTCAGGAAACATTTCAAGACCTGGCTGTTGGAGCAGTAGCAGCACCTCCCCCTCCACCTCAGCGCCTTGAGACCCTCACGGGTGAGTGGTGCACTTTACAAATTCCTGATTGATTGATTTATTTGGGGACCAAGCAAGAAAAGGAGTGAGTAAAAATCCATTACAAAAATCTATAATTACCATGCATAGTACTGAATCCCTGGGAGTCAGTGCAGCCTCCTCGCTAAACTTTTGTGAGGAGGGGCACATTTGGGGCCCCATCCCCGAAATCACCTTTGGCCCCAGCCATCCCATTCCATAGGTTCTGATGCATTAAAGACTGTCCTAGAGGACCCATCTCCTGTGGTCAGCGTAGCTGATGATTGTCACTGCACTCATTGGGTGAAGTGTTTTCTCTGCTCCCTGTACTCGTCTAGAGGGAGTGAGCATACACCACACCACAACTGCCTGCCTGTGAAAGCTGGCTGGGTAGCACAGAAATGGGCTTCCTGCACAGCCCCAAAGACAAAGCAGCATTCAGGTGCCCAGTGGGCACGGGCACCTTGAATTAAAAAAATTATGTGTGAGTTTGCATTTATGTAAAGAAAGCATTTTGGCAGTGCATCAAGACAGGTTGTTGTTTATTGAAGCCTCACTGTGTAGGAGTTCCCCATAAGCACTCATAAAGGCTCATATATTTGCACATTGGTTTTTGTGGTGGCCCAAGAGTGGGCAGAGACATCAATAACATTTGTAAATGGCATTTAGGGGCTCCAATTGTTTCCTCAGCCCCTTAGAAATTGCTTTTCAAAATAGATTCTAAGTCTTCCAGTTGTTTTTTTTCATGCATTTGGGAAAATGTTCACATTGTTTCAAGCCCTGCTAAAGCCTGTGCTTTTATTCATAGACTTTGGACTGTAGATATCTCTGTTGGTTGGTCCTAAGCTGACGTGGCAGAAAGAAGAAAGATAGGCATAGATTGCTTTATTGGTAATAATAATACTAACGGTAAACAGATTTATCTTCTAATGAAGTCTAATGTAAGATAGCACTATTCTTATTGAATTAATTGGGTTATATTGATGTATTCTACCGTATTTTTACTTGACAAAACTGGTAAGCCTGCATTTTTGATAATGATACCCCCTGTAATGTGTCTAGTATAATTGGGGCTATTATGGTCATAGGATTCAGCACTTACTAGGAGTGTAAGATGTTATGAGGGTGTCACCAAAGATATTTACATGCCCCTAAATGAACAGATTTGTAAATTAAAGTGTATTATTTAGTAATATGTGTGCAATAAAGTATTTTCCCTTCTTATAAGAAAAAACACTCAACCTGGGTTATTGAGTGTTGTTGTTGCTTACCAGCGAGCAGGGGTTACAAGCCACACCCCCTCCCCTGAGTAGTCATTGTACTGCTCCGTGTAGGTACCTTGAGAAAGTCAAAATATAGAAATGGTTACTTGGTTCCTAGTAAAGAGAAATATGTGGGATTATTACTTGTGAAGGCTCACACTTTACAACTGTAACTTTCTTATGAGGAGTAATATTAGTCTCTCCTATATTTCAAAGATTTTATGTGAAATAATATAAAATAGCTTCTTAATGTGTGGAAATGTCAGTACTTGTTTATTTATGGTGATATTCCCCTCCCCCATGTAGTATGTGTGAACCAGGGTGATGAGACAGTGAAAGGTGTATGAGAGCAGGCCTGAAGGTGAATTTGCAAAGAGTGAACAGATTGTGATCAGCAAAACTGAGCACATTTTTATAGGGATAGTGTGGAAGATCCATTAGGAGGGTTTTGCAATAATGTATTTGGGTAAGTGATAGCCAATTGACTAGATTCTTGATATATAAAGTGGATGCAGATTTTGCAAGTGCTTCACAGGTAGTAGAAGACGGAGGTGGCAGTAATTATAGTAACTGAAAGGTGGCCTACTTTGATTTTAAAGTACGCTTAGATACTTTTTTTAGGTGAAAGTGACAAAGGCGCCTGGAAGGAATGTGTTAGTAATAGAATGGGGTTTGTTGCCTGGAATAGGGTAATTGCATGATTTCTATGTTGGCAGAGTTGGAAATCAATTAGAGTCACTTCCATCCCTTGTCTGATGACAGAGAAAGACGTTCAATGAAATGAGCATGGATATCATTGAATGGAAGATAACAGAGAAGACTGTTGGGGTACTATCACCAAAATGGTATTTAAAAAAACGACCAATAGGAAAAGGAGGGACTGGGAGATGCTTCCTTTCCAGTGTACACTCTCACGAAATTCACCAGTCAAAATATAAGTACAATTTTGTGTGAATAGAGGTCCTCAATACCAAGTCAGAGAGTAGAAGTGGTCACCTGAACCATTAGATAGTTAGGACAAGAGCCCTCACCCACTATTTGGTGGCATGCTTCATCATCTGGCCTGCTCCTCGTTGGGCTAGTGCTGTAATGGCCGATGGTCCCCACGAAGGAGATCTTTTCCGGAGATCTTTTCGATATGTGTCATCAAGATCAAGAGGTGTATAGTGAATCCTAGTGTGTGGTGTGAGGATGAAAGTAAGCTAAAATTGACTACAGGTACTATAGTCATATTTTACTCTGGACATGAGTACCTAAGTCAAGCCTAAAACCAAACTGGGAAGTCACCAGATTAAATGTTCCGACTTTCTCCAAATGTAATTCTGTCTATTGGATTTGCAATGCTACAGAATCCTGGTTGTCATGTTTCACACCTCAATAGCCTAAAAGATCAGGTGATATTTCTTTCTTTAGGACCAAAACAAAAAATCAAAGTAACCTAGTCCTTACTAAAAAAGAGTAAGAGTGCTCTCATATTGGAATGTTCCTACATACTAATGTCACTTACACTAGTGTATGTATCCCTTAGTCAGATAACCCTCCTAATCTCCTGAGAGGGCCCCTTGGGAAATGGTGGCTCCATGAGCTCCTGCAAAATTCCTTGATTTTGAGCTGCAGTCCTTAGACCTACCCACCATCCAGGATCCTGGAAGCGCTTAAACAGCTGAAATAATGGGGAAAGATATGTGTAAAAGGAGAGAGAAATTGGAACTGCCACTGGTATTCACGTCAGAGCAAGACTCGAGGGGCACAAGGATGCACATTAACACCAGTCACCCCATTAGGAGTGACGCAAGGAGAGGTGATGCCCAAGTATCGCATGCCTGTCAGGAGTATGTCAATATCAACTCTATCAATGCCAACATGTAGATAAAAAGAATGGTGGATAGGTAGTTGTGTTATGCAAAGGCTGCATGCCTAGAGATGTGCAACAGTGGAATCCATAGATGGAACCTACTTGCAGGAGATTTCATTCATTGAGTGAGGTTGTCACATTGTAAACTTTTGCTGTGGTGTAAGAGAGGAAGGGAGGAGGGAGAAGGGGAAATAATCTGAAGTACGATGTGAGAGAAGGGTCGACATTGTCTCTTTATGTGTGAGGGTTGACAACAGCGATTTTAAAATAGGAAAAGAGGATTCTAGATGGCATGAGTCTGTGAAAATAGAGCTAGATGGCAAGCTGAAGAAAAATGCATGAACGATTGGATGGAAAACATGTCAGAAGGGGCACATGAAGGTTGGATGATTCTATAATGGGGGAGTGTAATGGAAATGTGGGACAGGAGCTCAAGTGGGTGTCGTGGTTATTTAATGTGGCAGTTAGTTATAGGAAGACATGTTAGTGCATATTTTGCGATTTCACTGCTTTTGAGCATGACTAATGTGATTTCTGTTTTCATATCTGATGAGTAGTAGGGAAAACAAAAAGGTAAAATATAGTAATATCTTCTTGTTTACATTTTTTTTTTTACTTTAGGGCTCATATCGATTGAATATGTGGAAAGAATCTAATCCACAACCATTTTTAATATGATAATTTGTTTATGTAATAAAACAAATAAGTTTGGTAGAGAAGTTCTCTTGCTCTATTTATTGTGTACAACTGGGCAGAAGGGTAATTATTAGTAGTGAGAGAGCGTAGTTTAAACATTACCTATTTTAGATGTGAAATGTTCATATTAACAACGCTGCATTAATAACATTATTCATTGAAACGTATTTTAAACATGGAGAATTATCACATGCATAAACTAATGTCGACTGTAAGAAATAATTGCTTGTATTATGATTAATTGAATATGTTAACACATACGATGATTGCATTTATTAGAATCCATAAGTCTTAAGTTAGCGTGAGTCGAAAACTAGCTGTGTAGCTCTCATATTAAAGCATATTTTTCTGATTCTCCAGTGTGCTGACTTGCAAAAGGCCATGACCCAGCACTTGTTCTTTTTCTCCGCTTATTGTATCATTGACCGTTATATTCTTATCCGCATGCTAGTTGCTTTAGTATAAATATTGTACGCCTTGCAACAAAATATGGACACTTTCAAGGACACTGAACCACGGTAAAGAGAACTCTTGACCCGAAGAACGTGCCAGAAAATGAAGTAACCCCGGATGTGCCACCTACGAAAAACGTCAATTATGAAGACCAATCAAAAAGTTGTGAATTATCGTAAATGGCAAATACATTACTTAATGTATAATTTGATAGGTTACAGATGGTGGGGTGTAGTGACTATCCAATAGAATTTTGGGGGAATGTATTATGAAAAAGTGATAAAAAACCATGACACAAGAGACTTGGGGGCATTAGGTAGGGAATGATATCGATTGCATCCAGAAACTCTGTCACTCTATTTGGTGACTTGAGACTTAGACAAAACCATCCTCACCCATAGACTGTCCTATTACACTTTCTTCCTTATGAGGGAAGTGTTCCCTGCCCTTAGACTAGATAGACTGACGGCGATCTAACTGATGTCCTGAAGACGAAGACTGATCCTGTATGCTGACCTATTCCGAGGAGGGTAATTATGATACTGCTATTGAAATTCATTTATTTGCCTTTTCTCTCTAGGTACCAACTGCTGTGTATTTTTGATTAGAGACCTTAGTAAGATATTTTCCAAATTGATGTTCTAAATTGTTTTGCGTGAAGTCCAAACATGCTGATGCTAATTGTGGGTAGATGAGGCATTTCATCTTGACTGACGTAACTAACGTGACTGACGTGGTGCTATGCTGAACTAAACATATATGAGGTTTTACGCGTTTAGATTTGTTTACCTTCATATTATTATCGTATGTTTGTGATCTTTGCATTGTTGAAATCTTATCTTAGTCGCCGCATTGTGACTATGCTTTTTTCTTCTTGGTTTAAGATTAATACATTTGCTATTAGATTGTAATCAATAGGGAATAAAATTCACAAAACTTCAATAAGGTGTGGTTATTCATGACTGAAAGGTCATGGTTGCGGCGAAGGTTTAACTAATGTCTAAAGTGAAATATATTGTGGTGATATATGTTGACAATATTATTGATATATTGCTTGATATATTGATCAGTTATCTCGTGTTACGGTGTCTCACCACTGGGTCCAAAGATTCATCGGCCTAAAACGAGTCCTGATGTGTATAAATTAACATAAAAGGACGCGTTAACAGTAGGAATCCCTATTTCACCCACTTACCACCCGTAATTATAGTAGTGCAGCTCCGATTGATCATTCAGAACCCTTCTACCTAGAAGACTGGAGAATCATCTGACGCTTGTAGAACGTGCTAAACAAACGTAATATAAACTCAGGAAATAACTTCCAATGTGCTAACCCGATGTTGGAGGAAATTACAACCATGTATTTTCCTTTGAACTTAACAATTCCCCCAGAAATTGCAAACATGTATATTACCACCTAAGGGGCAGTTTTCTCGTGATTTCAGGTAGTGCAGCAAGCCACCTTGGTGTGATCTGCTGCATGGAATAGTAGGAATGCTCCCTATTAAGCATGACACAGCGCATTACTGTCCTTTGCATGCCCTGACGCACAATGTCCTGCCTTGAGCCAACAGAGGCACTCTTGCTCCATGGTGCAAGGGTCCTGCGTTGCAGGCAGGATTGTTTTTGTGCAGGAAAGGGCACCTACCTGCACAAAAACAATCCTCAGGGGCATTTTCCTCTTTCTAAGTGTGCTGCACAATGCAGCAGAGTTAGAAACAGGAAACAATGAGGAGAAGTAAAGATATTTATCCTAGTTGCTCCTCCCCTGAGATGGTGTAGCATTTTGACCTATACCCAGGTTTACCAGTATAGGTAAATCTGGAATGTGCCAAAATCCTTTTGGATTGGCAGTTCTAGGGAACAAAATTGCTGTGCTGTTACAACTTTTGCTCTGTGGAATAGGCAATGACTTGGAAAATAGGAAGAACCAACTTGAGTTGCACGGGCAATTATTAATTTCTGGGCTAATTTTTATTGACAAAGTGTGACAAATATCACATGACCAAAGGTGTTTTCATAAAACGGACTTCAGTAATAATAGCATTACCTCATTTCTTGTAATTTTGGGCGAAAGCTCTCGTTTACACTCATTTGGTATTATGACGAAACTTAGAATGAGGGCTTAAATCGGGCCAAAAGGTTTGTATTAAATATAAGTCAACATAAATAAACAGAATCCATATTGTCACAAAGTTATCAGTAAATATTTAGCCTGATATATTTCAGAGGTAGGAAATATGCCTCCTGGTCAATACCCAACTGTAGCTAAGATATCTCCATGAACACAGTAAGAGCACAGAGAGAAAAATGCCTTGTATGCCTTGTATCCCAACCATTGTGTAAAATATTCAGTCAGGACCAGTTAAGTTAGCTTTGGTGGAGGAGCGCAATACTGCCCCAACTTGCAGCTGCTGCATATATGGACCACATATGGTTTGTTTGCTCATTCTAGCTTTGCATTTGAATTGGAGCACCAATGCACTCGCTCAGAGCTGCAACTTCAATTAAAGATTTATGAATGTGCAACAAGAGGCCTCTAGCCTTTCTGGGAACATGTATCAAGAGTCTTTGGATCAAAAACAGGAAAATCTAGAACTTGAGCCTTATAGTTAGACACTATTTCTTTGTTGTTTATTGCCCTACAGTGCTGAAGGATGCTCTATCTTCTAGACAAACTGAGGTGGCATAGTGTGCAAAATAACAACGGACTGGGATGCGGCCGAGTGATTTCCAGTGGCTGAGATCAATTCAAGCATTCCATCCATCACTTTTTGTATAATGCACTAATCCGCACCTCATGGAACATGAGTTCCGCACTGGTCTATCCACATGAGCACGGGTTGTATAAGGCCGTCATCTGTTTGACAAGAACTATCTATACTACACTACCCATGCCCATTTATTATTTGCACCCGCTAATACCCGCCCCTGATATATTTGTGGCTTCTCCTTTGTAATCTCTTCTCCATCTACAAAAGGCAGGGTGCTAAATGAAACACTTTAATATTCTTAGAAAATCAAGATATAATTGTACAAAGAGCGTACAATGTTCAACATTATAATATATTTAACCTAAAATTGCAATCACAAATCTTCTGAACTTCCTTAATCAGTTATTTTACCCTGGGAACACAGTACAAACATGGTAAAATATTAAAGTTAGCAAATGATCTACTAATCCATAGAAAGTGCATGAATGATTAATTAAATAAATTGCATGATCCTTCATCAAACAAAATCGATTAAAATAACTTCACAGTTGGCAATTGTGGAAATGAGGATTCATAAAAGAATCTGAAAATATGACTTTCGAATTTCTTTTTGAAGTTTGTGTAACTGGTCTTAATAGTATACGGTTTCTTATTCTGTGTTAGTTTCCAGTGCCAAAGAATGCATTAAGTCCTATACCTTATGTCTTCTAGGTGGCAGCGTTTACCGCTTTGAATTTTATCTGCTGACATTCTTTCACGACTGCATTTGGGGTGAGTTGACATGTTATCCTGTGTGATAGCCACGGCCTTTGTGTTGTAAATGAATGCATGTATTGTCTGCATACTTCAATGGAAAGTAATATGTGTGTGCCTGTGCAAGATATAATCATACCACTGTGCCTTACTCCTTTCATCCTTAACAGAACCTCCGTCCTCATCTGTTCATAAACCGTAGCATTTTGCACCACTGTATCAGAGCTCTTTTAATTATACATACTGTTCCCCTAGAATGTATTCTGCAAACTGAGCAGCAGCTACAAACCTTTAAAAATAATGATAATTATTATCATTTTGTTTTTAAAGGGGCAAGGCCATGGGGGATGACAGGAATGGAGGGGGAGTGGTGTGCACTCGCCTTTGAGCACATGTGTGTTTGGCTGGCTGTCTCGGGCCGGCCAAATACAAATGCACACAGAGCTCTCTTCAACCCAGCACTGTGCTTCCAGGTGAGAGGCAGCTGACCCAGGCTCCCAGTCTGCCTGGTAGTGCAAAGCCAAGGCACTCTAGCCAATCCTAACACTGCTTTCATGCTGCCAGCAGCATGCGATCAGCATTAGGATTGTCTCACTGCAAGCCATGACTGGCTCTGTCCCATCCCTCACCTCCCCAATGACCACCTACACAAGAATAGAAAGGCCATTGACAGAAACGGGGACAAAGGAATGCGATAATAGAGAAAAAGACACAGGACGCCACACAATGCTTCATCATGTATATGGTTGAAAGCCGTCTGCTGACTATAGAGGACCTATAAAAGATGAAAAGATGTAATTGTGTAATTTGACATTCGCATACTAAATATAATCGTGAATTGATATACTGTAGTTATATATCTTGCTATTACAATCTCTCTGTACTTAAAATGGAAAATGGATTAAAAAGGAATTGATTTTTGCAAAATCTCCTAGATATGACAAACAAGACCTGTAAATATCCTCCCAAAATGTTTTCGACTCACTTTTGGCACTGCCTGCACTGGACCCATCCCTATATATATATTGGCTTGTATTTATAAAATTTAAAAAAACACAAGGTAGCAAGCGACGTTGCTGTGCTGCGTGAAAGGGCCGGAAGGCTATTTCAATATGATTACACACCACATTCCTGTCCTTTCCTAGCCCTGGCACACTTTTGGCTGCCTAGTGCCAATGAAGGCATCCTTGTGTCATGTTACTAGGGTGCCTGTGTTGCAGATAGGAGTGTATAATGCAGGAAGGGGCACCTTCCCACCCAAAACCAATCCTTAGAGGCATTTATCCTTTCATGTTTGTGCTGCACAATGCAGCAGATATTTCTCCTCATTGCAGCTCTGTTGAGGAGGTATACAATTCAGAAGCATTCCCAGGTCTACCAGTGTTGATAAATCTGGAAATGTGTCAGAATGCATGGGTGGATGCGTGGGAACACCCATGCTCCACCCATGCAGAGCTATGCAAGGTGGCCTTGAGTGGCTTGATAAATCTCATTCAGGTTTTGCATCACCCTTCTCACCCTTTGCATGGCACAAGGGTGTCACCAAACCTTGAAAAATATGCACTGTAGTTTTTCCTATATCATTTGATAATAGTCTCACTATCTTTTCCTGAAACTCCCACAAGTTTTGCTAATTAGGGTCGAAATATCGACAGTCAATAGCTGGAACTGATTATTTCCATACAACCTGCAGCGATCCTTTGACTTGCTGGATGGGGTTCTTTGAAACTGAGCTTATATTTTTCTTGCTATCCACATGTGTTGACTTTTTACATTTATTTATTCAAGCATTTTTTTCATGTTTTACTGTGCCATGTTCACTTTTAATTAATTTCTGTATGTATAAATGTTGGACATATCGCTGAATTTAATTCACAAAGTTTCCAAGCCCATATTTGAATTGATTGATCTACTTTGTTATACTTAATGCAAATTACAGCAGCTACAGCATGGATTGTTTGTTGTCATTATTGATTATGTACAGATAGAATGATCCAGTGAGATGTAATCAGTAATGTTATAAATGTTATAAAAGATAGAATATGTCATGAGTGAAATAACATATGGTGCCATAGCATTGCCTGGCAAAGGTGCAAGTTATTGTTAGCTCTGCTAATTATAACTGGCCATTTTCAGCCCTAGGGAGCCTATCCCTCAGGGCCCAGCCATGCCTCCCGGTTGCTCCCAGGGCACCTACTGTGCAATGGAACCACAAGGGGAGCCTCAAAGCCCCTGTGGTCCCATCTGGCTCCCTGGCTCCTGTGGGAGCCGGAATTGCTATTGCACACAGGGAGCTGCTAAACATGCAGCTCCCTGTGTGAAAGAGCAATCCCTTCATCTCTTTCCCTGCCCTCATCTATGCGGGCAGGGAAAGAGATGAAACCTCTGCTTCCAGCAGACATGTGCACTTTGACAGCTCTCGCCCGCTAGGACCAGAGTAGTTGCTTTTGCTTAGTGGGCGCTCTCAGCTCCCACCAATCAAAAGCAAACAGCTATGTCCCAGGGCTGGAAACCCAGGAACAAAGCAGGAACTGGCCCTGGGGGTGGCAGTCCCCAGGGCCTTATATGGGTTCACACAGAGGCAGTATGGCCCCCTCCAAAGTTTAATTTAGCCCTGGTAGATGGTGGTCCCCATAGCAGGGTCCGTGACAGACCCCCTTCAACATATTTTTTCAGCCCGAGTAGGCGGTGGTTCACAGGGCTGTGAACGGGCTGCGCAGGCCCATAGAATAATTGCATGTTTAGCCCAGGGAGTTAGCGGTCCCCAGGGATGTAGTGGGGCTTCGCAGGCCTCCCTACATTTATTTACCATGATTTGCCAAAGGAAGGTGGCAGAGAGGGTGGGAGAAGTATGGGAGACCAGACTTTTTTTTTATCTTGGCAAAATACACGGATCCATCTGTGGATTCTTCTGAGTTTTTCTTTTTAACAAATGCTTTTAGCCCTGGCGGGGCCCCTGGTGTACTCCTAGACCACGGGTATGGGCTCAGGGTGACCCCACCCTGACCCCTTTTATTTATTTTTCTTTTTTTTTTATGAGACTCGGCTGGAGCCGAGTCCCAAAATGGCTGCCAACACTTACTTGTGGAAGTCCTGAAAGCCTAATCATTTATTAGCTCGGGCCAGTTGGATCTGTAGAAGATCTGCGCCCCTAGATATCTACATTTTTCAACTCAAATATCTCAAAAACTACTCAACAGAAATTCCCCAAATCATAGAAATCACGCTTTCTGGACCAATAGCTAGTTTTTGGCAAATTTGATGAAATTCTGTCCAGCAGTTGGGGCTGTAGTCGTGTTCAAAATCGCTGTGGGAAAATACATAGGGTAAATGAACTTTTGGGCTCCCTTTTTTGGCCCCCGCTTGACAGATCACCAAAAAACTTTCAAAACAGCAGCTTAACCGGCTGAAGTGTAAGTTTGAAAATTTCGTGAAGATTTGTCAAGAGGCTACAAAGTTATTGACAAAACAAAAAATCCTCTTCCTATGGAAACTATAACTACCTACTGGTGACCGCCAGTAGGTAAGATAAATATATATATATATATATATATATATATATATATATATATATACATATATATATATGTATATATATACACATATATAAATATATGTATATTTTTTTTTTTTCACTGAAAAAAAACAAAGGTTCTGAATTTATTCGTACAAAACCATAGAAATTCTACAGGTATAGTTAGAGTTCCTTTAAGTAACTATAACTCACGCCCTAATGTAACTATGACTCGCCCCCTTGCCATGCACAGTTTTCTCACCAATAATTTTATTGCAAATGTTGCAGTGATAATATCAATAATGCCATAAAAGATGTCATCTGTTGTATGAATTTGGAGTGATTAGCTGTGCATGGCGAAGGCGCAAGTTATAGTTACCTTAGGGTGCAAGTTATCGTGACTTGAAAAAACTCTATCTATAGCTGCTAAATTTCTGTGGTTTGGTATGAGTAAATTCAGAACCTGACTGTAACGTCCTGTAACTTTTGTTTTTTCAGTGAGTTTGTGTAGTTGTTTAACGTAAAGTAATTTAAATTACTATACGTTATTGGCCTTCAGCCAAGCCCTTATAACCACATAACCCCCCATCACGCACAGCGTTTGGCTGTGCACAGGTTGGCCACATGGCCTGTCTCTGTCAGTGGATCTGTGAGTGGGTGTGTGAGTGTCTGATTAGGTCTGAAGGTGGGTATGTGGGTCTATGAGCAGTTCTGAGTGTGTGCATGAGTGTCTGAGTGGCTGTGTGAGTGGGCGCATGAGTCTCTGAGTACATGTATGAGTGAATGAGTGTATGAATGAGTCTGTGGCTTTTCTTTCAAAGTTTTTTCATATTTGCAAATATTCTACAAATAATTCACAAAAAATCACACATGGTGACACAAAATTATTTCAAGCCAATGATTTGCCCCTAAACCACACCTATAGCATACCCCTAGAGTCATGGTACATTCATCCTGACCCTTTATGCCACTTTCAATTAGGATTTCACCACTGGGGACCTTGTCCCGTGAAATAAAATGGCAGCTGTAATTTGTTAGTCAGGTTGTGATCAGCCAATTAAAGTGCTTCTTTTTGCATGTGCCTTCGTGAAAGCACAATCTGCATACCAGAACCTAGCTTATTGCCAAATTTGGTGTAATTCCATCCAGTGGATCGGGCTGTAGTGGTGTTCAAAGGTCCAATGGGAATGCAATGCAAAAAGGGCCAGGTCCCAAACAAACCCCAACCAGCCTAAAGCCAGGGGAGACCAATCAATACCTTGATGGGTTTCCCTGGTTGGGCCGATAGAACATGGACTCTGGAATACTACTGCAGGGGCACGTTCCAGTTCTATGCCACTCTGATCCCAATTGGGTCCCTCTGTCAATGCTTCCCAGGCAGCCAAGGCTAACACACAGGGGTTCTCTAGCTGCCAGTGGCCAGAATCAGCCCCCAAGCCATCCACTGGCCTCTGGTCTCTGAAACCTCACTCTGTGGGGGGCAGTAGCCCCAGGCACATAGCAACTCTCTCCACTTCACTTCCAACCAGTACCCTGCCACTGATCCACCAACCTAGAGTCCGTACCCATAGGCAGCACAGGGACTAGGGGTGAGGCTCTCCTCCCCTACACCTCCTTCTAGGGACCCACCACCTTCTCCTAGGAGTGGTACAGCCAGAATCCAGAACTGTCAGGGCACTGGGAACAGCCATCCTGCACAATTCTCACACCAGCACAGGATCACCACCCTGCAACTGGCCATCCAACCCAGGGTGTGCACTCTAGGATTGCACCAGGGTCCGGGGTGAGTCTCTCCATCCCCGGCCCCCACTCCTAGAGTTCTGCAACCCCCTCCATGGAAAGTACCTCTAGAAGACACCAAAGGAGGGGTGATTGTGCCAACCACCCCCCATCAGGTCAGAGCTTATCCCCCTGAATCTGACCACCTAGCCTAGGGTCACCACCCTCAGACTGCACCACTGCCTGGCAAGAACGGAACTTCCTGGGGACCACACCTACCCCCCACAAGGGAAACACCTTCCCTAAGTCCTGCACTAGAGTCTGTCTGGTGCTGGTCTCCTGACCTCTGCCCATCTAACAGAGCCTGGATCTCCCCCAGCCCATAAATGGTATCACCAGGGTCATTCCTGGGGGGCTTTGACTTCAGAGCTGAACCCTGACCCTTCTGGTTCTCCACTGGGCCCGCAACCCGCTCTCAATCTTCTGTCTGGATTTCTGCTTCCTCCACTCTTGAGTGAGACTAGCAGACACCAGGACCAGCTGCCCTAGTCCTCCTGACATTATGGGTTCCCTCTCAGCAGGTGGCCGTACGGTACAGGATAGGCTCCCCTCCTGGCACTCACTCATTGAACCCTCCAGGCTCTGGGACTGGATCTTGGGCATCCTAGGACTCAGCCCATTCCCTCTCCTCTGAGACCAGTCATGGGATACTGAACCCATCCCACTACTCTGGGACCTACCTGGGACACTGCAAGCTTTTCTTACCTCAACTTGGTTAGGAAACACCTAGACCACTCCCTTGAGAAACACCCCCGAATGTCTCACCAGATCCTCTGGCACTCCCCCAGAGGTCTGCCTCCTTTGCAAGCTCCCTGGGGTCAGAGAGCTCACACATTGACAAGTGTTGGTGTAGCCCTGAAAAACAACAACTAAGCAGGTGCTCTCTGACAATCAGATTAAACAGTCCTTCAAAATTGTCTGCTGTGCTACCCTTTACTTATCCTTCCAGTGCCATGCAGCACTCCTCCACAAACTCCCCCCAAGACTGGTGGGGCAGTTTCTTACTGCCCCAGAACCTCATTATGTATTCTTCAGGGGTGAAACCATACTTCTTTATCAGTGCTTCCTGTCACTCCCTTCCAGGACCTGTAGGGCATCTCTCCCCCAATCCTTCTCAGCGATACTGCGCTTGACTAGAGCCACCTCATGTTCCTTCAACCAGTGATGTATGACTCCCCCCTCTTGGAACCTAGGTACCAGATCTGTGGACATGTGGGGATCATCACTCAACATTGGTGCCACCACTGGACGCCACCTGCAGTGCTGGTGAGTCCAGACTCTTCAGACTGCGCTCAACAGCGAGTCTCTCTCTGGCAAAGGCCCTCTCTGCCATCCTCTCCTGTACTAAGGTCTTCTCTACCCCAGCCCTTATCTCCTCCACAGCCAGTCATGATAGCTGCAACTTCAGGTCCCTCTCTTCCCGCTTAGCTCTAAACTCATCAGGCTACAAGGAATGAGAGGTGACAATGTTCCTTGCACTGGACCCAGCAAGGGACTCCCTATCACTGGGTCCTTCCCTGTAAACTGGCATCCCCACACGGTCATCCTCACCCTCCTGGTAAGTCTCTTCACTGCTCATTAGGGATGAGGTCTGGGAGCCCTCCCACTGGGAACCCTCACTGCAGTCAGGATTCTCTGAGGACCCCCTAAGAACACTCCTTCCCTGGGCATATGTCACAAACTTTTCAAAGAAATTCAGAGATCTTACATGGTCCCCACTCTCTGGCAGTCCTCTCTCTCTACAGAACCCTTTTAATTCTTCCTGCGTAGAAAATGGCAGCTCATTTCACTTTTTATAAAAAGCAGATTCATGTAATCTATACATTACCATACGTTAATCTCCAGGTTATAATAATGCACCAAGAATCCTGGAAGACTAATAACGAATCTGGGATCGTCTGAGTAGATGTTCTCCAAATGCAGGAAAAAAATAGCACAAACATCAGCTTCAAGTTTATTTGTAATGTGTGAAAATATGTTTGCTGATGTTTATGTTCAGAAAGAATAAAATACATGAGCTGAATTGCAAAATGTAAAAAGGGGGGTGGACAGTTCCTGTACTACATAGTGGACACACTCAAAATACAATTTTTGAAAATTGATATAACTGACAATTTATATCTTTCTACCTCAGTATATTACAAGAAATACTTGTTTAAGACATCATTAGCATAATGGCAAATGCCCAGGATTCCTTTGCACAGAAATGTATGATACGTTTTGTGTTGAATGAATTATTGAGGCTTTGCATGAATTTACCTCAACTGTCTGTGTGAAGAAAACCCTTAAAGTCACCTTGCAGAGCTTTTAAATTGGCAACAATTCCCGGAGAGATTATATGCTCTAACAATGTGTTTCTTTTGCTCAAAGTGACACCGTTCTTTCATCCTGAAATACCTAGGGATTGCATTTCCTAGCTATGAAGCAAACCTCAAAAAGATATAGGGGGTCATTCTGACCCCGGCGGTCTCAGACCGCCGGGGCCAGGGTCGGCGGGAGCACCGCCGACAGACCGGCGGTGCCCCGCAGGGCATTCTGACCGCGGCGCTTTGGCCGCGGTCAGTGCAGGAAAACCGGCGGTCTCCCGCCGGTTTTCCGCTGCCCGTCAGAATCCTCCAAGGCTGCGCAGCATGCTGCGCCGCCTTGGGGATTCTGACACCCCCTACCGCCATCCTGTTCCTGGCGGTTCTCCCGCCAGGGACAGGATGGCGGTAGGGGGGTGTCGCGGGGCCCCTGGGGGCCCCTGCAGTGCCCATGCCAATGGCATGGGCACTGCAGGGGCCCCCGTAAGAGGGCCCCACTTGTATTTCACTGTCTGCATAGCAGACAGTGAAATACGCGACGGGTGCAGTAGCACCCGTCGCACCTTCCCACTCCGCCGGCTCGATTACGAACCGGCTTCATGGTGGGAAGGTCGTTTTCCCCTGGGCTGGCGGGCGGCCTTTTGAAGGCCGCCCGCCAGCCCACGGGAAAACTCAAAATACCCGCCGCGGTCTTCCGACCGCGGTACGGTATTTTGGCGGCTCCCGCCGGGCGCGCGGTGACCGCACCCGGCGGTAGTCAGAATGACCCCCATAGTCTAAATTCCCAACACAATTACAAAGAATCACACAATTAAAGCAGAAAAGACATTGGTTCTTGCAATTTACACTACTTTTTCTGATTCGTATCTAAATGATAGCTTCTAACTCTGCTGTCAATCTTGTGGCTGAAGTACCGTTAGGTTCCTGTAGCAACATTTCACTTAATGTCCTGTTCTGTCACGCTTTTCTCAAGATGCAAGAAATACCAGAACATGCTGTAACTACTGCTGATCAATACATTCATTATACTACACTCTTCTCGCCACACTTGCTGCCAAGCTATGAATTTAAACAGTTTTTTCACATACTGTATTATGTTAGACACTGAAAGAGGAGATGCTGTGCAGACTTTTTTGTAATGGCAAAGGCCCTAATTTGAGCACTTCGGAATGTTTTTTTCATGGACATAAAATGCATGTAGTGCAATCCAATAATGTGAAAGTTTGAGCGTAACAGGCAATAGTCAGACAAGCATCATGCAACATGAAAATGGATTTGGAAGTGGATAAATGCTTACGTTAGCTGTTTCTGGAGTGGGGTTAATAGTTTGAGCTCATCAAATGTGCACCAGCATCATTTTGGCCCCAGAATTCAATTAGTGATCAATTTAACAAATGGAATCTACGCAGAATCACAAATCATAGTACTAACAAAGAACTGAGTTTTGTGAGACCCCTAGCCTTGGTGTGTTCAAATTACCGTGTAAACTTGCAGAATTCTTTCAAAGGATTATGCGTAAGGCCTATTTTGGTAAATGAAACCTCGAAGAGGAAATCAACAGGAACGCACAACTTCATAAAATATCCTTTTGTCACCTCTCGCTGCAATATCTGTAGACATTATCAATTTTGAACAGGCTGTTATTAACGAGAGAGAAAGAATTGACACCACAAACATTACTAGAAGGTCTGGATTGACTCAGCATGAATAAGAAAGACTCCTTTTATGAAGTGGTCCCGGAAGCAAACATAGAGGAGCCTAGTATGAACAGGTGAGATACACCACATGCAATGGTATCCGATAGGAACACCGCAGAGACCGAGTCGAACCAGAGAGATCCCCTTTCGAAAGTAATCTATACAACAGATGGCGGCATACCCCCACCAATCACAGATAATGCGTGTCCCCAATTTCATCAGAACATGGAAATAGCCATACTTTATTGGAACGTGGCAGGCCTAATTAGTAAGATTAATAACGAGCTCTGGGTGAACTTTATAGAAGATTTCTCCTGCATATGCCTCCAGGAGACTTGGGTATTAAACCCTGTTCATATAAATGGCTATAAGACATTCCACACACCTGCAGTACAGACTAAGCATGGTAGACCAAAAGGAGGTTTATGCACATGCATTTCCAATAAGCTATGTCTACTGAATTTAAAAATGCGAATTACGAGACCACACTACTAAATGATAGAGAGTAACCTGGATCAGAATATTCAGCTAGTAGTTATTAATTTTTATAACAATGCATCACCAAGAGAAATTCTTAATATTTTAACGGAGATGGGAGAGGGCCTAGGGAAAATATGTGCAAATAATAGACGGGAGACTTTTATTATATGGGCCGGTGATTTTAATGTTCATCTTTGTAAGGAACTTTCGGAAAAGGTGTGTGGTTGGGACACTGAAGACACTGGCTTAAGGCCTCATTTCTCACATACCATCCAAGGAGATGCAATGAACTTAGTGGCCCAAAAACATAACCTGTCTTTTGTAAACAAATTACATTTCAAAGAACCACAGTTTAAACCAACTTTTAATGGAAGGGGCGCTGATACAGTGATCAATCATGTTTTAATGTCAACCCATTTTTCATAATGTTTTACTAACTATACAATTCATGACATTGCAATAAGCGACCACTTCCCTCAGAGTTTGGAACTCTCACTAACTCCTGTTACATTGGCTAAAGACGAGAAGGTCACGATGGTAAACGACATTGAATTAGCCCCGAGCAATGGATATACACTGAGATGGTCTCAGACAGATTCACAGGCTCTATTGAAACAGCTATTATGTAAATACAATCAAGCCTTCGTAGACTGCCTTAGTGAGGACATAGAACCAGGAAAATGTTTAAGTGATTTTTCTCAGATAACGCAAGGCATGAAGGAAGTTCTTACTACCAGGCCGGGAAAGGCAGGGAAAAAAGGAAAAGTGGCTGGTTTGACCATGATTGTACAAAAGCACATACGAGTTTAAAAAAAGCTTTAAGTGCCCCAATAAGATGCCCTTTTGAAATACGCATGTGTAGACAGGCATGTAAGACAGCCATAAAAAGGAGGATCCACCCTAAGAGGAAATTTGTGGGAATATTTACATAAAGCTAGCCTTGCAAAGGATAACATCCTCTTCTGCAAAATAATAAATCCTCCTGTGTTAGGGAATAGTGATATTCCCAGAATGGAAATTGCAATTTCGGAAGAGGATTGGATCGTATATTTTTCTAAGATATTGCAATTTCGGAAGAGGATTGGATCGTATATTTTTCTAAGATATACCGCCAATCTAATGACATAGACTCTGCAGTCCCCTTAAAGGCCCCAGACCTTCAGAAAGGCCCACGTTCGGCTGTAATACCCCAGTTTAGTTTACAGGAGGTAGTGGAAGCCATAAATATAAGCAAAGTGGGGAAAGCGCCGGGCCCCAACGGCGTCCCAATAGATTTTTACAAGGCAAACACGCACCTATGGGGCCCTCTAATGACACAAGTATTGAGGGCCTTCTGTACACAAGGCCCCCCATCGACGTGGCGAGATTCCATCATCATCCCTATATATAAAAAAGGTGACCTTCTCAACACCGCTTGCTATAGGCCAATCTCCCTGCTGTACACAACAGCTGAACTAGCGGGGAGAATAATCTTAAATAGACTCCAAACAAGGGCGGAAGGAAATGACATCTTATCCCCAGTGCAATATGGCTTCTGCACAGGAATAGGTATAGTGGAACAGGGCCTGAATTTAAGCCTCCTAGTGGGGAAGTACACAAAGACCAGAGAGGGTAACTTGTACCTGGCCTTCATAGACCTATCCTCAGCATTCGACTGCGTATTACATGAGAAGTTATGGGACATTTTAAGTAGCATGGGGGTTGAATTAACAATAGTTCAGTTTATACGGGACATGTATACAGGATGTAGAGCAAGAATAAGGTACGGGATGAGAGGGGAATGCACTAGGCCAGTGTTGTCCAACCTTTTTATCGCCGCGGACCGGTAAATGTTGGATAATTTTTCCGTGGCTCGCTTGGGAGGGTGCAATGCTCTGCGCCTCGGCCGCCCGCCACAGTGAAATGAAGTTGAAGTTCCTCGGGCGGCCCGGTGCCGATTGATCCACGGACCGGCACCGGCCAGCGGCCCGGGGGTTGGGGAACACTGCACTAGGCCTTTCGGCATATATAGAGGGGTGCACCAAGGCTGTGTTCTTGCTCCACTCTTGTTCTCAATATACATAAACAACCTAGAATGTGATCTGGTAAGCAAATGTAAAGACCTTCCCCATATAGCCAACCGTGCTGTTCCTGTATTGCTTTACGCAGATGATGCAGTACTTATTGCTAGGACACCATTAGCCCTCCAAAAACTCTTAACCACCTGCATAACCTTTATGACAGATCTGGGACTTACAGTTAATCGGTCCAAAACTTTTATAATGAATCGCGGTAGGCAATCGGGTAAGATCTACAATATTACCATCCAAGAGGACAAAGTGGAGATAGCTTGTACCTTTTCATATCTGGGCATGATGTTCGACAAACAGGGCTCCAGGGCACATTGTGTGAAAACTAAAAAAGAGCAGATCATTAAAACAACGGCGGCTCTGAAGATTTTTTCTAAAAGGCTAGGGGGGATTACCCCGCCGAATATGGTAAAAATCTGCAAAGCTAAGTGCATCCTGGCTGCCATGTATGGTTCAGGTATTTGGGGGTATACTAATTGTAATCCGATTCAGACGGTGGAGAATGATTTTCTCAGATACTTGTTAATGGTACCAAACGGTACGTTGTCATATATTAGCCACGTGGAATTAGGGGTTTCTTTTTTAGCTGATTTGATAAAGATACAGCCATTATTATTATGGCACAAAGTGTGGACCTCGGAGCACACTGGATTAAACAAGGCCATCCTATCTGATTGTATGAGGCTAACTCACTCGCTAAGAGTTCCTTGGTTGAAATATATTATGTTCTTTTTTGGAAATATGGGTTGTAAAGACTATTATACAAACCCAGAATCATTGGGAAAAATAACCAGGAAAGAATTGAGGCCCTTGACATTGAAGTACCTGGAAGACCAGCGATGGGAAGCTGAATCGAGAAAGTCCAGTGTCATGTCCAACCAACTAATTCTGTCCACGGAAGGCATGCAGCCTTACCTAGTAAGTGTGACAAACCCTCAACATCGTTTTGTCCTTGCAAGATTACGATTAGACACTTTCCATCGTCTTGTAACTTTCCCAACTATGAATGACTGGAGTACAGCCTTAAGAGTATGTCCCTGTGACGCGAAGGCAGCCCAATCTACGATGCACGTGGTCCTCTTTTGTAAATTTTATGAAAAACAGAGAAAACGTTTTTTATTGCCATTTCTAAGATTGATTAACTTGCGCCAGTGTCGTGATGCGTATTTTAGCTTACAGGTTTTATCTTCTATCGAAATGTGTGGAATTCTGGCAATTTTTTTATGCTTAGTACTAACTGCAGGGAAGTCCATGGGTGCATAGGCCTAAATTTCATTAAGGTTATTTAAAATTTGTATATGGACAAATTAATGATGTGCATCTTTATTTTTACTATTTATTCTTTTATCATTTTATTTATTTATTGTGTTTATATAAATAGATGTGTTTTATTTGATACTTTTATGACTTGTTGAAAGTCAAATGAAGTCTGTTTGATGATGATGATGATGACACCACAAACATGTATACTTTTTAAAACATATCCAGAACAGAGAAGGCCGCCCTACATAATATAGTGATTTGATCATAAAACCGTCATACGAGGAGGGGGCTATATTTTTGCAAAATAAAGAAGATCACACAAAAGAATCTTACAGACTTCTGAATGACTCTGGGAATTTTTGTAGATTGGAGAATGACCCCGCAGACATGATTGCATTAGAAACCAGACAGGTCATTGGAGATGCAGAGGCAGGACAGTGGATCAAAGACCATGAGGCAGGGTTCTTAAGCAGAGTTCTGGAGGGCCATGACTGTAAGACTCTATAATTTTATACTCTGCCCGCTGAACCCATATCACCCCCAACCTCAAGGAACTCCACTGGCTTCCAGTGCAGAAGAGATTCCAGTTCAAGCTACTAACCTGCGCATACAAAGCCCTTCATATCTGCTTTATCACCCCCATCAACCACCGCCTGGACTTCCACCAGCATCTTTGGATTGAACAATTATATTTTGTGGTCACACCTAAATAAAATTTGATTTCCACACACACCATCAATACATAAGATACTCACTTTATATGACATAGAGTGTAGTGTCTCCATATCTACTTAGGACTAGGGAGAGTGGGCACTGCAGTGACAAAATGCCACATTATTACTACATTGTTACTAGCAACATTTCATCACAATATCGTAGCCCATCATTCTCACATTTTTCAATACATGGGGCCACATGTAATAACGATTTTGCACGTCGCAAACAGCGAATCTGGCTGTTTGCGACGTGCAAAATGCACTTCCCAATGCACAAACCCAGTTTTGCGATTCTGTAAACTTTTTACTGAATTGCAAAACAGGATTGCGACTTGCAATTAGGAAGTGGTGTTCCCTTCCTAATTGCGACTTGCAGTCCATTGTATGATTGTTTTGTGACCGCGGATGCGGTCGCAAAACAATCACAGTTAGCACCAGTGTCACACTGGTGCTAACACATTTGCAAACGGGAAGGGGTTCCCCTGGGACCCCTTCCCCTTTGTGAATGTCACTGAAAACATTTTTTCAGAGCAGGCAGTGGTCCTATGGACCACTGCCTGCTCTGAAAAAATTAAACAAAAACGTTTCATTTTTTGTTTTTGTAATGCATCTCGTTTTCCTTGAAGGAAAACGGGCTGCATTACAACAACAAAAAACTGCTTTATTTAAAAGCAGTCACAGGCATCGTAGTCTGCTGTCTCCAACAGGCCACCATCCCTCTGAGGGCCGCCAATCCCAAGGGGATCGCAAATTGCGACCTACCTCATGAATAATCATGAGGTGGCCATTTGCGACCCCCTTGCAAGTCGCAAATAGTGTCAGTGACACTATACTACATATGGTTTTGCGACTCACAATTTGTGAGTTGCAAACAAAAACTTTGATACATGTAGCCCATAGTGTTTTTGAAAAGCTCAGTAGTAATATCCTCCATATACCATTTTTACACATCCAATAATCTCAACCTATTTGGTTTTGAATTAAGAAACTTGGGGCCAGATGTAGCAAAGCTTTAGCGACTCGCAAACGGCGAAAATCACAGTTTGCGAGTCGCTAAAGACACTTTGCTATGTGAAATGCATTTTGCGAGTCGGAAACGACTCGCAAAATGCATTTCCGAGTCGCAAATAGGAAGGGGTGTTCCCTTCGTATTTGCGAGTCGCACTGGTATGCAATTTCATTTGCGACCGCGATTGCGATCGCAAATGAAAGCGCAGTTACCATCCACTTGAAGTGGATGGTAACCCAGTCGCAAACGGGAAGGGGTCTCCATGGGACCCCTTCCCCTTTGTGTCTGGACCAAAAAATAATTTTTCAGAGCAGGCAGTGGTCCAATAGACCACTACCTGCCCTGAAAAATACCGAAACAAAAGGTTTTGGTTTATTTTTCAAAGTGCAGCTCGTTTTCCTTTAAGGAAAACGGGTTGCACTTTGAAAAAAAAAAAACTGCTTTATTTAAAAGCAGTCACGGACATGGAGGTCTGCTGACTACAGCAGGCCTCCATCCCCGTGAGTGCCCTGAATCGCTATGGGGTTGCAAATTGCGACCCACCTCATTAACATTAATGAGGTGGGTCTTTGCGACCCCATAGCAGCTCGCAGAAGGTGTCTGAGACACCTTTCTGCATCCCAAATTGCGACTTGCAATTTGCGAGTCGCAGGGACTCGCAAATTACAAGTCGCAATTTGGGAATTTGCTACATCTGGCCCTTGTATCCTTCATTTTGAATGGATGCAGTTCAAGAGTTCAATCATGCAACACAATGTAATGCATTGTAATATATTGTTCAAGTGCAATGTTTTAGTATAACTACAAACATATATGACCTGGTGCACCATTATAGAACACAAGCTCTTTGTATTCTCACAAATAAGCATGTAGCAGACTACAGCATTTTTAAGATTCTCACCTTTTGGCATCTCAAAAAAAATTATCCCGATTCGGGGCATTATTAGTTGGATAACCACATCAAAACTGCTTGAGCCAAAAATGGAAAACACTTGCGTTAGACACACCACATGTGACGTAACATAGCATGCATGCTCTACTGAGTACTGCAATTCTACAGTGTGTCTCCCCTCCATCACCAACATTTATGAGTGATAGGAGCATCCATATGCACTGAAGCAGATTCTTGATGCTGTTAATGGAGAAGGACAGGCCATAAGGGCTTGCTTCATTCCTTTTCTTCTTAAAGACATTCAACCCCAGGAATTGCTCTCTGGTGGAGAGTGCTTCCTACATTCTCATGATTACCTGTGAATGTTTCCTCTCACGATATACAGAGTGTGACTGCAGAACCAGTCCTCCTACACATCCTATGGGGCAATTTTAAGCCCAGCCTGTGTTGAGTGAAGTAAAATGTACGCCAGTAGGCCTTATGTATCATGAATTCTTTTCACCTCACTACCTATTGTCCTGTGTGATCAATGTACTACTTTTGAGTACACCATGTGTTCATATTTGCCGAGCATACACCAAGAGTATTACCATCTGTGTTCCACTGACATGATGTGTTTCAATTTTAGAATAGCTCTTATTAACTCTGAGCAGCAGATCTGCAGAGGTTTATCTGGCACACTACACTGCTTATTCAAGGTCATTGTTGCCCACCGCACAGTTAACACCAAGAGCTCATTAATAGTAGCAGAATTAATTGCAACCTGAGTACAACCCAACAATCTAAGATGAATATTTCAAACTGAACCTCCACTTTCTAAAAGTAGCTGTAGAAATATTAGTCATAGAAGACTTTAGTTTTTGGTTCAACAGTCTTACCTCAGACTTTGTAATATACTTTTTCAACACTATGAAGACCCTGAGCTTCAACCAGACAGTAAAAGATCTGAAGTAGTGCATTCCAAACGTTTTAAAATCACAACCCACTTTTTAGTACTCTCAACTTTCACAACCCACTTAACTTTCATGGGCATGAAAAGGGCGATTTTTATATGTAACTAAAGTATTGAATAGCATATTGTCTTTTACAGGCAGCACATTTTCTCATGAAATGGTTACAAAATTTGCACAAACATACAATATTAATGGCAAAACCATTTTGCACACAAATTAAAATAGAATTTCAATGCATATATCTTAATTCTGCATCACCAATTAAAGTGTCTTTATTTTTTTCTAATCCTAATAAAATCTTTTGTTTCCATCACACTTCAAAATTATAAAAAATATGTTTCATTTTTGCTTTCCTAACTGCTGAATGTGTACAGTCCATTTGCAGGTATTTATATTTTGATGTGTTACCAAAAATTTACGTTCTTCAGCCTTTCTTTCCCTTCACACTTCATGTACACCAGCTCTACAGTCACATATTTCACTTTACTTTTCTTTCTCTGACTGCGAAGTGAGAGACATTTGTAAACACTAGTCTTCATCTTAAAACATAAGCAGCAGAAGGCATAGCCTGACATCTGACCTGTGGCATTGAAGTGCAGAAAATGTGTCAAGATAATCACTGAATTTAAAGGCATCTTTATTTGTTGGTTTGAGTTTGGTTACCTGCCAAAAATTGTCTGGCAACATTGACCTAAAGCAAATAGGGGGCCTCTTGCTTTACCGGATGTTCATACACAACTTTGAATCTGCCCATGTGTCAGTGCAACAACTATCTTAGATGGATCATTTAATTCCAGCCACCTCTCAAATCTTGTGTATCCCCTTCTTCTCAACATCAGAAGAAACCTATAGAGTTGTACATAGAGGTTCCTTGAACATCTCAGACCCTGATACACTTCTCAGCAAAATGAGTCAAAATGAATAAGCAAGGCCAAATCAGATGCCATCAACTAGTGGTATGTGATTAAGACACTGCAAACAACTACAGACAAGTTGCCATTCTTTGAAGTAGTTCTAATTAATCTGTATAATTGATCAAAAAACGAAATGGCATTTTTATAAAAGCAAAAAAACAGGTTTAATCATTTATGATCAAATAAACTGCTTGTTAAAATAAATGAGACATGTTTTGATACTTAATGACAATTGTGCTTCTGTATGAAAATGGCATGACAAATATTTAAGACGATGTACCCACAATTGCAATTATTTACAACATTGAAAAGTAATTTAAAGTTTTGACTAGAAATTATGAATAATGTTTTAACTTAATTGTAGCACATAACTTTTTAACTTGCAGTACCGCTGGTCAGTGAAAATGTTTTAAAAAGTGAGTTTTAGCGTCCTTTTGGAGGGGTGAAAATAAGCAAATATGAAATTTGAAACATGCATGCATTAATGACTAATGTCAATAAAGAAGGCGTTTATATAGCCCTGAAAATAAGAATGTCAAACAATGTAGTGTAATTTTGAAGTAAGATATTTTAACTGGATAGGGACCACTCCTGGTTTACTTAATGTGAAAGCAATAAACAGGAACATCTTAATGTTAAAAGGAAATGATACAGACCCCATCTGAATTACTTGGCTCTCGTGAATGGGAGCAAGAATGGGGATTCTACCATTGTCCACTTTATAGCCCATCACACCATTGCCTAACCCCTAAATGGCTATAAATTGAACCAAAGTTAAAGAACATATTAGGTTAAGTGGTAGATTGCTAGAACTGCTGTTTCAAACAAATATATCATCCATAGAAACAATGCAACATAATTGGGTCCAAAATTCTTGCACCTCTGAAGACGGACATTCTTTTGGGAAAATGATACTGGCCATGCTAATTTTAGTCAGGTATCAGGATTTTAAAAGAAATATATAGAAAGATGGAGGCACTTTTTATTCCCTGGATCATATCATTCAGCAGTGTAACAATAGCCACTGCAGCCCCCCTGGTACGGAGGGGCCCCAAGGTCCAGGCACAGTGCACAAGCAGCAGGCCCCTGGCCTGAGCGCTCCTAACTGGCTCCAGAGCGTAGGGGTCCCCTCCATGTATTTTGCATGGTGACCCCTCAAGTTTCGTTATGACACTGGTGTCATTGTGGGTTGGGGTCAGCAAACTCTCAAAGTTTTGACACTGAAAAAGAGACGAACACACTTACAAGTGTTTGTGAAAATTATACTGGACTTCTACAATAAGTTTCAGAGATGTACATGAAACACACTGCAAAGCATGCTATGAAATAATTATCATTAAAATTGTTTAGAACCAAAATATACAAGGAAAATAAATGATCATGTTATCGTTGGTACCCTGGACGCAATGATCACCAAGTATTAAAAGAAAACTATGTCCTTAAGCTGTGTAAGTGCATTCCTGTTTTTTTAATCAACTTCTAAAGCTAATTTCTAATGCTTTCTGATAGCCACTGTGTTGTGATTCCGTTAAGTGAGAAAAGGACAAGGGGGTGACAGATCAGCATTATAAATGGGCCGCCCAAAGCTTAGGAATCTCTATCAAGTATGCTTGAACTCCCGAGAGATTCTCCAATCTATGCTTCTCCTCTCATGAAATTATGGGTTGCCCCAAAAATGTCAGTGGAAGCTGCAGAGAAGTACTCTTATGTGACTGTCTAAAACAGACTTTAAAAGTTATAGGAACAATAGAATATTTTTTTTAAGATTTGCATGTATAATTCATTTTACATTTTTGTGTATTTTTTATGTTTTTAGTATGTTTTATCTTGTATTCTTTGATGGTTTATTTATGATCCAATAAAGCTTGTTTGATGATAATGATGATGATGAAATGCCAAAATTAAAGTGTCCAAGATGAAAAGCTGGGGCACATTTCACAGATCCAAGTTTCAGAAAGGTTTATTATTTCTATTGCTCTTTAATATTGCTAGGCCAACACGGGTTTCACAAGTGTAACGCTTCATCACTTTGTGATCTTATATGAAATGTTTTCAAGGTTCTCAACTCTGCAGTAGTGCTTTCTCCTCACGGTACAATATTCCATAACTTCAACAATCAAAGGACTGTGCCCACTATGATTAGTTTTCTAATACTTTAGTAAATCGTATTCGCCAAAGGGATATGTCTACTTTCAGTACACATTAATATGTTGGCCTAGCAATTTTAAACAGGAATCGAAATAATAAAGCTTAGTGAAACTTGGATCTGTTAATTGTGGCCTACTTTTTTCTTCTTGAACTTCTTTAGTTTGTGGCTAGCATCTGCGAGTGTGTGTTTGTATTAGCATGTTTGCCCTTTCCTAAACTCCTTGTTAATTTTCCCTAAACCACTCAAATTTAGGAGTAAGTATTCTTCATTTTCCAGCCACTAACTCTTGTCCTTCCCACATTTACTACCTAAACGTATACCTACATGTGTGGAGAGCTCTGCAAAGAAAAGATTGGAGCGGCAGAAAATGCCATTCCTCCCTGTAGGTTTGTGTATAATATTTTGTAGTGCATGAGTTGTACTACTGTAGTACTGCTTTATATAATGCAAAATGCAGTTTGTAAATAGGCCCTAATATCGCCCAGCCTTTCCAATTGCAGAATTTATCATTGTCTTCCATTGGACTACAATTATCTAAGATGGGTGAACCAGTGCAAATGAGAAATAAAAAGGCAACAATACTTTTTAGTTTTTTCGGTTAAATGGAGTTGACCCTATTCTAAAGTTCTATGATGTCAATATTTGTTCTTTCACAATCCCTCAAACCTCAATGCCCCACTACTTTCTGCTTTCCTTTTCTTTCCTTCTGAGAGTTTTCTTTTGCACTCAGAGGCCCTTGAAACTGAATGCTAAATAAAACCTTGAAAATGTGACGTAAACAATCCCGTTTACCATGTACGTTCTCAATTTCCTGATGATGCTCCCAACTTTCATTTTGAAAACTTCCTGTAATGCTGAAGTAATGTGTGTTGCCTAATCTTTTGTGGGCCAGAAAAATCCCCTGACACATAAAATATATTTTCTGAGATTTTTATGTATATGAAAGGCTGCTGATCAGTGATTTCACTTTCAAAGGGCATGTAGTTCTTTGAAAAATATGCTTTGAAATAACTTCTGGTAAAATGGTTGTTTCTTGAGAATTTGGATGTGAGCAGACTCTGCTTGTGCTTTAATTATGGAACGAGGTCTCTGGATAACGGGTTGCAGAGAATCTATGCAGTGCAGAGGATCTTTACTTGTTTTCTTTCATCAATGACAGCACAAGATAAATTATCCTCTTCTCTAGAGAGGGCTCTAAATTTGATGAGACTTGAAGAAATCAAGGATCGCTAACTGGGTTTCAGCAGGAGAAAAAACCCCTGAAAATGTGTCCACAATAAAGAACCCCCTGGAGAATGTATAAAGTCTTAAATCCTTAAAAAGTCAAGCACTGTACCATGATTTATGCTAAACGGGGAAAAGGGTCAGATTATCGAGAACAGTGAATCATCAATTTGCACAAAAAGAACTTAAGACACAGCAGATCAGCAACATAACTTTTTTTTTACAAAATGATATTAACTGCTAATCATTGTTTGCTTTAGTGAGAGAACAAAAAGTGTAATTAGTATACCTGAGGACATGTTACATGTAGGGACATGGGGTGCAACAGGTGTGTGTATCTTTGTTTTGTACTCTCAGAGCACTGTACAGAATTGGCCACAGGAACTTGCTTGGCCCATTCTGTAATACATATAACAACAGCACATATGCACTAGCTGTGCCATACCCTCAATGTATGTGAGACAAATACTATGCTTCTGCATCCTCACTGTATTATGAACTCACATGCACAGACAAAGAGGCCATCAGGACAGGGGCAGCCATTCCATGTAAGTGGAGGAGCAACGCCCCCCTTAAAAAATGCCCCCAAAACTGAAAAATTAAATGGTACTAAACTTATTATCATTTTATTTTCAGTGCCCCATCCTGAATCGAGTGTCAGGACGGGGCGGGGCAATTGCTGCTGAGTGGCAGCAGGTAGCTGTGCACTTGTTTAAAGTGAGCATGATCCTTTGGCCTGCCGTCTTGCCGTGGCCAGCCTGACCTGCGCACTTTAAGCATCTCTGATCCAGCTGTCTTAAGTAACTTTACTCCAGATAAAGCTGCAGAGGAGTCACAAATGGGGTGAACAAGTTCCCCTAATAACCCATAATTTCTGTGTGTGTGGAGTAAGGCTTTTTGTTTATCTACAAAAATATGTTCTTAGTGAAAAAAAAAAAATGTGTTAATGTACACTTCTGCAATTTTTCCATTTGCAGATTCTTGACAGAAAGCAAAGGAATAGGTAAAGAGAAAAAAAGAACCACTGGATATCATCATTCTGATTTGTCACTTTGCAGGAAAAACATATATTGTCTCACAATGGATAACTAAAAACCACATACAAGTCTTTAATGTCCCTGCAGAATCAAAACATACTATAACAAATTATGGCCCTCATTACAACCCTGGCGGTCGGTGGTAAAGCGGCGGTAATACCGCCAACAGGCCGGCGGTAAAAAAGATGGAATTATGACCATGGCGGAAACCGCCAACATAGACAGCCACTTTAACACTCCAACCGCCATGGCGGTACAAACAAACAGCATGGCGGTCACCGCCAACAGAAAGGTGGAAGACAATGTACTGCCCACACTATTATGACAGGCCAATCCACCACCTTTTCCGGGGCGGATTCAACGCAAACAAAAACACGGCGGAAACAGGACTTGGAAGGGAAAGCACTCACCTCTACACATTCCACGAGGAACCAGGATGCCATGGATCCTGAACTCCAAATACTCCCTGTGATTGTCTTCCTGCTCCTCTACTAGGAGCATGACCGATGGCGGCGACGACCACAGTGAGTACAGCACCTACGACACAGGGGATGGGGGAGGGAAAATAGAGTGACACACACACGCAACACCCCTACCCTCACTACAACAACACACACACCAATACATGCTGAAACATTACATTTACACCCCCCAATGCCCCCTGGGAGAACACATTGACAAAAGGAAATTATTTTAACCATTGTAATCAATAAAATCCATTACCCACAAATGTATATACACTATAAACAAATATGTAAACCAAGAATTCAAGTCCAGGTACTGCACCTATATAGTCCGTGGACCACTGGGTCCAAAATGCATGGGTGGGGCCCACACAAGATACCCAATCAAAACGGAGAGAACACTGCAGGGGCATCAGATCGAAATAAAACAGGCACCTCAGGGGGAATGGAAGGGGGGGCACCTCAGCCGGATGAGTGCACGATGTCAGCTCCACAAGGGGGCTCCATGCCCGTTGATGTATCCTGGGGAGTGCAAAGCCACAGTCTCTCAAGTCTCTCCAGTGGGTGGTTTCCCCACTGCTTTATCCTGGGGAGTGCAAAGCCACAGCCTCTCAAGTCTCTCCAGTGGGTGGTTTGCCCACTGCTTTATTCTGGGGAGTGCAAAGCCACAGTCTCTCAAGTCTCTCCAGTGGGTGGGTTGCCCACTGCTTTATTCTGGGGAGTGCAAAGCCACAGTCTCTCAAGTCTCTCCAGTGGGTGGGTTGCCCACTGCTTTATTCTGGGGAGTGCAAAGCCACAGTCTCACAAGTCTCTCCAGTGGGTGGGTTGCCCACTGCTTTATCTTGGGGACTGCAAAGCCACAGTCTCTCAAGTGGATAACAGTCTCCTCTGGTTCTGGAGGGGGCTTTGTGCCCAGAGTGCTTCATCCTGCCAAGGACAGACTTAGTGGATGCCTTTCTCCACTGGTTCTGGAGTGGACTTTGGGCCATATTTATACTTTTTGACGCACAACTGCGCCAACGCAGTTGTGGGTCAAAATTTTTTACGCCGGCTAACGCCATTCCAAAGCGCCATGCCGGCGCCTTATTTATTGAATGACGTTAGCCGGCGCAGCTGACTGGTGTGCGTAAAAAAAAATGACTCACACCAGGCAGCGCCGGCGTACGGGAAAATGGAGCTTGGGCATCAAAAAATGGGGCAAGTCAGGTTTGAGGCAAAATATTGGCCTCAACCCGATTTGCGCCATTTTTTTGGACTCCCAACCCCCATTGAAATGACTCCTGTCTTAGCACAGACAGGAGTCATGCCCCCTTGCCCAATGGCCATGCCCAGGGGACTTATGTCCCCTGGGCATGGTCATTGGGCATAGTGGCATGTAGGGGGGCACAAATCAGGCCCCCCTATGCCACAAAAAAAGAAAAAAAGAAAATACTTACCTGAACTTACCTTAAGTTCCCTGGGATGGGTCCCTCCATCCTTGGACGTCCTCCTGGGGTGGGCAAGGGTGGCAGGGGGTGTCCCTGGGGGCATGGGAGGGCACCTCTGGGCTCCTTCTGAGCCCACAGGTCCCTTAACGCCTGCCCTGACCAGGCGTTAAAAAATGACGCAAAAGCGGCTGGACGTCATTTTTTAAGGCCCGCCCACTCCTGTGCGTCATTTTTGCACGGGAGTTTAAATAAGGAGCACATGCCTTAGAGCCATTTTTTAGATGGGAACGCCTACCTTGCATATCATTAACGCAAGGTAGGTGTCCACGCTAAAAAATGACGCAAACTCCAAGATCTTTGGTGCTAGACGGGTCTAACGCCAAAGTATAAATATGGAGTTAGCTTTGCGTCGGATTTGCGTAAAAAAAAACGACGCAAATCCGGCGCAAACAGAGTATAAATATGCCCCTTTGTGCCCAGAGTGCTTCATCCTGCCAAGGACAGAGGTAGTGGATGCCTTTCTCCACTGGTTCTGGAGGGGGCTTTGTGCCCAGAGTGCTTCGTCCTGCCAAGGACAGAGGTAGTGGATGCCTTTCTCCACTGGTTCTGGAGGGGGCCTTGTGCCCAGAGTGCTTCGTCCTGCCAAGGATAGAGGTAGTGGATGCCTTTCTCCACTGGTTCTGGAGGGGGCCTTGTGCCCAGAGTGCTTTGTCCTGCCAAGGACTGAGGTAGTGGATGCGATTCTCCACTGGTTTTGGAGGGGGCTTTGTGCCCAGAGTGCTTTGTCCTGCCAAGGACTGAGGTAGTGGATGCCTTTCTCCACTGGTTCTGGAGTGGACTTTGTGCCCAGAGTGCCTCATCCTGCCAAGGACAGAGGTAGTGGATGCCTTTCTCCACTGGTTCTAGAGGCGGCTTTGTGCCCAGAGTGCTTCATCCTGCCAAGGACAGAGGTAGTGGATGTATCTTTCCACTGGTTCTGGAGGGGGCTTTGTGCCCAGAGTGCTTCATCCTGCCAAGGACAGAGGTAGTGGATATGATACTCCACTGACGGTGGGTCAACATGGAAGCTGCCCAGGCCCCTGGAACTGACCACCAGCCACGTACGGTTGACCACTGGGGATGGCAGCGGTGGTGCGGTGGTGCCACTGGCTCAGGTTGTCGCGAGGCCGCTGGCGGCTGTGTCATTAGCGACGGTGCTTGCAGCGGTCATTGTGGCGGCGGTGCTTGCGGCGGTCATAGTGGCGGCAGTGCTGGTGGCTGGCTCACTGACCACGGTGCTGGCGGGGGTGTCTGTAATAGTGGTGCTGGTGGCTGGCTCACTGACCACGGTGCTGCTGAAGGGCTCTGTATCTGGGCTGCTGGCGGCAGTGTCCTTGGCGGCAGTGCATGTGGCGGTGCTGGTCTTATCCGCCGTGCAGGTTGGCGGCGACATTGACTTGCCTTTCTGCTTCAGGCCCTTCCCCACCTTGGATGATGGCGCAACTGTCTTGCCACTCCCCACACTTGTCTCGGCTGAGCCCTTGGTGGCAGGTGTTTTGGCCTTCTCCCTCCGGGATGTGGGCAACTTCTTCTGTTTTGGAGGTGGGGGAATGTCCTTGGTGTCGCTCCTTGGGACACTGGCAGTCCTGTTGCTTGGCGCACTCCAAAAAACGGGTATTGCTGGCACCACTGTGCCTGGTGATGTGGTGGCTGAGGTGCTGGGTTGGGACCTGGAAAGGCGGGCCCTAGGGGATGGATGGGGGGGGGGGGTGTACGGAACAGGTCAACATTTAAGAGGAAAAGTTTTTTTGACACACTGGGACGGGTAGATGGAGGGAGTTTGGGAGTGGAGGAAGATTTAGTGGTTGTAGGAGGTGTTCGTTTGCTGACTTTGGGTGAAGGTGCATGGACTGGAGGCTGTCGTGAGGTGGATGGCTGTTGGGTGGGTGTGTGACTGCGTTTGTGTAGTTTGGGAGGAGGGCTCACAGACACACTGGGAGAGGACACTGGGGATGTGTGAATGGTAGTGGGGGTGGTGAGTGCTCGTGAGCGGTGTGTGGTGATGGGCGTGCTGGTGATGGAGGTAGTGGCTGAAGATGTAGTGCATGCAGGTGTGAGTGGAGATGTGGCAGGGAGGGAGGAGGGAGACGTGGAGGAGGGGGACACAGTGGAGGCAGTGGATGTTGGTATGTGTGCATGGGTATGATGCTTGTGTGAGTGCTTGTGGGATGTGTGGTGCTTTTGTTTGCCAGAGCCACCTTATACATTGAGGTGTGTGCATGCTGGTCTGATGGTGTGCTTGGGATAGGCTGAGGTACTGGGAATTGGGTCTGGGTGGAGGAAGTTGGAGGGGTGAGGCTGGACACACGGACAAAGGCTGCCATCAGTGCAGAGTCCAGAGCCTGAAATGCTCTCTGTTGGGCTGCCTGGCCAGAATGAATGCCATCCAGGTATGCATTTGTCTGTTGCAACTGCCTCTCGACACCCTGGATGGCATTCAGAATGGTAGACTGCCCAACAGTGAGGGATCTCAGGAGGTCAATAGCCTCCTCACTGAGGGCAGCAGGGCTGACTGGGGCAGGGCCTGAGGTGCCTGTGGCGAAGGAGATGCCCACCCTCCTGGGTGAGCGGCCACGGGACACACGCTCAGGGCCTGCTGGGAGGGCGGTGCTGGTAGGGGGGGTGGTGGCTCTACCTGAAGATCTGGTGGGCACAGAGGGGCCCGCCACCGCAAGGGAGCTCCCATCAGATGAAGAGTCTTTGTCGCTAGTTTCAGCTCCTGTCCCCGCCGTGGAGCTCCCCTCGCCCTCCGTCCCACTGGTGAATTCAGACACCGTTGTCTGGCCCTCCAGGACCACGTGGGATGCAGCTCCCTCCTGCTACGGTGGCACAGCTCATCCGCCTGATGATGCTAATGCACACAAGAACAGGGAGACCACAAAAAGGGGGGGGGGGAAAGAAGAAAGACATGTTCAGTGCATACAATACCGCTACCGTTGGCGGACACTACAGACACAGAAGCCCTCTGCACTATGCCATGCACTTGAAGTTCCCTAATTAATCACAGGTACATGGGGTACATGGTCTATGCCCGATTGCTGCACACATGGAAGTCACAGGAGACTGACTAGGTGTAGATGGCTCTTACCACTGGTGGGGATGGGGTGCCACTTAGCCTGCCTCACAAAGGGTCCTTGCCTACAAAGCTCGCCCTAGCCTAAGGGAACCCACTGCCCACCTCCTCCACCTAGACACCACCAATGCACGCAGAGTCAGCTGAATGTGAGTGTACTCACCCCCTTGTGGCTGCTGTGATGCCCTCAAGTGCCCATCCAACTCCAGATACGCCAGGGTCCGGAACATCAGGGGGGTCATGGTGCGACGGGTACCCCTCCCACGTTGGGAGGCCATCCCCAGCTGGTCCTCCGCCATCCTCTTGCTCCAGCGGCGAAGGTCCTGCCATCTTTTACGGCAGTGGGTGCTCTGTCTGTGGTGGACCCCCAGGGTCCGGATGTCCTTGGCGATGGCACGCCAAATATCCTTCTTCTGGTGGGCGCTGACCTAGAGGAATGGTACAGGGTAAAGTTTAACACTTTTACTGTCCAGACCGTCACAGTCATTGTCCCACGTTCCCAGCCTTGCCCTGACGCACCTACACTCACTGTCCGTTCATGCAGGCCTCATCTCCCCCCGTATCTTCTATCCACACCACTCCAAACAGGCATTGCCCATACAGCATGCTCACAGTGTACTCACCTGTTTGTCTGGAGGACCGTAGAGTAGCATGTACTGAGGGAGGACCCCATCCACTAGTTTGTATAACTCCTCCCATGTGAAGGCAGGAGCCCTTTCCCCCGACACATGAGCCATCATCACTTCCAGACTGAGGTCACAGCAGCACTTGCAGTGTTGGTCATCTCCTGTCGAAGATCAGATATCAAGTGAGTGAACAGAGAGAAAATGGTGGTCACGTCCGCGGCGGTGCGTACCGTCACCGCCGGCGTACATCGTCATTGGCTCCTGGGACCCATAGGGCTCAATGTTAACCAATGCAGGATTGTGCCACGGTCTTCGACTGCCTTCCGCGACGGTGTACAACCCCACCGCAGTTACCTCATATCCCCTTGTCCCACATTACAGGTCAGGCAGCCACCATTTCAGGTGGCCACATGGCATTATTTTTTAATGCGTCACACATATATAAGCCTTGCATATACACAGACAGGCACATGCCGTATTGACAAATGTGTGCAATACTATTGTTTTTTTCCTGCTTCAGTGTTGGCTGACTCTGTGCTCGCTGTTCTCATCCATAGGGCACGTCCGCAGGGGCAGGTGAGGCGATGACGGATCCTCTGGTGTACAGACCGCTGGTACACCTGTCGACAATGGGAGAGTGACATGTAATAGTCATCTAAAGACTAGATCGTGCACAATCCAGGAACTGTGTGCCCAGTTGGAGCCAGACCTGATGTCAGCAATACGCCATCCCACAGGAATCCCCCCTCTAGTGCAGGTCCTGTCAGTACTCCATTTCCTGGCAAGTGGGTCTTGCTGGATGTCCCAGCCTATGTTCTCAAACGTGTTGTCCAGAGTGTTGTCTGCTCTGCTGAAACACATGTGCAGCTACATCGTGTTCCCTCAGGTGGAGGATTTACCTACAGTGAAAGTTGGCTTCTATGCCCTGGGACATATCCCCAACATCATAGGTGCCATTGATGGGACACATGTGGCATTGGTACCCCCCCGCAGGAGTGAACAGGTGTACAGAAACCGGAAGAGCTACGATTCTATGAATGTGCAGATGGTGTGTTTGGCTGACCAGTACATCTCCCATGTGAATGCCAAGTTTCCTGGCTCAGTGCATGACGCTTACAGTCTGCGGAATAGCAGCATCCCTTATGTGATGGGGCAACTCCGTGGCTATTAGGTGAGGACAAGGACCCCATACAGTGTGAATAGTTGTGTGGGTCTGGGGTTGTCACTAAGGGTTAGTGTGTGTCTAACAGTTGTCAATCGACATTTGCAGGTGACTCTGGGTACCCCAACCTGTCATGTTTACTGACCCCAGTGAGAAATCCCAGGACAAGGGCAGAGGAACGCTACAATGAGGCACATGGGCGAACTAGGAGGATTATTGAAAGAACCTTCGGCCTCCTGAAGGCCAGGTTCAGGTGCCACCATATGATAGGTGGTTCCCTATACTACTCACCAAAGAAGGTGTGCCAGATCATCTTGACCAGCTGTATGCTGCACAACTTGGCTTTGCGACGACAGGTGCCTTTTCTGCAGGAGGATGGTCCAGAAGGAGGTTTTGTGGCAGCTGTGGAGCCTATGGACAGTGAAGAAGAGGAGGCGGAAGAAGAGGACATGGACAACAGAAACACCGTGATCCAGCAATACTTCCAGTGAGACACAGGTAAGAAGACATCACTGCCTCCTACATCTGATAAAATTGTTAGACCTATCATCTGTCTGTCACTTTCACCCAGTGTATGGACCCTGATTTGCCACTTTGCCTTTCAATTTCACAGATTTGGGTCCCACTATGTGACCTCTGCTATGTTACCTCATGGACTAGAGCTGTGTGACATAGGTATGTGGACATTAGAATGGACATTGGGTTTTTCCTCAGTTATTGCAAATACACAATTGTGAAAGCACAGACTGACTCAAGCTTGTTTTATGATTCAAGATGTTTATTTAAGTGCAAAATAGTGGAGGGGGTTGTAAAATGGTCAGGGTTGATGGTGGAGGAATGTCCATGGCAGAGTCCAGTCTATTTGTCTCACAGGTGCATTGTCCAAAGGGGCATAGGAAGTGGAGCTAGGGCAGTTTAAGGATGGACAGGGTGACAAAGTGGGATGGAAGGATGACATTCAGGGTGGTCTCATTTCTTGGCGGGGGTCTTGGCATTGTTCTCTGTCTTTGTCCTGGATATCAGGGACCCCTTGCGGGGTGGTTCTCTATCTGCAGAGGGTGGGGTGCTGGTGTTGTGGTCCTGTGGCAGTGCCTCCTGTCCACTAGTGCCGGTGGAGGTGGTGGGCAGTTCATCGTCTAGGCTAGTGTCAGGGGCCCCTTTTTGTGTCACAGTGTCCCTCCTGGTGTTCACAAGATCCTTCAGCACCCCTACAATGGTGCCCAAGATGGTGTTAATGGACTTGAGTTCCTGCCTGAACCCCAAATACTGTTCCTCCTGCAGCCGCTGGGTCTCCTGAAACTTGCCCAGTACCGTTGCCATCGTCTCCTGGGAATGATAGTACGCTCCCATGATGTTGGAGAGGGCCTCGTGGAGAGTGGGTTCCCTGGGGCTGTCCTCCCCCTGTCGCACCGCAGACCTCCCAGTTCCCCGGTTTTCCTGGGCCTCTGTCCCCTGAACCATGTGCCCACTGCCACTGCCCCCAGGTCCCTGCTGTTCTTGGGGTGGTGGGTTTGCCTGGGGTCCCTGTAGTGGTGGACACACTGCTGCTTGATGTGTCCTGGGGACAGAGGTATGGGCCCGCTGGATGGGTGCTGTGCTGGTGTTTCCTGAGGGGGAAGGCTCTGTGGTGGCCTGTGACTGTGTCAGGGGAACCGACTGTCCCGAGGTCCCAGATGGGCTGGGCTGGTCATCTAGATCCAGTTGGACAGAGCTGCTGTCATCACTGTGGGCCACTTCTGTGGGGGGAGTGGACATGTCTGGAACCTCCTGTCCGGTGACGTTGGGTAGGGGTCCTGCAGGGGTGTAAAGGCATGATTATTGCATCTGTGTGTGCCAGGGTGCGCAATGGATGGGTGACCCTGTACCCCAGTGCTTACATTCTTGTGTAGGACCTTGTGTGATATTTGGTTTGTGGATCTGTGTGGGTATATGTAGTGGACATGCATTGGTGATGGTTGTCCATGCTCTGTTGTTGCATGCAGGGCTTGGTGTTGGGATGTGTGGTTTGTGATAGTGGGACATATGTGAGGAGTTGGAGTGATGGGGGTGAGGGTGGGGGTATGTGATAGCATGCAGGTAGGATGGGGTATCTGGTAGTTAAAGATTTGACTTACCAGAGTCCGTTCCTCCAGCTACTCCTGCGAGGCCCTCATGATGCAGTATAGCCAAGACCTGCTCCTCCCATGTTGTTAGTTGTGGGGGAGGAAGTGGGGGTCCGGCGCAGGTCCTCTGAACCGCAATGTGGTGGCTTGAGACCACGGAACACACCTTCCCCCGTAGGTCGTTACACCTCTTCCTGATGTCATCCCTAGTTCTTGGGTGCTGTCCCACTGCGTTGACCCTGTCCACGATTCTGCACCATAGCTCCATCTTCCTAGCTATGGAGGTGTGCTGCACCTGTGATCCGAATAGCTGTGGCTCTACCCGGATACCCGAATGATTTCCTCCACCATGACCCTGAGCTCCTCCTCAGAAAACCTGGGGTGTCTTTGCGGTGCCATGGATTGGAGTGGGTGTTGTGTGAGGTGGTGTGTGATGTGATGTTTGGGATGATGTTTAGGGGTGTGTGGTGTTTTGTGCATGGATGTGTATGAGTGATGGTGTTGTGTGCCTCTGTATGCTGGTGTGGTCTTTGCTCTTCTGTCTCTCTGCTTCTTCCAATTTTTTCATTGTAAGTGTTTTTGGGTAATGTGGGTGTGTGTTTTATATTGTATTGGGTGTGTGGGAGTGGTGTGTGTATGTGTATTAGGTGTGTGTATTTCGATATGTCCAATGTGGTAGTGTTTTGTAAATGTGTGTGTATTTTGAGCGTGGCGGTGTGTACCGCCAATGGAATACCGCGGTTGAAAAACCGCCGCATGGATTCGTGGGTCATGATAGTGTGGGCGTATTCCTGTTGGCGTGACGGTGGAGGTTGTTTTATCTCCAGTTTATTACTGACCTTTGGTGTGGCGGACTTGTGTGGGTGTCTAGATTTTGGCAGATTCCGAGCTGTGGGTCGTAATAGCTGTGCCAGAAATCTGCGGCCGCAGCAGTGTGTTGGCCGTCTTCTGCACGGCAGTAAGTGGGATTTACCGCCAATGTTGTAATGAGGGCCTATATCCCTTCAGAGTCACCTCCATGTCTGAGGCTCTCTGCATTCTAGTGGAGTGGATATTCCAGGAAGTAGGTCATAAATAATATCTATATAATCAAGATTACTAGTGCTAAACATATCTCACTTCCTTCTTTTTCAAAGACAAATACTTCTGAGTATTGGTAAGAATATTTATTCAAGGCTGTCTTCTTAGTCAATAATAAAGCAAACATTAATCTGACTTATATAGTTCATAGGATACATGATAAATTATTTCCCAGTCCCATATCACTACATTAATACATTAAAGGTCATATTTACAAGAAATGAGGCATTGCTGCATTGCGCCAGCTATGCATAAAAATAACTTGCGCCCCTGTACAATAGAATCCTACACCATGGATGTATTGCATTTACAATATACAGCACCATGGTGTAAGGATCCTGCCCGCACCAAAAAAATGACACATACATGTGTGCTATGTCATAAAGAATTCTGACGCTTCAGCTGCAGAAGTAGTGCAAGGTAGACTTGCGGCACAGAAAGTGACGCAAATCGACTCTGTGTCACTTTTGAGTGTTGAATGTATCAAATTATTTAAAAAAAGAAGCAGTTACCAAAAAAAATGACAAACACCACAGAAGGCAGCAATGGAGTAGGCAGCAGGCAATAGCAACAGAGAAAACCACCCCAGCACGAGTCAGGATGTCCAGTCAGACTTACAGGGGAAGAGAAAATTTAACTTCAGTGATGAGGCGAATGCCATCTTGATCACAGAGGTGACAAAGCAACAACACCAGCTAGTTGTCACCTCTAAATTGCCATTAGGGAGGAAAGGGACCATTTGGCAGTCTATCGTGGGGAAAGTCAACAGCATGGAACAAGTGAGAAGGACTGTTACTAATTGCAAGAAGCACTGTCATGATTATAAGCATAGGACAAGGGAGCAACTTGCAAATAATTTGAAGGCAGCAATGCAGGCCAGAGCCCTGCACCCCAGTAGGAGCTGGATGCCTTCGAGGAGCATGTGGCAGCCGTCATCCCATATGCATTGACGGCTGTAGTACCAGGACAAAACCGTGCAGCACACAACGAACTTGCACCAGCACAGCGTAGGTAACAATAAGTGCCAATGGGTGCCACAAATACAAGGTATGCACTTCCACTAGCTATGTTCCAAGGTTCCACTGTGCTTTCTGCAGAGAACAGGGCAGTAATCTGAATTATATTCTGTCAAATGCCATTGAAAGGTCACTCACACTGCCCAGTAATATGTTGCACTGCTCAGACTGACTCAGTAAAATGTACTCAGAACAATTTGAATGTGCAGGAATATGCCCTCCTAACCTGCGCATTGTGGGACATTTAGTAAAATGCACAAAATAAGGGCTATATTTACAGGGTAGCACGGCAAACATTCTTGCTGTGCTGCCCTGTCTCCATTTAAAAGGGAAGCAATGTACCAAATATACAAGATACAGTGCATTTCTGTCCTTTCCCCTGCTTTGGTGCACAAGATGGTGCCATGCACCATGGTACAAGGTTTCCTGCGTTGCAGAGGTGATTGTTTATGTGCAGGAAGGGTCACCTTCTTGCACATAAACAATGATCAATGGTGCTTTCTTCCTTCTATGTGTGCTGCAGAGTGCAGCACACAGAGAAAGATTCAAAACAAGGAGAATTAAAGGTTTTTCTTCTTGTAGCACCACTTTAACGCCGCCCATGGGGCACCTTCCTGTACAAAAACAACCATAGGTGGTGCAGAATTCAGCACACATAGGAAGAAGAAACAACTGGGAGAAATAATGTTATTTCTCCCTGTTGTGCCACTCTTATGTCACGCCTGGGAGGATATGGGTTTTGACGCATTCCCAGATTTACAAAACCTTGTAAATCTGAGAATGTGTCAAAGTCCATGGGTGTTGCGTGGGAACACCCATGCAACATCCCTGAAAATGTTTCCCTGGCATAAAGTAAGGCAGTTTCTACAAGGCCATGTAAAGGCATGCAATGTGGCTTTGCGTGGCCTTGTAGATATGGGTGTGCAGCCTGCCCTGCCGGTGGGTCACAAAAGGTGATGCACCAGTGGCACAGGCTGCTTATAAAAATCAGCCCTAGTGTGACATTCAACATAGCCTAATAATCTGCTCTAATTGTTTACAAAGTCAAATAATACCGGGTCAGGTAGTCAAGCAGTTTAGCAATATCAACATCTCACTTAACTTTGTTGTCTCTCATTGAAGAAGATGTACCTACACATCCTGAGTGGCTGCTTGTCCAGGGGGGTGATCTGGCTGAGGATGACAGCCTGCCTACCCTTTATAAAGATATCCTCTGGGAAATCCTGGGCTCCCTACACTCCTTCTCTAGTTGTGGGAAGGGCCAACAGTTTTGCAGGGTCTACAGAGGATCCACTGAGCACACAACAGCCACAACTTGCTACACCAGCCCCAGCCCTGGAATCTGAAGACCCCAAGTAGTATTTCAATGTCAGGCGCTAGGAGTCCAGAGGGGGATGCTATATGTAGGCAGGGTGGGGATACAGGCCATGGCGGACAGCCTAGAGCCAGTCCATAGTGCCTTAGTGCAAATAAGCACACCCCATCCGCTATACGAGGCACCAACACTCCTCAGTGTCCACTACAACAGTTCCTGGCCCATATTGATATTGTCATGAGGCAGAGACATGAATAACTGCCCTGCCAAAGTGGCACCAGTGAGGTAGCCACACAGCTGGGGGCCATACGTAAGATCCTGGAGTCCATGGAGCGGATGCAGGACAGATATATCACCACTACGGGTGCTTACCACTGTGACCTTGGAACTCTTTTGGCAAGCCAGCAGTGCATTGCTGCCCCACCACCTTATCAGAGAGAAATGCTGCTCTGGACTGTAGAGCCAAGTCTTCGGTCCCCAATGCGTCTGTGTGTGTGCCTCCCTTTCTGTCACCTCCAGCACCTACAGCACCATACTCACAGAAAGCAACACACACACATCAGATAATGAGAATTTGGGCTTTACCTCTTTCCAATATAAACGTTCCTGATAACAGTTTTCTATGCCAAGATGCCACTTTCTCCTTTGCCCATTTCTTATAACTCTGCCAGTAAACTTCACAACTGGTAACAATCCCTATTTGTTGTCCCATCTATTGACCTCAACTGCGCCTGTACTGTCAACCTGATCTTCCCTAATGGAAAATTGTTAAAACTCCTCATCACTGAAACATTCCTTTACTCCCCATGACATATGCAGGGGTTCATCCATGAACTCTGTCCCGACATTCAATGGCAAAAAAATAGTTTGCAGTTGTTGAAACCACTGTGTCTGTGACTGACATAATGTTGCACATGTAAATAAATGTACATAATCAAATCTGTGTATTGTCTGTCTGTAGGAGTATGTGGTACATAGAACCTAGGGTAAAGTGTGAATCAAAAATTAAATTAAGGGCCACATGTACGTACCCTTTTTCTCATCGCAAATGGCCCAATTTGCAGAATAGGGCCATTTGCGACGAGAATTAAACATTTTGGTATGTACAGACCCATTTTTGCGATTTGGTAATCTATTTACCGAATCTCAAAAAGGGTTTGCAAGTCACAATTAGAAATGGGTGTTCCCTTCCTAATTGCGAGTCGCAGTACGATTTATGATTGTTTTGTGACCAGTCTCAAATTGGTGCTAACCCATTCGCTTTGTGAATGCATGCAAAAAAAATTTTTCAGAACAGCCAGTGGTCCCATGGACCACTGCCTGCTCTAAAAAAATGAAAAGGAAACTTTTCTTTTTTGTTTTCAAAATGTATTCCGTTTTCCTTTAAGGAAAACATGCCTCATTAAAAAAAAAATACTGCTTTATTTAAAAACTGTCACAGACATGGTGGTCTGCTGACCCCAGCAGGCCACCATCCCTGTGAGTGCCGCCATTCCTAATGGGGTCGCAAATTGCGACCTACCTCATGAATATTCATGAGGTAGGTCATTTGCGACCCCATTGCGAATCGCAAACAGTGTCATTGACATTGTTCTACATTGTCTCAAAACCTGATCTTTGTACATGTCTCCAAAGGGACACAGGTGTAATGGTACCATGGATAAAACACTGCCATTTTAGGGAATTTGATTATGTTAATCCTATGTGACTGTAGAATACTTTGTAGTCACCCAGGCTCCCAAGCATGAACTGAAAACTGTAGCATGTTGTCAACGTAGAGGGTGAAATAAGATGCAGTCCTGGTGGGGACAGTATCCAGGGACACTAGGCTACAAACTTCACTGCTGTGACAAGCAAATTAGGGAAGCATCAGTAAGTAATGTCCTGTCAGTCATTATGTGACCATGGAGTACCCAGACAGTTGACAATGTTTCACAATTAAAGTAAACCACAATACATGGGGCACCACACACACATGCAGAAATGAAGTAGCAAAACATGGTTTGACCTGTCTCCCCTTTTACATTTACAGTGTCACTTACATAGCACAAATTTTCCAGCAAACATAAGGTCATTCCATGCCAAACCTGACAGATTCCTCCCCATATGAATTTTCCCAAGTCACATGTATTAAAACAATGCAAACATATACAAAGGCATGTAGTTGTCATTATGTGGGCACATACACTAACACCTGCACTGAAAACATGAGCTAGAATCTTATGTTGATTAGAAATATATTGTATGTAAAATTTAACAGATCCTATATGAAACAACCTACCTCTACTACCTTAACCTACTGAAATTACACAATACCTATTCTAAATTAAGCTATTTTACCTGCACTAACTTATTCTAAAAACATCTAAAAATAGCTTAACTTCACTTATCTCATTTTAAACATACAACATGACAGGCTAAACAAGAGCAACCCCCCAACTTGCAACACATCTACATACAGAAACAACTTGCACTGCACCTATACAAAAAACTACCTACACAGAAAAGCCTAAACAAAGATATATTTTTTGATGTTTTTTATAGATTTTTTAAACTTTTTGCTTTTTTATTTTATAAACACATATAGAACACATCAACCTCCAACCCAAAATCTCACCACATCCCACCCACTAAAATTGTACCCACCCAACCTATAAACTATGTAATACTAAACCTACACTACATCTACACTAACTAACCTTATAATAAGCTTCGTAAACATTAGTAACTCAAAAAACTAGCTACATGGATGGGGAAGAGCACATTGTTTCCTGTGGTTCTTAAAGGTGGAGACGGTTTTTTGACAGCCTGCTTTATATCCTGCAACAGCTGGATCACAGAGACCATTTTATATTCAAGACCACCTACCCTGTACTTCAGGTCCGAATCATCTTTCAAAATCTTTTTTTCAAATGAGCTTATCTGTCCTGTACTAATAGCTGGTAGCAATGCTGGTCCAGTTAGCTGGGTTTGTGAGGTGCTGGCAATGGGTTCTGCTGATCCTCCCAGGTCTGCATAATCATCCCTGGATTTCTTAGACTTATCTTTTTTTTGTGGGTGCCTTAGTGGTGATGTGTCATTTTTTAGAGGCAAACTCCTCAGCATGGCTCCGCTTCACTGCCCTGAAGGATTTTCCAGCAAGCCAGATGTTGCTGAAGCGTTCTGCTCGGGTGTAAGATTTCCTTTTATGCTCGGGGGTCATGTGTCCTATGGAAGGCAAATTAAATGCTGGCAGTCCAAGAGTCAAAAGGAACTGGGTTGATCAACATTAAATTACATTTTTGTTTCAAACATCACATGTTGAATTTCCTATTCATAAAAATTAACTCAAAGTTGATAGTGAGCATACAACCACATAATGTTTCCTTTTAAAAGTGTCACAAGGTCAAAGTACCTTGCCATACAAAAACGTGTTGAATGTAATTGCATCATCCTAGTACATCTAGGTTTGATGTCATGAGTACAGAGTAGGCTTTGGAAAAATGCTGTTATGTAACCATGGTATGGTACACATGTCCTATTTACTGATCGTCCCTTCTGCATCCTGCAATGGCATGGATTCCATTGGCATCAGCCAAAGTAAGATAAGCAATGTCTGCGAAGTACATATATTGTATGATAAACTTGAGTACCTGATACTGACAAATCAGATGTCTGGACACATTGCTGCACAGAATTAACATGTGCCAGGTATGAGATCTCAGAATGGAGGATGGATAGATAAGCCACATCACAAAGAAGGGTCAGATACATACCCTATATTAAGTCATTACGTCCCACGGTGGAGTATCTCACGGCTCATAACATGCAGCCAATGTAACTGCATGTGTCCCACTACACAGCCTAGTGTCTTTCCCTACATGTCAGATATAAATGTCACCTTGCTGCACATCAATACTCAGCACATCCATGTGATGGATGTGTGTATGCATAATCTACATTTCATCAGTCCAGGTATCCAGAGATTTAAACAGCTATTGTGGTCCAAAGTGTGATCCTGATTGAAATAATCAATGGAGAGAATCACGTGCAACATATTTTAAAAGTTCGTTGGGCAATGGTATGTTCGATTACAATGCTGTGCAGACATGCCTCCGATCAAATTAATCTTGTATTAGGAAAAGAAGATAGGGAAAAAGTATGTTCATATGTCCACCAATAATTATGCTAAATTATACAACATGAGGGTGGGCCTTCAAATGCCTTACCATGTGTGGATTGGTGACACCTGTGTTTGATACACCTAGGGCCTCATTGTAAAGTCACTCTGTCACACTAGGACCTACATTTTAGTGACGGGCCTGTGACACACACAGCTGTACCATTTTCAATAGAACTTTAAGCCACCCTGCCTGCCTTTCCATGTTCTGATAAAGATAGGCCATATAATATATGTCCTTACTGTTGTGTCATTCATCCTCTCCAGTGTGGACTTGCCAAATAAGTTGGACAGAGAATGCAATGTCATCAACTATGTTTGAATTGGGCATATGGCATGCATTTGGAAGTGCTACCATCCCCCACCATGTTCACATAAGAATTCACTATTACATGTGTTCACAGATTATGCCATTTTGGTCATTGCTCCAATATCAGGCCACCTATCATGTTCTCCTCCAGATATTGGCAATATATTTACTCTGACAACAGTCAGATGCAACTGCACAAGCAAAAAAGCAAATATGTAGCTTTCAAACATAACCCTCATATGATATATGCTTATTTCGGGCCATATGTCCTAAGATTTTGTGCAGGACAGCACCGCTAGCCATCTCGCTGCGCTGCTCGGTTTCAAAACAAAAGGGCACAAATGTGCCATATCTACAATATAATGTCCTGTCCTTGTCCCCTGTGCTGGTTCACAAATCACTGCCGTGCCCCGACGCATGGCAGTGACGCTTGTGTTTGTGCAGGAAGGGACACCCTCCTGCCCAAAAACAATCAATGGAGGCAATATCCTCCTCCTATCTGTGCAGCAGGCTTAGGCTTTTGACATATTCCCAGATTTACAAAACCTTGTAAATCTGGAAATTTGTCAAAATCCATGGGTGTTGTGTGGGAACACCCATGGAAATGCCTCCCTGATGCAGAGTAAGGCAACACAGTGATGTGCGCTGCATTGCCTAACTCCATATCTACCAGGCCATGTAAAGCCACACAAACTGTCTTGGCATGGCCTTTTAGATATGGCTCTTCAGCCTGTGCCACAGATGCATCACAAAAAGTGACGCAACAGCAGTGCAGGCTGCTGATAAATATGGACCTTTGTTTTAGGGATGCACATTGAACCTGGCATTGCACTCAACATTCTACATCACACATAATCTGTGCACTACACAATAATAATTGAGGATGATACTCACTTGTGATAACAGGGACCTTGAAGCTTTCAATCTATTCAACTGTGTATGGCTTTGGTCCACATACAAGACATAACATGAAACATTGCACTGCGATTTGTGAACACAAAAACTGTGTGCCAGTTAAGCACAGTACACATGAATAGCAATCTGCTGTGTTAGTGTTCGGTTTGTAATTATTTGAAATGCACAGTTCACATGTCTTAACCATACACTTTGTTAAAGCAGATCGTAGTAGACATACATTGGATGTGCCGGAACATGCATCTAAGGCCAGTTTGTAGTGCCAGTTGAAATACATTACTACTCCAGGATTAGCCAAGGGTAGCTGACTTTCATGGCTCTGCGCACCTAAATAACTCATATACAACACTCTGCTATGTGTTATAATTCCTGTGCCTGTCTCACATCTTTACATGTCCATAACTCAGCTTTGCACATCACACAGTGGCCATTCTTGTTCCCTAACATAGCTGACATCAGTACCTGTCAGTGCTGCATAGTACCAAGTAATTTCCATATATGTCCTGTGCATCTCAATAATGATATTTTAAAAATAAAGAACATATATGAGATACTTTCAGATGTGTCTAATGCAGCCTGTCATGCAATGTGACAAACGTATATGTGAGTGGGATCTCCTGACACAGACATCTGGACTCAGGAGTGTCAATTATGAGAAGCACTCCAGTGACTCAGCCCTCCCAGTCATGTCTATGAGGCAATACCATGCCAACCTGCATGGCTTGGCATGCAATCAGAGTTATGGAGTGAGGCAAGGCTGTGCAAAGTGCAGTGTAGTCCTATTCTACATCAAGGGGTCATACCTTTAACATTGCAATTGCTGACCAACACAACAGATATATATTTTTCTACACCTTCTCAGGATTCACTAAGCATGTGGAGCATGTAATGCCCCATCACTTGGTGCTATATACCCAGTGGAGAGATAATTAGGAGAACATCAACATCCATCTTATTTGTTTCCAGATCTGTATGTGTGCTTCATTACAATACACACATTGCAAAAGTCAAACAACTCATTTGAATGACTCTGTGCAGAAAAATGTCCCTTCCTGTGCAAGGATGGCTGGGTTTGCGCATGCTAACTCATTGTGCACCAGTGCAGGGGAAAAGGTCAGACATGCTTCATATGTGATCGATATGGCACAATCCTTCACCTTTTTTTGACAAAGGGCAGCACAGCAAGATGTTTTGCAGCGTGGCCATGTGCAATAAAATGGGATATGTGTCCCATAATTTAGTGGGGGTATGAAACTTTTGTGTATACACCTACGTTTGACAATTAGGGCCTCATTTTTTTATTGCACCAATAGCGCCGGCTGCAGGCCCATATCTACAAGGCCAAGAAAGGCACTTTGCATTGTTTGTCATGGCCTTGTTGTCAAAAGCCTACGCCTCCCCAGGGGAGGTGCATGAGAGGTGAAACAATAAGAAATACCTTATTTTTCCATGTTTTTTACTTTTTCAATGTCTGCTGTATGCAGCCATACACATAGGAAGAGGAACATGCCTTTTGTGATAGTTTATGTGCCGGAATGTGTCCCTTTCTGCACAAAAATAATCATCCCCATGGCACAGACACCCTTGCACCATGGTGCAAGGGGGCCTGCATTGGCGCATGTCAGCCCATGGTGGCCTGCACAGGAAATAATGACAGGAATGCTCCATATCTTGTAGATATGGCACATTCCTGCCCTTAACATTTTGATGCAGGGCAGTGCAGCAAGAAGGCTTGCTGCACTGCCCTTCGTCAAAATCTTGTAACTATGGCCCTTAAAGCATGAATCCAGAAAATTTTTAGGCAATTGACACACAGGTAAGTTATCACCAAATATATGTTCTTACCAACTTCACCAACTTCGATGAGAATGTAGTGCATCAGATCACTCTCATGGCTCACCACATCTGCCCAGCGATGTTTCAGTTGGTGGACCGTCCGGTCACTCTCAAACACTCATTGCATGGGCTTCTGCACCTTTTCCCACCGGTTGTTCTAGTCCTATGTGGGGTAGCCTTCCACAACTTGCTATAATGTTTGACAAGTAATGAGACACAAGCCACAGAAACCTCTAAAATTCTGGGCATTCATGTTCTTTGCCCTTCCCTTACCAGACATTGCCCTCCACCATAAGATATGACGCCCAATACGGAGTATCCCAAAAAAACATCCCACAACTACCCCTAACTACAATTAAACCCCAAAAGATAGACACCAGCAATGCAAAACACCAAACAATCAGACACACAGTTACAGTACACAATACAAAACTACAGGATCAGTACAGGGACAGCACACACTACAACAATTTCCAAAAAACTCCAACACACTCTCCAACAGAGCCACAACACAACCTCCACCAAGCATAGACATAAAGACTTAGAGGGAAAGTGAAACTAACTCCTCACTTCCTTGTTCGCAGCATGCCTAAGCCATTGCATCATTTCCTGGGTGGATGTGTCACGTTTTTATCTAATGCGTCATTTGTTCATGCATCCAATGGATACATGGCCAATGCATGGATTTTGCACAAGGCCTGACAAGGCGCCATGCGGGAATGTGTCAAATTTGCATGACACACTGGCTGTATGCAATGTATGCATTAAACAAATGCATGTTTTTTTGACACACTGGTGCAAATGTGTTGATGTTCTATTGTGTGTTGAAATGCATGTAAAGACGTTCGAGGTTAATGTGTTGCATAAGACTATTGTAGAGGATATGCTTGGTGTATATGAATGTGTAGTATGTGCGTGTTGAGTGGCCTATCTACGATCTTTTGATGCAGGGCAGCTCCACAAGCCTTCTTGCTGCGCAAAAGAAAAAGCCTGGAATGCACCATAGCTACAAGATTATGCGCATTCCTGTCCTTTTCCCCTGTGCATGCGCCATCGCAGGGACCCTTGCAACATGGTGCAAGATGTCTGTGTTGCAGGGATGATTGTTTTGGTGCAGGAAGCAACCCCTTCCTGCACAGCAACAATCATGAGATGCTTTTTCCTCTTTCTATGTGTGCTGCAAAATGAAGCATACATAGGAAAATGATTACACGAGGAGAAAGTAAGGTATTTCTTCACATTACTGCTCCCTTACACCTCCCCTGGGGAGGCAGAGGCTTTTTACGCAGGGTTACGAAACCTTGTACACCTGGAAATTCATCAAAATCTGTGGCAAAGCTCATGGCACCCCTCTGAGACAATTTGTATGGGGTCATGAAAATCCACACAAAGATTCTATGCATGGCTAATAGATATGGGCATGCACTTTGACCTGCTGGTGCATCACAAAATACGATGCACCAGCAGTGCATGGACTTTCAAATAAGCCCATAACCTATGTTGGCCATTTTTCATCATTTACAAACCACACAGTTTACAAGAGGTGCATCCTGCATTATTCTTTCAAAATGCACTAATTTTTCAAGTTGAGCTAAGGCCAGGGTTGGACCACAATTGCATTGCCATTGGAGCTGTACAGTAAAGTGTTATGCAGAGCTATATTTTAAAGACAGGTCCTTTTTGACCTGTTCATGGCACACTGAGTTCCGATTTCCTGGGCTAGCATACATCCCATTGCAGGCTAATCATTGTCCCTATGCAGTGAAGCTATGCAAGTTGAAGAGCTTGGTTTTATGTGAAGGAGAGGTCAGGAATACACCTTGATCTAGCAGAAATAGCAGTTCTGCCGGGTCTCCTTCCACAGATGCTAAGCTGGCAGACTGATACCAACGTAGGAGCCCTGCAGGATGGTGCAAGGGTTTCTGTATTGTTTTTTAACATCTGTTCATGTGGAGGAGGGACCCCCTTCATTCAGCAAAGATAACAAATGTGTTTTTTCATTATACCTATGTGAGCTGCATAATAACACACACCTGAATAGCCAATGACAATGTCCCAGGAATACTTCTCTCACGGTCACACCATCCTCTGTGATGCATTGGTAAAGTTGCAATACCTACGTGACAGGCCTTGTCTAATCAGTTATTGCCTGATTGACATGTGAGAATGCGTGACAATGGCTGTGTTCCGGAAGTGGATTGCATTTCGGAATGAAATGTGACACATTTCAGCACTGGATGCGAATGAGTAATATTGTTAACTGAGACACACACATGGGGTGTCTGTTCGTCCCTTTCCTGGCTTGTGTGCCAAGTTTTGTTCAGTTGGCTAATGGATGTGTAACAATGGTGGGTCAATGTTGCTGCAGACTGGTAGTAAATTGAGGAAGTAATGTATATTTCATGTCATTATGTTGTGAATATTGATGGATCCAGCCCCACAGGAAACTTCATTTCTTGAATGGCGTGGTGCACAGGACTCTCATTCATGCTGGTTGAGCAATGCAAAAAAGTGTGCACAGCTGTGTGTGACCTCATGGTCAGACTCTATCGCTGCTGTCAATGGCAGAAAACACAGCATGCAATCAGTCACTTGTGGGGTGAGTTCTGTGAAACCCACCTGGTTTAAGGTCTTGCGGGCCCTCAGACCAAGCAACAACTGACCATATAATTTGACTTGCCTCACAGGGCTGGGATGCGGAGTACTTGGTACTTAGCGGACCTGAGATCTTGGGGTGGCACCTTAGCAAAAGACATCTTGGAGGTTGAGATCAGCAGAGACCTTTGGATTTTGAGCAGGGAGCTGCCTTAGATCAGAAATCAAGAGGCAGTGAAGCTTTGTGAGACCTGGGTGACTTGGGAGCAGAGATGCTCCTGGCTGCCCGAAGTGATGACCAGGATTCATGGGTGCTAGCTTTACCAGGTGGACAAACGCAGGTTGAAAGGAGGTACAAAGACTGGAAAACTGAGCCACTGAGATCTGTGGTTGTGCTGTGACAATTTGTCCTTGGGCCTAGAGTTTCGAGTAAAGCAGGTAGTATTCAGACTGACCAAGAACAAGGCAAGCACACCAGTCTGAGAAATCTTTTTCCAGAGAACCAGGTGAAGGATGCATAAAGCTAAGCCTCACTGAGAGTCTGATCTGCAGTTCTGTGAAGGCTCCTGATCAGTTAATTTTCGGAAGCCACATTTTGGGACCCACTGAACAGTACTTCAGGGGTCATGGAAAATGCAGTCTGCTCCTGCTGGCATTTGGAGAGGTTCCTTTAGTCCTAGGGAGTCCTGGTGAAGGGGTCCAGTTGCAGAGGGTTTAGTTTTGGAACCAGTCTCTGATCCTGTGTGAGTCAAAGTTAAGTGGTGTGGAGAGTGGCTACCAGAGGTAAAAGTACTGTGCCTCATCTTTGTGGAGTCCTGCCTTCTCTTGGAGTTGAGTATCTTTTTGTCTCACAGCAGATCTGAGGTTCTGCTGTCATGGGTGACCCTTCATTCTAACACTTAAGGGCATAATGCGGAGTTAGGACCAGTGGCCAATGGGCATCTAGTCCAACGGCTAGCATGCCCCTGAGATGACCACATCTGAACTACCCAGGACCCACTATTCTTAAGCCTTTTCAAGCCATCCACCACGATCCACTCCAGCTGCCCCACCCTAGAGGTGTGATCAGCCTTAGGGGAGTGACCACATCCTGACCAGCTAAGCTACATTTCCCACCTGGCCACCTCAGAAGGTGCCTGGTGCAGATGGTGTCTTTGTCCTGTAGTGTTGGACAATTTTCTTTGTCTAGCAGCACAGTTCAGCCTTTAAAGCTCAGTGCCATGATGGATCAGATCACTAGCCATCCTGGCAGGGCAGAGGTGCAAACTACTTCCTGCACCGGCCTTAGTTCATACCTCTGAGAGCAGCACACACTCCTCAGCATGGGGGTAGTTGTGCTGTGCCTCCATCTGGAGATACAGTGGCAAACACTTTGGGGGTCTTGGTGGAAAACACTTGGGGGAAGCCCACCATGGCAGGAGAAAGCTGGCAACTCAGTTGGCATCCTCCAAGGTCTCCACCTGGGTAAATGCTAGGTAAACCTGGCCATGATAATTGTGCTCAGGGATAAAATAGCACAGTGTTTCATACCAAACACAAGGAAATTAATTTGGCACATCAAGGAGCTGGACATCTGGGGTCTGCCCATGTTGTTCTATGGGCCGGCAGCCACTTACAGTAGTATTCCATTTTAAATACTGACAAAGGGTCTTATATGTGTGTATAACTATGTCCACACTCATACCACAATGCACCCTGCCTCCTGGGCTTTAAGAAGCCTTCTTAAGGGGTGACTGACCTGTGCTATAGGCAGTGAGGGGACTCTCCCTGTACCTGGTGTGGGCAGAGTCAAACAGGGCAGGCATGCTGCTGGTGCAGACTGATATGGCAGCTCTGCAGGGTTTGCTTTTAATCGGGCCAAGCAGGGTGGCACAATCCGTGCTGCAGACCTAGTTACCCCTTCACCATCCCAGTCCTGGGTGCCACTGGAACCATTTACAAAGGGAATACAGGGGTGTTATTGTTCTTGCCAATTGGGGCTAACAATCAAAATACATTTTAAACAAATAAGTATCAGCACTGGGCTTGGATTATCAGGCCTTATTGTACTTTAGGAATAACAAAACACCACCCAGCAGCAAAAAGTGGGGGCTGACCATCCAAAAAGGTCACTTTACAACACTAACTTTTACACATCCCCAAAACAGACGTAACAAGGTAAATATTAATTAAACATATTTGTCTTACATATTTACATGTGTCTGGCAACATTCAGCACACAAGGCACATGCCAGGAAAACAGGCATATATGGTTTGTGTACACAAATAAGCATGTGTGACTTTGATGAAAGTTTACATCACATTGGATCAAAAAATATGTCTATTCTGCTACTCCATGTTTTCCTAGCTCAGTTTACTACAGTCAACCCGCATCCATGTGTCTTGGCTGTCAAAACACCATGCAAGACACAATTTTCACACACATGACACAGAGTTGATCGACAGCCTATTGATGTACCTTGATTTACATGATAGCTATGTGCCAAGGAAGTGCCCCGCAGGTTGATTTGACATGCCCTCATGGGTATGTTTGTGATTTGTGTGCCCCCTGAGGTCAATGTTTATATGTGCATACCCAACAAGTTCTATAGAGTCTTGTTGATCAACCACCACATCATGTCATGGTTCGCACACATGTGCAGTATGAGCCTGAGTCTAGATTGATATGTGTTTCATGTGCACAGTGCTAATTACATATCTTTAGCATCAGTTTTGTGTTGACGAGGCTAGTTTGGCCTGTAATAAAGGATTGTGATTTTTCCGAGGAAGTATCCTTTTGTCTTTGGCTGACATCACCATATGTAGAAATATTGAGAGGTATCTTGTCCTTTAGTTGTAAGAATGCATTTATAATAGTTGTTAATGCATTTATTGTCACATTCTGCCACTCTGACCTAGAAGGCATCATTGCATGGTAGTATTAGCTTGCATTGAGTCTTTTTTTCTGTGAAAGGGTTACATGATCAGACTCTTTGTGTTGTGCTTTGATTATCACACACGACATGCTGTCAGAGGAATTGACCAATTGATTTTATCTGTGTGCGACACAGGAATATTGTATGTTACATCATGCTTGATCCAGTTCCATAATTGCATAGTGGGGCTGACTTGGCAGCATTGGCAGTAGATAGTTGGTCTTGTACTGCCATGTTTTCTTGTTTACAAGTGATATGTGTTGTGATATGTCAGAATGTATTTCATTTTTACCTAGACACATTGTTGAAGCATATGTCGACCATATGGCTTAGACTGCATTACCATGCACGTGCTAATGGTCATGTTTCCAAGGGCCTTTGTAAATCAGGAACATCACTTTTAGTGACAGTCTGGTGGCACACACTGCTGGTCCATAGTTACAAGGCCATGTAAAGTCACCCATCATTGCTTTTTGTGGCCCTGTAGATATGGAATGAGTCAGCGCAGCATGAGTGCCTTCATTATCTCACCCTGCAACAGGGAGGTGTTCCATGAGTGTTACGGTGGGTGTTTCCATGGATCACCTATGGCATTTGACACATTCTCAAATTTCCAAGGTTTTGCATGCCTAAAAATAGATTAAAAGCCTCTGCCTACCCTGGTGAGGCATTAGGCAGGCACAACTAGGTAAAATACCTTTATTTGTCCCTGTTTAGTCATGTTTCAATGTGTGCTGAATTCTGCAGTACACACAGGAAGAGTAAAATCCCTCTTGTGATTGTTTTTGTGCAGGAAGGGGTCCCTTCTTGTACCAAAGCAATCATCTCCACAGTGCATGCACCCTTGCAGCTTGGTGCATATGTGTCTGCATTGGTGCATTACAGCCAACAGGGAACAAGGACAAGAATGCAGAATGTTTCTTGTAGGTAGAAAGATTGTGGTGGTGTCCTACATACGTTCTGTAAATATGGCCCTAAGTGCCTTAAATTACATCCACCAGGCTATGAGTTCACTCTACTATCTTTACTAAGTATGTGGCAGTACAAATGGGTGGCTGAACAACATGTACATAGTATTACGAGAATAATTATCTTTAAACCAATTTTTGATGGAGTCGTGTTGCCTGACATTATTTGCAATGCTACATGCCACATTATGAAGCGGAGTCCTGACTTTGACACATTACAAGATATTTTTAGTGTTCTGTATTCTCAACAGAGCTGCAGTCGCCACAACTCTCTATTTTTTTATTACGTGATGTAATCCAGGCCTGTTTGTCACACATTGCTACATACCTTTGTTACGTGCCAATGAGTTTGACTTAATGTTTGCAGTTTTTTAGCTGTACAGTACCTTTGAATTAAGAATGCTTACACATTGCAAATTGTACAAAAAAACATTTTTATTGACCCCTACTCTGGTCCACATTATTTTTGTTTGTGGCTTAATTTTTCTTAAGCCTCTTTGAAGAAATTATTTACAATCTGCTATTTTCAGCGTGAACCAGCACTTGTGGCCACATTTGGCTGTTGGCCCTCATCTTCCCCTTCATCATCTGGGTCTGCCTGCTCCACATTTCATTATCCGAGGGCACATTGGTCCACACATAGATGTGCAGAATGCAGCATACCATGATGATTTTGGAGAAGATTTGGGGAGAGTAGAGCAATCTTCCTCCAGACAAATGGAGGCACTGTAAAAGATATTTCAGAATCTGAAATGTCCTCTCAACAATGGACCGGGTCCAGCTGCGGACATTGTAGTAATTGTGCTGTGCCTCCATCTGGGGATATGCATGAGGGCTCATGACCCATGGTTGCAGCATATATCCTTGGTCAGCTGTAAAGACAGGAGCGGAATAATACGATGATGTTTATGATGTGGGCTATGCCCACAATCATTTATTTTCTGCTTTATTTCCTAATGGACTCATTAACTTTTCATTCAGTTATGGAAGTGCAATGTCATTGATTGACATATACAATGCTATGTCAATGACAAGTCACCACTCAAATGGATGTAAATTTTGCAATAGAGCTGACACTTCTGTCACATTTCATTTTTTTCTGTTTTAATTTATGTTGACATATCATGATCTCATACATGTTGGATGGATCAAAAATTGACAAATGCTGATGATGTTGTACCATTCATGCCTGCAGTATTTGTCAATGTAGATGTGACAGTAGTACTCACTGTTATACATGAGTTACTGTCATGGAGGTTTTCTAAATGCATGCTATCATGCTACATGACAGTACCAAACATGAGATATTTTTGAGTTTTGCAGCACTATGCAATGCAACTGTGAGACTCTCAACACCACCCAGCCTCACCTATTGAGGACAGCTTTGCTGATTTTTTTTGTATAAGATGCATTGCTGTGTGTTTGCCACCAGAATGTGCAGAGAATGGACAGCAATGCAACTAGAAATGCAAAATGTAGACATGGTGAATGCATGGTTGCCTGAGTAGGAACTAATCTTGGTGTAAAAGGAACTACCTTGCTGCACAATGGGAATCCTTGTCTGACATTTGGATTTGGTATTTGGATCACAATGTTAATCAGACATAGGATAGCAGGTGAGACAAAAGAGCTACTTTGCCAGGGTGCACATGGGCTGGGTATGATACATTTACTTTCCCTCGTATTTTTTCTGAGGTATTAGTTATTTAACATGGCCCATGATCATGGAAGTTACTTGGGGATACACAGATAGCAAAAATGGAGGCCCTTCCTTGCACACAATATTCTTACACAGCACTTTAGATGTCGGCTTAGATTTGTAAGCGGCCTGTGCCACCTTTTGTGATGCACTGGCAGCTCAGACTACACACCCATATCTACAAGACCACACAACACCACTTTGGGTGGCTTTATATGGCCTTGTAGATATGGAGTAAGGCAAAGCAGCGCAAGTCACTGCATTGCCCTACTTTGCACCAGGAAGGTACTTCCAGGAGTGTTGCCTGAATATTCCCACGCAACACCCATGAATTTTGACGCATTCCCAGATTTACAAGGTTTCATAAACCTGGGAATGCATCAAAAGCCTACGCCACCCCAAGGGTGGCATGAGAGTGGCACAACGAGGAGAAATAACACAATTTTGCCCCACTTTCACCTCTTCCTACGTATGCTGCATTCTGCAGCACACATAGAATGAGGATATCACCTCAATTGATTGTTTTTATATAGGAAGGTATCCTTTCCTGCGCAAAAACAATCATCCCCACAACCCAGCCACCCTTGCACCATGGTGTGAAGGTGCCTGCATTTATGCACGGCAGCAATTGTTGCACCAGTACAGGAGAAGAGGACAGAAATGTGCTGTATCTTCTAGATACAGTGCATTTCAGCCCTTCCCTGGAGGCAAAGGGCGGTACAGCAAGGCACTTTCTTTACCACCCTGCACCATGGGCCTTGTAAATATGGCCCACAGTTGCAATGCTGAGGATCTGTCCAACATTTGGAAGTCCACACTGGGCATCGTTTCCAGGTTGTTACCATAGGGCAGCACAGAGAGTCACTTAGCTGCACTGCCCTGCATTACCTGAAAAGATTGTGTGTGTCATTTGAACGTCATACAGCACATTTGTGTTTCTTCTGCATGCACATTATCACAGATTGGTGAATGGTGAGAACACATGCCCCCTTGCATCATGGTACAGGTGTGTCTGCATTTAAGACTCACTTGTTATAATGCCATTGAATATCATGGATAAACAAGGATCGCACATGACACTTTGTATGTGTGCTGCAGGATGCAGCACACATGTGAAGAGTAATTTGGGATACAAATAAAAATAGGCTGTCCTTATTATACCTCATCTGGAAAGACATACATATATGGGAATATTGTGCAGATCACCATGCCTTTGCACATCTAGAAATGTACCAGATGCATTAGTGTTGCACGGATAGCCTCAAAATGAGGCCCTTGTGACACATCCTTGATGCAGAGTAAGGTAATGCACCACTTTGCACTACCTTGCATTTGCAGTGGTGTACCAAATCTTGAGCCTCCCCCTGCAAAATAAATGAAGGGGGCTACCCACACAGGGGTGGCTTTAGTGCTGGTGGAAACTGGTGTAGCAGTCTTTTTTGGACCCCACCAACCTCCTTCTCCCCAAATTCCCTGAGTACCACTCTCCAACAGTGCTCCTTACCTCTCCATAGCTCCTCTCTGACATACATTTATATTTCTTTTTTGAAGCACTACTCATAGTTCACTCACAGTTTTGTGAGCAGTGTGGTACACGTTCTTTGAAGCAGGCACATTGAATAAAAACTGCTGCTACAAAAAATTCAGAGCTCTCATAAGCAGTAACATCTATCACCAGAGCTATCTTGACATTTTTGTTGGTGTCTGAAAACTGGTGGATGCACAAACAAGATCATTGCATCTAAACCCATTATTTTTTTGCAATACAGTGCCCACACCAAAGTTAGTTCACTGGTCGCACAAGCCCTGCCCCCATGCTCCAACTCAGTCAGGAACTATTAGGCCAGGGCCCCATGCACAGTACCTATGAAGCCCCCTGGAGCTCTGGGACTCCCTGCACCGCAGGATCTGCAAGGGCTATTGTTACTCCACTGTGCCTATGTTCATATATTTGAGGCCATGGCAAGGCACGCAGAGTGACTTTTCATGGCCTCATATGTATGATTGGAATACCATATCTCAGCAGAGCATAATGGAAATGGACACCCCAGCAGTACGGTCTTCTTGTACATGAGACCACAGTAGTTTTCAAGGTCTGTACATGTGTGAGTTATAGGGTCACATTGCACATGCACCATTTGTCATTTGGCAAGTATGAGACACACATCTGCTACATATGCACTGCTTCATTCATCCAAACCAAATATGTCTAAATTGAGCAACATGATTTAATTTCATGAGATTGGTAATGTGTCCTAGATGTACTTACCAACCAGTAGGCCATTCCCATATGTACCATTCTGGAAGTGCTCAATGATGATGAAGCGCCTGAAGATGTAGGCATCATGAGCGCTCCCCAGGTACTTTGCAGGCGCATTGATGAACAGTCCCAGATGGCCCATGATTCCCTGCACATTTATTGAATATGTGTGCTTCTGATTGTGGTACAGGTGGGCAGTAGCTACAGGAGGAAGCAGTTGCACATGTGTGCAGTCCATTGCCCCCATTACATGTGGAAAACCAACAATGGCATAGAAGGCCTGCTTGTTTTCCAGTTGTTTTTGGTGTGTGTTGGGGAACATGAGGTACTGGGGTGTGAGGCTTATGATGACATCCACGACAGAGGGGAGGAATGCTGAAAATGATGGCTGCGATATTCCTGACACTCTGGTTGTGGTGGTTTAGAATGAGCCAAACGCCAGTATGTGCAATACAGGGATCAGCTTGGCCTGCAGAAGGATGTTGGTACACCTCTGGGATGTTGTCTGCAGCCTTTGTGCAATCTGGTGCAGGAGCTGGACAACATACTCCATCTTGAGCCTGAAGTAGGTTATGACTTCCTCCTCCATAAGGTCACTGTGGGTAGTCCTTTGCCAGGAGATCCACCCCCTTCTCCTGCGCTCCCTCTGTGTTGGTGGAGGTGGTGGTGGCCATCTTTGTTTTGGTGCCCAAGCTGGGGAAGTAGTAGCTCCATGGTCTGATTGAGCTTGCCAGAGTGCTTTGTGCATGCTCTGCTAATCTATTAGTGCCCATGCAACATGTTTACACCAAGGTTTCTGATGCGCCAATGTTTCTGATGCGCAGGAACTTTGATGCATTTTGAATTCTGTGCATAATTTTCTTGCAATGCAACACTTTCCAAAATTTTGTTAATATTTGGGCACCAGTTCTGCTTTGGTTTGTAAGTGGGTACGTCTATTTTGAATATGATCAACTTAACCTGATGCAACTGGTTGTTGTGCAGGTTAAAAATTATGCACGGTAATAAACGTGACTTTTAGAAATGGTGTCTTTGTTTGGCAGTCAGGTTACCCTCTGTGCAAGCAAGGACCCTCCCTCTAGTCAGGGTAAGTCACACACGATCCAAATTATCTTGTGCCCACCCTCTGGTAGCTTGGCACTGAGCAGTCAGCTTAACTTAGAAAGCAATGTGTAAAGTATTGGTGCAATATATCATGCAAAAACACAGTAGAACACCACAAAAATACACCTCGCAGTGTTTAGAAAAATATATAATATTTATCTGGCAAGAAGCATGTCAAGAACGATCAAGATGCAATAAGTATACATTGAAATATCACTGTACTGTAGAAATTATATAAAGTGTCTTTAGTCTTTAAAAATCAACAAATGTATCTTGCAAGCCCAAAGTACCTGGTTTGCGTTCACATTGTCCGCAAGGAACCGCAGAGGAGGAGATGCGTGGAAAACGGGGAGGTGTGTGTCGATTTTTCTGGCACACACAGCCGATGTGTTGTTGATTTTCCATGCAGAGAAGGCTTTGCATCAGTTTCCGGGGCACAGATCTCTTTGGGTTGCAGGGTTTTCGGACGCCCTGGGGATGATGCGTTGAAATCTGGCACTTGCAGGGTGAAGTCACAGGAGCTGCATCAATTCAGTGCACGATGAGTGGAAATTTCTGTCACATGGCAGGCACTGCATCGATTCCTCTCAGAAAATTGGGATGCGTCTTTCTGGGTCGGCTTTGCGGCGATCCAGTGGGCCATGCGTCAAATTTCCGGTCGTAACGCTGGCGAGGCATCTATCTCCTCATGCGTTGTTCTGGTTTGCCATGCAGTGAAATTTTCACAGCGATGCAGGCTGTACATCGTTTCTTGCAGGCTGTGTGTCGATTTTTGCTGCTCAAGGAGTTCTTTGCAGAGGTGAAGTCTTTTTGGTCCTGAGACTTCAAGGAACAGGAGGCAAGCTCTATCCAAGCCCTTGAAGAGCACTTCTCAGCACAGCCAGAGAGCAGCAAGGCAGCAGGGCAACAGCAAGGCAGCAGTCCTTCTTATGTGGTTCATTGTGTAGTTCATTGTACATACGCTTCTATGAGGCTGAACAAGTCTCTTCCTCTTTTTACAATACTTTCAGAGTCTCTAAAGCAATGTCTAAACTCAAAAACAATCAACTTGACTAAAAGGCTTCTTTGTGTTCTGGCGTAATCTCTTGCCAATTATAGTTTTGATGAACTTGCTCTATTTCCGATCTCCTAATTCTCAGGAGAGAGACTTGTTACAGGAAATACATATTTTCTTAATGTCTGTTTAGTGGTATGGTGGAATCCCACCCAAATGATAAATGACACTATTTCTTATTGTCATAAATTATTTAACAGACAGAGCTCTGTTTTGTTTCATTTAAGGAATTTATCGTTCTTTACATTGAAATGAAGTTACTTGCTTGAAAATTTCAGGAGAACCCAAGCTGGGTTCTCCTGAAAGGTATTTTACCTTTCTTATTTTCTCTCTTTTACAGGAAATACGGGATCATAGGCAGAAGAAGAAAAAGGAGAGCCTGGACTCTGCAGGAAGCTGACTGGAACTCGACTGGAGGTTGTCCGGAGGACGAGAAATGTTGGACCTTACCTGAAACCTGGTCAGAGAACGAGGAACATTGGAACTCAATTGTAAGCAGGCTGGAGGACAAGGAGCTTGACTTGCACTGGAACTCTACTGGAAGCAGGCTGGAGGACAAGGAATGTGACTTGACTGGAAACAGGTGAGCAGAGCAATAGGTACGAAGCCAAGCAAGGCCTCAGACTCACAAGCATCCTTAAATAAGCAAATGTGCACATGTTCTTTTTGGCAGTTGATTGCTTGTTAAGGAAATGAGCAATTATCATCCTGATTGTGGCACATGTTTAATACAGATCACTTGTGAAGAGCACATGTTTTGGCAGTTACAGTTGGAGCAGGTGGAAAGGCAGTTGGTTGCTTGGTAAGGAAATGAGCAATTATCCTCCTGAGTAAGGCACATGTTTAATATAGATTACATTGTGAAGAGCACATTTTTTGGCAGTTATAATTGGAGCAGATGGAATACAATGTGCATAATCAACAAGCAATGGTTATAATAAATGAAACATTTAACAAGCATTGGTTATTGCAAATGCAATATTCAAAGATGTAATGAATATACGCAAATAAGTTCTACTGTTTCATGCAACAGCATCATACTGTAATCAAGCTCTTGGATGTGCTAGCGTACTCACAACAATATCTCAGGAACAGAACCAAATATTTTAATACATGAGGATCCTTCCTGTGCCTCATGAAGGTTAGATTCAATTTTGTGCAAAAGTAAATATGATTTTATATGCCTAAATGTTTTTCTGGGAAACAGTAGTTAAGCAATTGAAGGTTGTTTCAACTATTCAATTGAATTCCTTTGAAACCTTTTCTGTTTAACATGGCTTTCCAAAACAAAAAATCTTCAATACGTTGCATGAGTTCTGACCATGCAGTCCTGGTTGTAGTAACAAAGTATGTTGAAATAAGTATGCTGTGGACCAGGAGTAAATTATGCTCAATAACTACAATCTGGTCGGCACCATCTGAAAACACTGTAGGAGATCTGATGACTCTTTTTATCCAGCACCGAGACTTTGAATGCACCTCTAGTCCTTCCTTCCCTTGATTGCATGCAAAGCCTGCAATTTTGGAGTACTACCCTCCCACAACTGTCAGTTGGTTACTGGTAGCTGTAGGCCATAGGTTATGAAATTTCTTAGGTCAGCACAGAATTTGCAGGCGTAAGTATTAAATAAGAGGACTACAAACTCAGAACAGCAATTGCATATATTCTAAAGTGTCCTCTGTGGGATTATGGAGACTCTCTTAAAAGTCTGAAGTCTATGCAATGTCATAGAGGAATGTCTACAATTAATTGATTTTAGACTTTTTCCTGAATCTTTGTGTATAAAGCCCATAGACCCACTTTAATCAGGACTATATCAGTTTGTGTCTATTCGAAAAACACTACCCATCCTGAAATTACTACCCCTATACATATAAATCAATCAAACTTGTTTCCAGTCTAACATGTGGTGAGGAGGTTTCCAAATACAGCTGGTTCTAGGGTGAAGAACTATTAAGCTCAGGGTGCCCATAAAAGCTGCAAATATTGAACCAGTGTGATTGGCAATTTCCAAAAGGGAATGGTAATTTGCACAGAACAACAAAATCATATTCTGTCACTGTACACAAGTATGTTAATAATAACTTGTTTTTTACACAATACTTCATGTCACAGTGTTTGCCACTTAGAGTTGCTGTAAATAGTAAGAACTACTATTCCTCCCCCAAAAGCATGAAAGGCTAAGATGGACTTGCCAGGATTCGAAACTCATAACAAATAATATGCAGATGTCAGCAGAAAGCATGTGCATCTCCTTCCCATCCCCCCTACAAGTATCAATACTCAGACTGTTGTATGCTTTTTTAAATACAGACTGCCTTCCATTTAGATCCAATGAGAACTTCATAAAATGTGTACTATGATGAAAAATGCAATTTGAGTTTCTGCACTAATTATATCTGAATGTATGTGTGCACGTTGATAATTAGATGTATAAATCACAGACGTGGCTGAAACTGTGTATATCAGTTATAGACAGCTTGCAATCCAGTTCTCTAGGTCTCTCAATGCGATGGCTCTGCCCTTGTTTCAATGGGGGAGAGGCATCTCCTTTTTCTGGTGGCAGTTCACATGAGTAGGGTGGACAATGGGGTAGCAGATGCCCTCAGTTGTTTTGTTCCCTCCCTTTGAGGAGCTGTCTCTCACCTGGGAGGTCTTTCTTCAGGTGTGAAGACATTTTGGTGTGCCTTTCCTGGACCTATTTGCTTCCCGGCTCAGGTTCCCAGGTTGTGGCTCGCACCCAGCAGGTCAGTGCCTGAGGCATGGATGCCCTCACAATTCACTGGACAAAATACCTGTTCCATTCTTTTTCTCCGATTGCTCTCATTCCCAGGCTCCTCGTTTGTTTGAGGGTGGAGCCCAGAGTGGTGGTGTTGGTGCCATTTTTGCCACGTTGCTCTTGGTTTCACAGTCTCAAACTCATAGCAGTTCAGGGTCCTTGGATTATTCATTGCTCCCCTTGTCCTGTGCGGTCAGCTCCTTCTCTGGCTCTCTCAAGGCTGTGTCTCTCAGTCAGGAAGTTGAGAGGAGAGTGTTGCAGCACCGGGGGATTCCTTGCCACTTTGCTATCCAGCAATCCTGTAGGCCTTCCCCTTTGAAGTCTTATGTGAGGCATTGGGGTAGTTTCCTTTATTGGTGTGGGTCTCTTCAGTTGTTTCCCCTGAAGTGTTACTTGACAGATATGCTGCATGTCTTGTGGGACAGTTTTGAGAAGTGCTTGGCCGTATCTACCTTGCGGGCCCAGTGTGCATCGATTAAGGCATTAATCGATTAAGGCATTTGGTGGCAAGGTTGTTTCGTAGCTTCTCTCTTTCCTGCCCATTGGTGAAACCCATGTTTCCATTTTCAGAATTCACTATGTCATTGAAGGCTCTGGTGTTGGCTTCTTTTGAGCCTTTGGAGTTGGCTGACATTAAGGGCCGTATTTACACTTTTTGGCGCACAACTGCGCCAACGCAGTTGTGCGTCGAAAACTTTAACGCCGGCTAACACCATTCCAAAGCGCCATGCGGGCGCCTTATTTATGGAATGACGTTAGCCGGCGGAGCTGGCTGGTGTGCGTAAAAAAAAATGACTTACACCAGGCAGCGCCGGCGTAGGGGAAAATGGAGCTTGGGCGCCAAAAAATGGGGCAAGTCAGGCTGAGGCAAAATTTTTGCCTCAACCCGATTAGCGCCATTTATTTAGACTCCCAACCCCATTGAAATGACTCCTGTCTTAGCAAAGACAGGAGTCATGCCCCCTTGCCCAATGGCCATGCCCAGGGGACTTATGTCCCCTGGGCATGGTCATTGGGCATAGAGGCATGTAGGGGGGCACAAATCAGGCCCCCCTATGCCACCCAAAAAAAATAAAATAATAATACTTACCTGAACTTACCTTAAGTTCCCGGGGATGGGTCCCTCCATCCTTGGGCGTCCTCCTGGGGTGGGCAAGGTAGGCAGGGGGTGTCCCTGGGGACTTGGGAGGGCACCTCTGGGCTCCTTCCGAGCCCACAGGTCCCTTAACGCCTGCCCTGACCAGGCGTTAAAAAATGACGCTAAAGCGGCTGGACATCATTTTGTTTGACCCGCCCACTCCCGGGCGTCATTTTTGCCCGGGAGTGTAAATACGGCGCACATGCCTCAGAGTCATTTTTTAGACGGGAACGCCTACCTTGCATATCATTAACGCAAGGAAGGTTTCCACGCTAAAAAATGACGCAAACTCCAAGATCTTTGGCGCTAGACAGGTCTAACGCCAAAGTATAAATATGGAGTTAGTTTTGCGTCGGATTTGCGTTAAAAAAAACGACGCAAATCCGGCGCAAACAGAGTATAAATATGCCCCTAGGTTTGTCACATTCAAGGTGGTGTTCTTGGTGACTATCATTATTTGTCTCTTTTGGGGATTCCTCCCAAGGGGATAAGGCTTCCTCTTTGTCCAATAGTAGTGGATCAAGCAGCTGATTAAGTTGTGCTATTCTTTGCCTGGGGTTTCACCTCCTGTGGGAGTGCAAGGCTGCACCACTAGAGAGATGGTGACTTCCTTGGCTGAGTTGTGGGTGTGTCCATTTCTGAGATTTGTCTGACTGCTACCTGGGCGTCCTCCAATACCTTTGCAAAACATTATGACCGCCAGAATGCGTTGGGGGATGATAAGAATTTTGGGACATTAGTGTTGCAGGCAGTGAGCTCCTGACTTGGTTTTTGTTTTTTCTCTTGGCTTGTGTTGGTAAATAACTTTTGAGTGGTGGTGTATGGTGTTGTATACTTTAGTGCGGTCGTTTTTTATATGAATGCAGGGTTCCAGGCTTGGGTATTCTCCATTAGCATTGAATGGGACCAGGACACAAGGGACTTGGGGGTAATGTCCTATTACTTGCCAGTAATCTTCATTACTCCTGGTCCTATTGTCCTCGTCCCATTCATTACACCCACCATCCCCTCCCCGAACAACCGGTCTTCATATTGGGGCTTTGGTAGTTCAGAATGAATGCTGGGTAAGTATGTGTTAGGTACTCCCGGCAGGAGGGGGTGGGAGAGGGGTTCCAGCATTCCTTTTGTTGTTTTTTTCTGTTGTGCAGAAAGCATGTATCTCCATTAGTGATGAATGGGATGAGGACAACGGGACCAGGAGTAATGAAGATTACCAGTAAGTAATAGGACATTATTTGTGGATTTACTGTATAACTTTTGATGCGATGTGCCGGGAAACTCAAGTGTCGGCCTCTTTAGGATTAAAATGAGACTCAAATGAGGTCTTAACTGGTAGTGTTAATGGCGTGTGCAGTCAAGTCAGTGCGACATTAATAAACCAGGCACACAGCTCCTCTCTCTACCTGTGCATAGGTTTTATGATACAACTGTAGGTGGTAGGTGGCGGTAATATAGGACCCGATGCACAGAGACCCAATTAAAAATTAGGATGTACAATTTACATACTGACTGGTTTGTAAATGCATCTGATATTTGTGAGGTGACCTACAATAGGTCGCATTGCAAGTTGTATATTTGGAACCACTCACACATTGACTTCTCTATATAATATTAATTACACAGGTTGCATTTTGCAACTGTTAGACTTGACAGCCTTAGGTTGGTCATCCCCCAACTTTTTGCCTGCCTCCTTCCACTTTTCAAACACTAATTTTGCTGGTTTTAGGACTCTGCGCACTTTACCACTGCTAACCAGTGCTAAAGTGCATATGCTCTCTCCCTACAAACATGGTAACATTGGCTCGTACTCAAATGGCATATTTTATTTACTTGTAGGACCCTAGTAAAGTGCACTACATGTGCCCCGAGCCTGTAAATTGAATGCTACTTGTGGGCCTGCAGCACTGGTTGTTCCACCCACATAAGTAGCCCCCGAACCATGTCTTAGGCCAGCAATTACAATACCTGTGTGTGCAGTTTCACTGCCACCTCGACTTGGCATTTAAAAGAACCTGCCAAGCCCAAAACTCCCCTTTTGCTACATATAGGTCACCACTAAGGTAGGCCCTAGGTAACCCATAGAGCAAGGTGCTATGTAGGTAAAAGGCAGGACAGGTACATGTGTGTCTATATGTCCTGGCAGGTGAAAACTCCTAAGTTCATTTTTACACTACAGTGAGGCCTGCTGCTTTCACAGGATAGCATTAGGGATACCCTCACTTACGGTTTGAGTGATATATTCTGATCAGAAAGGGGTAATCAGGTCATATTTAGTATGGCTTTTATATTACTATTTTAGAAATGCCATTTTGAGAAAGTGAGCATTTCTCTGCACTTAAAATCCATCTGTGCATTACAGCCTGTCTCTAATCAACGTCTGGGTTGGGCTGGTTGACAGCTTCTTTGTGCATTTTACCCAGAGAACCACAAACACAGGATACTCAGTCACACCTGCACTCATCATCATCCTGAATGGGTCTTCGAGGGCTGGGAGGGTGGAGGCCCTAAAACTTACATTTCAAATGCTAGTGGCCTGCCCTCACACAATAGACTGCCAAACCCCCTACTGGGACCCTGGCAGACAGACCTGTACTGAAAGGGGAACTTGTGCACTTCAAAACAACTCTTTGAAGTCTCCACCCACTTCAAAGGCATTTGTGGGTATATAAACTGGGTCTCCGACCCCACCAACTCAGACACTTTTGGACCTGAACCTGCAACCTGTTAAGAGGAACTGCCTGGCTGCCCAAAGGACTCAGCTGGACTGCTTTGCTGAGAAGGACTGCTGCCCTGCTGCCCTCTTACTTTGCTCGAAAGTGCTCTCCAAGGGCTTGGATTGAGCTTGCCTCCTGTTTTCTGACTTCTTAGGGCCAAAAAGACTTCAGCCCATATTTATACTTTTTGACGCACAACTGCGTCAACGCAGTTGTGTGTCAAAAATTTTACCGCCGGCTAACGCCATTCCAACGTGCCATGCGGGCGCCTTATTTATGGAATGACGTTAGCCGGCGCTGCGGACTGGTGTGCGTAAAAAAAAAAGACTCACACCAGGCAGCGCCGGCGTATGGGAAAATGGGGGTTGTGCGTCAAAAAATGGGGCAAGTCAGGTCTGAGGCAAAATTCAGGCCTCAAACCGGATTTGCGCCATTTTTTTTTACGCCCAACCTCCATTGACATGACTCCTGTCTTAGCAAAGACAGGAGTCATGCCCCCTTGCCCAATGGCCATGCCCAGGGGACTTATGTCCCCTGGGCATGGTCATTGGGCATAGTGGCATGTAGGGGGGCCCAAATCAGGCCCCCCTATGCCACAAAAAAAATCAGAAAAAAATACTTACCCGAACTTACCTTTACTTCCCTGAGATGGGTCCATCAATCCTTGGGTGTCCTACAGGGGTGGGCAAGGGTGGCAGGGGGTTTCCCTGGGGGCAGGGGAGGGCACCTCTGGGCTCCTTCCGAGCCCACAGGTCCCTTAACGCCTGCCCTGACCCAGGCGTTAAAAAACGGCACCCATCAGGCTGTGCGTCGTTTTTTAAGGCCCACCCCCTCCTGTGCGTCAAAATGACATCAGAGTATAAATATGGGGCACAGGCCTTAAAGTCATTTTTTGGACGGGAACGCCTACCCTGCATATCATTAACGCAGGGCGGGTTGCCGCATCCAGAAAATGACGCACACAGCGGAATTTTGTCATCCGCAGGCTCGGGCGTCAAAGTTTAAATACGGGGCAACGTTTGCACTGTTTGTGCATCAAATTTTTGATGCACAATCGGCGCAAACGGAGTATAAATATGCCCCGCCATCTCTTCTAGGAACTCCTTGTGCTCTGAAAATGGATGTACAGCCTGCCAGAAACGATGCACAGCCGTGGTGAGACCGAGAAATTGCCGCACAGCATAACCAGAATGACACAGCCCGACTTCTCATGTAAAGAAGCGAAGGAGTGCCTGCCTTGTGTCCAGAAATTTGATGCACAGCCCTACTGGATTGAGGCACAGCTGAATCTCAACAACGCAGCCTGATTTCCAGAGTGAATAATCAATGCAGCTCCTGCTGTGCGACAGAAAATTCAACACATCGCCTACCAGATCAATGCAACGCCTGTGACTTCATCCTGCACACCCAGGATTTCCATGCATAGTCCCTTGGCATCAAAAAGATCCCCGCATCGCAGTGAGGAGCCAAGACTGCGCACCGGAATTCGACGCAGAGCCCCTTGCAGCATGGAAAGAAACAACGCATCATCTGTGACGTGCCAGAAATTCTGTCGCACAACCTATTTTTCCACGCATCTCCTGCGTGTTACTTTTGTTGCAAACCAGGTAACTGTTGATTTCTAAGGTTTAAGATTTTTTATTAATCTTACAAAAGTGATATCTCAACTTGTGGCTATTGAATCTTGATCGTTTTGACATTAATTTAACTAGATAAATATCATATATTTTTCTAAACCTGTGTGGTGTATTTTTGTGGTGTTTTCACTGTGTTACTGTATGATGTATTGCACAAATACTTTACACATTGCCTTCTAAGTTAAGGCTGACTGCTCAGTGCCAAGCTACCAGAGGGTGGCCACAGGATAATTTGGACTGTGTGTGACTAACCCTGACTAGAATTGTGGTCCCTATTTGGACAAGGGAGTATACCTCTGCCAACTAGAGACCCCATTTCTAAATTTCTAACAGCAACTGTCTGTGAAATTCTGCAAATGCAGGGATGGAGGCCTGTAAGGCTCAACAAATCACCATATTTGCATTTGCTTTCACTAATTGGAAACATATTTTTAAAAGGAGCACGTGCGGTTTAAAAGAAAAGGTTTCTGGAGAGCAGGCAATGATTACATGGACTATAGTCTACTTCCCTGAGGGTGATCCACACAGTTCCCTAAAGGGCAGTTTAAACTTCGAAATTCAGAAACCACACGCTTTCATGTGTTGGTATCAATGGTTTGCAACTGCACTTGTGATAGCAAAGCAGTGAAACATTCAATTCCAACCCCCATATAGGATGGAACACACCTTTAATTAGGCTTTCTATTTGTAATGAGTTACCAAAACCCCTTTTACAAATCAGAAAGACTTTGATGACTTGAAGGGGGATAAATGAACGGCCTGAATCATCCACTTAAGTGCCTTTCCAGTTCCCTTTCTTAGATTAGGGTATAAGGGTCAGGGGTGCAGATGAGCGTATCCAGGCACCATGCCAAATGATGCTGCTGTGCAGTCTGATCCCTTTACCAATGGCAAATGCACTACAGAGGTCTTCCCCGGGGCATTAAACGAGAGGATATTCGATATTTTGTGTTGGGTCCATTTCTCTGCATGTGAGGGAATCTCTTTAACTGGTACATGCTATTTGCACAATCTTTGAAAGGAATTCTGACACACAACCCTTTTAACTAGAAATACTGGTTATTTTCTTCCTGCTCTTTCTTTTGGGTAGTAATGAAATTAAGGAAGGACGTATTAACAAAGTATTAACAAGTTCTCATCTCCTATCATACGGTCTGTTTGTGTGTGTTACTGCTAAACCTTGGCAACATTATTCCAAATCAGAAACACTTAGGGCCTCATTTAGTAGGAAAACAATATTGCTCTGCCAAGCTGTGTCATTTCCAAAATGCAGGATGCGTCGTAGTCACAAGAATACAACGTATGGAGCATCCCTGTGTTTTCCCCTGTGTCGGCGCTAAAGCAAATGCCTATAGCCAACGCAGCCATCCTTATGCCATGGCGAAAGGATGCCTGCATTGGTGGGGCGATTGTTTATGTGCAGGTAGGTACACCTTCCTGCACATAAACAATTATTAATGGCAAATTTGCAGCACACACAGAAAGAGCGAAAAAAGAAGAGAAATATAAGCCTCCTCATTGCACCCTGCTAACGCCACCCCTGGGGCTCGTAAATCTGGGGCAGCATCAAAATGCAATGGGTGTTGCTGTGGGACACCCACAGCAACACCTATTGCACACCCCTTCTAAGCAAATTGCTGTATGTGAAGAGGCCATATTTACAAGGTGTTGTTAAACCACAAAAAGTGGCTTAATGCCACCTTCTAAATATGGTGCAGTGCATTGCGCCTCCGGAGCGTCACTAAAAGTGAAGTTCCGGTGGTGCTGGGGGGCTCTTAAATATGCTCCTAGGTGTTTAGTACAAAATATCAACCATGAGAAATTGACTTCTATCGAAGATCATAGTTTAATGAATTTCATGGGCAAATGTCCTGTGAAAATATTAATGTAACTTTTAGAGCTCATTCTCACACCAAAAAATAATTTTGCACCAAAGAGAAAAAAAAATGATGGATGTAAATCCACAGTCAATCTGAACCACTACTTGCACAATACACCCATTTCGGTTTGTCGATGCATGGGAAATATAATGAACATTAGTCTTGGTTTCTGCCAAATAGGAGGCCCCAACCAAGTTTCATAGATCAAGACCCATTAATGTGACAACACAAAAAAACTCAGGTGTCATCAGACCTCATTAACAAAGTGTAGCTTTAGTCCTGTCACAACGTCCTTGGGACATAAGGCAACCTTGAGTGCTTAGGCCCAGATCTAGTAAGATTTTGCGTTGATTTGTGTCCCTTTTGTGTTGCAGCCCAATGCAAAATCTTTTTTTATCATTTACTAAGTCATGCAAAGTTGATTTGTGTTGCTTTACATTGTTTAGTAAATACAAAGTAAAGCAAGGCATCCCATAACACTGCCTTGCGTTACTTTGAGTTGGATAGGCATTACATGGCTAGAGCATGGGCATTCCTGTGCATCCCACCATGTATTTTTACACAAACCCAGATTTGCAAAGACTTCTAAACTTGAGTTTTGTGCCAAAATGGTGTGCATACCTGACATAGGAGTATCAAGGAGGAAGATTTGCTTTTCTCCTTGCTGCTTCCTCTTTTCATGTGAACATTTTCAGCACACAAAGAAAGGGGAATATGGCTCTTAGGGTTGTTCTCGAGCAGGAAGGTATCTCTTTTTGCACGAAAGTAATCCTGCCTGAAGTAAGGGTGCCTGCTATGGCGCTAGGCAGTACACAGTGTGCCAGCACTACGAGAGAGCGGACGTCTTCCATATCTAGGTAGATAAGACACATTTCTGCCCTCTCCATTTCATACAACGCAATGCAGCTAGTTGCCTAGCTGTATTACTTTGCATGAAATATTAGTAAATCTGCCCCTCTGTGTGTCCCAATTAGACAACATAAAGTGATGCATGGAAATGTTTAAATTAATCTGACATGGTGGTATTTGCTCTGCGGACCCTCCCTTTCATCATTTTCACAGACAGGGATTAAACCTATCCGTAAAAGGTCATTTACCAGCTCTAAAAGAGACACTGGAGGCCGCATTGCAGTATTATCAACCAACAACCTCCCGGAGAGCCAAATGAAGCTTAATGTCAGTGGGTCATGTAAAAACCATTTCCCTTACTCCCCAAATCAGCTTGTGCTCTTACATTTCTCTTTCATCTGCTTGAGAGAAATGCCAGCTACTGATTACAATGCCTTTGACTGGGAAAATAACTTTCGTTTTCGGGTTACATTTCTATTCACTTCACTTCCTGGCACATGGGTTGTCAAACCTACTATTTGGAGGATGGTAACAAGGTAAATTAAGGATGAAACTAAAACGCAAATCAGATTCAATCTCGCCAGCACTCCAAGACCTCTAATTGTGTTTTTTTAAGTTCATAATTATGTTCTCTCACATTTACCAGTCTTTCTGGAAGCGAGTTCTTTAGCAGTCACTCTGCATGCTGCATTCCAAAAATAGGAAAAGGAGACAGGAAAAAAGCAGGATTAGTGAAAAGAGTTGTCTTCAATACCACACAAAACTCCATTTTGAAGTCTATTAGGTTGAGTGTTGTCAATGGCTGAACATGATCAAATATTCATTCAAAGCAGAACTCGTTGGTGTTTGTATTGGTGACATACTAAGTGTTTATAAGAATAAATGTGCCTTGTGCAGCATTAGATGGGAATTCTAAGCAAATAATATAATTATTCTCCCTCCCACAAACACGGACTTACTGCACTTATTGCAGGATGAGGGTCTTAAAGTTAATTATTTTTTGGGTCACAGATCAAGAAATCAGAAGCGACAATATGTTTCTATTGCATAAATTCTAAGCTCCTGGCATTGAGGATTTGAAATGTGTCATGCAGGGTCCATGAGACACCTCAGGCTCACTCTAAGAAGTGCAGCCACAGGCAGCACCTCCTATGAGGGAGGAGGGTCTGAACGCCTCCTAAAGAGGCTCTGAGAGCAGGAACACTCAAAAGTAGGCTTTCTTTTACCTGTGAATGCTTCCACTACAGGAACGAGCATATGCATATATGGGCTTTGGATTATGCCTTGGTTTTTGTCCATAAACTTGATGTCAGATATTCATCACCCTGTCCTTTGGGAGGGAGATTGAAGGATATGAAGGATGTTCTACTACCGTTCCTAATGTATGCTGTAATGAAAAATGCCATCTCCTCATGTATTGTTTAGGCTACCTCTTCAGCGAGTTTGGCATCCCAAATTGAAGTACTGTGTCAGCTCTGTTGCCCTTGTGCTAACAGCACATGGGCTGAACACCCTGCCCCCAATGGCGTAACTTTAGCCCCTACAGCCCCTGCTGTGATGGGAAGGGGAACCAAGCTCCAGGGGGCCACTCAGTACAGTACACTGTGCATGGGTAGCAGGTACCTGGCCTGAGAACTCCTGACTGGAACACTTGCATGCGTTTGGCACACACAAAAAATCTTTGTTGTTCGCATACTTATCATGGTTATCACTTCCTGTCACTTGGTTCCCTTTGTTTGGGTATGGGGTGCTTTACCATCTGCACCCTTGCTTGGATGGACACACACCTATTTACAATTTTTCCACACTTGGGATGTATATGCTATCACCCTCAAACATCTGCATATTGGGTTTAGCAAACATATTTTTGTTTATTTTAAAGCCTTGAAAAAGTCACCAGTTCTGATGACACACATGTTGGCTGTGATTGTGGAACCATACTCATCTTGATACATTGATATCCATATCTACAAATAATGGAACCTATTACAACCAAACTCTTCTGGATGACTTGTTGATTATGAACTATTTTGAGTGCTGCAGTGTATTTATAAACAATGTGAGACTATCTTCAACTTTGTGTTGACTTTTGTGTTCCACCTCAAGCAACAGGGAAGTCACATACACAGAGTAGCAGAGCAGCATGTTTGCCAGTCTCTCACTAATTATTTGGTGCTCTCTGCCCTGAACACACATTAACAGTCATATTTCATGCACAGGCGATGAGGTATGTGGCCCTTGTGTTTACACTGATTTGCTGTTATGCGCACCCTGCACATCCTTAGAGTTACCTAACATGGGCACAATGTATGCGTGTTGATCTTTGGCCCACTGCCACTAAAGCAGGAATGAAGTGGTATAAAGAGACAGTTATCTGTCGTACATGAATTTTCCAGTTGATGAAAAAATGTGTTTGAGAATCTGGTCAAAGGAAATGTACATGGCATGTTGATAAATAGTGAGGTACCAAGGTGTTCATCATCTTCCTATGAACTGCTGAATATGCTTTTTAGGTCTGCCTTTGTGATAGCTATGCCTTTTAGACAGCTTTAGGTGTCACATTAGTTGATTGTCTTCCAAACAATCATACAAAATATACAGATACAGATGGGTTTTTGCTCAGTAGGATTCATCCATTTACCTGTTGAAATGTCATTCACATTTTTTCCACCCGCTATAGCATACATTATGGGGTGATTGATCAGGCCGCTTTCCCTACTGACTCTCTTCTCGTTCGGTGGCTGCACAAAGCTTGTGCACCATGTGCACATTCATTTAACAATAGTTCTTATTTCTTCATGGATAAAGCTCTTTTAAAGAGATTTGTTTTAACTTTATGTTTGGAAACTATTTTAAAAACATTGTTATTTATTTAACCTGCATTTTAAGTGCTGGTGATAAAAGCTTGGGTGATTGTTTCCTGGGGTTGTCTTGTAGCCACTTGAAGATATTCTTCAGCATTCTTAGGGTGTTGAATCAGGGCGAGGCTACTGAGTTGACTCAGGTGGACATGTCCAGTTTGTTGGATATGATGATGCTGAGGTTTCTTGTTGGTGAGTTATGTGTGAGGTGTCCGAGATCTGTGGGACAGCAGGTGAAGTCCCATGTTAAGGTGTCTTTCCTGAAGACCACCACATTGGTCTTGCCAGAGCTGAGTTTGAATAAATTGGATTTCATCCTGGTGACCACTCAGACATGCATGTGGTGGACTTGTTTGTTGGGTTGTGTGTTCTGTTCGAGAGGAAACAATATCAATTGCTTGTAGTCAGCACACATGAGGATATTTATGTTGTGGGTCCGCATAACATTGGGTAGCGTAGGTACATTTGGTAATCCACTTGTTGAAGTTTTTGATGTTGCATGCTAGGAGGTTTGTGTGGTCCAGTATGTTTTTGTGGAGGACGGATGTCCAATCTGCTTCTGTAGGGTTGTTTCAGTGCCAGCGTGCTGAGCCCTTATCAGGGTTCCTCTGCATTGATGGATGTTGTTTGTGAAACAAGAAATGGTGTGCTCTGAAGGTGTCATTGTAAACAATGGTGATTCCTCTGCTGCACCTGTTTTGTCAGTCTTGCCTGGTGATCTTGTAGCTGGCAGAGATGTCCAATGTGGAAGCTGTGGTCAGCCATGCTTCTATGATGAAGAGGAGGTCCAAAGCAGCATCATCCAGCAAGTCCCAGATCTCTGTGGTGTGTTTTCTGAGTAAGCTGGTCTTAAAGAGCATGCATAAGATAGGTGTGTGAGGGATACAAGTGTGTTTGTTGGTAGGTGTTTGAGTGTGTGTGTGGGGTTGAGTCCTGTAGTTATCATCTTTAGTGTTTTAAGTTCATCACAATAACATACACCTAAAAAGTTCACTGATTATATCTTCACTGATAATACACAATTGCTGGTGATCCCAAAGCCATACCGTTTTGCAATACATGCAGTACATTTCTATTAAATATTTCAGAGATAAGCTCTAAAAACCAAATAAAAAAAAATAACCAGGGCTGATATATATAAAGCATTGATAATTAAAAACCAGTGCCAAGGTGCTGCTAAATTTGTTCAAGGGACCCCGGTGCTGTAGTTATGTTCTTGGTAGACGCTGGAGTTGCGGGAGCTGTGGTGCAGGTGAAGCGGCAGAGGAAGCAGGTGAAAGGCCCGTCTGTGTTCTGCAGTGTGGCATGCCAGCAGAGGGTGGTATGACATGTGGGGTTCAGGATGCAAAGGAGAGCAGAGAGTTACTGGTGGGTTGGAAGAGGGGCAGGGTTTCTGGCTCCTGGCATGGTCCAGACTGGGACTGGCTCAGACAGGCTTCCTTTTAGTGCACAATCGGCGTGCACACTCTGCAATTCTGCTGCAGCTGCCATTATGTGGGTCCTGGGTGGGAGGAGACCAGGTGATGGTGGGTGGGCCTGAAGGAGCAGCCAAGTAAGAAGGAGAGTGCAAGGTACAGGTAAGGAGTGGGGGAAGGGGCCTCAGAGAAGGCAAGAAAGGAGTGTGGTAAAGAGGCACAAAAAGGTAGACCGAGGAGATAGAAAGAGGGAGTTAGATGGAAAAAAGATCCAAGAATGAGTGAGGGAGAGAGGCAAAAGAACTAGAGAAATCACACAAGAAGCAAGAATAATATCACAAAGTCACAGAAAAGAGCGAAAGAAAAGGCATACAGCAAAATAAAACTCACAAAGAGCGAGAGATAATGCATAAAGAACAAGCAGGCAAGAGTGGCCACCTTTAGAAAGCAGCCTTTTTTCTTTTTCTTTTTGTGGCACATGCTTTCAATAAGAAATGTTAAAAAAATAACCATCGCAACAGCACATTTTGCCTTGTTTTGCAATGGGCCTTTATGTTATTTGAACTAGTTGATTTTAAAAACGAGTATGTCTTCACTTTAGTGTGGTTCTTCTGCACTGTAATACCTCCAGTGTTTGTAGGCCAGTGAGATCTTATAATGGCCTGCAGCTCACAACAATGATAAGTACAGTGGCTGTGCACCATTCAACACTGGCATGATTTAACAGTATGGGCCAGATGTAGCAACGAATTTGCGACACGCAAACGGCAAAAATCACCGTTTGCGAGGCGCAAATGCGTCTATGGTATGTAGAAATGCATTTTACGAGTCGCAAATAGGAAGGGGTGTTCCCTTCCTATTTGCGAGTTGCAGTGGTATGCAAATGGACTCGCAGTTACCATCCACTTGAAGTGGATGGTAACCCACTCGCAAACGGGAAGGGGTCCCCAGGGGACCCCTTCCCCTTTGTGACTGGACCCAAAAATATTTTTTCAGAGCAGGCAGTGGTCCAAGGGACCACTACCTGCCCTGAAAAAATCAGAAACAAAAGGTTTCGGTTTTTTTTTCTAAGTGCAGCTCGTTTTCCTTTAAGGAAAACGGGCTACACTTTGAAAACAAAAAACTGCTTTATTTAAAAGCAGTCACGGACATGGAGGTCTGCTGTTCCCAGCAGGCCTCCATCCCCGTGAGTGCCCTGAATCGCTATGGGGTCGCAAATTGCGACCCACCTCATTAATATTAATGAGGTGGGTCTTTGCGACCCCATAGCGACTCGCAGAAGGTGTCTGAGACACCTTTCTGCATCCCAAATTGCGACTTGCAATTTGCGAGTCGCAGGGACTCGCAAATTGCAAGTAGCAATTTGGGAGTTTCCTACATCTGGCCCTATATTACCACTTAACTCTTCTGCAAACGCAACCAGTGGACGCTTAAGGTACTGCACCATGGTTGAACCAATTCTTGCATTTGTCTCGTCAGTGACAACTGAGCAGTAATGAGACGTGATACAGAACTGGTTTAGTGATGCATTGCAAGGGTTTATGAAGCAGCAAACAATGTTGGAGGTGAGATAACAATCACAGCTCTCGCTTGAGGAATTTCTATTAGTATGTGGAGAAGGCAGAGTATTATTAAGATTGTCACAAAAAAATACTTTTCATTTTTTTCCCAGTGCACTTCATTTTCATTTGGAACATGACATGTTTCAATATGTGGAACGCGGTAAAATGTTCTATTCACTGTGAGATAAAAGCAAGTTGTGTACGTATTTGCCTTCGCAGTGGTTCCCTGAACGTTACATCTACTTTGTGTGGGGCCTAAATAGTTAGGGTTGGGTTCTAAATTGGACAAAGTTGTATCCCTGGAGAGATTCTAAATGCCACAGGTGTGGACCCAGACCCCGTGTCTATTCCTCAATTTCTTCACAGGAATCACCCCTGTTCAACACAGGAGGGAATTTCATGTCGATGCTAGCCCTGCACGTGGAAAAAGGCTCCTCAATTCTGCCATGTTTATGGTAGCCGCCACTGCAGGCCCAGGAACCTGTAACTGTGTGATGGATTGGAGGTATTACTGGCCAGAATCCGTGACGTAGGCTCCAGTAATTCCACCACCCCCGACCCATTACCCTCACGGCACCATGTTACTCATAACATGCCCTTATTTGGTAGTTATAATCAGGTACCATAAATGTTAAAGTGAAGAATGCTGCATCCCGTATACGTAATGCACCAAAACAAAGTTTTTGAAGGGTCTGATTTATTTGTTAATGTTTTGCATATTTTGGTCTTCAGAATAATTGACGGTTTAAATATTTAGAGATGCGTGGTAAACCAACGTAGATTGACTTGATATTTGTATTCTTTATACTGCTGAGCAGGCCTTTTGGCCCCGTGGGTGGCTGCTAAATTGTTATTCTCCACAGACTTGCTGGACTTTAACAATACCAATGAGTTTCATGAATTATTCATAAACAAGTCAGTCCATCACATCAGGCATTATATCTCTGCTTAAAAGTCTACTGCCCAGAGGAACCCTGGATAGCTCTTTATTTAGCATTATTAGCATTTAATTACATGTCAAGAAAGAATGCGGGAAACCCAACAATGCTGAAATTCATGTGATCGTGATAACTTTAAAGGTGATTAACTTATTTATTTGCATATGAATGCTATTGCTTTCATAGTTTAAGAATGCCAGAGCCTAACAGGTATGCGCTTTTTCGATCATAGGAGGAAGGAAGTATTGAACTGCAAGATTGCCCCTGTCAAGCATTCATGACAGCTGAAGTTGATGTTCATTTGTAAGTGAATGTCGATCGATCCACACCAATAGTTATAGCTAATCTGTAATGTCAGCCAATGCTCAAATTGATTGATTAGACGAAGACATAGCTGCAGCTAGAATTAGAATTGCGTGTGTGTATAGTGCCTGCACGTTCTAGCTGCAATCGGTATGACATATTAAAGTGAGAGATAAGTGCACACTTGATGTGGGGGCCAATACATGTGGAATCGTTAGCAAAGTAACTCTTCTGTCATTGGTTAGAGGAGCGCCCAATGGCTAGGAATCATTTGATGATGCTACAAGGTAACCAGGGGTTTGCTCTGTGCTGCAATTATCCAATGCTGATTGCAGAGTGGAGCATGGGCATCAATTATGATCATTTATGGCTAACTGTTAGACTTGGCATCATTGGCATGGTCTACCCTAACTTTTTGGCTCTACTTCCCAGGTTGCTTCTGTGTGCTGGGCTCTGATTTTGCTGTGTTTGTTTGCTTTGGACACTTTACCACTGCTGATCAGTGCTAAAGTGTAGGTTTTCCCTATATAAATTGTATGTGTACATTGACTTATCCCTGATTGGCATATTTAATTTACTAGTAAGTCCCTAATAAAGTGCACTAGAGGTGCCCAGGGCCTGTAAATCAAATGCTTCTAGAGGCCTGCAGCACTGGTTGTGCCACCCACTTTAGTAGTCCTGTAAACATGGCTCATACCTGCCACTGCAGCATCTGTGTGTGCAGTTTTAAACTGTCAATTCAACTTGGCAAGTGTACCCACTTGCCAGGCCTAAACCTTCCCGTTTTATACATGTGAGGCACACCTAAGGTAGGCCCTAAGTAGCCCCATGGGCAGGGTGCAGTGTATGTTAAAGGTGGGACATGCACTTATATGTTTTACATCTCCTGACAGCGAAATACTGCCAAATTCGCTTTTCACTGTTGCAAGGCCTATCTCTCTCATAGGTTAACATAAGGGGCTGCCTTTAAGAGCACAGATTCCACTTTCGGGGCAGATAGACATGTGGAGTTTGGTGTCTCTGAACTCACAATTTAAAAATACATAGATCGTGTGTTTGAAAATGCCACTTTTAGAAAGTAGGCATTTTCTTGCTTAAACCATTCTATGACGCTGCCTGTTTGTGGATTCCCTGTCTGTCTCAGTGTAGAAGGCTGGCCTGGTCCGTAGTGGGTACCTAAGGTACTTACACCTTATACCAGGTCCAGTTATCCCTTATTAGTGAAATGTAGTCAGTATCTAGAAGCCAGGCTGCCTAGAGGGAGCTGTCAGCAGAGCAGCCAAGGATGAAATAGGAGACAAGGAAAGCTCTTGCAATACCACTGTTGTCACACAGTACTCACACACATGAAAGACAATACTCAGTGTTACAAAAATATAAGCACTTTATTTTAGTGATAAAATGCCAAAAATACTTTGGAGACTATACTCCCTTAGGAGGTAAGTAAATTACACAATATATACACTAGTAACCAAAAACAGGTAAGTAAATAGTCAGAACATAGTGCAAACAGTGAAAATCACAATAGATTGCAATGGGCCTAGGGGGAACACAAACCATATACTAAAATAGTGGAATGCGAAAGTCGGTTTCCCACCTAGGTAAGTGTAGTGTGTAGAAGGGTGCTGGAAGTGTAAGAAAACACCAAAGGTAAGTAAAATACCCCACACCAGAGCCACTGAAAGTAGGAGTAAAACACAGAATGTTTCCTTAAACACACTAGAAGTTGTGATAGAAGATAATGCAAGAACCAGAAGAGACTGCAAGACACCATTGATGGACTACTGGACCTGAAGACCTGTGGAAAAAGGGGTCAAAGTCCAAGAAGCACTGAAGAGTCCAGGGAGAACAGGAGCCCCTGCTAACCTGGATGAAGGTGCAAAAGAAGAACCACCAGTGAGAAGACAAAGTCAGTATTGCACCAAAGAAGACAGGTGCGGGTTCCTGGTTGATGCAGAAGATGTCCCATGTAGGATGGATGAATGCAGTCTGGTTTGCTTCACTGGATTCTGCCAACAAGCCTTGGCTCATGCAAAACAAATGGTTGGCAGAAGATGGCACTGCCTGGGACCAGGGAGGACCCGGCGGCCTCTACCCGGGGGGGAGCAGAGGGGGCTCTCAGCAACTCAGAGAGCGCTCAGAAGACCAGGCAGCATGCACAGGAGTCTCACAGCAGGGGGACAAAGGAGGTGCAAATGGAGGCTCATGCAGCACAACACAAAGGATTCCCATGCAACCGGAGAACCACTCAGGAAGCTGTGTGTCACAGGTTGAAGTGCTGGGGGCCTAAGCTGTGCTGTGTATGAAGCACTTCTTGGAAGGTTGCGCACAAACTTTGGCAACTGCAAGTTGCACTGTGCATGGGGGGACTGTCTTGCGTGGGGAGGCAAGCTCTTTCCTCCACCAAAGTTGGACAGCTGGACGTTGGGACAGTCAGGGTCACTTTAGTCTACCACCTGTGTTGCTGGATCCACACCTGTCATCTGTAGAGGGGACCCAAGCCACTAGTCGCTGATGGTAGAGAGGTGCCTGCTGAAGCAGGGAAGTGACTCCTTCACTCCACCGGAGATTTTTTCAGTGCAGGCTGAAGAAAGGCAGGTCTCGGAGAATGCATGACCTGGAATCTAATGCATTTGCTGGCAGTTGCTGGAGATACAATGTTGCAGAAGTCATCTAAGCTTCTTTGTTGCAGTTTTGTAGAGTTCCTGGAGCAGTCAGCGGTTGATCCGTCGGTAGAAGATGAAGTAAAGGATGCAGAGGATTCCTGCTGGAGTCTTGCAATCTGAATCTGGAGAAACAAACATCCAGAGGAGAGACTCTTAATAGCCCTGAGAGGGGGATTGGTCACCTCACCGGGTAAGCACCTATCAGGAGGGGTCAACTGCTGGCACTGGCCACTCAGATGATCCCAGAGTGCCCCACCAACTTGCAATCCAAGATGGCAAAACCCAGGGACACTCTGGAGGAGCTCTGGGCACCACCCCTGGGGTAGTGATGGACAGGGGAGGGGTCACTCCTCTTTCCTTTGTCCAGTTTCATGCCAGAGCAGGGACTGGGGGTCCCTGAACCAGTGTAGACTGGATTATGCAACGAGAGCACCATCTGTGCTCTTCAAAACATTTCCAGAGGCTCTGGGAGGATACCCCTCCCATGGCTGTAACACCTATTTCCAAAGGGACAGGGTGTAACACCCCTCTCCTAAAGGAAATGCATTGTTCTGCCTTCCTGGGATTGAGCTGCTAAAGCCCCATGAGGGCAGAAGCCTGTCTGTTAGGTGGCAGCAGCTGGGGCTGCAGTAAAAACCTCAGAAGGCTGGTATGGCAGTACTGGGGGTCCACTGTGGAGGCTCGAGAGTGCATGGGATTGTTCAAACACTGTTGGAATCAGCACTGGGGTACAATTCCCAGTTATTAGGCACCTTACTTGGACATATTCAGAGTTACCATTGTGAAGCTGTACATAGTTATTGACCTATGTGCAGGACACATTTTAAATGCCGTCCCCGCACTCATGAAGTCCAGAAAAATGGGCCTGGACAATGTGGGGGCACCTCTGCTAGTGCAGGGCTGCCTTCACACACAGGTACTTTGCACTCAGCCTTCAGGGTCTGCAGGCCTGACATATAGGTGACTTATAAGTGACCTGGTGCAGTGAATATGGCTGTGAAAAAGTGCATGCACTATTTCACTCAGGTTGCAATGGCCGTCCTGTAGAAGCCTTTGCATGGGCTCCTATGGGTGGCAAAAGAAATGCTGCAGCCCATATGGATCCCCTGGAACCCCAATGCCCTGGGTACCTAGGTACCATATACTAAGGTCTTAAAAGTGGGGTCCAGTATGGAAATTTGGAGTGAGATACTGGGTTACCACTATGTAAGGGCACATTTGGAACCAGAGAGAGCATCAGCACTGAGACCCTGATTAGCAGGATCCCAGTGACAGTCAAGCATACTGAAAAAAACAGTGAAACATACTGACAAGTAGGACACAAACCATAAGCACTGGCGTCCTGACTAGCAGGATCCCAGTGACACAGTCAAAACACACTGACAAACAGGCCAAAAATGGGGGTAACCATGCTAAAAAGAGTCTACTTTCTCACAGTCTGTTTCACTGTCGGGCTGTTTGTGCCTCGCCTCTAGACAGTGACAGAAAGGGAGCTGAGGGGTAGCCTGCATATCTGATGGGCCATCTGGGCTGAGGGGAGGGGAGGAGTCCTCACTTACACCTCAAAGGGCTGTGCCTGCCCTCACACAATGCAGTCTCCAACCTCGCAGTGTGGGGAAACTTTCGACGCACCGCCCGCCTCGCGGCTGCTAAACCACACACCACAGGCCAGGAAGCTAAAATCAATGTCCCACCTGCATTGCGTCTGGTAGATCGATGGAATGAGGCTGGAGAAATGACACCCAACACACGCAGCGGCTGCTATTAACAGTGCAAGCCCCCGCGTAGGGTAGTTTCTTGACACCGTGTGACCGGATTTCAACGCTACATCTCTAGGCACAGAGAATCAACACAAAGCCTGCCTGGACGAGAGGTGCCCATACGTATTGACGCATCACTCTCTTGCGGGAGAGAAGAAACTACGCATGCCGACCCAACTGGAGGAGGAACGACACACGTTCACGCACACTCGCCTGTGCGGCTTTATTTTGACACTACCCAGATACTTTTGTGCAATAACAGCGTTCTCACTGTTTTCTAAGGACTAAGGCCCTCATTATGATCTTGGTGGTCTGGGCCGCCATGCCAGAGGTGGCGTGAAATCCCGCCATCCGGCATGGCGGCCCAGACCGCCACATAATGAAGACAGGGAGGGCTGCCATAGGTGACCCTCCTCCACCGCAAGGCTGCCTACGACAGGCAGCCTTTACGGTGGACGGTATCATTATCCGACAGGGCAGCGCTGCTGCCCCTCGGATAATGATCCCATTTCCTTCAGCATTTCCCAGGTGGGTTTCCCCGCCAGGAAAATGCTGGCGGAAGGGGTGCTCCAGGGCCCCCCTGAGGGGCCCCTGCACTGCCCATGCAATTGGCATGGGCATTGCAGGGTGCCCCGTGCAGTGCCCCATCGTGCAGGTCGGGCAGCGATCTGCGCGACGGATGCAGCTGCACCCGCCTCACAGAGGCCTTGATGGCGGCTCCATGTGGAGCTGCCGGCAATGTCCCGGCCAGGCATTCTGCTGGGCCGGCAGGCGGAAACAATGTTACCATCCACCGGCCCAGCAGAATGTATATTATATGGCCAGCGGCGTCCCAGGGGGGCTGGCGGTCTATAGAAAGACCACCAGCATGAACACATCGGTGTTAACCGCCGTGTTCATAATGAGGGCCTAAGGGCCACATGTAGCAAAGTCTGATTTTGCGAATCAGAAATTGCGAGTCAGTGCGACTCCCAGTTTCTGATTCGCAAAATCGGATGCAGTACGGTGTCTCAGACACCGAATGCGAGTCGCTATGGGGTCGCAAAGAGCCACCTCATTAATATTAATGAGGTGGGTCGCATTTTGCAACCCCATAGCGAGTCCCTGCACTCACAGGGATGGTGGCCTGCTGAAGTCAGCAGACCTCCATGTCTGTGACTGCTTTTTAAATATAGCAGTTTTTTAAATTTTATTTTGCAGCCCGTTTTCCTTAAAGGAAAACGAGTTGCAAAATAAAAACAATTACGAAACCATTTGGTTTAGTTTTTTCAGAGTAGGCAGTGGTCCATTGGACCACTGCCTGCTCTGAAAAAACCTTGTGGGCAACATTCACAAAGGGGAAGAGGTCCCATGGGGACCCCTTCCCTTTTGCGAATGAGTTACCACCAGTGTGACACTGGTGGTAACTGCGAATTGCGATGCGAGTCCTATTTGCGAGTCATATTCACAATTTGCGAGTCGGTACCGACTCGCAAATTGTGAATGTGCATCGCAGAAGGCTGTTTTCATGGCGCAATCTGCAATTTTCGCAGTTTGCACCATGCAAACGGCTTACTACATCTAGCCCTAAGTCTCTTATTCCTTTAAAAAAAATCTAATCTTGACTTGTGTATGTTGGATTTTTGTCATTTTGGTCATGTTTTGCTTAGATAAATATTACCTACTGTCCTAAACCTTTGTTGTGTCATTTTGTATTGTTTTCACTGAGTTACTGTAGATGTTGGTACAAATAGTTTACACATTGCTTCTGAAGTTAAGCCTGCCTGCTCGTGCGAAGCTAGCATGGGGGTGAGTGGGGGTTAACTGATGGTGATTCTCCTTTACCCATGACTAGAGTGAGGGTCCTTGCTTGGACAGGGGGTAACCTGACTGCCAACCAAAGACCCCATTTCTAACACTAACCAATAGAGCCACCTGCCACCCTTGACTTGCTCTCTGTCACCCTAGCACTGCTCCTGCTGCCCACCATACCAAGGGATCACAAAGAAAGTAGCTTGCACAGAAAGTAAACAGAGCGATTAATGATAATTGAACCTTCTGGACTTCCCACTCCCTTCTCTATACCATGCCCGTACCAAATAATATGAGCCCATTGAGACGCTTAGACTAAGGCAAAGGTAAAGAGTGGGTGGCTTCACCTCTACGATCCTGGTATTTTATTGAATCTGATTTTTAGACTTCAGCAAACATCATTGGAATCGAAACAATGTCTAACAATATCCACTTGCATTTCTTTTGACACTTTCGACATTTTTAAAGTCCTGCTCACTGGATCATTTGCATAATGGTACCCAGAGTCATTGTCTTGGCAGGTGGGAATTTCTTGATACCATCATCGCCCATATGGGACCAAATCCTGATTGATAAAATGCATCAATTTACGTGAAAAGACAGAAGCTAACATGTTCATAGAATCAATGTCCCCTTTCTACTGTGGCCTTCATTTTTTGAAGAGCAGCTACTGTAAAAATCGGTTTAAATGTGCAGTAAGCATTATTATCCATTTTAGAATTTAGATGCACATGCTATTACTGTATCAAAATATGAGGAAATATCACTTCACTGCATGAAAATAATCTGTACCTATGAAAAGCATTAAAACCTGGTGCCTACTGCTCATTCTTATTGGCAAATATATCCTGAAATACCAATTCCATACGTTAGTTCCTTTTTAATGCTAAATTTTCAGGAATCTCAAGTTTGCTGTCTGAAGTAATGTAATTACTGAATTTTTTAATTAATGAAAATTATTCAACAATCTCCCTATGAAGACATGTTTGTGTACTTTCTAAACTTTTTTTAAAGATATTTCTGTAGTTACAAACTGTGACAGATTACTTTTAGGACATCATACTTCAAAACACGTGAGTAAAATTGCTATATGAATTCGTAGGGAATGCAACATCAGTTCTAAGTGAGCAAAGCAAAAGTCATTGGCATGCAGAGGGAGAGAGCAGGCCGTGATGAAGATTATTTAATAGCCATAAAGGTTCGAGTCACAGATTAAGGATAGGAGCTAGGAGTAGAGATTTACATGCATCCAGATGGCCGCAAATCCGTGTTCCAAAGTTTTCAACTTGTTAGACGAGCAATAGCTTGGATATTGGTGGACACCAACTGGCAAGCAGAAGTGAGGATTGGAACAAAGTCTGTCTTCACTTACTTTATACACCTTAAAGGGCCTTGAGTAACAGTAGTTTTCTGTTTATGGCATTCTTATAGACTATTGTTAGAAATGGGGTTTTTGGTTGGCAGTCAGGTTACCCTCTGTCCAAGCAAGAACCCTTACTCTAGTCAGGGTAAGTCACACACAATCCAAATTATCCTGTGCCCACCCTCTGGTAGCTTGGCAGGAGCAGTCAGGCTTAATTTAGAAGGCCATGGGTAAAGTATTTGTGCAATAAATCATACAATAACACCATATAGCACCACAAAAATATACCACACAGTGTTTAGAAAAATATAGAATATTTATATGGATATTTGTAGATCAACACAATAAAAGATGCAATAAGAATTCGTAGAAGTATCACTGAAAAGTGATATAAAGTGTCTTACGTCTTTAAAAAGCAAACAAAGTCTCTTTCAAGCACAAAGTACCTGGTTTGGAGTGGAAAATCTCCGCAGAGGGCCGCAGCGGAGGAGATGCATGGAAAAATGGTGTGTGCGTCTGTTTTGCCCCTTCACATACGGACTTGCATCATTATTTTTCACGCTGGGAGATGTGTGTCGTTCTGCGGGAAGAAAAATGGTGTGTGCGTCGGTTTCGCCCCTTCACACATGGACTTTCGTCATTATTTTTCACTCAGGGAAGACGTGCTTCTTTTTCCAGTACGCGGGCCGAATCCTTCTATGGTTCGCTGGATTACCAGATGTCCCAGGATCTGTGCGTGGATTCCTCGGCTTGTTATCCGGCTGCGCGTCGTTCCGGGAGGCTGTGCTTGGAATTTTCTTTCTCACGGCAGGCGTCGCGTCGATTTCCTCTCTGGAAGCCGGGCGGCATTGTCCATGCGAGGCCGTGCGTTGAACTTCCGGTCGCCCCGTAGGCGTCGCGTCGGGGAGCGTCGGTATGCAGTGATTTTCTCACCGCGGAGCAAGCTGTGCGTCGAATTTTTCGGCGCGCAAGGAGGCGAAATGAACAAGAGAAGTCTTTTTGGTCCTGAGACTTCAGGAAACAGGAGGTAAGCTCTATCCAAGCCCTTGGAGAGCACTTTGGGAGCCAGACAAGAGTTCAGCAAGGCAGCAGGCCAACAGCAAGGCAGCAGTCCTTTGTAGAAAGCAGACATGTGAGTCCTTTGAGCAGCCAGGCAGTTCTTGGCAGGATGCAGGTTCTGGTTCAGGTTTCTTCTCCAGCAAGTGTCTGAGGTGGTAGGGCAGAGGCCCTGTTTTATACCCAAATGTGCCTTTAAAGTGGGGGAGACGTCAAAGAGTGGTTTAGAAGTGCACCAGGTCCCCTTTCAGTTCAATCCTGTCTGCCAGGGTCCCAGTAGGGGGTGTGGCAGTCCTTTGTGTCAGAGCAGGCCCTCCACCCTCCCAGCCCAGGAAGACCCATTCAAAATGCAGATGTATGCAAGTGAGGCTGAGTACCCTGTGTTTGCGGTGTGTCTGAGTGAATGCACAAGGAGCTGCCAACTAAACCTAGCCAGACGTGGATTGTAAGGCACAGATAGATTTAAGTGCAGAGAAATGCTCACTTTTTAAAAGTGGCCTTTCTAAAATAGTAATATTAAATCTAACTTCACCAGTCAGCAGGATTTTGTATTACCATTCTGGCCATACTAAATATGACCTTCCTACTCCCTTCAGATCAGCAGCTGCCACTTCAACAATGTATGAGGGCAGCCCCAATGTTAGCCTATGAAGGGAGCTGGCCTCACAGTAGTGTAAAAACTAATTTAGGAGTTTTACACTACCAGGACATGTAAACTACACAGGTACATGTCCTGCCTTTTACCCACACAGCACCCTGCTCTAGGGGTTACCTAGGGCACATATTATAGGTGACTTATGTGTAGAAAAAGGGGAGCTTTAGGCTTGGCAAGTACTTTTAAATGCCAAGTTGAAGTGGCAGTGAAACTGCACAAACAGGCCTTGCCCTGGCAGGCCTGGGACAAGGTAAAGGGGCTACTTGAGTGGGTGGCACAACCAGTGCTGCAGGCCCACTAGTAGCATTTAATCTACAGACCCTAGGCACATACAGTGCACATTACTAGGGACTTATAGGTATATTAAATAGTACAATTGGGTATGATCCAAAGTTACCATGTTTAAAGGGAGAGTGCATATGCACTTTAGCACTGGTTAGCTGTAGTAAAGTGCGCAGAGTCTAAAAGCCAGCAAAACAGAGTCCAAAAAGTGGAGGGAGGCAGGCAAAAAATAGGGGTGACCACCCTAAGGCATGTCAGGTCTAACATGTGTCCCCCCCAGCTGAAAGTGGGGAGAGCTACCCGACCTCCTGGGAGCTCTCATCGCTAAGTATCTGGAGAGACCATCAGCATTGGCGTGGTCAACCCCTGGTCGATGCTCCACCGTAAAGTCCATCCCCTGTACGGAAATGGACCACCTCAAGAGTTTTGGATTCTTACCTCTCATCTGCATGAGCCATCTGAGAGGCCTGTGGTCTGTCTGAACCCGGAAGTGAGTCCCAAACAGGTAGGGTCTTAGCTTCTTCAGTGCCCAGACCACAGCAAATGCTTCTCTCTCAATAGCACTCCACCTTTGTTCCTGTGGTAATAGTCTTCTGCTAATAAAGACTACTGGTTGGTCTGAGCCCTCCTCATTTAGCTGTGCTAGAACAGCCCCTATGCCATGCTCTGAAGCGTCTGTCTGCACAATAAATTCCTGGGAGTAGTCAGGGGCCTTGAGCACGGGGGCCGTGCACATGGCTTCCTTCAGAGTTTCAAAGGCTTTCTGACAAGCCTCTGCCCAATTCACCAACCTAGGTTGTTTCTTGGAAGTGAGCTCTGTCAAGGGGGACACAATGGTACCATAGCCCTTGACGAATCTGCGGTAGTATCCAGTGAGGCCCAAAAAGGCTCTCACCTCAGTCTGTGTTCTAGGTGGTTGCTAGGCCTTGATAGTTTCAATCTTGGCCTGGAGTGGCTGCACCTTGCCACCGCCTACTAGGTGTCCCAAGTACACCACGGAATCCTGCCCAATCTGGCACTTACTAGCCTTGATAGTCAGGCCTGCCTGTTGCAGAGCCTGAAGCACCTCCTTGAGGTGGAGCAGGTGTTCCTCCCAGCTGGAACTGTAGACAGCTATGTCGTCCAGGTAAGCTGCACAGTAGGTATCTTTACCAGCTAGGACCCCGTTAACCAACCGTTGGAAGGTGGGGGGGCATTTTTCAGTCCAAATGGCATCACCCGGAATTGGTAATGACCATCAGGTGTGGAAAATGCTGATCTTTCTTTAGCCCCCTCAGTCAGGCCGATCTGCCAGTACCCTGAAGTAAGATCGAACGTACTCAGGAACTTGGCAGCACTGAGTCTGTCAACGAGCTCATCAGCTCAGGGGATGGGGTGAGCATCAGTCCGGGTGACTGAGTTGAGACCCCGGTAGTCCACACAGAACCGGAGTTCTGGCTTCGCACCTGGGGCAGTAGCCTTAGGAACCAATACCACCGGGCTGGCCCAGGGACTACTGGATTTCTCAATAACCCCTAAAGTCAACATCTTGGAGACCTCCTCCTTGATGCTGGCCTTCACCCTATCCGACAACCTGTAAATTTTGGTCTTCACAGGGGGACTGTCACCCGTGTCAATGTCATGAACACAAAGGTGGGTCAGTCCAGGAGTAAGGGAGAACAGGGGGGAGAACTGCTCTAACAGCTCATAGCAGTCTCCTCTCTGGGTTAGAGTCAGAAAGAATGACAACCCCCCCCCCCCCACTGACCCATCCCCTTCTTTGACAGAGAGGAGGTCGGGGAGAGGTTCACTCTCCTCTTCCATGCCCTCATCTGTGACCAGGAGCATACTGACCTCAGACCTCTCAAAGTGAGGTTTGAGCCGGTTGTGATGGAGGACCCTTAGGGGGTGCCTAGGGGTCTTGAGGTCCACTAGGTAGGTGGCCTCCCCTTTACGCTCCTTGATCTCAAAGGGGCCAGTCCAGCGGTCCTGGAGAGCCCTGGGCTCTACTGGCTCCATCAACCAAACTTTGTCTCCAGGTGAGAAGTCAACCAGAGTGGTCTTCCGGTCATACCACTCCTTCATCACCTCTTGACTGGCCTCGAGGTTACTCTGGGCCTGCTTCCAGAAGCGTTGGGTTTGGTTGCGGAGGGCCAGCATGTAGCTGACCACATCCTGGGGAGGTGACTTGGGAGCTTTCTCCCAGACCTCCTTCACAATGCTTAGGGGTCCCCTGACAGGGTGACCATAGAGAAGCTCAAAGGGGCTGAACCCCACCCCTTTCTGGGGCACCTCTCTGTAAGCAAACAACAGGCAGGGTAAGAGGACGTCCCACTTACGCCTCATGACCTCAGTCAGGCCACTAATCATGCCTTTCAGGGTCTTGTTGAATCTCTCAACAAGCCCATTGGATTGAGGATGGTAAGGGGTGGTAAACCGGTAGGTCACCCCACACTCATCCCACATGGACTTCATGTATGCAGGCATGAAGTTTGAGCCCCTGTCAGACACAACCTCCTTAGGGAATCCCACACGGGTAAATATTCCCAACAGGGCTCTGATTACCACTGGTGCAGTCACTGTTCTCAGAGGGATGGCCTCTGGATAGCGAGTGGCATGGTCCACCAAAACCAGGATAAACCTGTTGCCCAAGGCAGTTTTGCGGTCCAAGGGACCAACAATGTCGATGCCCACCCTTTCAAAGGGGTTGCCAACGACTGCGAGTGGGAGCAGGGGAGCTTTAAGCCGTTTCCCTGTCTTCCCACTAGCCTGGCAGGTGGGGCAAGCTCTGCAGAAGTTATCTGAGGCTGTCCTCATTCTGGGCCAATGGAAGTGGGTGTCAAGCCTGTTAAAGGTCTTGTCTTTGCCCAGGTGTCCTGCCAGGGGGATGTCGTGAGCAAGACCCAGTAGGAAGTTCTGGTAACACTGGGGGACCACCAGCACACGGGCTGCCCCAGGACCTGGAACCTTACGCTCACTGTAAAGGAGATCATTCTCACAGTAAATATGGTGAGTGCCAGAGGTGTCACCTGCTGCTTGGGCTGTGGCTTGTTGCCTCAGACCCTCAATGGCGGGGCATTCTTTCTGCGCCTTGCAGAATTCTGCTCTGGTTGGCCCCCCTCTACTTGCCAGCCAGCAAGTTCAGGTAGGTTACTCAGGTCAGCTATGTCCTCCCCAGTGGGCTCAGGGGCCTCCTCCTCCTCAGGGGCCTCGTCCACCACCGTGGGAACATTTGAGGAAGGTTTCCCCCGCCTCTTGCCCTTCCTCTTTGCAGCTGTCTGGGCCATTTTTCCAGGCTCCAGACGCCCTTGACTCCCTTCCCGGGCAGCCATAGACCGTGTGGTCATGCAGACCCACTCAGGTAACCCTAACATCTCCAGGTGAGATCTGAGCTCTACTTCTTTCCAAGCAGTATGCTCAAGATCATTGCCTAACAGACAATCTACAGGCATGGCAGGACTCACAGCTACTTTCAGAGTACCAGAGACCCCCCACACTCAAAGGGAACCAGAGCCACCAGTAGGTGACTCTCACGATTGTCAGCGACTATGACCTGGTGGAATATATTAGGGACTGTCTGGTCTGTTGACACCAGCTGACTCTTGATAGTAGTCATACTGGCTCCTGTGTCACGCAGAGCCTCCACCTTTTGCCCATCAATGGTGACCCACTGCCTGTACTTGGAAGTATTTTGGGGCATGTGGGCTTTGGGCACCATTTCTCTTTCACCCAGGGGCACTAGGGAAATCTCTACCTGCTCCCCAAAGCTATCTGGGTCCATCTCCCCCCGAGCACTACACTAGTCAACCCAGGTGTCTGTCCAGTAGTGGATGGTGCCCTCTTGGAGCACTGGGGGTTGCCTTTATAGTGACCATACTGGTAGTACTCTAAGCATTTGGGGTTGGATCTCCCTGATTTATCATAAGTCCCTAGCTTTTTCCCAAATCTGGAAAAGGAATGGTTGCCACCCCATCCCTGGGAATTCTTTTGGGGGCCTTTGGAGAGTTCCTTATCTGTAAGTTTATCTCCCCCCTCTTCCTTCTGTTGGGAACCCTGACCACCTTTGTGGGTGTCGCCCCCAGATACCTTTTTGGACACTCTGGTGCTAACCCAGAGGTCCGCCTCCTCAGCAAGCTTCCTGGGATCAGTCAGCTTACTATCTACCAAGTGCTGGCGCAACTCTGTAAAAGTAGTATTGAGCATATGCTCATATAACCCTTTATAATGATCTACTTTGTTGCCCCGCACCCATCCATTCAGTGCCTTACTGGAAAAGTCAAAGAAATCTACCCATGTTTGTGTGGTTTGTTTGGTGCTGTCCCTGAACCTCTGACGGTATCCCTCAGGGGTCAGCCCAAACTTGGCAAGTAAAGTGGCTTTCTGAAGTGGGTATGTGTTTTGATCAGGTTGATCCAATGTGAGAAGTGTGTCCCTCCCCAATGGCAGCACAAAATCCCACATAGCTACCCCCATTGCCCTTCAGGAACCTCATGAGCCCTTAGTGCAACTTCATAAGCAGCTAACCATTTATCTATGTCATCTCCCACCACAAAACTGGGCACCACATTTTTGGGTATACGAACCTTCTTTTCTCCAGCAGGTCCTGTCTGTATGCTGCTACCATTACTGCTGGATTCAGAGTGTTTCGCCTTGATCTCCAGCTACTTGAGACTCAGTTCATGAGCCAACAATAGTTTCTTTTCAGCCAAAGCTCTTTCAGCCTCAACCTGTTTGGCTGCTCTTTCAGCCTCAGCTTGTTTGGCTTCTCTCTCTGCCCTCTTTTCCTCCTGTTGGGCATCAATTTTCAGTTTTGCCATTTGCAATTGGAACTCCCTTTCTTCTCTCCTTTCCTCTGCGGTCAGGCTTTGCTCAGAGGCACTGCCCCTGGTCTGGAAGGGGGCATAATTGCAGTGGTAACATTACCCACTGATGGCAATAAATCCTCTGAGAGGCCATTTTCTGGCTTCTCTTCCTCCTCATCCTCCTCTAAATGGGCTTCTGCCCAGGCCCTCAGCGCCACTTGAGAGTCCTCCTTTTTGGAGGCCTCTTGGGTGGGTACTCTCAACACCCTGCAGAACCCTTTTAGCTGTTTGACAGTATATGTCTCCAACAGGGCTAGGTCCAAATCTCCTACTTGAGACCCAGCCAGAGACATGTTGAGTAAGGATTTAGTTTTTGAAAATTGTCAGGAAAAACAAATTTGCAAAAAGAGATAAAAATCAAGTTGACCTTCAACTGTGGGTAGGTAGTGAAATACTTAGCTACTGTATGTCACTGCACAAATACAAGGCCTATCCTCACCGCTGATCACCAATGTTATGTAGGAGGCTGGCCTGGCTTGTAGTGGGTACCAAGGGGTACTTACACTCTGTACCAGGTCCAGTTATCCTTTATTAGTGTAGAAGAGGTGTTTCTAGCAGCTTAGGCTGATAGAAGGTAGCTATAGCAGAACAGCTTAGGCTGAACTAGGAGACATGCAAAGCTCCTACTATACCACTGGTGTCATATGCACAATATCATAAGAAAACACCATACACAGATATACTAAAAATAAAGGTACTTTATTTTTATGACAATATGTCAAAAGTATCTCAGTGAGTACCCTCAGTATGAGGATGCCAAATATACACAAGATATATGTACACAATACCAAAAATATGCAGTAATAGCAAAAGGAAGTAATGCAAGCAGTGTATAGTTACGATAGATTGCAATAGGGGCACATAGGTATAGGGGCAACACAAACCATATACTCCAAAAGTGAAATGCGAATAACGTATGGACCCCAAACCTATGTGAACTCGTAGAGGGTCGCTGGGACTGTAAGAAAACAGTGAGGGTTAGAAAAATAGCCCACCCCAAGACCCTGAAAAGTAGGTGTAAAGTGCACCTATATTCCCCAGAGAGCCCAGAAGTCGTGATAGGGGAATTCTGCAAGGAAGACCAACACCAGCAATGCAACCAAAGTAGATTTCCAGACGAGAGTACCTGTGGAACAAGGGGACCAAGTCCAAGAGTCGCGACAAAGTCGAGATTGGGCAGATGCCCAGGAAATGCCAGCTGAGGGTGCAAAGGAGCTGTCACTGGATGGTAGAAGCTGTGGATTCTGCAAGAACGAAGAGGGCTAGAAACTTCCCCTTTAGAGGGTGGATGTTCCACGTCGTGAAGAAGCTTGCAGAGGTATTCCCACTCAGAAAGACTGCAAACAAGCCTTGCTAGCTGCAAGGGTTGCGGTTAGGGTTTTTGGATGCTGCTGTGGCCCAGGAGGGACCAGGATGTCGCCACTTGGATGAGGAGACAGAGGGGGCACCCAGCAAGTCAGGGAGCCCTCACAGAAGCAGGCAGCACCCGCAGAAGTGCCAGAACAGGCACTACGAAGAGGAGTGAACCGGAGCTCACCCGAAGACACAAAAGGGAGTCCCACAATGCCAAAGGACAATTCAGGAAGTTGTGCACTGCAGGTTAGAGTGTCTGGGACCCAGGCTTGGCTGTGCACAAAGGAAATCCTGGAAGAGTGCACAGGAGCCGGATCAGCTGCTAATCACGCAGTACCCAACAATGCAGTCTAGCGTGGGGAGGCAAGGACTTACCTCCACCAAACTTGGACTGAAGATTCACTGGACTGTGGGAGTCACTTGGACAGAGTTTCTGAGTTCCAGGGACCACGCTTGTCATGCTGAGAGGGGACCCAGAGGACCGGTGATGCAGTCTTTTGTTGCCTGCGGTTGCAGGGGAAAGATTCCGTCGACCCACGGGAGATTTCTTCAGTGCTCCTAGTGCAGAGAGGAGGCAGGCTACCCCCAGAGCATGCACCACCAGGAAACAGTTGAGAAGGCGGCAGGATCAGCGATACAAGGTTGCAGTAGTCGTCTTTGCTACTTTGTTGCAGTTTTGTAGGCGTCCTGAGCAGTCAGCAGTCGATCCTTTGGCAGAAGGTGAAGAGAGAGATGCAGAGGAACACTGATGAGCTCTTGCATTCGTTATCTAAAGAATTCCCCAAAGCAGAGACCCTAAATAGCCAGAAAAGGAGGTTTGGCTACTTAGGAAGGAGGATAGGCTAGCAACACAGATAAGAGCCTATCAGAAGGAGTCTCTGACGTCACCTGCTGGCACTGGCCACTCAGAGCAGTCCAGTGTGCCAGCAGCACCTCTGTTTCCAAGATGGCAGAGGTCTGGAGCACACTGGAGGAGCTCTGGGCACCTCCCCTGGGAGGTGCAGGTCAGGGGAGTGGTCACTACCCTTTCCTTTGTCCAGTTTCACGCCAGAGCAGGGCTGGGGGATCCCTGAAATGGTGTAGACTGGCTTATGCAGAGATGGGCACCATCTGTGCCCATCAAAGCATTTCCAGAGGCTGGGGGAGGCTACTCCTCCCCAGCCCTTCACACCCATTTCCAAAGGGAAAGGGTGTAACACCCTCTCTCAGAGGAAATCCTTTGTTCTGCCTTCCAGGGCCAGGGACCCCAGGAGGGCAGAAACCTGTCTGAGGGTTTGGCAGCAGCAGCAGCTGCAGTGGAGACCCCGGAAAGGCAGTTTGGCAGTACCTGGGTTCTGTGCTCGAGACCCGGGGGATCATGGAATTGTCCCGCCAATACCAGAATAGTATTGGAGTGACAATTCCATGATCTTAGACATGTCACATGGCCATGTTCGGAGTTACCATTGTGACGCTATACATAGGTAGTGACCTATGTATAGTGTACGCGTGTAATGGTGTCCCCGCACTCACAAAGTCCGGGGAATTTGCCCTGAACGATGTGGGGGCACCTTGGCTAGTGCCAGGGTACCCACACACTAAGTAACTTTGCAACCAACCTTCACTAAGTGAAGGTTAGACATATAGGTGACTCATAGGTTACTTATGTGCAGTGGTAAATGGCTGTGAAATAACGTGGATGTTATTTCACGCAGGCTGCAGTGGCAGGCCTGTGTAACACTTGTCAGAGCTCCCTATGGGTGGCAAAAGAAATGCTGCAGCCCATAGGGATCTCCTGAAACCCTAATACCCTGGGTACCTCAGTACCATATACAATGGAATTATATGGGTGTACCAGTATGCCAATGTGAATTGGTAAATTTAGTCACTAGCCTGTTAGTGACAAATTTGGAAAGCAGAGAGAGCATAACCACTGAGGTTCTGGTTAGCAGAGCCTCAGTGAGACAGTTAGGTATCACACAGGGAACACATACAGGGCACATACTTATGAGCACTGGGGCCCTGCCTGGCAGGGTCCCAGTGACACATGGACTAAAACAACATACATACAGTGAAATATGGGGGTAACATGCTATGCAAGATGGTACTTTCCTACACCAGTGTACCATCCACTAGTTGACCTTGCAACAATGGAGGACAGGCATATCATCCAGACCTATTGTCTGAATCGTCTGACCTTCATGGATCTATAAACACAGTGCGAGCCTGATCTGTTACCAGCCATATGCGATCCCTATGCCATCCCTCCCACAGTACTAGTCCTGTCAGTGCTACACTTTCTTGCCACAGGCTCCCTTCAGAATACAGTGAACTTGGCAGCAGAGATGACACAGCCTATGTTCAGTCTTGTGTTGAAGGATGTACTGTGTGCATTGTTGAAACACCTAGACAGCTACTTCTGGTTCCCCCAACGTGGATTTGTCCTATGTGGAGGCAGACCTTTATGATATGGGACACATCGCTTATGTGGTAGGGGCAATTGATGGCACCTATATAGCCCTGGTCCCTCCCAGTGCCACTGAACAGGTGTATAGGAACAGGAAGAACTACCACTCTATTAATATTCAGGTGGTGTGTCTGGCAGACCAGTACATCTCACAGGTCACAGCCAAGTTCCCGGATCTGTGCATGACTCTTTTATTCTGAGAAACAGCAATGTCCCACACATGATGGCATGACTACACACAGAGTGGTCCTGGCTCCTTGGTATGTATGCATTTGAAGGTGGTTCCCTGTTATGGCACCTGCAGTCACATTCTTCCCTGTCGCTGTACCTGTTATGTCACTGGTCCTACCTTTTGTTACATTGGTGACTCTGGCTATCCTAAACTTCCCTGCCTGTAGACACAAGTGAGGTACTGCCACGGATGGGCCAGTCCATTTCAATGAGGCCCACGGTAGGATGAGGTGTGTAGTCAAGTGGACATTTTGCCTCCTGAAGGCCAGATTCAAGTGTCTGGAGTTGACCTCCTCTACTCACTCCAAAAGGTATGCCAGATAATAGTGGCCTGCTGCATGCTCCACAATCTAACCCTGCGACATCAGATACCATTGCCAGCTGGTGAGGATAACACAGCTGGACCAGTGGCAGGTTATGCGGATATGGCAAGTGATGAGGAGGCAGAGGAGGAAGGTGCAGCTGAGTCTAGGACTGAACTGATTAATCAGTACTTCCAGTTACATACAGGTATGGTGATAGTGGGTGAGCAAGTGTTGTTTATCCACATTATTTGCAGACATGAGTCCTCCTGAGTTTACACATCAGTGGGTGTGTAATCTGGTCCTATCCCTATGTGTCTGTTGGGGGAGCAGACTGATTGAATTTAAGGCACACAGTTCAAGTGTCTCAAATCTAACAATTGTACCCACTGAAGTTTCCTAGAGTCCGATCCCCTATGTACAGACCAGTATTGGGCAATGTTTGAAGCATTCTTATGTCATTCCATCCACTGACTGTGGTAATGTGCCATTGCTACCTCTGGCTTGAGGCATTCATAGTCACTAGCCATTTCTGAATGATTTGAGGATTGAGGGTTGTACATGACAGATGGCGGTTACAGTGATTAATGATGAATAGTTTGTAACTGGTATTGTGTAGGTAATCTCTGGGAGCCCCAGGTTAGGAGGTATTCTACAGTGGGCAGGGCATCTGTGTGCTGCATATGTGCTTTGTGTGGCTCCTGCCTTCCATCCTGATGATAGACTCTGTCATTGTCTTTTTGCAGGTTGAAATACTGACTGTACTCTACTGTGGGTCAGGAGTTTGGACTATCTGACATGTGTCCTGGGACATATCTGTTGTACTATGTCTCCTGCTGAGGATGCCTCCCTCTGCTGTCCATTACACTGCCTGCTGGATGTAGGGGTGCATAGTCATATCACATTTGGCAATCATGACTTTTTTTGATCTTATAATGAAGACACATATACAGAAACTGTGTTCCATTTCTGTTTATTTTGCATATATAGAAATTGTGACAAAGATTACATTGTCCAAGAGGTGATGAGTGAGGTCATTGTACATGACATCATCAGAGTAGGTGGTACAGCTGTAGATAGCATAGGTCCAGTGTCCAGTTGCCAATTGGGAGATGGGGTCATGCCATGGAACAGTAAACAGGATGTTTCAGTGGCACACAAGGGAGACAAATCAGGTGAGGCTCACTTCCTGGCAGTGGGTGTAGTCTTGGCATCTGCTCCAGCAGGATGTCTGGATGGATGTCCACGTTTGTGGGGGGATCTTCAGCTAGAGAGGGAGGGGTGTTTGAGGTCTGTGGTTCCCCTGGCAGGGCCTACATTCCACTAGCTACCGCTGATGTGGATTGGCCTGATGTTATGTTGCTAGCGGAAGGGGCCTGCTTGTGGGAGGAGAAAGCACGCAGGGTGGTGTTGATATCTCTCAGCACCCCTGCAATGGTGGCCATGGTGGGATTGTGTGCCTGTCACAGCTGCATTACCACCTGGTGCTATTCCCTCTGCTGCCTTTGGTTTTCCCCCAATATGGCTATGGTCTGGCCCATCCTGTCCTGGGAACTTTGGTATGCTTCTAGAATGTGAAAGATGGTTTTCTGGTCAATCATGTCCTTTGGGGGCCCCATCCTCTGGCCCAAAGCTTCCCTCCCACGCTCCCTGCCCCCATGTGCCTGTGCCCACTCCCAGCATTAGCAGGACCTTCATTGACTAGGGTGTGCAGGGTTGACTCAGGTCCCTGTACTTTGGGGCACCTAATAGTTTGATCTGTCCTTGGAACTCAGGCTTGGGGAGAAAGGGTTGGCTGTGATGTTGAAGCCACAGGGTTGGGGGGGATTCATGTGGGCAGGGTGAGGCAGGGAGTCATTGACTGACCAGGTATCCCTGATGGGCCAAGTAGGTCGTCAGTGTCCAGACATCCAGGTGTGTTGTCCTCATTGGGGCCTTCATCCTGAGGTGGGCTGGCAGTCTCTGGTATCCTCTCCAGGGTGGGACTGGCAGGGGTACCTGTGAATGAAGTGAGAGAGGGAGTTACATATTCAAAATGTGCTTGGTCATCTCTCTATCATATGGATACAGTAGCTTGACATGATTCCCAGCAATGACAATGACAGATGCTGCACAACATACCATTGGTGGTAGATAGTGGTCTATGACATGTGTACCATACTCCATTTAGGTTGGTGTCATTCAGGGTTAGTACCTCTGACTGTGTGTATGGGTACTGGTAATGACTAATAGATCACACAATTGTTCTGCACTGTTAGTTAGTTAGTGAGTGACTATTCAGGCTTGGTAGTTGTGAGTAAAAGGTGGCTGGACATAGCAGCAAGATGCCCCAGTAGGAGGAGGCTATGGGCGTATGGAAGGGTAATATTCCTGTCTGTGCATGCTGTGCATGTGCATGGAGTCTGTCATATTACATTCCATACCTTGATGGATCACTTTCGGGGTTGTGGATCCTGACTAGGGGCCATTTAGATTAGTCACAGTGCTGTAGCTCTGTTTATCCTAGTTTGGCATTGTGTTGTGCCATTGCGTTGCTGTCATTGCCACGTAGTGGCCCTCAGTCGTACCATCTAGTCAGACGTATGTAGCACAATAGTCATACAAGCAAGGGATGTGATGTGCACGTTCCAGCTATTTAGGTAGATGGGCTTGTACATTGTGGGAGTCGTACTGTTAGTATTTGCCAATGCTAACTGTGCCTTTTCCAAGGGCTGCGTGGGCACTTGGGCTGGGAGGAGTGGTGTCATGCAGTAGAGGGGCATTAGGTGGATAAGTGGGATGTGTTGTGAGACATGCAGTATATTGGGGAGTATTTGGGTGTTGAAGATGCATGCATTAAACAACAATTGTGTGACTTTAAGGTTGTGGTTACTTACCAGAGTCCAGTCTGACAGGTATTCCAGTTAGGCCCTCCGGATGCAGTATGTCCAAGACCTTCTCCTCCCAAGATGTGAACTGTGGGGGAGGAGGTGGGGCCCACCGTCAGTCTTGTGCACAGTTATCTTATGTTGTGATGCCATGGAACGCACCTTCCCTTAGCTTGTTCCACGTCTTTCTGATGTCCTCCCTTGTGTGTGGATGGCTGGCTACGGAGTTGACCCGGTCAACTATTTTTTCCCACAACTCTATTTTCCTGGAAATTGAGGTTTACTGGACCTGTGCTTCAAACAGTTGTGGCTCTACCCTGGCAATTTCATCCACCATGACCCTCAATTCCTCATCTGTGAACCGTGGGTGCTTTTACAGGGACATGGTAGTGATTGTGTTGTAGTGGGGTTTGTTGCGTGTGTAAGGTTGCAGTGTAGGGTGATTGGTGGGGTGGTGCATAGTGGGTGATGGACACTTGTGGTTTGTGTGCTTGTTATGTGTGTTTTGTGTTGGTAATGCAGTTGCGTTGTATGTGCTGGGTGAGATGGGTATCTGTACCTATAGTGTACTGGTGCTATATGAGTGTATTTGCCTGCTCTCTCTGTATGTGTTGATTTCGCTGCAAAGGACTGTGGGTTGCGTGGGAGTGTGTTATAGTGCAGTGAGTAGGTGTGTCTGGTGTGTGTTTGTTGTCAGGTGTGGGATATTCAAACTGGTCAATGTGGTGTTGTATTCTGACAGTGGTGGTTTCTGAGCGCGGCGGTTTGCACCGTTAATGGTTTTCTGCTGTGAAAGAAACACTGTGGTGATTTATGGCTCATAATCTGGTGGGTGGAATTCTGTCAGCGTGGCGGTGCTGGTGGTGGAATTGCCTCTTTCGGCCCTCCTGTCTCCTGGCAATGTTAGATTTGTGGCTGTTTTCTGGTGTCTTAAGAGTTTGACTCTTAATACCACAGTCGAATTACTGCCAACATTGCAGTCTTTTGACGGCCACCACCACAGTGGTTGTCCAAAAAGACTGCCAAAGTTGTAATGAGGCCCAAAGTCCTTCACACACACCTTTTGGATAACCACAGCTGCACATAGCCGTCAGTTGTGTGTAAGGATGGTTTGCCACAGGCAGTCTACATACTATGTTGCCACCTGCCAGTACTCATGCAGTTTGCATGTTAAACCACTGAGGTATCACAGCTTTCATGCAAATGCATCAAATAGTGTCAAATCTATTAGCAATTTACAGATATTTTGATAACCCTTTATCTTCACTATTCCATTGGCAGATGTACATGAAAGCTGAGATCTGTACATGGAACATAACTTGACATGCCAACAGAATACTAAGGGGGTCATTCAGACCTTGGCGGACGGCGGAGGCCGTCCGCCAAGGTACCGCCAACAAATGACCGCACCGCGGTCAAAAGACCGCGGCGGCCATTCAAACATTTCCGCTGGGCCGGCGGGTGATCTCCAAAAGAGCGCCCGCCGGCCCAGCGGAAATGCCCCTGCAACGTGGACGCCGGCTCAGAATTGAGCCGGCGTAGTTGCAGGGGTGCGATGGGTGCAGTTGCACCCGTCGCGTATTTCAGTGTCTGCAACGCAGACACTGAAATACTTTGTGGGGCCCTCTTACGGGGGCCCCTGCAGTGCCCATGCCATTGGCATGGGCACTGCAGGGGCCCCCAGGGGCCCCGCGGAACCCCCTACCGCCATCCTGTTCATGGCGGGTTTCCCGCCATGAACAGGATGACGGTAGGGGGTGTTTGAATCCCCATGGCGGCGGAGCGCGCTCCGCCGCCATGGAGGATTCAATGGGGCAGCGGTAAACCGGCGGGAGACCCACGGTTTACCCTTTCTGACCGCGGCTGAACCGCCGCGGTCAGAATGCCCTTGGGAGCACCGCCAGCCTGTTGGCGGTGCTCCCGTGGTCGGTGACCCTGGCGGTCACCGGCCGCCAGGGTCAGAATGACCCCCTAAATATGTAAATTACTGTTAATTTTTTTCAGGATCTGTCAACGAATGCTAAAACCATTAGCAAATGGAAAGTTTTTACCCTGCCCTGCTTCACACATCTACTACATATCATAAGTAAGCTAAACATGGCATTATTCTAATAAACTTTTTGCAAATCTATCAAATGCCACCAAAGTAATTTTCTAATCAAATCATTTTTTGCTATTTTCCCTTTTATTTAGCCCCCATCCTCATTGAATCACAGTGAAGCCTTAAATCTATTGAAGCCTTAAATCTCTCTGGACTTAACCTTCAAAACAACCTGCAACATTTTACACACAGTCATTAAACAGTCAAAGTGTTATCAGCAAATTAATACTTTTCTGCACCTCTTTTAGTGGTGTATCCCAAAAGGTGGATTTTTATGCAACTCACAATATCATGTGTAAGCTAGACAGCCTAAGGTCTTCATTACGAGTTTGCCAGTCCGTGCACCACCATGGTTGTGTTTCAACCTCCATGAGCTTGGCGGTCGGACCACTGTATTACGGGTCATGTGGGCCTATGGAGCAAAGACTGCCGCTCTCTCTGACTCTCCAGGCAGCACAGACTGCCCGGTGACAAGGCAGGATAAGCAGGCTGGCAGAGCCTGTGTTTCTGCCAGGCAGATTATGAGGTTGCACACAGCCAATGTGACCATGGCAGTCCAACCACCATGTCTCAGCAGGTGGAAACAGAGAATATAAAGGGAGCAACTCACCTGCAGGCAGGGTTACACATCCAATGCTGCCATGGAGACCATAAACACATCCTGCAGCTGCTGCTGCTCCTTGATGGAGCCAAAAATCCAAACTCCCCTGTGGACACAATGACCGTAAGTACAAACACCTACCTGTGTTGTTGCCTTTAACAATAGATCATCGTGCTATCATCCACGAGGAGGACTAATGTGTACCCCAAAAAACAACTACTTGGGTTTATTTTAACCAAAATAATAAGGAGCAAAGGCCATTGGCCAGTCCATCATAAAGTCATTGCACAGTACTCTGCCTGAACTTGACTCCTATTACTGCCAAGGAACCTCCACAGGAAGGGTCATCAAGTGGCAGGCAGGCTGGTCTCTCAGGGAACATCCTTAGGGAGGGGGGTAGTTTTGGGATGGATGGGGTGTATTGTTTCTTAAGAGAGGTGGACTTCTTGGGGAAGGGGTATGGGTGCTTACAGGTGGGGCAGGTGTGACAGGGGAGGACTTTGATGTGGGCGAAATAGGTTGGGATGTGGGTTAGGTCCTCTTGGGTTAGGGATGGGGGTAAAGGAACAGGGGAAAGGGCACGGTTGAAGAGGAAACTCTCCTTTGGAACACAGGGACAGTCATCAGAAGGGGTAGGGTATTTGGATGTTGAGGGAGTGGTCATCTGGTTTGTGGATGTAAATGTCTTTTGTGTGTGTGTGAGTCATGCTTCTGTTTGTGTGGGGTCTATTTTGTTTGTGAGTGTGGGATTTTGTGTTTCTTGGGGGCTGGTTGTTGGAGGTGCTGGGTGATCGAGTGGTGAATGTGTTTGTGTTTGTTGGGGTATTTGTACAAGTGGTCACTATTCTAGTGGTTGAAAATACAGACATGGGGCCTATTGGAGTCAGGTCACGCTCTCTACTTCTCAGCACTTACCAAATGGTATCATTCCAAGTGAATACACTTCAATTCAAAAGTTAAGCACAGGGGTCATTGGGCAAGTGTCCACTGGTCTGGTGTTTGTAGTAACAGACACAGGACCTGCTGGGAGTTGCAGTCGGGTCAGTCCCTCTACTTCACACACTTGCTGAATAGCATCCTTCCAGGTGAGTAAACCTCAATCACCAGTTGCCAAACAGGGATATTTGGACAAGTGTCCCCTGGTCTGGTGTTTGGGGTTACAAAACAGAGACTCCTAGCCTAGGGAATCATGCCACTCCCTGTAGACACACTATACACATGGTATCCTCCCAGATGAGAACAGTTGAAATTAGAGTTGACAGAACGGGCCTTTAGGCAGGTGAAAACTGTGCTGTTATGTGGAGTTAGATAAACAGTGCCTTCTGGAAGTTGAAGTCAGGTAAGTCTCTCTACTACAAATACTATACAAATGTTCGGTGTTACATATCTGTATGCAGACTGCATTTAGGTTTGGACATACATTTACCTGTTGAGACCCACCATGATTCCTGGGATTGTTGCTGTATATTGAAAGACGTACAGGCCTCCTTTCGATCAATGGCACATGATGGGCCTTAGTAGCTGTGATGTTGGGTCTAACAATGCAGATTGACAGCGTCATCACCCAGATAATATGGGTATTGAACGTTGGTGGGGTACATGAACCAGACAGTGGCAAAAGGTGAGCAATGTGTGTGCATGACATGGCATTTTTGTGATATTTTTTGTGTTGTAACTTACCAGACTCCACTCCCCTAAGTAATCCTGTCAAGCCCTCAGGATGCACAATGACCAAGACCTTTTCCTCCCAGGAAAAGAGATGTAATGAGGTACTGGGAGGGCTATCACCAGTCTTCTTGGCCTGCAACTGGTACCTGGTGACCAGGAAACAGACCTTGCCCCTCGAGCCGTTCCACCTCTTTCTGATGTCCTCCTTTGTGCACAGGGTGGTGCCTACAGCACTGACTCTGTTGATGATCCTGTCCCACTTTCCACTTTCCTGCTGACAGGAGTATGCTGGACTTGTGCTCAGAACAATTGTGGCTCTACATCTTCTGACAAACATGGATTTTTAGAGTGTGACATGGTGCAAAAAGAAAAAACTGGTGACATTGACTTATTAAACAGGGAAAATAAGAAAGGGTGCGAATGGCGAACGGCGAACAGTGTGTGCAGGTTGTTCTGTCTTATGGTGACAAAAGGGGGTGCCTAATAGATGTACTCTGTGGAAAAAAAGGTTCTCTGGCTTCTGTGTCTTGCTCTGTAAATGCAAAGGTTTGTGGTCTGCAAAGGGGTGTGTTTTATAGTGTCCTTTGCACGTGTGTCCACTGTGGCAATGTGTTGTTTTCATATTCATCCAATGTGCAGTTGTCTGTTACTTAGCTGACCGCTAACTGCTGTGGTTCAGACTGCCATTGGCTGAGCACCATAAAGGAACTGCAGCAGCGACTGTGTGCTTGTAATATGCTTAGTGGTTCGTCACAGTGCTGACAGCGCTGGTTGTCGGACCGCCTATTTCCAGGCTACCGCGCAATTGTCGCGCCGCGTGGTGCGGCGCGAGCCGAATGTTCGGCACAAGCCGGGCGTTCGGCTGGGGCCGCACAGCGCGTTTCTAAAACGCGGCACGCCCCCAGCCTTTCATGCACTTTTCGAGGCCCCAGGCATTGCATGGGGCCTCGCTCTGTCGTTTTCCACCGCCTTGCTGGGGTCTCCTGACCCCCTTACCTGTTCTTCTTTCTTCCTTCTTGTCCTCTTTCTTTTTCTTCTTTCTGGGGTCTTTTTGTTGTACTTTTTTTATGTCTTCTTCCCTTCCCAGGTTACCTTTCTCTTCCCAGCATTCATTGTTCCCTATTCTCTATGGTTTCTATTCTGTTTTGTTCTATGTACCTCTCCCTGTCTAATATGGTGTCCTTTTACTTCCTGTGGGTCACTTCCTGTCTTTTGGTATATAAGGGCTGTGTTTTCTTCATTTCCTTGCGCTGCAACACTTTCTGCTCAGATAGTGTCTTCGCTCCTGATTTCCTCGCCTTTTTGGTTCTGGATTTCATTGCTCTGTGTTTCCTGAATTTTGTTCTTTTTGATTCCTGCTTTTTGTTCTTGTTTTTCAGGAGTCCTCCTGTTTAGAGGTTTTTTCCCCTTTTGTTCTAAGGGGTTTTTTCCCTCTGGCGCTTTTTTCTGAAGGCCACGGTCTGTTCTTGGCGTCTCCATCACCTACAGCACCGTGGCTACCAGAAAGAGTCGCCCCTTTTTGGGCCAAAGCCGAACATCGAAGATCCACGCCACTAGATCTGCAAATTCCAGACGCAAGCAGCACGTGAGTCGTGACAGATTGCAGCGCCCAACCATTCCGACGTCCTCAAACACCATGGATAATACAGTGGCGGCTGCTGCAGATTCTGATCAATCTCTTTTGACCACGATTCAGCAACAAGCTCAGGAATTGCAACAACTACGCAATGAAAATGCTGCGTTACGACAGGCTTTGGCTCTCCGCACTAGTGATGTTCCGACTATCTCCGCTTCTACCCCTCGTTTCTCCGGCGAACCAACCAAGCTTCGTGAGTTCCTGGATGCATTAACGGTGTACTTCGCCTTCCGACCAACCCAATTCTCCCACGACAGGACCAAGGTGGGTTATCTCATCAGTGCCTTATCCGGTCCAGCCTTGGCCTGGGCAACCCCGATGGTGTCATCCAATGACCCAGTTTTGTCGGACTATTCCACCTTTGTGAGTCGCTTCAAACAAATGTTCAGTCGACCTGGATTGGAAGCCTCTGCAGAAGAAGCCTTATGCGACATTCACCAAGGCTCACAAGATGTTCTGCAATATATAACCCGTTTTCGTCAGCTAGCAGCAGAGACCACTTGGGTGGAACGTACTCTGGTAACGTTATTTCGCAGAGGACTCAAAGAAGAAATAAAGGATGAACTAGTACATTCTACCAGAGTGGAAGATCTTCGTGGCCTGATGGATCAAGCACTGTCCATCGAATATCGTCTTCAGGAACGGAGATCGGAGAAGAGAAGGAGTAGAGGGTTCTCCCAGCCAAGTACCCCACGAGCTGGTCTGCAGCGTTCTGAGGAACCTCGCCCTCCTGCTAGAGACGTCGAAGGGGAACCCATGCAGGTAGATACTACCCGAGGTCCGCTCTCCGCCAGCGAGCGAGAAGACAGACGCAAGAAAGGGTTGTGCCTGTACTGTGGTTCTGCTGGTCACATGATTCGCAACTGTCCTGTACGTCCGCCCAGGCCATCGGGAAACGCCACTTCCCGTCCTCTGTACGAAGGGAGGGGACGGGATCTACAGCTATACCTTCCATCAGCTCCTTTAATGACAATACAACCTCATTGTTCATTTTTCCTGTCTTGTTGCAACTTCCTGACGGTCGTCAAGAAGAGACTATGGCATTACTAGATTGTGGTGCTAGTGGAATATACATGGACCAGACGTGGGCTGCTACTCACCAAGTTCCTACACAATCTAAAGAAGTTCCCGAACAGGTGCACACCGTGGATGGATCCTTATTATCCTCTGGTCCAGTGGACACCACTACCCTGATGTTAAGTTTACAGATCGGAAACCATCAAGAACACATCTCTTTTGATCTTATCACGTCCCCCAACCATACCATTATTCTTGGAATTCCGTGGTTCATCAGACATAATCCATATGTGAACTGGGTAACCCGGACAGTTTCCTTGTCTTCGCAATTTTGTCATGAAAACTGTTTTGCTTCCGACAAGTATTGGTCACCGAAAAGATCTATAGTCACTGAAAGTATTACTGGTTCTTCCATTAATACAGTCCAAGGAGTCCCTGAACACTATTTGGAGTTTCAAGATGTGTTCCAAAAAACATCCAAGCCTGTGTTACCTCCACATCGAGACTACGATTGTGCTATTCCCTTAGAACCTGGCACAATCGTTCCTTTTGGGAGGATGTATTCCCTCACGGAACCTGAAAAAGAAGTTCTAAAAGAATATCTGGATGACAATGTCCAGAGTGGTCTTATAGTTCCCTCATCTTCTCCGGCCGGGGCTCCTCTCTTTTTTGTACCCAAGAAGACAAAGGATCTTCGTCCTTGCCTGGACTTTAGAGGTCTGAATAAGATAACCATTAAAGACCGTTATCCTTTGCCTCTCATCAGGGACATTCTAGAAGCAGTTAGAGGGGCTCAACGTTTTACTAAACTTGATCTGCGAGGAGCCTATCACCTTTTACGCATAAAAGAAGGAGATGAGTGGAAGACAGCTTTCAGGACCCCATTTGGTCACTTTGAATACAGAGTTATGCCGTTTGGTCTCACTAATGCCCCCGCAATCTTCCAGAGATTTATGGATTCGGTGTTTTCTGACCTTCTGAACCAGACAGTGGTCATTTACCTAGATGATATTCTGATTTATTCCAGAGATCCTGAACTCCATTCGTCCCATGTGAAACAAGTCCTTCAAAGACTCCGGGCACATCAACTATTTTGCAAACCAGAAAAATGTGAGTTCGACAAGACGGAGGTAAAATACCTGGGTTATCATTTAAGTTCCACCGGCATAGCTATGGACCAAGAAAAAGTACAAGCGATTCTAGACTGGCCTTCTCCTTCTTCTATTAAAGAAGCACAATGTTTTTTAGGATTAGCAAACTTTTATCGGCAGTTTATATTGGACTTTGCAAAACAAACTAGCCACATAACACATACCTTAAAGAAGGAGAATTTAACGAAAGGGTTTATCTGGACTGAGGCGGCTGAAACAGCCTTTCAAGGTTTAAAGAAAGCTTTCACACAAACTCCCATCTTACGGCATCCAGATACCAACAAACAATTTATTGTTGTCACCGACGCTTCTGAAAGGGCCATCGGAGCTGTCTTACTCCAACAACAAGAGGATGATGGTCTTGAACATCCTGTTTTCTATTTGTCTCATATCCTCTCTACAGCAGAACAACATTACTCTGTACTTGAACGGGAATTATTGGCTTTGAGAACAGCCTGCCTAGAGTGGAGACAGTTTCTGATGGGTTCCAAAGAGCCTTTTGAGGTTAGAACAGACCATCGTAACCTACAATGTTTACGAAATTTTGTGTGCCAGAATAGTCGCCAGGCTCGTTGGGCCTTTTTCTTCAGTCAGTATGATTTTTACGTCACCTATATTCCCGGATCTCAAAACATTCTGGCTGATGCTCTGTCTCGTCGTTATCCAGATTGTACTCCTTCCCCATCTCAGTATCTACTGGAACCTAGTAAGATCATTGGAGTGGCTCAATCTTTTCTGGAGGAAGTACAACTGGAATACACCAAACTATCGGACCACGAAGTAGAGAACCTAAGACCTTTGTTGAATAAGAGACAAGGATTCCATTATTATCAGAACTTGATATTCCTCCCTACTGACAGAGTGAAAGAAAAAGCATTACAAATGTGCCATGATTCACCGGTGGCTGGTCATAGAGGCATCAAGGCCACACAAGAACTTCTCTCACGGTTTTTCTGGTGGCCTACCTGGAAGCAGGATGTTGAAAGATATGTTCAGGCTTGTCCTATTTGTGCTCAAGTCAAGATTCCCCGTACCAGACCTGCAGGATTGCTACAGCCCTTGCCTGTTCCGCCAGCTCCATGGCACACCATCTCTACCGATTTCATGTGTTCGCTCCCACCTTCAGCAGGAAACCGGGTTATCATGGTCACTGTGGATTCCTTTACTAAGATGGCTCATTTCACTGCCCTAAAAAGGCTGCCTACATCTCAAGAACTAAGCCAGATATTTATTGATCATATCTTCCGCCTTCATGGACTTCCACATACCATTATATCTGATAGAGGACCCCAATACATTTCCCGGTTTTGGAGGTATTTCTGTAAGACACTCAATATCAACAGAGCCCTGTCATCGGGGTCCAATCCACAGACCAATGGACAGACCGAGCGTCTGAACCAAGGACTAGAGCAATACCTTCGCTGTTTTTGCAATTCAACCCAAAGCAGCTGGAACACTTATCTCCCTATTGCTGAATTTTCCTACAATAATACTGTCCACAGTGCTTCCAAGGTCACTCCTTTTTTCTGCTCTTATGGTTTTCATCCTACCTCCTTTCCTACTTCTCCTCCATCCACCTCTCCTTTGCCCGCTATTACTCACCTCTCCAAACGACTTTTACAGATCCATAGACTAATTCGATCCAATCTGTTACAAACCAAAAGATATATGAAGAAGGCTGCAGACAAGAAACGTGGAACCACTCCAGACTATCACCCGCAAGATAAAGTCTGGCTCTCATCCAAATTCCTACCCTCACGTCTTTCTCTGAACAAGTTCACACCTCGTTACTACGGACCTTTCCGTATTCTTCAGCTGATCAATCCTGTCACTGTCCGTCTTCGCTTACCTCATACTTGGAAGATTCATCCCGTCTTTCATGTTTCCCAGCTCAAACCTTACGTACCTGACCCTTTCTCTCGTCAGTTTCCTTGTCCTCCTCCTGTGTTGGTGAACGATGTTCCTGAATATGAGGTACAAGAAATCTGTGACTCTCGTCTATTTCACAGACGGCTTCAATATCTGATTCATTGGAAGGGTTATCCTCTCAGTGAATGCTCTTGGGAAGATGCATCTTCTGTTCACGCTCCTCTCCTGATTCAACGCTTTCACCGTTTATTTCCTCTCAAACCTGGACCTTCGGGAGGGGGACCTACTGTCGCGCTGCGTGGTGCGGCGCGAGCCGAATGTTCGGCACAAGCTGGGCGTTCGGCTGGGGCCGCACAGCGTGTTTCTAAAACGCGGCACGCCCCCAGCCTTTCATGCACTTTTCGAGGCCCCAGGCATTGCATGGGGCCTCGCTCTGTCGTTTTCCACCGCCTTGCTGGGGTCTCCTGACCCCCTTACCTGTTCTTCTTTCTTCCTTCTTGTCCTCTTTCTTTTTCTTCTTTCTGGGGTCTTTTTGTTGTACTTTTTTTATGTCTTCTTCCCTTCCCAGGTTACCTTTCTCTTCCCAGCATTCATTGTTCCCTATTCTCTATGGTTTCTATTCTGTTTTGTTCTATGTACCTCTCCCTGTCTAATATGGTGTCCTTTTACTTCCTGTGGGTCACTTCCTGTCTTTTGGTATATAAGGGCTGTGTTTTCTTCATTTCCTTGCGCTGCAACACTTTCTGCTCAGATAGTGTCTTCGCTCCTGATTTCCTCGCCTTTTTGGTTCTGGATTTCATTGCTCTGTGTTTCCTGAATTTTGTTCTTTTTGATTCCTGCTTTTTGTTCTTGTTTTTCAGGAGTCCTCCTGTTTAGAGGTTTTTTCCCCTTTTGTTCTAAGGTTTTTTTTCCCTCTGGCGCTATTTTCTGAAGGCCACGGTCTGTTCTTGGCGTCTCCATCACCTACAGCACCGTGGCTACCAGAAAGAGTCGCCCCTTTTTGGGCCAAAGCCGAACATCGAAGATCCACGCCACTAGATCTGCAAATTCCAGACGCAAGCAGCACGTGAGTCGTGACAGCAGCTGGCAGTCTGCCATTTTTGCTTGGAGGTCGGCGGTCCTGCCTGTATGACTTGTAATAGGGTGGTCCGAAAGACCGCCAACATGGTGGTCGTTTCAGGACTGCCAACATGGTGGTCTGGCGGTCCCACCACCAAACTCGGAATGAGGCCCTTAGTACAAAATTTTGGAGATGTCTCCATATGCTTTGATTGAAATGGTAGTAACAGCCTTGTATGCCTGTGTGTGGCTAAAGCTTTGAAATTGCTTGATTCATCGCTTGTTCAAAATCAATGAGCATTTTCTGTGGACAGTAGTTGTTTGTTTCAATTGTAATGTGGTTCAATACTTTGTAGTAAGTTCTACTTTATATATTGGGTAGTAGGGCATTTTAAATTAATATTCGTGTTTTGATATTCACCATGCATAGTGTATATCTGAGTTAATGATTTAGGGCACATTTTGAAAGTCCCATCTATCATCCACATTTGACAATGGATTAGTTTTAGACAGCTATCTATTGTAGCAAATATTAGAATTTGCTTATCATTGTTTAAGTTATCATGTAAGAGGAAGGGTTCCTCATTTTATGTGGTTGTTAAAGTTCAGGTATTTAGATATCTTGGTATCTTCTTGGGGCAGGAATGGTAATTCTGGTGGCCTTTTTAGTTTTTGCAATTAAGTGTCTTATGGTAGGTATTGCTGGTAGGCGTCCCATGATGTTTTCAGGGGCTTTATGGAGTATACCTTTTAGTATTTTAGTTGTGGGCTTTTGGGAGATAGTGCTTGCTTCTCTTACGTCTTGTATTATGTGTCAGAATTATATTTCTGTCACACTTGGTGGGGTTGTGTTCTCTCACCTTAAATACAGCATAATCTTTTGTAGTGGTCCTCCCATACCAAGCATTAGAGTAATATTTAGCACATTTCAACCTGACTGTTTCCATTGTTGTGCTTTATTGGTTGTAAGTATAGCCCATGTAAAATAGTAATTGCTTTTTTTCTGTGATATGATGTATCTTGCTCTTTCTATCATTGTGACCAAAAATAGTGTAATAGCATAAAGAATTACAATTTTAAAATGTACAATATGATTGTTTTCACATTCATAATGATGCAAAACGTTTTTCTGTTTTATATTTACATGTATGTTCTTGCTAGATGTTGCACACTTTCATTTGCAGTTTTCTGTTGAATGGTGTTGTAGTGTGGAGAAGGTGCTTTCTTTTCTGTTGGTTTAAAAAACTTTAAGGTAAAATGTTTGTTTGTTGATCGGTGGTGGGGGCTAAGTTAGTTAGGTTTTGTTTTCTAAATGCTTTACAGTGAGTTCCTGTTTAGTAATACATTTAATTCACCCAGGCATGCATTGCGCCACTTTGTAAATTTGGCGGGCGATTTTGACCTCGTTGGGCCACATTAGCGTAAAGAAATGACGCTAATGTGGCGCAAGGAGGTGCTAGGGGCTCTTAAGTCTTCCCCTGTCTATTATGATAGATGAGAGGTGGATATAGAAAGGAAAAAGAAAGATTGGTGAGACCACGATATCCTGACAAAAGTAATGCTCTGCATCTGGAACACACTATGTGCAAGTTTTGAAAATGAAATATTATTTTACGTTTATTTATACATTCAATAGTGAAGTCTGTTTTTAACATAGAATTATTGTATTTCTAAAGCTGTTCAGTCTTGCAGTGGATGCACCTTGGGGACTGAAGCAACTGATGTAAACATCAAAGCAGATTTTTCAAGCTGGGGGTGGTGCAGAACTCTACCTTTAAGTTACGTTGGCCCCTTATGATTTGATTGCATAAATGAAATGCAAATGCAAGCTTTTGTTTTAAAAATCAAATTAATCCCCAAAATGGAAAAGGAAAAAGTGCCATCGTTATTATGTCAGTTAACCTAGGAATACCTGCACCTATATTACATGATATACTGTTGCTTCTACAATTCACACATAGAATAGAATGCTCTGCTATAGGATACAGACGCCCGTTCCTTACCATGCATCATCAAATGATTGTTCCAGTTTTTCCATTCAAGAACCTTTCGTGTTTGCAGTGATAGGCGGTCGAATTTCACTGATATGTGTCAAGAGTTACAAGTTCAAGTGCCCAAGCACCCAGAGAAAAAAACAATCACCTCTGTGTAGTTCACACCCATTTACCCACGTGTAATTTCTCTATGGAGACCTGGCCGACATTTGATGCCAAATAAATGTGTTTGTCACATGCAACAATTTTAAATAGTTCGATTTCCACTTCTGTAGTCAAGTTGCTTCAGAAACAAAATTTGGTAGAAAAGAGATACATGAAATCTCTTACAAAGACTCTATAACATTTAACACACTAACCAGAACATTTGAAACATAGGTTTTGGAGTCACAGGCGAACCTTTGCAAAGTCAAGTCATCCCAACATCAAACCTGTTTCATTACTAATTTCTCCATTTGCAAAGATAACACACATTGACAAACCTATTGATCTGCCCATGGTATGCTGGTGCAATGGTCAATTACTTTTTTTAAATGTTTTTTTGCAATTTTATGCCACAAAAATAAAAAGAAAGAGAAAAGGCTGCTACCTAAATCAGACCTCCAAAGACATTGCAGCACAGGTTAGCACATTTTGCTGCTCGAAATTGGGTACTTTGTGGCACAACAATAGACTGGTTGCAGCATTGTTGTAGCGCTTTATTGTACTCACAATCATTCCTTTCATCCTCAAATCAGTGGAAACTGTTTCACCAAAGTATGCCATTTCAAAATGGGTGTGTTTAAAGTATCTGGGAGTGTTTGTTTCCTATGCCTTTGAGGTAACAGTTTGGAGAACAGGTTAAGCTCAGCAGAATAGTACAGGGTGGCCGTCCTGTCTCTTGGGATTGTGTAGACCTGGGGCTACCGGTCCCATGCCTCAGATCCATTTGCTGTAGGACACCGTGAGCTGTGAAGAAGTGCTTTTTCGGACGTCAGCGTTGATTTACAGGATTGCTGGAGGGAGGAGCTGAAGCAGTATATGTGTGCTCTAACGTGTTATCCCTTGCACCAATGTTAATGTTATAGTGATAATCTGGCCTCAATTAAGTTTTAATGATGTGGTTATATAGATGGAAGCATTTCTGTTTTTTGTCAATCGTTATGTATAATGTGTTATGTAAGTTCATTTTTAGCAGTGACAAGTGGTAGAAGAATTATGTTTTTCGTGATAAGTAACATTAACATTGAGGGAAATACACAATTTTGGGGTGAAGGGTTTCAATATCGGAATTAAGTTTTTTTCTGAGGCTAGAAGACGGAAAGTACTATGGCATCACAATTTAGATGACCCGCAACACACACAGAGCAGCCTCTCTCACACCTTGAGGACGGTAGGGTTTTTTGGTTGTTGTACTGCGCTGAAACAGTTTTTATGTGAAGTTGCTCCTGAATAATAATGTATTTTTTAAAACTGCTAAATGCTGCGGTCTTTGATATTTCAGTACACTGAAAAGAAATAGGTAGTCTTATTACTACGTTTATTGCAAATTAGTTTATGGACTTCGGAAGCCTGAAAGCCTTAATTGATTCCGGCGGGATTCAAACACAACATGCTGGTTATACTAAAATGTAAGCAGTGAGGGCTTAAATCCTCGAGTTATTTGTCAGTAAAACACCTGAGTATATCTCTACCCTCATCTTCTAATCATTGCCCATGAGTATTATGCAAGCATTACAAAAACTAAAAGCATAATTCTATTTAAGAAAGAGATTGTATTTGTGTTTTATTATATTTGCATTTGTATAGACCTCATTACCCCTGATGAGGCATTGGAGAGCTTTATGCTGGGCAGCATGCAAAATCCAAGTTTAATGGTTAAAAAATAAACAACATTATTTGCATTCGTGGATAGTGGTAAGTTAAGCAAGTTAACAGATGCTAATGTTAGGTGAGCTGTCTATCCATTGCTAAGTTACCACTAGATCACTATTTCATCAAGGAGACCTTCTCAGAGGTTGGAATCATAAAGTAATGGCTGGAAGCAAACATTGGAATTAGATTCTGCAAATGGTGGCGATGACGTCTACTGATGTTTATCCTCATGTGTGGCTCACTATTAATTATAAAGCACAGTGGGGCCACTTAGAACGGCTCAGGTTCGATGTGGCATAAGAAGGCAGGGGAGGGGTTTTCCTGGCACTGGAAGTAGATTGCTTGCAATTATGTGGAATGAGAACCAGACACTGAGGTGAGCAGCCCTCTAAAAAATTCCATGAAGCATTTGTGAGCAAGGAGCGTACTGATCAGGCTTCCTTAAGAATTGCCCTTTGTTAGATGGTAAGGAAACTAAAAGGGACCTTTAGGCAAGGCTCACACTTTTGATTTCATGATCACACTTTCAGTGAGTGCACAAAGGCATGTGTCTGGACAGCAGCCTGGCAAAGTTATATGAACCAGCCTAAACGTGTGAATGGCAAATCAACAGTTCGAGCCTGTTGATCAGAAGCTCCTTGAAATGTGTAATATGTATGTTTTTTTTTTTAGAAAAACAAATTTTCCAAGACAGTGAAAGACGTCTCAAGGGCCAGACCGAAAAAGCCATTCGAAGGTGAAGAAAGAGTCAAATTAGCATGACAGGGAGAGCTATATGATCGTGTGTATGCACTGTATTTATGTTAAGGTGTGATATATGCATGTTGTAAACCGCTCGCCGTCCATATAAGTCTGCTTCAGAATGAACAGTGATGCACAAAGTGAGCACACAGTAGAAGTGATGTCAGCTGATGCACACCCATAATGTGGTTCCTATTGACAAAAATAATGCAAAAACACGAATCATCCCTGGTTCTCTGGGCTGTTCGTAGGTCATTTTAAATCTTATGAAAGAAGGCATTGCAAACAGGTTCAGTATAATGATGGTACGGCAGGTAATGTATTAATAACACAACATCTTTAATGGTTAGTGCATTATGTAACAGAAGTGTAATATTAGAGCACCGAACTTATTATTGGCCTGCTGCTACTGTTTTCAATTAATCGATCATTTTTAAAGCAAAGCTTTATGAAACGTTATTACTGTAACAAACTCTACATTTATCTGATGAACTTTAAAATTCTGTGTGTTGTGTCATAATTGAATAAGGATGCACCAACTCACAGAGCTTCGCTTCTTCACTCTTCAGGAATCTCTGAGAGACTCTTCACAATTGTATTGTATTGTAATAGTACATATATAGCACTTACTACCCCTGACTAGGTGTCAAATCGCTTTTCAGGGAGTAGCATGCTACTCCGGAACCCAAGAGGAATTAGTGGTGCGTTAGTACAGGGAAATATAAGTACAGTTTTAGTATTTTTAGGAGTTAATTTGATCAGAGGATATGTAGTGGGATTGCCTAGAGTAATGGAGGGAAAGAGGAGGGAAGAATCCAGAAGTGTTAATCCGAAGTTTATAGAAATAGGATGAGGTTTGGGAGTGGATGAGTAAAGAAGAGATGGAGGAGGGAAGAGCCTGTGGAAAGGGTTAGGGCGATCATAGGAGCAGGAGAGGTTTTGGATGAGTCAAGGTGAGATAAATTAGGGTTGTTTAGGAGATCATGGTAGTAAAGTGTGGTTTGGGTGAGCTAGATGTGGAAGAGAAGGGAAGAACTTAGCAGAGTTATTTTGGAGATGAAAGTAGTAGAATGGGTTATCATGAATGTAGCCCATTTAATAACATGTGGGAGAAAGATTTCTTTGTTAGTCTTTATCATCCTTAATTGTATAATGTTGGCGTATACCTGTATCACTTGTATGTGTAACATACATCTGAATATATGTTGCTGATAACTTTTATGAGCTTTTGTACCCATGTAATACAGCATCTGATCAGATGTAATCATAGGATTGTTCTAAAGAGTCACTTCACTCTTCCTAAGCCAGATTTCCAGATGTTGCCAAAACCTTTCTTTTCTATATGATGAGCATTTTTTATCCAGCAGTTAAATAGTGAAATACTGTGCTTGTTTTGAAATTTAGGACTGGTGGTGGTCCGGAACAGTGTCACACAATTATGAGGCTCCCCGGTATTGCCTCACATGGAATGATGAACTACAGACATGGAGTGGTGCATGAGTGCTGAAACATTTCTGTCCGCATAAATTCTGGAAAATATGAGTATATGGTGGAATTTCCATGTCCTATTAATAAATTGAATGAATATGTGATGTCGATTTGGTGCTCTTTTGGGGATAATAAGGGGCATGTTGTTGCACTACTTGCCAACACTTTCTGGTTAAAAAGTTGGCAGCCAATCAGAGCTCTGCATTTCCCTACACAAGCTCATTATGCACGAATCCTTTGCGCCTCTAGATATCTATATTTATTTTTCTTTTAATACCTCAAAAAGTCCCTAACAAATGTACACCAAACTACAAAAAACACTCTTTCTGGACCAAGAGCTATCTTCCTGACAAATTTGGTGAATTCTGTCCAGCAGTTCAGGCTGTATTCGTGTTTAAAATCCCTATGGGAACTATAATGGAAAATGCACTTTTTGACCCCCCCTTTTTTCTCGGCCCCCGCTTTGACAGATCACCCATAAACTCCCGTAGGACCTTTAGAAACAACTACAGCCCAAACCGGTGAACGAAATGACACATAATTTGGCAGAAAGATAGCTTTCAAGACGCTGATTATGCTTTAGCTTATCTGGTGTAAATCCGTTCTGTAGTTTTTGAGATATTAAAGGGAAAATAAATGTGTATATCAAGGGATGGGGATCCCTTGCGAATAAATCACGTAAATTGGGGAATGTTTGCAAATGCACACAAAAATACAAGCGCTGTAATTGGCTGGCCACAACCTTACTAGAAAGTTGGGGCCACCGTTTGATGTTATTTGAGAGGGTCCCAGGGGTTGAAACGTGCCACCCACGTTAATAAATGCATTCACAGACTGTGCATTTCGCGTCAGACGGGGCTTGGACTCTTTGAAAAAAAAAATAACTATCTATACATATACATATCAGTGAAAAAAACAAAGGTTACAGAGACGTTATAGTTAAGTTCTGACTTTACTCGTACAAAGCCATAGAAATTCAGCAGTTATAGTTGGAGTTATTTCAAATAACTATAACTCGCTCCCTCAGGTTACCATAACTCACATCTTACCATGCACAGCTAACTACTCCACATGTTTATCAATGATGACATCTTGTATGGCATCTTTGATATTTTCAATGCAACATTTGTAATACAATTATTGATTAGAAAGCTGCACATGGAAAGGGCATTAGGTATAGTAAGTAAGCTGGTGTTTAGTGCACATAATGTTACCACAGTATTCTGAAAACGGTTTTCTAGAGGAAGTAATGTGTGACAATAAGGGTTATGTATGATGGATATGTTGAATTTGCTGTGATGTGAAATGTTGACATGTTTTTTGTTCTGCTCTGATTTTTTATTACACTATTGCATTGTGGTGTCATTGTGTTCTATTTTAATGGTTGTATTGTGTTCTTTTGTGACTGTTTTGTTGTGTTGTGCACTGGTGTGTTTTAATTGTGTTCTTATGTTCTTTCTGCATTTTATTTATGTTGTTTAACTTAAATATGTGTGGGGAAACCCCTCTTTTTTGTGATCACCCCTATTTGTTGCTGACAGGTATCACTGTTTTTGAATTATGTACACTGGCACACTGCTGTCCACTCCCCAGTGTATGTGCTCTTTTCCCTAAAATATGGTAAAATTAGCTAATCCCCTTTTGGCATATTTAACATTTCCTTAAGGCAAAAGTATATGGTGGAGGAAAATACACAAATGGCAGGAAAGTTAATTGTCGTCAATGGATTGTGGTGACTAACGTGTCATGAACTAGTTTGACAAAGAACAACATGGCATCAGTTTGACTGGTGCATAGATTAAACCTGCTGGCAAACCTGTCAAAATAACCCTTTTCACAGGAAGAAAACCTACTTCCTAAGTAAGTTACTCCTAAGTAGGCCTTGTAGCCCACATGGTATGGTTCATGTTGGAATGTCCCTAGAGTGACCAGCCCCTAAAAGCTATTTTCACTCTAAAGGGCTGTAGTTGATCCTATCACAAATAACAAACACACAATTAAATACTATTTTTACTAACTTTGGTTTGGGATTGTCTACAGAAATGATCCAAACACTGTTCATAATATTCATTAAAATCCAATTCAATGGTGTAGTAAGAATTTTGATAAATATGAATGAAAAGTGACTTTAAAAAAGTTACACATTGCCTGTATGAAGCTCCAGTAGGCTAATTAACAATAGCTTGCCAGGAGCAGACCATTGTCACTTCTTAACCACTGCTGAAGTGTGAAAACAGTTCCCAACAAAGAAACAATAGCTCACCCCTTTTGGTAAGAAGACCTGGGTGTCAGTTGGAAGGGCAGTTGTTGATAATTTAAGAACTTCAGTACCTTGAAAAGAACCAGGATGAGCCCTGCTTTTCATAGTTAAGTGTAAAGCGAGACTTGAAAGGAGGGGCCTCTATTTCCCCTGGCGCAGTGTAGTCATCATGAGCACTATAGCAGTGGGAGGGGGAGCTAGTTCTGAAATCAGTTTGCTGTTTTTAAATAGGAAAGTACTGCTCCTTTTACCTACACACCTATATTGGAGCCAATATTCTCATCCACGGGGCAGACGGTTGCTGCCATGTTTGATTTCCTTATGAATAGTGCATTGTGTAATAATTTGCAGTAAGTAAGGCTTTATGATAAGCTTCATTAAGTGAGGGGGATTTCACATGGGAAGTTTGTAGTCATTGATTATGGAGAGTACAGAAGAGCCCCTGCAAATCCAACAAAAGTAACACTGTGCCTCAGGTCCTCAGAACACTTTCTGAATCTGTGGAAGAGCAGAAGAGACCTGGACCTGCTGCCTGTGCCCTGTGTGGAAATCTGGAGAGCTAGTCATGCTCCCACCCATTTCAAGCTGAGGACAGAGAAATGGACTCCAAAGGGTTGCTGGCTGACCTCCTGTGTAGCTAGAATGACTGATCAAGCTGCAAGATGGCCTATTCTGGAGTGGCCATCTGACGCATAGACACACACTTACCCTGTGTATTCATGAGTTGCAAGAGTAACTTGAGAGGTTATCAGTGAAGTCATCAATGATGTTATTTAATTTGCCAAGAATGATGTAATGTGCGAAGGCTTAAGCAGTGCATGACAGGTGTACAGGTTATAGTTAGCTTAGCACACATTAACAGGTGAATTTCATGTCTTTTTGTTTTGGAAACATTAGTTTTTATATTATTACAAAATCTAGCTAAAATTTCACTTTAACCTTTGTTTTTTTTTACTGAATGTCTAGGGCCTTTTAAAGGTAGGCAAACATCTTCTTACCAAACTATAGTGTGACTTTAAGTGAATTTCTGAGGTTTCTGAAATATAAAGTAGTATCATATTAGCATACATAACATTAACATCACTTTACCCTTTGGTTTTGTGAGTGAATCTGTATGGAGCGGGGAGTGTTATCATCTGCTGTAAAGCGGGTCCTTGCCTATTGTGTGAAAAACCTCATGATTTATCTCATTACTGTTTAATCAGCGGTTGATCTAACAACATTATTACTCTGGTTGTGTTTAATTGGCACTCAATTATACTAGACAAATAACTTGATTCCTTATGTTTTTGGATAGCTAATTAAGTGAAGATTATGGTTGCATACAAATTGGGCATATTCTATTTCGGTTGAATACACAGTTGATTCTTAAACGTGATGTCACCTTTCATTGTGTTGACAAATGAAAACTTCTGTCTGACAAACCCAAACAAAGGAATGATTTATTCTCGACTAATAGCTTCCGGGCAGTATTTATTCGGCTTCATGGGCTGTATCTTTTTAGGGTTATTTGTGTCTGAATTGATTTTTTACAAGATGTGTCTGTCTGCTTGTGAAAAATAAAATTCAATAGAATTAGGAGAAAGATAATCCACAAGACATATTAGAAGCCTTGAACGGAATGAGAAGACAATGAGAAACTTTATAGGACATTTTAAGATTTCACCATCATTTTAACAGCTACAAATTGATACAAAATGCATGAAACACTTTTCTTTTCCTGTGTTTTATAATTTTAGAGTAGAATAGTCTCTCCTCCTGGTATATTACTTAAAGTTAAAGGACTCATCTATTGCCTTCCTGGTTTGGGAGTCAGTTTACTTGTAAAGCCACTTGCATGATGGTGTTTCACTGTGTCACTGACACACTTGAATCACAGAAGGACTCGGCCTGAGTGAAAGTTCCTTTAAGCCTGTATCAACTTTTGTGATATCAGGAAAAGTGTATATCCCTTCTAATGAAAAAATCTCAGTTTCGCCATTACTCAAACCAGTGTAATTACTGTACTGCAAAATTTTAGTGCTGGAGCACAAAAATAACATGAACGACAAGAACGTGAGAAGTTCTTGTCTGCAGCGCTTGTGTTTTTGTACTTCTATCCCAAATCGATTAAAAGTATGTTTTTGCACTAAAATACAGAGTTAGATGTCAGCCTGCTAGCATTTCACGTAATTTTGCTTATTTTTATTTGCATAACTATGCAAAAGCAAATTATGCAACTTTCATGCACCTCCAATTAGGACAGAAATTCCAAACGTCAATTGCATTTTAGGCGGGTAATGAATGACTGGACAGAAATGTATCAAACAGTGTATTGATGTTCCTATGGGGGCTTAATCCCTATTTATTTTCTGCACATGTCCAAGGGCCCAATTTACACATTTCTTTTGCATTCCTCACTCAAGTGTGCATAAAATGCAATTAAGATAGTATATTCCACAACCTGAGTTAAGGCATTTAGGCCCTAATTATGAGTCTGGTGGTCCTAGGACCGTCAGACTCGCGGTGGTGGTCAGACCACCAACAGTGCACCAGTCCAACAGCCACATTATGACTGTGGCAAAAGTGCCACTGTCCGACCACCGGCACCTCCACTTTTTTGCCAGCTGACCGCCAGACGGTGCCAGCGGTCTTAATCTGCCAGGGCAGCGCTGGTGATTACAAGTCCTGTGTCCACCAGCTTTTGCATGGCAGTACCACCAGCATGCAAAGGCTGGCGGAGACGGGGTGCCGGCAGCCCCATGAGGGCCCCTGCACTGTCCATGCACTTGGCATGGGCAGTGCAGGGGCCCCATGCGCAACCCCATCGTACTTTTCGCTGCCTGAATTACAGGCAGTGAAAAGCACGACAGTTGCTGTTGTACCCAACGCACTGCAACATTGCCGCCAGCACAATTACAAGCCAGCATCAATGTTGTCAGTAGTTTCAGAAAAATCATAATAGGGCCAGCGGGTGGAAAACTGAACTGGCAGTCTTCCGATCCAAAGAGTTTGGTGGGTGGCCAAACTCGTAATGAGGCCCTTAATTTGGGGAATTTTATGATTATAAATTGTATTTACTCTAGTAGAACACTTAACACAATGGTGGATTTTCCTCATCTGTTGTATTATATTTCAAGATCGGAAAGGGGTAGACAAGGAAAATGCATTGAAGACACACAAACATGTAGATTTGTAGACATACCTAAACATTTTGCATTTGTTGCTCACCATCTAAATGTATATAAAATACTCCTTGGAAAGGCAGGATTACATAACTTTCCAGGCTGGAAAAGAGTGTCAATGGCTGTAAATGCAGGAGCATTTTTTACAGAGGGAATCATTTTCCTTCAGGAGAAAAGAAGTTCAACATGCAACTGAATTATTGGTAGTATAATTGTATTTATATAGCGCTTACTACCCCTGATGAGACGTTGAAGTGCTTTTCGGCGACATGTACACTAGACATGCATATTTTAAATCAAGTAGTGCATGCATGTAAGAACATTTCTAGCTCTTGAAAGTTAAGGTCATAAATTTTGCAGAAAGTGTGCTACTCAACAAAATTAGAGTGTGCTTCACTTCATCACCACTTGAATCACCTTGTCAATTTTGTAAATAAACACTTCACTTATGCAACCAATCCTGCTTTGGTCTCTTTAATCTCCACTACATATACCATAGAATTGTGAGTCAAACCTCAGGGAGCATGTTACAAATACAAATCTGAGAAAGTACTGTTGCAACATAATATGTGATCTGTAATATTGTACTTTCACTATCACAAACATCACTAATAGCCTCATCACTGGTATGTGACAACTGAAGGACACAATCTATGGACCACAACATATCTTGTACAACCATGTTGCCAATGTGTTCATCAATACCTCATCACACACAACTACATCATGTCCAAATAAGAAGTATGGAAGAGGCCCACACATAAGGTAGTGGATGACTGAAATGAGAAAGTTAGTGTTATATTTACTGACTTACAGTAGTGTCAGTGTCCTCGCGGTCTCTCTGAGAACACTGTGATCCGAAGGTTCTCGGGATCGCGAGGAGACAGAGTTCGGAATCGGTTGGGGAAAGCTTAATGGAGTGTGTGGCCTGTTTTGGTTGATGGCACCTGGAATAAATCTTAACATACGCTCGCTAATTGATCTGCATCTTTATAACACTGGCGACGAGGGCCTGGAGGAGACAGGCGTTACCATCAACCTCTCATGATCCCACGAATCTTACTGTTTAGTCACACCAGTTGACTGCTGGGCGTCGTTTTCAACAGGCCAAAAGTTCCTGATCTTCGTGACTGAGGCTGTCCTAATTGGGACAGTGAAACTGCTGATATTTCTGGAGGCGCTGCGATACTCGACACAGCGTTCAGGTGGGCTGCGTTCATGTGGGCGATGCGACTTTTGGATTTGCCGGTTGTTTTCTCTTGCGCATACGCACAAAACAATTGAACATTTTCAAAGGAGTTTGACTTGTCCGTGTACACTGATACATATTTGGTGTCATTTGGCGGCCATTTTAGGTGTATTATTTTTCTTCAAACTACTTGATTAGTTTATTGTATTCTTCAGCTGTAAAGCTATTAAGCTCCTTGCACCAATTCATGAACTAGTTGGAACTGTCGATTTTACAAGTATTATTATCGTCACAATGGCAAATACTACAATGTCACAGCCTCCTGCATTTTTATCGGACAAAGGTGACCCAATCTTGCCGTGGAAACGCTGGAAAAATCTATTTGATTCCTATTTAATAGCGATTGGAGGTGAAAAGTTTTCCCCTTTAAGGAAACAAAGTGTACTTCTGCACAATTTAGGAGTGGAAGGCAGGAATATATATGACAGTCTGGAAATATTGCAGATTGGTGGAGCTGAAGGTGAACCAAGAGATGTGTACGAGATGTCAACCAAAATGTTAGCACTACATTTTGAATCCAAGCTAAATATAGTCCTTGAAAGACATAAGTTCTTTGCCAGAACTCAAGAGAAAACAGAAAGTGTAGGAAATGTTGTTGCTTCCCTGCAAACTTTAGCACGTACATGTGACTTTGGTGACCTTACTGACTCTCTTATCAGAGATCAGCTAGTGCGTTGTACCAACAATAGACATGTGCAAGAAAAGTTGTTAACAAAAAACCCTGATCTGAGAGAAGCGATTGCAATAGTGGAAGGAATGGAAAGCACCAGCAACTGGATTAAAGAAATGCATGATCCTGGAACACACTCTGTCTCTGAATCGGATACTATAAAAGTGACTAGTGATCGTGATGAAGTGTTAAAAGTCAGTTTCGACAACAAAAAAGGAAAAGAAAATAAAGAAATGCGATGTTACCGTTGTGGCAACTCAGGACATACTGCTAACAGTTCAAATTGTTATGCTAAGAATTCTGTTTGTAGAAAGTGTGGAAAAAGGGGCCACTATGCAAGGGTTTGCAAAGCTGAACAACATTTGAATGTAGATTCTATTACTGATGATATGGGCAAAATGGTGTTCTGTGTGAAGTCTGGTGATGGTTGTGTTGTAAACAGTGTAGGAACTGTGGATGAGGGACCTATAGTTATGCCTGAATGTGCTGTTAGAATAGATGACAAAGTTGTTAAGGTGCTGGCAGACTCAGGATCTCCATACACCATGGTAGGTGACAAGAATTGGCACACAATATTTGGCAATAAATATGGTCCTTTAGAAGAACCGGATATTAGTCCAGTGAGTTATGGTGGCACCAAGATTGACATAATAGGTTATAAGGTTATGACAATTCAATTTCAAGATAAAATGACTGTAGGAAAGGTTTATGTAGCCAAAAGAGGGGACAATTTGTTGGGTTGGCGACATCAGCGGGATATGGGTATTAAGTTAGATCCTAACGCTGCATGTCAAGTCTTGGTGGTGAATGAGCAAGATACCAATCTTGATATTTTTGAGGAATTTTCTTCTGTGTTCAATGATAAGCTGGGGTGACTTAATGGTTTTGAACACAAGATAATTCTCAATAGTAATGCAACTCCTTCGGTGCAGAAAGTGAGAAAAGTCCCAAGATTAATGTTAGAACCTCTCAAGATAGAACTTACAAGATTGTTGGATTTGGGCGTAATTGAAGAAATTGAATCTTCTGAGTGGTTAGCCCCAGTAGTTTTGGCACCGACGGAAGGTGGGAAACAGATTCGCATGTGTGTGGACCTCAGGGAGCTCAACAAACACATTTGGGTGGATCGTCAACCTTTGCCGAATATTTCAGAAGAATTATCAGGGTTGAATGGCTCAACGTTTTTCAGTGTTCTTGACTTATCGTCGGCTTACCACCAAATTGTCCTTCATCCTGATTCTAGACATTTGACGTCCTTTGTGATGCCGTTGGGAGCGTACCGATTCTTGAGGATGCCGTTTGGGCTAGCCTCGGCTGCCGCTTGTTTTCAACGGATTATGAAAAAGGTTTTAGAAAGTGTAACTGGCATTCTATTTTTCCAGGATGATATCTTGGTACAAGATTTTAAGAAGAGTATTAGGGAAACTGACTTCATCTGGTTTAACTGTAAAGATGCAAAAATGTAAGTTAAGGGTCACTTCTGTTTCTTATTTGGGTCATACCATTTCAGGTGAAGGCATAAAGCCCAAACTGGAGCTAGTTAATTCCATTATCCTGGCTCCTGAACCAAAAGATAAAGATAGTGTACGATCGTTCCTGGGCCTGGCAGAGTATTACTCCAAATTTATTATGAATTTTTCCAGTATAGTTCAACCTTTGAGGTCTCTTCTTAAAAAAGGTACTGAATTCAATTGGTCTGAAGACTGTAAGGTGTCTTTTGAATTGGTGAAAAACAGTATTGGCAAGATGCCGACTTTAGGGCATTTTAACAGTTTTGCTAAAACTATATTGTATACTGATGCAAGCATTAATGGATTGGGGGCTGCATTAACTCAGAAGGTGGAGGGAGAAGAAAAGGCTATTGCTTTTGCATCCTGTTCCCTTAAGGATGCAGAACAGAATTATTCAGTCATTGAGAGGGAAGCTCTTGCTTGTTCTTGGGCAATCAAGCATTTTAAGTTTTATTTATGGGGTTTACCTTTTGTAGTGAGAACTGACCATAAGCCCCTTATCCAAATTTTTTCCTCAAAGAAGAATGAAGACTTGTCACCCAGAATAAAAAGGTGGGTTGAAGGCCTATTAGACTACAATTTTCAAGTGGAATGTATACCTGGTACAAGGAACTGTGTAGCGGATTTCTTGTCTCGAGCCCCCATTGACAGTGGAGATGAAAGGTTGGATGATGTCGGAGTAATAAATTGGGTGAGAGAAATAGCTATAGCTGAAGAGGTATGGAAGAGTGCGAGAGGAGAAGATCTTTCTAGGAAGATACTTGTTGAATTTATTGTAAAGGGGTGGCTAGAATTTAAAGATGTTCCTGATGACTTGAAGGGGTTTTGGAATGTACGAGATGAACTTTGTTGTAATGATGAGGAGTTGTTTAGAGGGAGTAAAACTATTCCTCCTATGGGTGTAAGGGATAAGATTGTCAATTTAGCCCATGAAGGCCACATGGGTAGCAATTTGACTAAATGTAGGCTTAGAGAAGTGTATTGGTGGCCAGGTTTAGGCCGAGATGTTGAGGCTGTAGTTAAAGACTGTGTATCCTGTGCACACAGTGATAAATGCAAGTCTGTAGTCAAAACTCCACTTTCCCCTGTTAATGTACCAGAAAGACCTCGGGATGAAGTTGGGGCTTGATTTCATGGGCCCATTTCACTTATTACCTGCAAATGAACGTTATGTGATGCTTCTGGTAGATTATACCTCGAAGTGGGTTGTAACAAAGTGTGTAGGCACTCTAGGCACTAATACTGTGATTGAGTTTCTTAAAGAGGAGTTCTTGCGTGAAGGAGTGCCCAGTCAATTAGTGACGGATAATGGAGTGCAATTGACTTCTCAGGAAATGCAAGATTTCCTGAAGTCGTTGGCTATATTACATCTGAGAACAGATCTGTACCTACCTCGAGCTAATGGTCTTGCTGAAAGGATGAACAGAATGGTGAAATATTGTGTTCAAGAGGCTGTTTGGACTAGAATGCCACTTCATGATTTGCTTAGAGAAATGTGGTGGGCACATCGCAACACCCCCAATATGGTCACTTCAATTTCTCCTTTTGTGTATTTAAGAGGAAGAGTGGGTTGTACTAAAATGAATCCTGCATGGATGGATGGAATGTTGCGACAATCAGATCAGCTAGGGGAGAAGTTGAATAAGGGTCCTGAATTGAGAAGGTCTTATCAGCAAAAGTATACAAATAGATTTGATTTCAAACATAATGCATCTGAAGTAAAATGGTATGTAGGTGATCGGGTATTAGTGAAGAAACCTGGTTTTGGGAAGAAAGGGATGTCAGGATTCATGGGTCCATTCTGCATCAAGGAAGTTAGACGGAATGTTGTGATTTTAGACACTGGTGATGCTTGGAGCATGTCCAGGATTGTGAAGTGGAGTAAACCATCTGGATCTCACAGTCAGGACTTGCGGAAATCTCATATGCACAGTGGATCCAAGGACTTTCTAACTTCTGGTGAATCCAACAGACTTATGCATCAAGACAACATGCCTGAAATCTCTACTGAGTCAAAAAGGAACTTCAGAGTTCATCGCAAGCCACGTTGGCTAAAGGATTTTGTGTCTTGAGACATATATGTTTTTTATATACTGTGTTTTTATATTTCTGTGTACTTCCTTTCGTTGTTATTTTATAATTGTTCTGTATTCCTATTTAGTAGTTGTTAAGTAACGGTGTTCTATTCAGTAGTTGTGTAGGTAAGGGGGATGTGTTATATTTACTGACTTACAGTAGTGTCAGTGTCCTCGCGGTCTCTCTGAGAACACTGTGATCCGAAGGTTCTCGGGATCGCGAGGAGACAGAGTTCGGAATCGGTTGGGGAAAGCTTAATGGAGTGTGTGGCCTGTTTTGGTTGATGGCACCTGGAATAAATCTTAACATACGCTCGCTAATTGATCTGCATCTTTATAACAGTTAGTCATGTTGGAACGGAACACTGTCACAACTCAGTGTGTGAGTTGCAATGGCTGCATGGAACATGTGTGACAATGGGGGGACAGAATTGGTAACAATGGTTATTGCAATTTGCCCAGGCATAACAAGAAATGGAAGATGTTGTGCCTGCTCAGTACATCCATGGTAATCAGTCCTGACACTCCTATTGGGCCCAATCCTGACACAGGGTACACATGACCTCACACATTGCATGGACACGTCTGTGGAATGTACTTCAATATGGATGAGAACATATGCAGCTAGGGCTGTAGGTCCACTACACAAAACCAACAACCACTGCTAAATGTAATGAGTTTATTCAAACATTTGTGGTCAAAACATAATCTGGTTGGAATGTAGGCAGAGTGTGTCATACAAAGTATGTACCAAAGATGTACACATGTTAGACATTTGTGTAGGCCAAACATAAGTCACCATAAACTCCAAATCTACATACAGAGATAGTTGGTAAAGTATCCTAGGTAGCATTGGTTCAGCCATCATCAGCAATACCTGAGCTGTGTATGTCATCTTAAATATTATGCTTTTCTGCCAACTTCACACATCACATACGAAAACACAGTTCACAATCACAAGCCATAACTATTGCATTGTACTGACTGCCATACATATGTGGATACACTGATGTCACACATGGATACATATGCACAACGTGCAACTATTTGTATGCTGTTGACTCTGTAACACACACATTGGCATAACAGACCAATCACACCCTCATCACATTCTTGCATGGGCTACCACATGTGGCCATACAAAATATGCTACACTGCAGCACAGCCTATGTCATTTGTATGTTGATACAGGGTGCATCTAAAGACAATGGAACAAAAACACGCAATCAGTAATTGAGTCAAAACAATTGACCAAATGGGTCAATTTGCCATCCGCAAATGCAAAGTATATGACACATGGGCCCTTAGCGTGAAGTCTACCTTCGTACTCTTCTCAATGCTGATTTTCAGTGAATTCAACGCATAAGGGTAATGCGTCAATAAAAACGACACATGTGCGTCATGCATCTAAAATACCCACGCAAATGTCAAATGCGCCATATAAATACACGCATAACAGAAATGTGATGCACGGAGACAGGAAGTGATGTAATAGGAAATCCTGTTTACAAGCATGGTACAGTGGGTGTACTTTCACTTTCTCTTTACAGTCTGTGCCTCTTTTGACTGAATGATTGCATTCTGGAGTTGGTGCTTGTGGTTTCCTTGGGTTTTGCATCCTGTGGTGTCCCTCCTGATGTGTTTAGTTAATTATTTTCTTTATTTTGTCCCAGTGTTTGTAAATTTGTGTGTTTTTTGTGCATATTTGTATTTGTACTGTGGGGTATCTGTCCAGGATAGTTGTTATATTGGAATAGATGGGATTAGTTATTGGGATTAAGTTTCTGTTATATTTATTTCATGGCTTTTTCAAAGTGCTTGTGATCAACCTTTACTGTTATAATATGTCTGGTAGGGGGAGGTTGACCATGATGGGAGAGGAAGAGTTGTGTGGCTTTGTGTGGCTGGTCGCCCACTACCTGCCAATGATGTTGGAGATAGGGGGCCGCGTCATACAGGGTTACCGGCCATGGGCAAGGCGGCTGCGGTGGGGCAAGGTGCTCCACCACCTGAAGAGGGTCTTTCGAGCACCAAGAATGAGCACCAGCTCAAGCATCGCTGGGCAGATCTGGTGGCCAGGGAGAAGGATCTGCTCGAGCACCTTGGTGTCAAGATCAGTGGCCCTGTTGGTGAGTCTCCCATTGGCATACTATTTACTGTTCACCGCTCTTGAATAACAGTAGCAGATGTGTTGGAGTGCTGCATGCAATGCTTGTGGACAGGTTGCATACAACCAGAATGAAGTGTAACTGCGCCAGTGTAGACATGGAGTTCACATGTCATACCATTATACCAATGCAGGTCAGATGTCTGGTGAGTCATTCACAACCATCACTAAGCCACACATTTCAGGGGCCATGGCAACACCTGTGCCCCGGCATAGTGTCATGTATGATACCCCAAGACACCGCCAGCCTACCATATTTAACTGGATTGTGTCAACAAAGTAGGGCAAGGCATGTATAGCGCTACTTTGTCATAATTTCACACACATGATTCCTGCCATTAAGTCAACAAAGGGGGCAATGTAAATGGGGCATTTGATACCATCAGACAACTTTGCTACATCAGTCATGGATTACTCAACGCATGATCATTGCAGACTTATAATTGAGCTGCATGTCCATCACAAAGTGCCTCTGGGTGCCTTGCAGGACAAGCTTGAATACCTGAGTCAATTGTCTTGCAAAGCAAAAGGGTAGTGGCATATATTTGTTATACAACCCCACTTATACCATGGAGTTCCATATTCTATAGATTGCCCACACATGGTTGTTGCAGGGTGTAGCACTACATGAGTCTCAGGCCCAGTGTAAGTGTGCAGATGTGTGGCTCTTACTCACCTGAGTGTCTGTGTCATCATGTGTTTGTAGTGGTGTGTTTTTGCACTGTTTTAAACTAAGATAACTAGCCCACTCCTCTAAAATAGTACACACTGAAATATGTTGTCCAGTAGTAGTGACAGTGATATGACACTAAGCATGATTTTCCATTCATATCTTACAGATGGACCTACCCCTACACAATTGGCGAAGTGGTGCAATTTGAGGACCCAGGTGTATCCAGCAACTGTGATAATGTGTGTCCTGTGTGGATTAATGCAGGGTTTGGTGTGAGTGAGTCATGTGTGTTGCACACAATGTTAGACGTGATAAGCTGTCAAATGATCAGATATCAAAGTACGCTGGATGGTGACATTGTGTCTCATTGAAAGGTTCCCCATGCACCACCAGAGGGCCATATCTTGTGAAGCTCGTGGTCGTCAATGGGCACCATTGTGTAAACAAGATGATGAAAAGCCACCTTTAGGGCCGTATGTGACTAAGAAGTACAACGCTGTCAGAATTTTGGCAGTGGGGCACTCTGTCATTCTCACAACACAGGGATGCACCATTTTCAACCCAATTTGGTGCATCCCTATATTGTCATGAAGATGGAGGACTGAGCTGGCAATTGTCCAGCATGGTGCTCCATATTTTGCACTCCTTGTACTTAACACTTACGTGGAATGTATTAGGCGGGCATGCAGGTCAAGGCCAAAGGTGTGCTGACATTGAAATGGGTGTGTAAGGGATAGTATCGGCAAATCAGGTATTGATGGGTGTCTGCACCTGGACACATGAATGTAGATGTGATAGACCTATGGATACCAGCTTCCTAGTTGGGAGCCCTCCTAAAATATGGTCCACTCCCTGACTCCATGTATGAGTGGGCATGCCTTGGTGGATGACCAGAACAGTTGAGATGATGGATTGCATGGCCATACCCCCTTTGGTAAATGGGGAGAGGAATACCAAATTTGTAGTTAGATGTGATGCTCACAGTGTAGGTGACAGTCATATTGATCAGGATTGAATGTGTGCCTATCAGTACTGTCCCCTTATGGTTACCAACTGCATCCCATCCTCCCAATTACATATTCAAGTTACTGGTGATGTAGGGTTGAAAACTGACACAGATGATGGGGAAATTTGGGCCTGATCTATGTGAAGTTTACGCTGCCTTTGCATCATTACATTTTGCACAACAGTAATGCATACATCATTTGGTTTGGTTCCTAATTTTGTTCTGCATCACTTTGGTGTTAATGGAATGATGCTAAGGAAGCGTTGTCATTGCATTTATCAGGGCCACTGCCTTTTCTGGAATGTGAGTTGGAGTGCATGTGTGATTAGATGTAAAGTGTAAGCCAATAGTCTGTACATACTCACACAATGCTGACACTGATGGTTGCCTGTCTCAATTTAACAGCTGCCAACATGAGCAATGAGGAACTGCAAACATTCCAGAAGAGGGCAGTCCACTTCAGACATATTCTGGCAGTGAAATCTGGGATCTGGAGGATGGCTCTCCGATATCGCACCGAGAGATCAACCGGGGAATGGCGAGCATTCACCCAAAGGGGCCCCACACTGGCAGTGGCCACACAGACGAGACCAAGCTCCACAGCTGTGCAGGGGAACACAGCTGCCACCACAACTAATGCCCCAGATGCAACATCTTCGACATCAATGCATCAGCCCACACCACCTGCTGCCATGGAACCGAAAATGCTACAAGATCTGCAGAGGGACGTAACACGTGTCTTGAAAAGGTTGGACAATTTGGAGAAGGAGGTAACAGCCAATACGAAGATACTAAAGTACATCAAGAAAACTCTCAAGAAGGCAAAGTTATTATTGTCTTTGGTACTCTCACCTCCCAGTTCTGTCCCCTCCTTCCTCATTTGTATTCATGTTTTATAGTGGGGTTTAGGGGGTTAGTGTTAGGTTAGAGTAGGTATGTAGTTTAGTTAGGATAAGTGATTTGGTGATGGGGTTTCTACTTTTTACACATTACTTTGTGGGTGGGCGGTTGGTGCGTAAATTTAGGTATATATGTGTTAAAAAGAAAAAATAATAATAAAAAAGAATTAAAATATATATATATATATGTATATTTGTTTAGATATAGTTAGTATATGTGTAGTTTAGTATGTGTTGTCCTGCAAGTGTCTCACAACATAAGGGGGTGGGGAGTCAATGTTTAGAGTGTGTTGTTAAATGTGCTAGGTGAGTTTAGCATTCAGTAGTTAGGGTTAGTTGTTGGTTAGGTATAGTTAGAATGGTTAGGTTATGTTAGGATAGGTTTTCTTGATTTTTTTAGTTTAGTTTCATTGCTATTAAAAAAAAAAAATGGGTACTCCCTTACTTTATGTTTCATATGCTTGTGGCCCAGGGTCTTTCCATGAGTGCACAGTGAAAATTGTATGTTGGTCTAGGGATTCCGTCCTGCCTCCAAATTCCTCTCGTGACATGTTCATCACCTGTTTACAACTGAGCTGTCATATTGGCAGCTACAAAACGCCTACTTGTCTATTCATCTGCCATCCACTGTACCCACCATTCAAGGTGACTATGTTTACTTTGTATTGGACAGGTAGGTGTGGTGATTCACCTGTCAGTGTTAAGGTCCTGTGTAAGAATGTTGGGCACTGTGGCACATCTGACAACAGCCTACATTTAATATCTGCAAAAAGAACAGATGATGGACGGAATGCAGAGCAAATCAAACATTCACCCCCAGTCACTAAGATCTGGGTTTAATCCATCGTATTTTTGCTCACCATGCCACCCCAGGTTGGACCCAGCCATATGCAAATCAGTCTTGATCCTTTTCCTCAAACTGGGGCGACGTGGTGAACAAAATTACGATGGATTAAACCCAAATCTGTTTCAACACTCCGTCCATCATTTTATTTTGTTTTGTGATGTTGCTTTGTGCGCCCTAAGGGGTAGGGGTATGCCCCGACGTGGGTCCCTTGCTCCCTGCACCACTGGATTCAAGCTAGCCTGGCTGATGAAGGGTAATACCCTGAAACCAGTCCCAGGATGCTTGTTTCCTGTCCAGGTAGGACCTGGCCTAGCAGTTCGGGCTGGACTGTTCCCTTGGGGAACAGGGTCAAGACTGATTTGCTTATGGTTGGGTCCAAACTGGGGTGTCGTGGCAAGCAAAATAACGATGGATAAAACCCAGATCTGTGACTGGGGGTGAGTGTTTGAAATGTTTCAACACTCTGTCCATCATTTTATTTTGTTTTGTGATGTTGCTTTGTGCATTCTAAGTGGCAGGGGTATGCCCAGACGTGGGTCCTTTGCTCGATGCGCCACTGGATTCAAGCTAGCCTGGCTGATGAAGGGTGATACCCTGAAACTGGTCCCAGGATGCTTGTTTCTTGTTGAGGAAGGACCTGGTCTAGCAGTTCGGGCTGAACTGTTCGCATGGGGAACAGGGTCAAGACTGCCTTGCATATGGCTGGGTCCAAACTCGGGTGACGTGGCGAGCAAAATAACGATGGATTAAACCCAGATCTGTGACTGGGGTGAGTGTTTGAAAAGTTTCAACACTCCGTCCATCATTTTATTTTGTTTTGTGATGTTACATTTAATATCTATCCTGCAAAACTGACCAGTGGTAAGTACAGATGAGGTTAAGTACCTCTGTTTCATACCAATGTATTCTACTGGTACTCCCAGCTGACGATATTGCCCGAGAACTGTTTCACAGCGATTCCTGCCATATGCAGTGGTGAAACTTACACGTGTTCTACATTTTCGACATATTCAGTGAATTGCTTGTAGTGGATGAGACTAGCATTGTCGTTGATCATGTAGGAACCTTGGCCCATATTTATACTTTTTGATGCAAACCAGCGCCGACGCTGGTTTACGTAAAAAATGTTACCACCGGCTAACGCTATTCCTACGCGCCATGCAGGCACCCTATTTAAGGATTGACGTTAGCCGGCGCTGGTCAGAGTAAAAAAAAATGACTCAAATCAGGCAGGGCCGGTGTAGGGGGAAATGGGGGTTGTGTGTCACAAAATGGTGCAAGTCAGGTTTGAGTAAAAAATCAGGGCTCAAACCGGACTTGCGCCATTTTGTGACGCACAACCCGCATTGAAATTACTCCTGTCTTAGAAAAGACACGAGTCATGCCCCCTTGCCCAATGGCCATGCCCAGGGGACTTCTGTCCCCTGGGCAAGGCCATTGGGCACAGTGGCATGTAGGGGGGCCCAAATTAGGCCCCCCTATGCAACTTTAAAAAATAAAAAAAAATACTTACCTCAACTTACCTGCACTTACCTGGGATGGGTCCCCCCATCCATAGGTGTCCTCCAGGGGTGGGTGGGTGTGGCAGGGGGAGTCCCTGGGGGCAGGGAAGGGCACCTCTAGACTGCTTCCATGGTCAGAGACCATGGAAATGAGCCCACAGGTCCCTTAACGCCTGCCCCGACCCAGGCGTTAAAAACGGCGCACATCAGGCTGTGCGCCGTTTTTTAAGACCCGCTCCCTCCTGTGCATCAAAATAACGCTGGAGTATAAATAAGGCCCACAGGCCTTGAAGTCAAACTTTTTGACGCACATTCGGCAGAAACAGAGTATAAATATGCCCCCTTGTGCGTAGGTATATGCCCCCATATTCCTGCACTCTTGTACTGACAGTCTGTGACTAAAGACATGGTTACACTCATCATAATACCTAAGCGTAGTACGTGTATCACAATACATGAAGACATGCGTTGTGTAGGAGGTGTTTATTTACAAGTATTGTTGTGCAATGTTCACAATGTCCAGGTCTGTCACCTCATTAGTGAAATCCATACAATTGTGACACACGCTTTGTTGAGGGACATGACATGGGACATGCCTGGGTGAAGAGTTGTTAAGTGCGGAGCAACAAGAATTGCCAATTGGTAAGTGAGAGACAATGACAGTCCATAGTAGACAGGTCAACAGTGTGTCGGTGAGCGCACATACCCAACTGTACTAACAGTGGCATGATCTCAAGCACAGGACAAAGGAAAACACTGCCCATGTGGCATGGGCTGGTGGTACCAGGAACTCTTACAAGTGAAGATGATCTGTTCCACATCTTCATCTTCCGATGTGTGTGGTGTCTCCTCTGCCTTTGAAGGTGGTGGTGGGGAGGTAGAGGGGGCCACACACACTTCAGTGGTTGGAGGTGTGGACTCCCAATTCCCAGCAGCTGCCATCTGTGGAACAACATATGGCATCACTGCAGCAAGGAGGAACTGCTGATTTTTGAGAATAGCAGCAACATCCCTGTAGTAGGCAGCCATGTCTGCCCTGAGGGAGGCCAGTTTCTGGTGCATGTAGTCCATCTTGTTATCAAGCATGCTGGTGCCAGTTTGTGAGCGTAGATGTTGTGGCCTCTCCCACATGGCAGCAGCTATGGCCCTCAGACACTGCTAGACTCCATGCATTGGGGAGTGTGTGCCTCGTTTGGCTGCAGTCTGTTCAGTGGCCCTAACGAGACACCTGCGCATACCCTCTAGGCTGGCTGCCATAGTCTGCATCCACACCCGCACCTCCTAGCCCAGCTCCCGCTGGAATCCTACCGCTGTCCTGTCAAAGCTGGTCCCTCGGTCCTCAGAGTCCTCAGCTGTGTCAATGCTGGCAGGTCGTACTATTGGGATGTTGGGTGGGGCATCTGGGATGGCTGCTACATTATTACTCCTTCTTGTGACTGGAGGTGGAGTCTGGAGGGATTTGAAGACTTCTTGGAGAGTCTCTTGGCTGAGGGTTGTCAGCTGGTCATCCAGGTCATCGGGGTACTCCAGGACAGGCAGATTGGCAGGTGAGCCATCATCCTCTGCTATGAGATTGTTGAAAATCAATCTTTCTGTGTTGTGGCAGTTGATTTGGCATGTCACTGACTTGCTTTTGGAAGCTCGTTGTTATCTTAGTCCCCAAACATTGTTCCTGTACATCATGGTTGCAGTCTATCAGCCCTTTGCCCCACCTCAGTGTCACATGAGGGGTAGCTCAGGTGGGGCAATTTGCTCTGTCATATCTACTGGATGTGATGTATTTCCTTTCTGTGGCTTGACACCGTCTTATCATTGTCAACCCTCCATATGCATCAATTTGCATGGTGAGGCCTTGCAATGGGTGTTGCAGTGCTCAAGCCACAGTACCACACATGTCAATATGCAGCTGCCCCAGTCTTACATGTTTCACTTACACCCATACACCACCACAGGGTTGGCATTGTCAGGACACTATGCTCTTGCTATGATTGATCGCTCCTCATGTTAATGTATGTGCATGTCTGCTACATTGCACAGCACACATGGATCTAGCAGAGTTCATTTTCATCTTCTGTCTGTGCAGGTAGGTGTGCTTTCCTACACACCTAGGGGCATATTTATACTCTGTTTGCGCCGAATGTGCGTCAAAAATTTTGACGCACTTTCGGCGCAAACCCTGCACCATATTTACACTTTGACGCCCGACCCCTTGGACGTCAGAATCCCACCATGTGTGTCATTTTTTGGAAGGGGGAACCTGCCTTTCATTAATGGTATGCAAAGTAGCCGTTCCCTTCCAAAAAATTACTTTAAGGCGTGTGCGCCTTATTTACACCCCAGCGTAATTTTGACGCACAGGAGGGGGTGGGCCTTAAAAAACGGCACACTGCCTGTTGTGCGTCGTTTTTTAATGCCTGGGTCAGGGCAGGCATTAAGGGACCTTCCGAGCCCAGAGGTGCCCTTCCCTGCCCCCAAGGACACCCCTTGCCACCCTTGCCCACCCCAGGAGGACACCCAAGTATGGAGGGACCCATCCCAGGGAAGTAAAGGTAAGTTCTGGTAAGTATTTTTTTCCGTTTTTTTTAAGTACACAAAATAATATGTATTATTAAAATGTAGATATTAATGTAGGAAGCTGGCTGTCTATATGGTGTCCACAAACGACGTGCACTGTGCAAAGAGTCCAAGCAAACCCACTTTGGTATCCAGAGCTAAAAAGCAGACCACCTAATGCTCTGTGCTAAACATTTGTTGTATGCACAGTATCAGTAAATGAAGACACACACTCGGAAGCATAACTCAAGTGCAATTTACAAAAATACTGTAGATTTTTATGAATTCTTTAAGACCTAGATCGTTGTTCTACTGTAAGTACTTTTTAGTTATGATTTTCAAAGATTAGAAAATGCACTTTTTTGTGTGCATAATTACACACAATAGGAATCAATGGGAGAAATTAGTAAAATGCATATAAAATCAGACAATGTTCTCACAAGTGTCACCTTCTGTTTTTAGGCCGAGGTCGTGGAGAGGTCCAATGGTCTGGCTGGAAAAGTGAGGGTGGTTCCTAGTTTAAGGGGAGCAGTGGCTGAAAGTCTTGGAGCTGGCGCACACAGGAGAAGGGGGCCACTTGGAAACACTGCACAGAGAGACTTAAAGGTAAATCCTCTGGATCTGATTGGAGGTGGGAGGTCAAAAGTGCTTGGGAACCATAAGAACACAGCTGGTTGCTCATTGTGTGGTGGCCAGAGAAGCCGGGTGCAGCATAGATAGGTCAGCAAGGCATCATGTGTCTTGGAGTCGTCATGGTCAGGGGCGGGCAGCTTTGAAGGTGGATTGCAGGTCAGCAGGGCCACTCAGGGAGTGGCTCTCAGGTGTCCTGAAGTCACCCAACTGGTTCTTGTTACTGGTTGGGTGTCCAGAGTGTCTGACGTTGGGATTCCAGTACCCCCTGTACTGGTATGCCACAGATCTAGAAAGTTATGTTATATGTTATGTTATATGGTTTTGTTAAGCGTGCTAATACCCAAGGGTATCTTGGCACTAGTAGGAGTGAAACATTATATAACTATGAAGGAAGAGAAAAAAATTAAATGAAAACCAATGAGCAATAGCTGAATAGAACAATACTATGAGTTTAGAAACAGACAAGTTTTTAGCTCCTTCCTAAATTTTAACAGATTGGTTAAGTGGAGAGGTAGCATGTTCCACCATTTAAAGGTGGAAAGATAAAACCTTCTATCTCCCCATTGGGCCTTTTTTATTCTGGGAACCGTTACGTTTTTGCTATGCTGGAACATAGGGTCCTAGAAAAGGAGTCCCTCCTTGAAAATATCTTGCAAAAAACAAGGGACTTCTTGGTGTAAACCCTTGTGTACCCAGCAAAGAGCTTTGAACTGAATGTGTGTTTTAATTGGAAGCCAATGAAGAGTTTTCAGCAAGATGGAGACTGAGCTAAATTTGGGAAGGTTCAAAAACACCCTTGCAGCAGCATCTGTAACTCATTAAGAATTAGTGTTCACCAACCAAAAGAGCATTGCAGTAGTCTAATTTAGTGATTACTAGAACATGTATCACCCATTTTTTTAGTTCGAGTGGGAGAAAAGGTAGAACTTTGTTTAAAATTCTTACCATTACGAAACAGGAGGAGGTGATTTGTTAAGTGTTCTTAGAAAGTTAGTTTAGAGTCAAATGGAACTTCCACATTTTTTTCTTACTGAACCTGGACGGGGAAAGGGGCAAGATTTGAGGGCCACCAAAACTGATTCCAAAAATAGGTGTTGTTTCCAAACAACAGCACCTCAGTCTTATCTGAATTAAGTTTCAAATAGTTCGGGAGCATCCAGAGTGCAATGCTGCTCATAAAAGAGCTGAGCTTAAAAGCAGCTCTCTCAGGATCTGAAGAAACTGACACAGCTGTGTGTTGTTGACATAGGAGCACACTGAGAAACCATAGATCTAATAAGTTGAATGAGCGGTAAATTGTAAGCATTAAATTGGGTGGAACTTGGTGATGATCCTTTGGGAACCCCACACGGAAGATTGAAAGGAGAGGAGGAATACTCTCCCAGGTTCACTACTTGTTGTTTGTCGGACAAAAAAGTTTTAATCAGATTTAGAGCAATACCTTTTATACCTATGTAATTTAGTCATTTGATAAGGGAGACATAGTAAACTATATCAAATGCCACTGATAGGTCCAAAATGACCAAGGTCGCATTGTCACCCTTGTCCAGAATTGTCCTGATTTCTTTGGTTGCTGCCAGGAGAGCAGATTCAGCTCCATGATTTGGTCTGAAACTATGGTGGGCATAATCAAGGTCCTTGGAGCCTCTAGGAATCAGCTAATCTCCTAATTCCTAGTGCCACCAAATTTAAACAGTGGGAGGTCCGGTTTTTGGCTGGGTTGCTTGGTTTGAATCAGTGGTCAGCAGCAGGTCAGTAAACCATACTTCACGGGTTCCTTGCCTGCAGGGTGCAGAAGAGTAATCTCTTCACTCTGAGGGAGGTTCTTTGCAATTTCTAGAAGGCTGGAGTTTCTCTGGGGTTCTGAAGAGTCCTTCAGGGTTCCAGGTGACACCCCAGTGATGATTGTTAAGTCTTTGGAGCAGCAGTCAGGGTTTGGTGCAGGAGGGCTTCAGTTCTCATACCTTGGGTCTTCTTTGTCCCTGGTCTTCTTGTGTCCATCAAATCTAAGGTCTTGGTCAGGGGATACCCTCTAAATACTGTATTAGCAGAAGTATCTGGTTGGGGACAATTGGCCACGTACCTAAGGGTGGCTACACCCACTAAGTGACTCCTTCCGGTGGGAAGTGGCCACATCCCTGAACTTGATTGGCTATTTGTCCTACCATCCAAGATGGGGGAAAATGAAATGGAGTGGTCACCTCACCTGCCACACCTGAAGGATGGTGGAGGCTCAGAGTGGCCACTCCCCGTATTCTTACTACGTTTCTCACGGATTTTTCCCCTAAAGTGGGGGTAGAACCATTGGCCTGCATTCTGCTGCTAGCAGCAGAGGCGGGGTCAGATTTAGAAGGCAGCAAAGTGTTTGCAGCTGACCGCTGGAGCATGGTGCCTGCCTGGGGGAGGAGGTGTGACACCTCCGCCTAGGAAAGACTTTGGCCCTCATTCCGACCCTGGTGGTCTAAGACCGCCAGGGCCGCGGGCAACGGAAGCACCGCCAACAGGCTGGCGGTGCTTCAGTCGGTCAGAAAAGGGGATCCGGCGGTTTCCCGCCAGATTTCCCCTGGCTGGGCTGAATCTCCATGGCGATTCCGACCCCCTTCCCGCCAGCCTGTTTCTGGCGGTTTTGACCGCCAGGAACAGGATGGCGGGAACGGGTGTCATGGGGCCCCTGGGGGCCCCTGCACTGCCCATGCCACTGGCATGGGCAGTGCAGGGGCCCCCTAACAGGGCCCCAGCATGATTTTCACTGTCTGCATAGCAGACAGTGAAAATCGCGACAGGTGCAACTGCACCCGTCGCACCCCTGCAACACCGCCGGCTCCATTTGGAGCCGGCCTCTGTGTTGCAGGGCCTTTCCCGCTGGGCCGGCAGGCGCTCCCCTGGCGGGCGCCCGCTGGCCCAGCGGGAAAGTCAGAATGGCCTCTGCGGTCTTCTGACCGCAGAGCGGCCATTTGGCGGTTCCCGCCAGGCGGGCGGCGTCCGCCGCCCGCCCGGGTCAGAGTGACCCCCTTTGTCTTCTTGCTCCTGAGAGCAAAGGCTCTCACTCCAGGAGCCCAGAATCATGTCTATGGTGGCAGGTTGGTTGGGACCAGTCAACAACCATGCCAGGGCTGTTTTGCAAGGGGCACCTCTAAAGTGCCCTTTAAGTGCATTGTATAATAGATTTCATACTGGCATCAATGTGGATTTATTGTTCTGAGTTGTTTGATACCAAACAAACCAGGGTTCAGAGAGGCCATCATGTAGCTGGGGAACTCGTGGTGACCAGTGTCACCACACGCATTTACAATGGCTTCCCTGTACACTTACTATCTCTAAGATTTGGAAAAGACACAATAGAGGCATATCTTCTCGTGCACAAATGCCCTCACATGCATTACAATGCAGCCTGCCTTAGGGCTGTAAGGCAGGCTGCCAGAGGGTTGACCTAACTATATTGCATGCAGTGTTAGTGGACACTGCACCCATGGTAAGTGCCATATCAGGTTTGCAACTTTGGATACACCTTGTCATGCATTGGCAATGGCAGTTTGCCTGAGCCTGATGTGAGGCCTTTCAGAGTGGCACAATTCGTGCTGCAGCTTTGGGGGCCCTCTTCAGTACCCATGCCCTAGGTACCAGGGATACCATTTACTAGGGACTTACAACTTACAAAGGTGGGTGAAGTGCCAATCACACTACAGTTTTGGGGGAACGAAATGTGGCCCTGAAAACCTGTTTAGCAGAAGCTCAGGGCACTTTCTCACACTTTTAAATTGAACACATATGGAGGATGGCACATTACCATAAGAGGTCAGATTGAAACGGGTGACTGATCCAGATCTGAAGAAATGTATGACAACTACAGTAACCATCATCTGCATTCTAAAGAGATGACTGGCCTGTGCAAATACCAGCAAGCCAGTACAGATCAAGTAGATTTTATTCAAAGTACCCTAGATTTTGCCAGTGTATTCCTTATATATTCCACCCATAGTTTGAAAGTGACTTGTCAGGAGTATATTATGCAGTAAACCATATTTTAAAGACAGGATTCAATCTGCAAGGTAATTTGTTAACAGAGTTGAATGAAAAGCTGAAAAACTGGAATACAACTTGATAAATTTGATGGCTTACCAATGTGGTACCAATGAGTATTGGTATTGCCATCATGGTGAGCTGAAATGCATGTTGAGAAATCTAGGGGAACCTTCTTGGTTTCTGACACTCAGTTGTGCTGAGTATGCGTGGGGTGACCTTGAGTTTTTACAAGAAGCAAACCCAAGCATTAAGAAAATAAATCTGAAGACAGATGGAGAGCTTTCCTCCTTAGATCCTGCTAATGCTTGCAGGTATTTTAACCACTGGTTTCAAGCCATGATGTATTTTATCATCCGGACCACTGCCTGCTCTGAAAAAATGAAACGAAAACATTTCATTTTTTGTTTTTGAAATGCATCTTGTTCTCCTTTAAGGAAAACGGGCTGCATTTAAAAAAAAAACAGCTTTATTTAAAAGCAGTCACAGACATGGTGGTCTGCTGTCTCCAGCAGGCCACCCTCCCTGTGAGGGTGGCCATTCCCAAGGTGGTCGCAAATTGACCTACCTCATTAATATTTATGAGGTGGGCATTTGCAACCCCCTTGGGAATCGCAAATAATGTCATTGACACTGTGCAACATACGTTTTGCGACTCACAAATTGCGAGTGTCAAAATTAAACTTTTGTACTTGTAGCCCTTAGTGCCTACGGCGCGAAGAACTTGGCACATAAATTGACATCTTTGGGGAGAATAAAAAGAACAGAACAATACAAAGTGGAGTGTGTTTTGTGCTGCTGGAAGCTGACAGTGACAATAAGGAAAAGAAAGAAACCAAGAACCTTTCTGGGGAAAAGCCACAGGAATTTGATTGTTTGAAGTCTAAACAGTGTCTTCCATTAAGAATAATCTGTAAATAAAGTGCTAGGTGCAATGAGAGGTCAAAAGGGTGGCTAACAATCACTTCAATTATTGGAACCGGGCGACCACCACCATTGCATTGGTTCAAAAGTTCTTAAAAAGTTCTTGAATCTGACTAGCTGAGATAGAAACTAAACTGTCAGGATCAGAATAAAAGGCAGGAGTACCCAATTGTTCAAAACCTGTCTTTATATATTCTAACCAGGGATTATCTTGATTCCTATCAAGAGACATACAGTACCTGATTAAAATTCGACACAGCTGCACCTCAGAATTAGTCCTGACCCTGTGCCACAATATCAGGAGCTGTAGCCCAATGTAGTCTCCCAGATAAGAAAACCTAACCTCTTTTTGACAGAAAGCAGCAGAAGTGGACTGCGGAACTTCTAACAGTCTCCTCAGAAACGTATTATTAAGTATCTGAAGAACATTCCTAAAAGAAGCTCGGGCGCATGTGCTGTTCGAGCTATAAGAAAGCATCATCTGCATAAACCAGAACAGGGATTTCTTTCATGCCCATTTTAGGAATATCTTCCCCCTCCTTGAACAAGTGGTTCCCCAAGAAACTAATAAAAATTAAAAACAAAGAAGGGGCCAGGACACAACCCTTTCTAACCCCCATTATAGATGGGAACCTGTCTGTAAGATCCCCACCCTCGCTATAACGGGCTCTGGCTGTAGTTTGTCTAAGAAGGCAGGCAATAGCTCTATTGATCCCCAAATTCAACATGATAGTCCATAGCTTTGCACAGTCAACCGTGTCAAAGGCACGTGTAAGGTGCATAAAAGAAAGATGGACAGAACCTTTTTTAGACTTTGGTGTAGTTTTGAATAATGAGGGAGAGATTTAATGATTGTTCCATGGTTCCCAGACCAGACCAAAAGCCAAACTGTAATTCAGAAAGTCCCTGAGACTCTATTGCCCAAGTTTCCAGTTTGGGCAATATTACTCTACCCAATATCTTGACTGTGCTATCCAAAAGAGAAATAGGGCAGTAGCAATTGGGAGAGCTCTTGTCTCCCTTTTTAAATATAGGAACAATAATGGCCTCCAACCAGGATTTAAATACGTGACCTAATAGTCCTATAACCATACTAATAGCCCAAAGTTCAGGCCATGAGTTAAAAACATCCACAGCGACTCTATATGGTCCAGGGGCCCTCCCTGAAGGACTATTCTTAATGGCTGAGGTGACATCTTGGACTGTAATAGCATAACAAAGCACCTGACTAGCACCTAAATCACAGGGGATTGCCTTATCAGAACCTACAACAAGAGACTGCTCCTGGGGGACAAATACTTATGAAAAATGAACCACCCAATACTTTCTACTGATAAGACAATCCATTTTAGGGGCAACCTCTGTCAGGGGATTATAGAAGTTCATCACCTTCCAAAAGCTTCGGGAGTCTTTCTGCTCACTTGCTGATCTAAGGTCCTCCAAAGCTTTGGCCCTGATCTCTGCCTACCTCTTACGGGTAGCCTCTTTCTAAAATTTTCCTAGCCTGAGCACTGTCCAACTGTATATGCTGACACTTTTAAGGTGAGTTTCCAGAGCTAATGGGCTTTAGAACAAGAGTTGTTGAACCACCTTGGACTGGCTCCTTCCTTCCGAACGCTTTGGTCAACTTATCAGCCATGTAAATATTTAACCTTGTATAAGCCGCTACAACTTCAGAAGGGCTATCATCTTCATGTAAGACAATATCAACGGCTGAATAATTATGCTGAAAAAGATCTCTGTAAATGGGATCATTATCTATCCTCTACAATTTAATAATAACACCTTTATTGGAACTATAGTCCATCTGGGGTAAAGAAGTTCTAGATGCCTCCCTAATTACATGAGGTTTAAGTTCCAATGTAAGAGGGTTGTGATCACTCAGACATGAAACCTTAACTTCACAAGAACCAACTGCTGATAAAGGTGACCTAGACACTAAAACAGATCAATAACACAATTGAATTTGGATCCAATGAAATAAAAGTGTTTTTTTAAACAAAGTCACCTGTGAGTGATCCAGTTATAACATCAAGTTATGGGAATACATCACTCTATTCAAAGAATCACCATATGATGTATGTTAAAGTGGACAAGATTTCAATTAAATCTATCACAAACACCACAAATTTGGGTGTTTCCAAAAGCACAACTCTATATTAAAATCCTCCACCCAAACCATTTCCACTTCCTTGCCGTGGCCCCTCAAATTGTTTTGCAGAGAAGCTTCTAGATCATGCACAACACTTGTCTCTGAATGGACAAAACTGTTATGGTTAAAAGTCACTAGAACTATATCAGAAGGCCTGTATAATGTGATCAATAATACCTGAAAATATGCAAAGGCAGCTTTTACAGAAACAATAAAATCCACCAGGGAGACAGATGCAAAGGTCGCCAAGCCCCCTTTTGGTGGATCGAATTCCTGGGACATGGAAAGAGACAAACCCAAATGTGGGGAACATCCCCCAGCCAGGACTCTAGACAGCAAATAATATGGTATCGCTCCTCAAGGTTCAACCAATAAGGGGATTCCAACTTGGAGCGTAAACCTGCAATGTTCTAAGATAATATGCCCACAGTGCCAGCTGACTTCAAAGGGTCACTAGTATGAAATATTGCAGGGATAGAACTCAGGCTCTCCTCTGTAATACAGTTTCTGTTTGACAGTCAATTAATTTGGTCCAGAGAGGAAAGAACATCAAACCTATTAAACAGAGGGTGAGAGCTGACCTGTTGTTGATTATAAGACTGAGCAGTAAGACCTGGGACACCTATTTGGGAGCCTTTGCTCCACAGGGCCAAGAGTCGCTGAGCTTGGGGAGGATAAAAAAAGCCCAGTGGATATGGTTTAATGCCTTCCCGGTTATTAACTTGGCAAACAAAAGAATGCACAAGAGTCTGCACAAAACTGGGGTTTTCTAAAGTTAATTATCACACAGTCTCCTTCGATAGGTCTCAACAGCAGACCAATCCAGGAAACCCTCCTGGTGGAGACAATTTCTCTTGAGAGATCACAGGGCCAGTGCTCATGCAATCCCAGCCAGTGCAGTACCTTGTCCCTTAAAGAGACATGTGGCTCCAAGATCCCAGATTTAACTTTAGGAACGTTGGTCAATACTATAACAGATGGAATGCCTTCCGGTGGTATATGAGGGTGTGGGAGAGGGATTTCATCACCAAGGGTCTCACTTACGGAGCCCAACTCCCTTCCAGGTTGGATCGTTGGAAAGTCTGTTGGTCTCATAGATGACAAAGGGTCTGCTGACCGATTTCTAGGCGTGTTAGATGAAACAGGAATCAGGGAGCTCCTATTTACCAGGGGCTTATCAATTAAAAGACTGGCCCGCTGGTCAAATTGCTGGGTACACTGTCAGAGAGGAGAGGAAAGGGGGTCTTGGAGATACACTGCCTCACAAGTGGCAGGGACCTGAGATACAGGGTAAGATGAGGGAGGGACTGCAAAATTGAAGTTTTCCTCACACACACACAGTTCTTCTGCCCCCTCGCCAAAAAATTATTGATTGCTTGCATCCAAACGTTTTAGAATGAGTTTTAGCCTAAGGTCCTAAGTGGAAACGAAAGAATCCTCTGGGAAGACTGGTGTGTTTCCTTGATGTTGTAATCCCTGCGTTAGCATGGCTCTCTCTCTACTTTTCTTGTGCATACTCATCCTTGCCCGTTTTGATCTAGTTGCAGCCGCCAGCCTCTTTCTTTTCCCCCAGATGTTTCAGCCAAAGAAGTAACCACCACCATCTCCAGTTCTAAAGGAGCGGCGGGGTCCCAAGACTGAGAGCAAACAATTGCTTCCCCAATATTAGAGTCCTGACTGGGTTGCTCCTTAGATTCATTCAGTTTGCTGAAGTGAACGGGGCCTACCACCATACTCGAAGAGGTTGTAAATTGGGCAGCCAGTAAATAAGCGCCTCCAGACATGAGTGTGGGTTGTGAGAAGCCCTCCTGCTGCTAAGGATACTGGCCGGGGAAGTTTCAGGCTCCCCCACTCAACAGCACCCTCACACCAGTAATAAGCGCCTCCAGGCATGAGTGCGGGTTGTGGACGGCCCTCTTACCGCTAAGGATACTAGCTGGTGAAGTTTCAGGCTCCCCCACGCAGTGGCTCCTCATGCCAGTAATAAGCACCTCCAGGGGTGAATGCGGGTTGTGGGAGGCCCTCCTGCTACTAAGGAGACTTGCCGGTGAAGTTTCAAGCTCCCCGCACTTGGGTTTCTCTTCAAAGCGAATAAATCTTTCGCATTAATATTTATAAATCACTAGTGTTACAGGGCTATCTTTATGAAAGCAGAAAAGGCTTAGCATTGAGGTTTGGCTATCACGGGCTCCAACGCCAGCTTTATAGTCATGCCGGATGTGCCAGGGGCCAAACAAATATATCTTGTACAGAATCTGCATATGCCTGACTTTGCTCACGGTGCGTAGAAGGCTCTTATGGAATCTGTTCAATGCCAACGGAGTAAGAACATGCCATCAAGTACTGCTGTTCTGCCTTCAGGGCCAGAGTCCTCAAATAATGGCATTCTTTGTAAAATTCAATCATCGCCGAACAGCAGTACAAAGAAGTCGCACAACTAAATGGAGGAATCACATCCTAAATGTTTTGCCTCTCACTTAGCAGCACTTCTAACGCACAGGCACTTTGCATACTTAAGGGGGTCATATCAAAGCTGACAAGAGATGGTGGGAATACTATATCTTCTATTTGCCTTACTCTGCTAAACTGTGTTCTTCTCTCTATTCCCTGGTTGCATTCTATTATCAAGGGCAGCATGTGCTCGTCTCTGTTGAAGAGACTGAAGAACGTGTCCCTAGGGAACAAGATGCAATATGGCACATTTCCTATTTTATAACTGCCTAAAGAACGTGCCCCTCCACAGCTGGTTTAGCTTCTATTGCATAAACACGCGCTGGAGCTCTCAGAGCATGCATGGATGTGTCGCTATTTCGTCATAAGGTACTCCCCCTCTAGCTTCTGTTTGCTGTCCGATTTTTGTTTTTCTTCTGTATATCAGCATTTTAATTTATGCACACAGGTACAATAGGATATTTTATTGATGTTTTTTAATCTTGCAAAGAGAGTCTATTCATGCATCTCTGCTGTGCACCAATATTTTATGTAGTAGTAAGGTCACTATCTATGAGCATAGGCACCAGCTTGGCTAGCATGTACACAGCCAGCAGAACAGTCAGGATACTGCTAATTAGATCTTATCCTGGATTATCTTAATTCTCACTTTAGTTTTATGTAGCACCTGTAGCATATCTTGTGCACATTCTATTTGTTAATATTGTGTTTGTCTGTCTCATCTCTCCTGTTTTATTCATATCATGTAAGGTATTAAGTAACAATGGGGGTCATTATGCGGCGTTCTAATGGCGTGGCGCTGCTGCTGGCAGCAGCGCCACCTTACCACCCTCTGCTGACATGACCGTAGCCGGAATTCCGCCAGACTTCTGGGGGAATTCCAACTACGGTCATATTTTGGTGGATGGTTAGTAGCTACGGCGACTGTATGTTGGCGGCCATCGCCATGGCGGTAGGCGGTATTTGCTGCCAATGTTTTAATGAGGGCTTATGTCATGATTAATATTAAAGAATAAAGAATCAGTGACCAATCTGTCTTGTGCTAAAATTCACTTGTAGAGGGAATAACGACCCAGAATTTACTCAACATGTAAACTTTAGAAAAGTTTTTCCCCAAAATTTTCAACCATTCCTTGTTGTATTCTACAAATCATCAGATATATGTGATCTACATCTGTCATTTAATGGACAGACACACATGTTGCCACTATGGCCCATATTACATAAAGTGCCCCGGGTGCACAACAGGATTGTGCACTTAGTTTCGGCATTCCAGAACACTTTGGTTTTACAGAAAGGGGCACTGACTTTAGTGTGGCTCCATTTGTAATACAGGTAGTACAGGCACACATGTAGTAGGAGTGTTTTTATAAACAGAGATTTACTTATTTGCTTTGGAGCATAGCCACCTACAAATGAGAAAAACACTTTGCCTCTACATCTGCTCAATATTGTGGATGTGAACACAAAGGCAAACACGCCTTCAAAAGGTGCACTGACTGTGTAACACAAAGAGGTGGCACCCCAGGACACCCTCTGAAAGGAGGTGAAGGAGGTTCCATGGATCTCCCAAAACATCCCAATACAGGTGGGCACAGTGGTACACTGAATCTACATACAGGGCAGATCTATTTCTCCCCTTTAAAGTTCAAGTTGGACATGACCTGCACTATGAAAGATGGAGTGGCTGCTTCAAACCAACACTCCAACATTCACTAATGCATTGCATCAGGGCATGCTGAGTACTGTCCCAAAGGCAGAACATTATCAATAATGGTTGCAAAGAGCTTGTTTGCACTCGACGATCCTTATTAAAGGTGTGCCGCGGAACAAGCAGCCCTTGCTGTAATATGGCCCCCTGAAGTGTAATCTGTAAATTACTTAGAAGGTATTGACCCAGGCTACCTTAGTAAGATTGTTCAAGTCTCAAATGCCAAGCCTTAAGGTGCCACCTGTTGAAACTAGAATAACCTATTTGTCTGAGTAAATCATATAATGTTGCAATTACCATGCATTTCACTATGAAATGTTTTTAAGGTCAAAAGCTTGCAGTAGGTAATAGGTAGCATTAAGGGCAAAAGACTATTAGACGTGGTAAAAATGAAAGGTGAACATTTTGCAATGATAAGAAATGTGTTGATTGATAAAATTACTTGGACATCTGACTACGATATTTATTCACTAATTTAGTAAATGTGTATGCTTGTTTGGGTATGGTGTGTGAAGTGAGTGTTAGGTCATGTATGTGTGTGATGGTTTATTTGTGGTCTGTTGTTTATACATATCAGAGTAGTTTGTACATGTATGCATTTGAAGTGTGTTTTACAGTGTGTATTTTGCGTGTCTGCCCATGCTAATGTCATTGAAGTGTGTGTGTTTGTGGTGGTCTTATGTTAATTACGTTTTTTGTGCGTAAGAGTGTGTGATGTATTTACGGGTGTGTTTGTAAGGGTTCGTGTTGTATGTAAATTAAACTAAGATAGGTGTGTGAGGTGTGTATTCTACTAACTAAATAGATAAATTTTCCATGTTTCTTTTAAATACATTGAGAATTGTTTTTTGTTGTGGCTTGTGATTACATGTTGATATTTTTGTGAATCTGCAATCTGTTTACACCAAATAAGACACTTCCATGCACTGGTTATTACCGTCCATATTATATCACTTATACCATGTGAAATTATAACATTCATGACAGCACTTTATGACATCTCAATGATATAAGTTGTCATTACACAGTGAATAGAGAAGGTGTGAATTATAGTTAATATTATGTGCTGAGTAAGGTGACAACACTGGATACATAGGTGCGCAAGTTATAGTAATTTGAAGGCGCTGAATAAATTATTAATCTAAGTTATAACTACAAGTATAGATTTTCTAATGTTTATTTAAGTTCGGTTTGTAAAAAAAAAAATAAGTTTTCCTAACTATAACTTAGCCCTAACCTTTGGTATTTTAATTTATTTTCAATGTTTTTTTCTTTTTAAGAAAAAAATGAAATTGTACAGTTTACTGTGGTCGAATGGTGTGTCATTAAGTAGAATGTGGTAGAGTAGGGTGGTGGAGAGTGTCATGCAGTGTACTATCATAGAGGGAAGTAGTGAAGATTGAAGTTGAGCGGAATGTGGTACATTGAGGTAGCAAACAGTGGAATAGGGTACAGTAGAGTGGTGTAGAATGGAGTGGAATGGAATGGAGTGCTGTACAGAGGAGTGGCGTATAGTGGACTGTCATAGAGTGGAGTCCATAGAGATGAATGTTGAAGAGTGGAGTGGCATAGAGTGCAGTGCATACCGTCACATAGCATACAGTGGAGTGGAGAAGACTGGAGTGGGGTAGAGTGGAGTGGTGCATAGTAGAATAGCACACAGTGGAGTGGTGAAGACTGGATTGGCGTAAAGTGTACTGAAGTAGACTGTAACAGCTTACAGTAGAGTTGCATTGAGTGTAGTGCCATAAAGTGGAGTTCTGTACAGTGGAATAGCATACAGTGGAGTAGCATACAGTGGCGGGGCTTAAAGTCAAATGGCATAGACTGGAGTGTCATAGAATGGAGTTGTGTACAGGATAGAACAGCATAGAATAGAGCCTTGTTGTGAGAGGTAGACTGGAGTGGCATGGAGCGGAGTGGAATAAAGTGGAGTGGCATCGAGATAATTAACGTAGAGTTTAGTGGTGTATAGATGAGTGACACAGAGTGGAATGGTGTACAATGTAATATTATAGAGTGGAGTGTCATAGAGTGTAGTGTCATATAATGGAGTAGCGTAAAGTGGAGTGTGTTAATTGAAATAGACATAGTGGGAAACCGTGTACATGGATGTAGATGTAATGTGGCAGGAATATACATTATTAAGTGTAAATTACTATTTTTGGTACTATGCATGAATAGTGTATGTAGTGTTAAAGTTATAAGTTTAAAAAACGTAGTTATATATTGTGTCATGATATACTGCAGTAAGTTTGTGGAATACTGTGGTATGTGCAGATGAGAAGTCAGTATGTGACTGGCTAATGGCTATGTTTACCAAAGGTATAAGGCAGCCATGTATTTTACATCACGGTTTTGGTGCATTGTACGGTTTCTGTTTTGCTGCATTCTAAGTTAGGGTCTTACATATAAGTAAGTCGTACTTACCACTAAACTTTACCTACCTATTCCCACTTTTTTAAAGAGGCAATAAGTAGAAGGAAAATACCAGACTCATACTTCCCTAGATCTGAAAGTTCACCACCCCAAATCTCAGCCAAACTGCATCTAAAAATATTATGGCTTTTAGTGCTTAAATTGGGCATCTCTATTTTAGCTCTACACCTGCGGCATGTGCCCTTTTACTGATATATTTATGTTATTTGTTTATTCATTTTGTTATATTTTAACACAACTTGCTTTTCCGCAGGGTTGTCTATTCAGTTGCCTTTCTGTGAAAGCATTGTTGTTAGTTTTTTTGCATGACTTTTGACTCTGCACCCTGCTAAGGCTGTCATTGCACACAATAGTTTATGTGGTATTGCCAGTCCAAGAGTTACAGCGTCAGCCTTCTCACCATAGACATATCATCATGTCAGAACTGGAAGGACTGCCAGCAGAACAAAAGATATACTTTTGTCTTCCCAGGTTTGGGGTCAGGGCTCCTTCCATAGATTAGTACATGCAGAAGGGCTAACACTACCATTCTCTCACGTTCCATGTTAGAAGTGTAGGTAGGATTACTAGACTAATGATTATGTCAGGATGTTGGGACTGTTTATATGTTTTATTCCAATGGCCACAATTATCACTGTGTTATGTTTCATCTTACTAATAATTGCAGCTATGCCTTTACCATATTATGCAGTTGCTTCAATAAATGATCACAACCTATCCTGTGTTTCTTTGCCTGCCTTTGAATGTGTGAGACTTGTGCAAGTGAGAAAAAGGGTTAAAATCTGTTCCACCACGATTTCCCTGGGGGGTCGAGTGTCATGTTTTTAGGCTGCTACAAATCACCTTTACTATTTTAGGTTTGGGTAAGGTGCTGAGAGCAAGCAGAGAAGGTCAGGCTGACAGCTTTGAGTCAGTATGGGATTGACTCAGTCATCACATGTGGTGGTGTTGCTACCCTAAACCAAGTAGTCTTACCCCCATGATTAGAGTCCTACTACGTGGTGCCACCACTTTGTTCAGACACCAATTTAATGGATCTCCCAAGTATCGCTGTCTCTCTCATGCTAAAGGCACCCTAATTACCTTATACGGAGACATCTCTGGTGTTAGGGAAATATCCTACTGAGCTAAATAGGTAGTACCTATCTTTGGATGTAGGTTTTTCAAGCTTGAACCTTAAAAGGATTACCCCAAATTGGTGTTTCAATCTGAGAACTTACCATTCTAAAATATGGCTGGGCCTCAATGGGTAGCAATTCCAGTAAATATGACACAGCCTTTCACACAACATCTGTTAGCTCATGGACTCACTGAAGAAGGTGTGGATGTTACATTCGTGGTAGAGGCACACAATGCATACAGAACAAAAATGTTCTATTCCTGTGTCACTTTTCAAGTAGCAGATGGAAACACACACTTTTTCCACAACTACATAATAGCAAGCACACCTCCACAATACAAAAATTATGCGCATTTGGAGATACCAGTATTTCGTCAAGAACACCAAAATTGGTGTGAAGGCGCCCTACCATACGTTGTACAAAATGTTAGGTTAGATCCCCTTAGTAATTAAGGAGGTACATGGCCAAAACTAGTACATATACACTACACCCCAATGTAGCAAACATGCCAGTAGCAGATTTACGCTGCTTATATAATAATTTAGTAGATATATATGACCAGGAGTCTCCAACCTTTTATGTAACAAGAGCTACTTATGCTCAATTAAAAGTATCTCGAGCTACCAGTATTTTTAGTATTGTAAAAGTGACAATTCCAGACACGATTACATCAGTGGCCATCCTGTACAAAATTATCAGCAGTGATCTTAGTGCATTAGTGCATCAGGCATGGTTTCCTGCAGTATTGTGAAAAAGGCTTTTCCAATTTAGAATTCCTTTATATGGGTAATACATAACAGCCTTAGATGCAATGTTCCTGGCACCAAGATATAATATTAGTAACACATCTCAACAGCACATGAATTATCACTCAAATATCAGCTCTAAATATATTTTGAAAATTCAACAAATTTGCTCCAAACATAAGCTCATATGTTCTGTAAATACACACATTTTTGTTAAGAATACACAATCTTCTATTTTGGTATACATGCATTCAGCCAAGAAAAAAGCTTCCAATTTTGTACTCTGTGCTTCACACAGGAGAGCTACTCAAAGGTAGCTGGAAAGCTACCAGTAGCTCACAAGCCACTTGTTGGAGAAGACTGATATAGATACTTAATACAATTTGTAATGCAGACTTTAAACACCGCCCCCGTGAGGGTTGCTCCAGCAGCACCAAATTTGGCTACAACTGGGAAAAATCTCATGACTATGCATTCAATAATGGGTAAAGTACCTACCACAAGTGAAGAAGCTTTTTTTTGGTTAGTACAAAAAATAAACTTGGTGGAAGCAGTGATCTCTCATATGGGACACAAGACAAACAGAATATCCACAATGTGCTTGCCCTTTGGGATGGTTTCCTCAGTAGATAACTGTGCCACTTGGGATGCAGTATTTGGTGCAATTTACCCTACCACACATGGAATACCAACACTTGTGAAACGTTCAGAAGTGTGAAAACAAATTCAAGATGAATACACGGCTGCCCCTGCCCTGGACTTGCAGATGCTATTGTTAACGCGTCCCTTTCTAGTTAATTTATTCACTATGGGACTCGCGTTAGGCCAATGAATCTTTTGACCCTGATTGAAGACACCTTAGGACGAGATAACTGATCAACATGTCAATCAGTATGTCAATAACGTCATCAATAAGACTCAGAAACCACCATGGCCTTTCAGTCATGAATAACCAAACCAGTTTAGTACGATTTTGTGATATTTATTCCCTATTGATTACAATTCTACTAGCAAATTTATTAGTCTTATAACCATGAAACACATCAGCATAGTCATATTATGGCAACTCAAATAAGATTTCATCAAAGCCAAGATCACAAACATTAGGACATAGCACAACGTCAACATAAGTTAATCTCAGCAGAGTATCATTAGCACATTATTTCAACAAAGCATTGAATCAGTCATTTGTCTATTTGCGTCCGCGTAGTGAACCCCTTAACTAACCTCGAATTGGCATTGGCATGTTGGGCTTCATGCAAAATAATTTGGTAACACTAATTTGGAAAACATCTAACTATGGTCTCTGTCAAAAGAAGCAGTTGGTACCTAGAAAGGAAAGGCAAACATACAATTACAATTCCATTATCATATAGTTACCCTCCGTATTGGGTCAGAATACAGATTCAGTCTTCGTCCTCAGGACATCTGTTGATTCACCATCAGACAGGGAATTCAGCAAGATGGGTAAGAAGGGGCACTTCCCTCATAAGGTGGAAAAGTATATTATGGGCAAGATAAGGACAAGGATCGTTTGACGAACCAAACAGCAAAGTCTCTATGCAGAGTGACAAAGTGTCTGGGTCATAGCAAAAGTTTGCAACGGCATCTCCTAATGGCTCCTCATGTCTAAGGTTTTTATCCTTTTTCTGTTGTACAGTCCCCTAATTTCCGATTAGATGGGGTTGGCACCCCACTATCTCCATCCAATAAGTTTCCAATGATTTCATCAAAATTGTCACCCCATAACAGTTCTCACTTAGTTTATTGGTTCTTAAGATTGACGTCTCCAGCAGGCAAAATGCCCGGTATGATTTCATACTCTTGTGGTCCTTTTCGCATCTTCAGTCAGTAGGTCCAGGTTTAGGTGACCTTTTACCTGTTCTAATCTACACTGTTGCATTTCGGCAAAAATGTTTCTCTGAGCAAGTTAAATTTCATGGGAACGGATCCACTATGGTTACATACATCCTCTAGCTTTGGAAAAGTACGAGTAAATGTCATTCAGCAAGTCAGCACACTGCACATTAGAATAACACATTTAATATGAAAGCCAGGCACCTAGGCCTTGACTCGTGCTAACTAAAGCCTAATAATTTATTAGCAAAACCTTAACCTGTAATTCTTAATATTAGTGTAAAACCATACATTATCATATCATCTTCTCATTATTAGTCAGTTTCATTAGTCATTGTATACATTGGCGGCCGCTCCCCGTGGGCACATTTCAAGCGCACGTTTAGCAAAAACACATTAATACATTTTCTATGCGACATTATTATGCATTAGTTCATAAACATTTCATGTTAATTTTGAGTATAAAACTACGCTCTCTCAGTCCCTCCTCTGATGGCACTTGTCATCACACAAAACCTTTCCCTTCACAACCTTTCACTTTCTTAGACCATGCATTTCGATTTCTTCCCCCCTGTGACTTTCCCCAAATTTCTTTGAACATTTTCTCCTTTTTCTTTTCCTCTTTTCTTTTATTGCGTTTTGGCAAATTTCTTTTAATTCTTTTATTTAATTTACATGATAACCATAGTCCAAATAAACAAGTTAGAACAATCAATACACCCCGTATTATTTTTGCAAGTACCCCATTCCAAATACTGCTAAACCAATTCCCTACTTTGGTAATTCCTTTTCCAATCTTTTCCCAAACCCCAGGTTCCTTCAGCTCTTTCAAATCTGCACTGTCTCTCGTTAGGTTAGTAAGCATACCTCTAATCTTTTTACTATTATCTGGAATAAATGCACAGCAGTGGCGCTCATTTTGCATCTTACAGACTCCGCCACTCTTCGCTAAAAGAATGTCTAAAGCAAGCCGGTTTTGAAGAGTCATAGCCCTTTCCGCAGCAAGTTATCCACAATAGTAGACAACTTTCGAATCTTTATGGAGTTTAAGATAACCCCCACTGAAGGAATTATGGCTCCAAATATATCACCTACGACAGCAGCCGCTGTCTCTCTCTTTTGTCTTGTATGATGTAATTCAGACATTTTAGGAAGTTGCTTTAAGTCATCAATTTGGTAAATCTTTGGGAAAACTATTCCCAAATAACATGTCCCATACCATCCCTTTGGAAGACGGTAATAAACATTAAGTCCACATATGTAATAAATCCCAGGGATCGCTGGATCCTGTCCATTTAAAATGAACGTCCATTTACTCTGAAACAAAAATACATGCCTGCATTCACTCGTTCCCACAAATAAAGTGTCATGATCAGATTTTGGCCTATACATACAAAGCCTTCCTACGTGTAATGCATCTATAGCTAACTTGCCCTGTGTCTTTATTGCACTATAAGCATAATCATTTGCAAACGTTCGTTTTTCTAGTCCCTTTACTAGCCTTTCCTTTAATGCTTTTCTTCTATCATCAGTGTGATCTAAGAAGCTCTTCTCTACAGGTGTTAGTAAGCAGGTTAGATTATTGCAGTGCGCCTAGGCTGTTCCAAATGTCAGTGTCGGCTCAAAGAAACCCCTAACTATTTTTATGCTATGTTCCTTAGCTAATTTATTTAGAAACTCAATTACAGGCACAAAGAAAACACTACATCTAGATTAGAGTAGAAGTATTGAACATGTTCATGATCATAGAATCTCGTTAATAGCAAACTACAGCTTATTCCGTATGTAAGTGGCAGACTATGGTAAGTAACCCCTTCTTGTACTGATGAAGGAATCTTTGTGCACACGTAGCAATTCTTCGCATCCATTGTGTCAACATACTCATTCAGCAAGCGATAGAAGACAATAGCAGATAGTTCCCTTTTTAAATTAGTTCCCTCATGCAAGTACTTCGTATCCTGCTCAATCCGCTCCCATGGTGTTAGTGTAGTAGTTTCAGGATTTGAAGCATTGTTAGTCACACTCTTATCCACCAATGGCATTCCCACAATCACACCTATAATTATTATTGCACACACAATACCCAAAATAGCACTCAACCAACCACACATCCTACCTCTATTATCATTTCTAGTGTTACTCATGATCTATAAAGAAAAAGAATCAGAGAGCAGAATAAAATAAAGCAAATAATCAACTTTTTTTTTTTTTTCTTGTGCAAAAATCTCTTTCTTAGCATATATTTACAGCGTCTCACTCACTCCCAGGACCCTTTTGTCAAATCAGGTTAGCAGCTTGTCATAATCGGCTTTTCAGAGTCAATTCAGGTTAACAGTGTCACATCCGGTAATTTATCAGCCTCTTTTTTCAGGTTTCTCTCTATTTAATTTTCAACTTAACACAGTCTCTTTCTATGGTCGAATTCAGGTGCCGTAGTATTGACCTGGAATTTCTCGATCAAAACAGAATGCCAAGAATTCTTGTTGCCATTCAGCTGATGTTGCATATGCCCATTCAGGACCTGCGTACCTCCTGTTTGCAACTCTTTTTCTTTTCAGTTTGCGATCCCCCTGTAACTCTCCTTCACTGAGATCTTCTTTCCTGGTTGTGTTAACTTCTTCCTCTATTGTTTCATTAGGGATCACTTTCTCCCTTACAGCTTGTGGCTCCGGACAATTATCTCCTTTAAGAATTTTCTTTCCACTCGGCCTTTCAGGGTGTTGAAAAGGACCCTCCTCTTGTACTATGGTGTTTTCTCCTGATGGATCTGCAAGCGGCTCAGGAGGAGTCAGAACACTTTGACATCCTTCCACCTCACCTCCTTCACCTTCAGGGTCTGTTATGGGCTCAACTTCAAACCCGTATCTGTCTGCTTCTGGGAGAACCTCTCCTTGTCTCAGTTCTCCTGTTGCCTCAGCTGAGAAAGGCTCACTGTCACCCCTCTGGATCTCGTTTACTGTTTGAGTGACTAAGCCGTCCTCAGCGGGCTCTCTTTCAGTCTCAGTTCCCCTTTGATTATTCTCCGGCCCTGACACTTCCTTCTCTGCAGCTATTGTTTTGGACAAATCAAGTTCCTCATCAGTTGGACACGTCACCTTCTTTGTGTGACTGGCATGAATCCAGTTAGGAAGACCTGCACATTTCACAGCAGTAGTGGTTGTCAGTATTACTTGATATGGCCCCTTCCAACACAACTTCCTCATATGTTTCTTGACAACAACCCAGTCCCCAGCTTTCAGGGTGTGACCTGGATCACTTATCGGTGGCAATGTGGTAGCTTCCACCTGGTGAGAGAAAGAGCAGACCACGTCAGCCAGACCCTTGCAGTAGTCCAACACCATCTCATCCGTGATATTTACAAGACCATTTGCAGGCACTGCGGGCAATCTCATACCTCGGCCCATAAGAATCTCATGAGGAGACAGTCCTGTTTTCTTGTCAGGTGTGTTTCTCATTGACATCAGCACTAAGGGCAATGCATCTGGCCATTTCAAATTGGTAGCTGCACACATTTTTGACATTCTCAACTTTAAGGTACAATTCATCTGCTCCACTAGTCCTGATGCTTCAGGGCGATAGCTACAATGCAACCTCTGTTCAATGTTCAATGCGGCACACAAGAGGTTAATCATTGTCGAAGTGTCTACCCCTATCTGATTCTAAAGAGATCGGAAACCCGAAACTTGGTATCAACTCTCTAAGCAGCAGCTTCGCTACTGTGAGACTGTCATTTCTACGTGTAGGGTAAGCTTCAATCCAGTGACTGAAAATGCACACAATCACCAACACTTATCTCAGACCTCCACACACAGGCATTTCAATAAAATCCATCTGAATTCTGCTAAATGGATCTCCTGCTCTCCCAACATGGCTCAAAATCTCCACAGTCCCTTTCTCCGCATTCATCTGCTGACAGATGATGCACCTGTGACAGATAACTTCTGCAGTTTGTCTGAATTTTGGATTGAACCAGTCGATTTTAAATAACCTGATCATTGCGTCTCTCCCAAAATGTGCTTGACCATGGTAAAACCTCGCAAATTGTGACAGAAGACTGTTTGGCAAAACCATTTTCCCCTCCTCTGAAACCCATAAATCATCAGATCTCTGTACGCATTGCATTCTCTGCCAGGAGCGTTTCTTCTCTTTGCTAGCACGTCCCTGCAATGATTTTAGCTCATCTAGTGTGTCAACCACCCTTAATGCATAATTTGAGCATGTTTCATTTTCAATTTCAGGTAACAACTCCCACTGTTCTTGGAACGATATACAGTTCAATGCACAAAACCTTGCGACTTGATCTGCATATCCATTTCCCATTGACACAAAGTCTTGTGACTTAACATGAGCATTGCATTTCACCATGGCAATTTCAAGAGGTAACTGAATCGAGGGCAACAAATCCTTAATATTCTTGCCATTTTTCACTGGTGAACCAGAATAGGTCATGAAACCTCTCTGTGACCACAGTTGGCCAAAATCATGTACAATTCCAAATCCGTATCTACTGTCAGTATAGATAGTGACTTTCAGGTTTTCAGCTACGTGGCATGCAATAGTAAGAGCAATCAATTCAGCCACTTGAGCAGAGTATACTCTTTCGAGCCAGGAAGCTTCTAAGATACCAGTGATTGTACACACGGCATATCTAGCTCTCAATACTCTTACTGAGTCTCTCAGGCATGAACCATCAACAAAGATAATCAACCTTAACCTGTTATTCTTAATATTAGTGTAAAACCATACATTATCATATCATCTTCTCATTATTAGTCAGTTTCATTAGTCATTGTATATATTGACGGCCACTCCCCGTGGGCACATTTCAAGCGCGCGTTTAGCAAAAACACATTGGGCCTGATTCTAACCGCGGCGGGCGGCGGTCGCCGCCCGCCATGCGGTTACCGCCAAATGACCGCACCGCGGTCACAAGACCGCGGCGGCCATTCTGGCTTTCCCGCTGTGCTGGCGGGCGACCGCCAAAAGGCCGCCCGCCAGCACAGCGGGAAAGACCCAGCAACGATGAAGCCGGCTCCGAATAGAGCCGGCGGATTTGCTGGAGTGCGACGGGTGCAGTAGCACCCGTCGCGAATTTCAGTGTCTGCTAGGCAGACACTGAAATTCTTTTTGGGGCCCCCAGGCGCCCCGCGGCACCCCCTACCGCCATCCTGTTCCTGGCGGGAGACCCGCCAGGAACAGGATGGCGGTAGGGGGTGTCAGAATCCCCATGGCGGCGGAGCGTGCTCTGCCGCCATGGAGGATTCTGCAGGGCAGCGGAAAGTCGGCGGTACACCGCTGACTTTCCGTTTCTGGCCGCGGCTGAACCGCTGCGGTCAGAATGCCCAGCGGTGCACCGCCAGCCTGTTGGCGGTGCTACCGCGGTCATTCGCCCTGGCGGTTTTTACCGCCAGGGTTAGAATGACCCCCATTAATACATTTTCTATGCGGCATTATTATGCATTAGCTCGTAAACATTTCATGTTAATTTTGAGTATAAAACTACGCTCTCTCACTATTAATGGGCAATTTTACCACAGTGTCCTCAAGTATATTAAACAGTCTTAATGGGGAAGCAGTAGCGTTGGCAGAATGCCAGTGGCTCTGGGCATTCCTCTGCAGGAACAGGAATGTGAACTGCCTAATTTTATTGCCGGAACTTATACCTGTACATGTCGGGATAGTCTGGGAGCCAGACCAGGTAAACCACAGTTACAAGGTAAATCCAGTAAAGGAAATACCAAACAAGCAGAAGGGGGTTCTAAGAAATGCTGGGATAAGGAGAAAAATATTAAAGATAAACAAAAGCAAAGAGTAGAATCCCTGGGTTTGGAGACTTCAGAAAAGTGTTGCAATCTTGGAAATAGGGAAGTTTTAAAAACACATGACATACCAATATCCTGACAATCGCCTATCTCATCCTTTCAGGACTCACCTGACAAACACAGTGACAGAGGAGAGTGATCAGATCACTGAAAAGAGTATGTGAAACCGAGAAAAGAGTCACAATGCTCAAGAGAAACTTCCACAATAAAAATCCCAGTTTAAAAAGAAAAAGGTTGCATCAATTTCAGCTAAGTAGGCCTCACATATTGAGAACATTACTGAAGAATAGTACGTGGGCAGTGACTCTGCTAGGCAGTGCAGCAGAGGTCAGGATAGTCCGCCAGAATCTTTTAGTACTTCTAGATGTGACACCAACTCATGACTTTCTCAAGGCTCCCTCAAGAGTATAAGAATAATCCAGAATTGTTCTCAGCCCAGGTAACATCAATATTGCATGATATTGATCCTAACACTTTGTCCTATGTTGATGACATCTATGTGACAGGCAACAATCTCAACACACATCTAGCCAGGGTGGACCACATTGTTTTGGGATTCGCTGCACAGGGCTACAAATTCAGTTTCAAGAAAACACAAATTGCTTTCTTAAGTATCCTATTCTTAGGACACAAACTATCAAGTGAGAGAAAGAGCCTGGCACCACAATTGCTAGAGAAATGTATGCAATAAAAACCAACAAGAAACTACAACACTATGATTTAAATCGTCAAGATTTCTCATGCACATATTGGACATCTTAACACACATGCATTCTTAGAACTTTACAGATAGACATGCTTGAAGCAAAACACTTGCACACATGTGATAATAAAACAAACTTGGTAATCTGGGTAATTCCTGGTGCCATCGGGTTCGCTTTTGTCACATTCAATGAAGGTGATAAAGTACCCATAGCATACAAATCACATTTGTACTCTAATGCTGAACAGCATTTTGCATCCAAAGAAAAAGTACTGACTGCTGTCCAAATGGCTGTCATAAGGAGCAACCACTAATCCAAGGGAAACAGATTATTGTTGTTACCCTATGTCAGCCATTGAAGATATCAACAAAGCAAGTGTTCTGAACGCAAAAGCATTACACCCATGTATGATTAAATGGGCTACCTTCCTAACTGCTACTGAGGTTGATTATGTTTTTGATCCAGAACTTCAGGCCCGAGAATTCCTTCAGTTTGAACTTGAATACCCAATGTCCACCAACATTTTGCCTCTTGAACTATATCGAGTCATCACTAAACTGATGGTTCAGCTCAACCAGTTGTAGGTACCAAACACCAATACTCCCTCACTTTTGCAGCTGTTTACGAAGTAGTGAGGGATGAACATTTCCAGCCTCAACAAACCTACACACAGTCCCTAGGGGACTGCACAGTGCAACTTGCAGATCTTAAGGTGCTAATCTTGGCACTGGAAGACATGGATCCCGAACTTTCTACATTGATTGTGTGTGATTTGTACTATTGTGTCCAGTCCTTCGATGAATACTTACACTATTGGTGCCTAAGTTCAGAGACTCATAACGAAACACCATAGAATATAAATTCTTGTAGGGCAAGCTGCCACAGGCTCATAGAGTACATACATTGAATCAAAGGCATGTTGGAATACACGTTGTAGGAAATACTTTGACTGATGAAGCAGTCAAACCTGCATTAGTTACGGCTTCTGTTGCTGCAGTTATTCATTCCCATACAAGGCTGGATGATGAAACATTGGCTGCTGTGAATGCTCCAGCTAATGGCAAGCACTTACCAAAAGCATATCCTGAAAAATATTCCTACCACTTAAGTGCCCAGAACATTGCAGTTGCAACAAATCCAGGGATGGGTGATCAAGTGATCCCCAACCAAGACCAAAGATTAGATCTTATCAAAGCAGCACATGAAGGGGTTGCTTTTGCCCATGCTGGTGTGGCAGCTACTATCTCCCTATTGCAAAAATACTGTTGGGGGCCAGACCTACACAACAGACCAAGCAGTATGTCCTTAGTTGCAACATTTGGCAGAAAATAAAAAGGTCCACCATCAAACGCCTGCTGCAGACACCCCTCTTAGTTTCCAAAAAACCATTACAATGTGTGTACCTGGGCCCCTGAGGTCTCTTACCAACCAGATGGTGCTTACAAATATATTCTTGTTTCTGTTGATTCATTCTCCAGATTTCTCTGGGTGTGGCCACAATGATCGGCTGATGCTCGAACTGTTATTAAAGATTTGCAAGTCTTCATCGACACAAACGCAGTTGCAGCATTCTACTCGGACCAGGACCCTGCCTTTGCATCCAGAGAAATCTGTGGCACCATGGCAGCGATGGGTGTTGAATTGCATTCCTCGTCTCCCTGTCATCCTGAGGGAAAAATTATTGTAGAGCAGAAAAACCAAGACTCAAAGCAATCCTTAACAGTTAGAGTATTAGGTTCAGGTCATAGTTGGCTTCATCGCCTGTATGGAGTCCAAAGAGCACTAAATAAACTGCCCAGTAGGTCTTTCGGAGGACATACTCCCTGTGAAGTCCTGTTTAGAATACCTATGTATGCCCCACATCATTATGGCCTTGGTGCGGTGGCGGCAGAAACACTGTTGAACATAAATGAATGTGTCACTGTATTTCAGGAATTACAACTGTTCTGTGATGAAAATTTATCTGCACATGCTGCAACTTTGGGAATGAGGAATTTGCAAACTACCCAAAGGCTGGATTTCTAAAGATGGGGATCTAGTTTGTGAAAGGATACCTGTGCAGAAGCAGTTTGGCCTATCCTACAGAGCACCGATGCCAGTCATGGGAATACATGTTACCATAACTGTCATCTTGCCACCGCTGCCTGGTTATAAGGAAAAACATTTTGTTTCAATTGACAATGACAAATTGCACCATGTGGCTGATTCTGTACATTAGACTATGAGGACTCCTGGGTAGTTGCTATACCCATCTCACTACAATCGAGGAGTTACCCTCGTCAATCACTCAACAATGCTGAAACTATTTCCCTGAGCATGGGAAGGGCAAAGAATGAATTTTTGTTGAATGTTGATTTTTTTACATGGTCATTATTTTCCTGAATACTTTGCTGTTGAACTAGTAGATGAGGTTTTAAAACCTCACTTATTCTTACATACGGTCCGAAGATGCTTGTCCCTTGTGAACATTTCAGCTGTTCGAGTTCCTGATGGGATTGTTTGGGTTATAGTAACATTTGATGTATTGGGCCCTACTGAAGTTATTCAAATTCCTTATGTCTTTAGAGTATCAATGAATGCTATTATACTGCATTTGAAAGTAAGGATGTATACATGAACAGTGCAAATTATGGGGAATTATGGGGAAATGTTCTGTTATCACCATCACAGACATCATTTTCTACACTGAGCAGGTATACCAAGAACAGTTTATAATTACACACAATGGGAACACTGTCCAACTCCACCAGCAGGGAGTGCAAAAACATATGGTGAAAAGTTTTCTTGTTTTACTGGGCATGATGTTAAAGATGATGAGTCTTGTTATTTCAAATTACCCCCTAAAAAAGCACAGAATTATTTGCTGTCAGACACCAAATTGATTTATTCAGATTCCTTTGTTTCCCAGTTGGCTATAGAAAGCTATGAGTACTGGATGAAGTTGATTGACTTAAAGAGTGTTCGGGGAGCAAAAGACTGACAAATGCAAGGTAGGAAGGTCTTATTTAGAGCTTGCCTTACTCTGTTACAAATTATAATTCTCATTGACACCATACAACAAACAATTTGATTAGCCTTGGCGAAAATAAAGGAAATTAATCTACCCAGTATTCCCTCACCAGCTAAATTTGATAATTGGCAAAAGATTTAAAATGTCACTGAAGAACAGCTAAGTGGTTAGTTTCAAAAAGGTGCTTCTAATTAATTACTTCCAGGTCCCAACAGGCAGTTATTGTGGCCAGTGGACACAAATGGTTGCCATGCACGTTTTGTTAACTCCACACAGAGTGAACAGAGTAGACCTTCATTATGTCATCACACAACATTCTGGTATTGTGACAACATACAGTATGGGCAAACTTTGTCAAGAGAGGTTAAAATCTTCCACATTAACAGCTTTAAAAGAATACCTTAGTCTCCTTTCAGAAGATGTAGGCTTACAAGATTTTTTGCCAGGTCTCAGAAAACCACACTCAAAAGGTTTCTTATATGCAATATATAGTGAAATATGGAAGATTTCACAAATATAAACTGCAGCCCGGTTAAGGCAAGTAGAGAGGGAAAATTTGGAGAAAGCTCTAGCATTGTTGATAATGGTATGAACACAATGCCCAACCATAGTTACACTTTAAACAAAATTGTCCCAGATTTAAGAGTGCATAGCGCCTCCTTGCACCATATTAGCGTCATTTTTTAATGCTAATGTGGCCCAATGAGGCCAAAATTGCAGCGGCACATTTACAAAAAAGACATGTGACCTTTACATCATTGACAGAGTCAACTTAGGTATATTATGCAGTTGAGTTGGCTGCTACAAGTTCTTAAAAATGGCTGCATGCCTTGGAAGCTAGTTATCTCTCAGTGTTATTTTCCGCTTTTAATATGGAATCAACAGATAATGACTTAGAAAGAAGTCATCATGCTTAACATCAAAAAGTTGGAAAAGTTGCTTTTTACTGTGGCAGAAATACCATTGTCAATGTGGATAATACGTAGAGTGATTAATCTGAGCATTTCAACATTTAAATTCACTATGTGTTTAAAGCTGTTTCCTGTAGGCATATTTGTACAGCTAAGAGACAGTTATACCAATGAGGTGTGGGAGCCACCCTTTATTTACAAACGTTTCAAAGGTGAGAAAGAGGTCTTTGTCAGTGGTAGCGAATGCGAGACAACTGTATGCCATTCTATGATTTGTAAACAGATGTCCTTGCATGGAGCTTGCAATGCTTCATCGTGGATTTGGCTTGTTAGCTGAAGGGTATTCTTGTCACTTTGATTCGCCTGGTGTTTCAGTTCCTTTTGTATGGGAGTAAATTAATGCTGAGCAATCAAGGCTGCTGTGGAATGAGACTAGGTGTTCCATATATAATTTTGGTCTCTAAAATTGTGACTTGTTGCAGAAATGTACTCCCTCCCCCATGCATGAGATAATATAGAAGATATGTGGCCTCACGTTGCTACTTAGAATGTACATTTTGACAAGCTAAGCAGTCTGAGGTTCTTTTGTTTCAAAATTATGTGGCTCTTACATCAGCCCATGAAACGTATGACCTCCAAGTGGCAAGGTTGTCCACAGAGATACAGTCCCTATTAAATATCAAGTTTCCTAAACTTTTTGGTGAATTAATAAGTCACATCTTTAATGCGTCTAACACTGGTGCGACTGTACACTTTTACAAGGCTGTAGTTTCTAGTTTTGTCAGCACTTTCCAGACCATCTTTGGAGTAATTTGTCTAGCCACTCACTTTTTTCGAGTGTTTTTGGAGCATTTCCAGTCAAATTGGCATGAATTGGCAGTATGCTGCTGTTGCTATTTTTACCTTGCAATGGCTGCCCATCTCAATAACAAGACATGAAAGAGCTCCCCCCAGCCAACCTGTGTTGTGAACGCAATATGCAGTCTTTTGGAGCACCACTCTTGGAAGAGCTAGACAGGAACTGGTCACAGTTATTTCAACCCGGTCTTAATTGTGTGCAGTCCATCTTTTGCTGCTTTTGGTGCACTTTCAAAACTCTGCTAGCGGTGTGTCTTGCCTTACAATATGTACTATATATGCAAGTGCTCCTGTGTAGATTATATGTGCAATTAGCTTTTCCATGATTGGCATATCTGATTTAGTACCAAGTCCCTAGTAAAGTGCACTACCAGAGCTTAGGGCCTGTAAATCAAATGCTTCTAGTGGGCCTGCGGAACTGGTTGTGCCACCCACATTAGTAGCCCTGTAAACATGGCTCAGGCCTGCCACTGCAGTGTCTGTGTGTGCAGTTTTAAACTGCCAATTCAACTTGGCAAGTGTACCCACTTACCAGGCATACACCTTCCCTTTTTATACATGTAAGGCACCCCTAAGGTGCCCTAGATAGCCCCATGGGCAGGGTACAGTGTATGCTAATGGTGGGACATGTACTGATGTGTCTTACATGTCCCAACAGTGAAATTCTACCAAATTTGGTTTCCACTGTTGCAAGGACTATCCCTCTCATAGGTTTACTTGGGGGCTCACTTTAAATACTCTAAAGGTGCAGATTCCATTTGAGAGCAGATAGAAATTTGGAGCTTGGTGTCTATGAACTCACAATTTACAAATACATCTTTTTGTGAAGTTGGTTTTTAGCTTGTTAGTTTGAAAATGGCACTTTTAGAAAGATAGCATTTTCTTGTTTAAACCATTTTGTGACCCTGCCTGTTTGTGGATTCCCTGTCTGGGTCAGACTGACAGTTGGGCTGTTTGTGACTCTCCTCTAGACAGTGACACAAAGGAAGCTGAGGTGTAGCCTGCAAATCCTGATGAGCCATCTGAGCTGGGATGGTGGGAGGAGCTGTCACTTACACCTGAATGGGCTGTGCCTGCCTCCACACAATGCAGTCTACAACCCCCTGGTGTATGTCTGGGACCTGGCCTGGACAAGGCAGGATTTTGTAAACAACAGAGATTTTTCTTTGAAGTTGGGCAACTTCAAAGGCAGAAAGGGGTATACGTAGTAGACCCAAAACCACAGACTTTAGATTACCTCAAGATCATTTCTGGATTCAAGTGGATCCTCTGCCAAGGAGAGGAGCTGAAGAGCTGAGGAGAAGTTCTGGCCCTTCTTGTGACTGTGCTTTGTTGGGCTATCCTGCAGTTGCTGCTTCTGCCTGTGAAATGGGACAAAGACTGCACTTTGTTGTTGTGTATTCCTGCTTGAAAGTTATCTCCAAAGGCTTGGAGTAGAGCTGGCCTCCTGTTTTGAAGCCTCAGGGACAGCAAAGGCTTCACCATCCAGTTTTGAGTCTACATGCTGTGGACTCTAGCTTGCCAGAGGGTGCCATTCCAGTTCCTGGGCCCCTGAAAAGGAATTTCTGGAGAAAACCTGTCTAACGACGCCAGACGATGCCATGCGACTTCGCCAAGGATGCTGCTGCACGGAAACTGCAACACTGCCTGCCCGGAAGCTGTGGACCTCGCAGAAGCGTAACAACCCCAATGACTCCTCAGGCCTCGCGACGCCACAGCCGTTAATCCCACACGACCTCGCTGAGATCAGAGTGTCGTAAGTCCGACATCCGTGACATCCGATGCCATCGCAGTGCATGCGGCCCTTTGACATCATCACGATCCGGTGAGGTCTCCCCGCAGCTTCGGGACTTTGTAACTGCTGGAATTTACCAAGGGAGCAACACCTCGCACCTGACTCAACCTCACCTCCACCGCTCTGCAGTAAGAGCCCGATGCCGCTGCGTGACGCCTCTGCTCCTCTGCCCTGTAGCACCGCAACCGACGCCACACCGCTCCCCAACTCTGTGCACCTGCCTATCAGCCTATTTTCTACTTGTTTTACGAAGGTACTGTAACTGGGGTCCGCACTACTCCATAAACAGTGCCAGTGGCATCGCAATGTAGGAAACGACTCCGTCATGACCCCGCTTAACTTAACATTTTTGCATTTGTGCCACTAGGCACTATTGTGGTGTTAAGTACTAAAATCATATTTTTAATTGGGTATTGTAGATTTTTATCATATTTGGTCTTGTTTATTTAGATAAAATATTTACTATTTTTCTAAACCTGTGTTGTGTCCTTATTGTAGTGGTTCCCTGTATTATTGTGTGTGTGCTGGTGCAAATACTTTACACATTGCTTCTGAGTTGAGCCTGCATTTTCATGCCAAGCTACCAAGGAGGTGAGCAGGGGTTAACTGAGTGTACTTCTTTTTTGCCCTGACTAGAGTGAGGGTTCTTGATTGGACAGGGGGCAACTTGACTGCCAACCAAAGGCCCCATTTCTAACACCGGTTTTCCACTGTTCCCTGACAGAGAGGGCTAGAGTGTCATGCCTTTTGGTTTGCCACAATTACTTGTCACTCTGTAAGGGTAGGAGAGCAAGTAAGGCACTGTGAGCTAGTCAGGTAGTTTGGTATGACAGTACTGATTTGGCAGAAGTGTACAGCCCCTGCATTTTGATGTTCTGTTGTCCCAAGGCACAATTCTGCAAAAGCAGACTCACTGCAACATGGCACTATCAACAATGTGTCTGCTACTTATATAATGGGTCATCTGAGTAAAACTCCTCAGTGTCCATAGTATCCTCACACCTACACCAGACACGTCTGTGTTATGGGGGATTTACCCTCCACAGTATTTTTTAATACAAGTGGTTGCTTGACCTCAGACTTTTTAAAAGGATTTGCCCATTTTTGGTGCTACCTCCTTTGTTACCACATCTGTTTTCAAAATGGTGAATCCGCCAAAACTTGTTCAAATTGCAGTAAACTGCAGACTGGCTGTTCATGATTATTTAACATTTTCACTGCCTCACTAATACAGGCAGTGATTTAATTTTCGTGGTGGAGGCAGACAATGCTTACAGAATGGAAGTTTTTCATTCTTGGGTCAATTTTCCAGCTGTGGATGCTAATACAAATAATTTTCATGAAGGCACTAATATTGCACCACCTAATGCATTTGTTCTGCACACTTTGATGGCTGCTTCTGTTCGAGTGCCAGTGGTGGGTGTACCACAGTTGCCTGCTGCTCCAATAATTAGTCCTGTGGTTATCAAAGCAATTATGGGTAAAGTACCCATAGTACATGAGGAAATTCCATTTTGGATTGCAAAAAAAACATAGACTAAATTGAGGCTGCGTTTCCCCTTATGGAACCACAGGACAAACACAACATTTTAACTATATGTTTACCACATAGGATGGTACCCTATACAGCGGACTGAAACACATGGAGTACAGTCTTTGCAGCTGTCTATGCCCTGTCTCATGACACGCCGATATTGACTGAGTTGCTGAATGTCCTGAAGCAAATGCAGAATGAGTATGGGGCCGGCCCTAGATTTGGGTATGAAATTGATGGAAAATGTTCCTGTTGTTCCTGAGATGACTCTCTCCAGCATCACAGGTGAAACTGCATCTCTGGCTATATGTCAGAGGCTCACCACAGTCACTGCTGCTGACCATTGTAGCTTAAGTTTATACTTCACTTGGTCGCAATAATTTAGGGACCAGACAACCTAAACCACAGCTTACCAAACCTAGCGCAAGCAAGGACACGGCCAAGCAGAACCCAGAGTTTGTTAAAAAAAACAATGGGACAAATCTAAGTCTAAAGGAAAAGCTAAATCTTGAGGAGATTATCATTTACCCGAGACCTCAGAGAGAAAATATAATTTGCATGATCGCACACAGCTTAAACCACTTGAGAGATATCAGCAGTCTGATACTCATCCTTCTCGTTCCTTCCAGGACTCGTCTGATAAACCATATGAGAGCAGAAGGTGTTCTGACCACAGACAAGAATAGTACGTGAAACCAAGAAAGGACTCCCAATGCTTGTCTGATGTGAAGATCAAGCAGGAGGAAAACCCTCCTCAGTTCAAACCCCAATTTCAAAAGACAAAGGTTGCGGCCATAAACTCAAAACATGCCCCAAATCCCGAGAACCCTTCTCCTGAGCTGAAAATTGGCGGTGACTCTCCTCGACAGTGCAGCAGAGGTCACCACAGTCTGCAGTTCTCTCCAGGAGTTTCTGGCATGAAAGCAACTGATCAATATGTGACAGTTGAGACCGCTGTTGGGCGTGTGGCCCCTCCAGATCAGTTCTATGATTCAGGCATCCAAATTGAGGGTGACATACCATGCACTATTCGTGTAATTTTTTGGGACAATTTAACAATATCCTATGACATTCTCTTAGTGGAGGTCGATTGGCCCCCAGAATTAGTCCACTCTTTCATGGGCTCTTGCTCAAGCCCCAGCATTTCACCACAATCATGTAGGTTGGCATAAGAAATGTCCTTATCACATAATACCCTTAATATCCAGCCCACAAGCACAACCACATTATCCTATTAAACGGGATCCTAAAGCACCCATTTGGGACATACGCTCCCAGTTAGAGTACCGGGGCGTAATTGAACCTGTATCTCATAAATGAACAATTCACTTTTTCCTATTTTGAAACAGGATCATTCCTATAGAATAGTCTTAGACTACAGACATTTGAATAGTCATACATGCACTTTTGCAATACAAAATGCACACAGTACAGCACTTATTATTAGTATTATCCCTAGAAAATACAAAACAACCTTGGATATTTTTCAGTCAAAATCTAGCACTGACAGTGCATTCTCCATGCTTGGCTTCCAGCTTTGCTTTGCACGACTGACCATAGGGTACAAGAACAGTCCAGGACTGTGTACTGCCCGTGTAGTGTCAATTTTTCATGATATTGACCAAGACACATCGTCTTATGTAGATGATATCTACGTAACAGATGATGAGGTGGACATACTTAGGCAGACTGGATCACAAAACTTTGTGGTTTGCTGCCATTGGCTACAAATTTAATTTTAAGAAATCTCACACTGCATTTTCAGTGTCATTTTCTTGGAATATGAACTCACAAATTAAGGCAAAAGCCTTGCACCTCACTTCTTAGAGAAGTGTGCAGTCATACAGCCAACTAATGCTCTTTGGAAGCTTCAATTGCTTTTGGGTTTCCTTAATTTTGGCAGATCATACATTCCTGACCATGCTCAATGCTTAAAACTTTTGTGTGAATGAATACATCCAGATTTTTCCAGTTCAAATTGGACATCTGACCACACTGACATACTCAGATTACTGCAATCGAACTTACATGATACACCACATTTACATACATGTGTCAACACTACAAACCTTGTCATCTGCATAGTTGAGAGTGCCATTGGCTTTACTTACTTTTCCCTCAATGAGGGTGAAACAGTGTTGATTACATATAAATCGCATTTATATTCCAATGCGGAAGTGCATTGTGCATCCACTGAGAAAATTCTGACTGACGTGCACAGTGAAAATGCAGAATTGTCATTACACCAATTCCAGCCCTAGATGCTGTTACAAAAGCTAATGTTCCAAAGGCTTACGCCTTGCATCCTAGATAGATTCAGTGGGCAACATCCTTAACAGCCACGGATGTCGCCTTTAACTTTGACCCGTCTTTGCAGACACAAGAATGTTTACAATATGAGCATATTTACCCCATGCCAACTGACATTTTGGGGGTCATTCTGACCCCGGCGGTAATTACCGCCATGGCGGGGGTTGGCGGTAGCACCGCCAACAGGCCGGCGGTGCTCCGCCGGGCATTCTGACCGCGGCGGTACAGCCGCGGCCAGAAGCGGAAAGCCGGCGGTGTACCGCCGACTTTCCGCTGCCCGTCAGAATTCTCCATGGCGGCGGAGCGCGCTCCGCCGCCATGGGGATTCTGACACCCCCTACCGCCATCCTGTTCATGGCGGTTCTCCCGCCAGGAACAGGATGGCGGTAGGGGGTGCCGCGGGGCCCCTGGGGGCCCCTGCCGTGCCCATGCCAATGGCATGGGCACGGCAGGGGCCCCCGTAAGAGGGCCCCACAAAGTATTTCAGTGTCTGCCTAGCAGACACTGAAATACGCGACGGGTGCAACTGCACCCGTCGCACCTTCCCACTCCGCCGGCTCAATTCTGAGCCGGCATCCTAGTGGGAAGGTTGATTTGCCCTGGGCTGGCGGGCGGTCTTTTGGCGGCCGCCCGCCAGCCCAGGGCAAATCTCAGAATCACCGCCGCGGTCTTTTGACCGCGGTGCGGTGTTCTGACGGCGGTACCTTGGCGGACGGCCTCCGCCGTCCGCCAAGGTCAGAATGACCGCCTTTGTCTCTTGAACAGTATAAATGTATAGTTTATACTGATAGTTCAGCTCAACTTGCTATAGGAACTAAGCACCAGTATTCAGCGGTGTCTGGCTCTGCTCATGGTGTTATGTTGGACTGTAAGTTCCAACCCCAGAAAACTCACACACAATCCCTAGGGGAATGTACTGCACAGTTAGCTGAACCGAAAGCTTTGGTTCTGGCACTAGAAAATACAGATCCTGAATTCCCCACACTTATTGTGTGTATTTCACATTATAATGGTCAGTCCTCTAAAGACAATCTACATTATTGGTGTCAGAATTGTCTCAAAGACTCTAAAGGTAATACTATAAAGCATAAAATGTTTTGGGTGAAGGTGGTAGACCTCAAAGACAGGTTACCACAGACTTATGTTGTAAAAACATTGGATCATCAAAGTGTGGGAACACATGCTGTATGGAATTTATTGGCTGATGAAGTGGCCAAATTGGCAGTTGCAACTGCTAATGTAGCTAGGATTACATGTTAGCAAACACGCATTGACAAAGATATACTGGCAGCCGTGACTGCTACAAGCAACAGCACTTACCTAAGGGCTTTCCAGCTAAATATACATACCACTTAAGTGACCATAATATACCCTAAGTTACACTCCCTGGAGTTGGTGATAGGCTGATTCCCAATTTTTACCACAGGCTAGCTTTAGTAAAAGCTGCGCATGAAGGTGTTGCTTCTGCTCATGCTGATGTGGGGATACAGTTTTACTGCTACAACATCATTATTGGTGGCATGGTCAATACATGCAGTCCAAGTAATATGTCCTTTGTTGTGACGTGTCAACAAATTAAGTGCTCTATATTAGCACGCCCACCGCAGACACACCTGTTCATTTCAAACAAACCTTTCGGCTGCGTTTATTTGGACCATGCATGTTCTCTTAGTTCAGATGGTGCATATAAATGTATCCTTCTTGCAGTCAATTCTTGGTCTAAGTTCCTCTGGGTGTAGCCACTGCATTCGGCTGATGCTCAAACTGTCATTAAAGATTTACAAGTCTTTGTCAGGACTTATGCATGCAGTATTTTCCACTCTGCCCAGGCCCCTGCTTTCACTTCCAAAGCATACAGGGACTCCATGTGCTGAGTGCAACTCTGTTGTAGAAAGAATGAACCGTGACTTAAAGCAGTCCTTGACAGATAGAGTATTAGGCTCAGGACGTACTTGGATCCACTACCTCTATGGGGTCTAAAGTGCACTTAATAATCACCCTAAATGAACTCCGGAGGGGCGGACTCCATACCAGGTCCTCTTTGGCAGAAATATGTATGCTCCAGAACCTGATGGTCCAGACAATGTGGCTGCCGCCATGCCCTTTGATGTAAAAGATTGATGTGCTGTCTTACAGGATTTACAACAGTTGACAACATCTGACTTTGCTGGAATCAGGGAGGAACCATGGCCTTCTGGCTGGATTCCCACAAATCGGGGACCTCGTCAGAGAGAAGGCTGCAGTGAAGAAGGAGTTTAGCCCAGCACACTGTTCTCCTTTTCCCGTCCTTGGCATACAAGGTACAAGAATTGTAATTTTGCTGCCGCTTACTGGCTCCCAAGACAATCGTTTGTCTCCATTGAACACTTCAAATTACATCATGTGGCCAATACTAAACAGCAGGCCACAAGGAGTCCTTAGTAGTTCTCCTACTCCTGTCAATACCATACAGGACATTATTCTGCAGCATGTGAGCCCCACCAAAACGTTTTCTCCCCAGCTCACGGGGTTCCCAGAATCACATTTGTTATTTTTTCTACAAATACCAGCAAAAATACAGTCATGAGTACTGTACTTCCTGCAACATCTTATGTTGATAATTTGGTTTCTCCAGATCCACCCCTCAGTGACTCTACCAGTTCCCTATTACCACCTGTGGCTCCTACTATCCCTATGTCTATGTGATTTTTCAAAATTGAAACACAACTACAGCCGAACAGCTGAACAGAATTACATGAATTTTGAAAGAAAGCTAGATCTTTGTATTGGACGTATGCTTTTGTGATTTCGTGTGAATCCATTCAGTAGTTTCTGAGATATAAGACTTTTAAAAGTATACATATATAGGACTGCAGATTCAGATTCACATTTGCGGAACCAGGGGAAAAGCAAGGCCCTAATTGGCTGGCCGTAACCTCACAGAAAACTTGTGGCTGCCATTTTCTTTTGTCATATGACCTCGGGGATGGGAAATGATCAGTGAAAAAACACATAAGGGGTCATGGTACAGGTATCCTGACCTCATAGGATACATAGGCCTCGTGGGCAAAAATTGCTCAGTTATATTTTTTTCACCCGATCCATGGATCTGCGAATCCACAGGTGGATCTGTGGCTCAAGAAAAAAAATGGACAAAAAAACACCCACTCCATCCATGCTCATCCTACGCAATACTGGATGGTATTTTACCTCCTGCAGCTTGGGTTTGGGTGCTGCAGGAGGTAAAATACCATCCAAGCCAACCTGGAATGAGCAAAAGCAACCCCTGACATGTGTGTCACTAACCGTATAGCACGTCAGAGAGATTTAACTTTGTAGAGGCACAAGGGAGCACCCAGTATAAGTCAAAACAATACACCTTTCAGGCTCAGAGTGATGGATAAAGTATACCAAAAAAGGAGAGAACTCTGAATAGTTCCAAAAATCAGATGGAGAGCAGCTCTAGGATAGAGCACCCTACAGCATCAGTTATACTCTAAGTTTGCTCACCTCAAATGTCTGTTTGTTAGCACAGTTTTTAAGCATAGGATTAGGACAGTGTCATTAACACTGAGCTAGAAAGAGACAAAGGGGGTCCTTATGACCCTGGCGGTTGACGGAGAAGTGGTGGTTTTACCGCCAACAGGCTGGCGGTACAAAATCTGGAATTATGACCATGGCGGTTACCGCCATGGTCATCTGCCACTTCTTCGATCAGACCGCCATGGCGGAGACGACCGCTGGGCTGGAGACTTGGGTCTCCAGCCCGGCGGCCGTCACAAGACCGCCAGCGGTATCATGACCCGGCTTACCGCCATGGAGTTCATTGGGTTTGAAACCGCCATGAAATCCATGGCGATAAGCACTATCAGTGCCAGGGAATTCCTTCCCTGGCACTGATATGGGTCTCCGCAACCGCCAACCCCCCTCCCCGAGTCCGTCCCCATCACCCTCCAACCCCCTGCCACCCCCCAAAGGTGGCAGTACCCCCCCTCCCCACCCCTACCCCCGACATCACAACACAGACACACACCTGACACGCATGCAGACACCACCAACACACATTCCCGCACACACACGAACAGACATGCCAACAGACACACACAGAGTCATACACGCACACCCTCATTCAGACATACACGCACACATCCATACAGACATCCATACAGACAGACACGCACACATTTCCATTCACACTACACCCCCGCATGCATACACGCACTCACACACCCCCTCTACATACTCACACGCACACTCCCATGCACCCACACATCACACAACATCCCCCCACCCCTCCCCTAACGGACAATCAACTTACCTTGTCCGTTGATCTTCCGGGAGGGAACGGGATCCATGGGGGCTGCTCCGCAGCCACCACACGTCAACAGAACACCGCCACGCCGAATCACAGAACGTGATTCGGTCAGCGGTGTTCTGTTGACGTGGTGGTGGACATGGAGCAACTTCCACTTACCCGCTGCCCGCAACATGGCTGCTGGTGGCTCTCCGTCCGGAAAAGGACGGAGGGCTGCCAGCAGTCATAATACGACGAGCGGAAAACCGCCACCACTGGCGGTCTTCAGCACGGCGGTCCCTCAGCGGTCTTGTGAAAAGACGGCCAAGGTCGAAATTACCCCCAAAGGCTTATTCCATTTATACAGCAAAGCCATCCATTCCAAGCTATTCCTGGCCCCCGGGAGGTGGAGGACCCCAAGGCCTGGGGGGTCCAGGCAGCCTTCTGCAGCAATGCCTATTTAACACTGGGAAGGTGGTGGTCCTCTGGGCATAGTAAAGCGCCAGGAGGGGGGTTCATGCAGCCACCCTTCTTTTTTAAATTGAAATCTTGGGGAGGTGGTGTTCCCCCAGGATTCAAAGAGCCCAATAGAAGAGGGTCTGCATGCCCCCCTCCTCCTTTATAAGAATCAAACCCCTGGGAGGTGGTGGACCCCAGGGCAAAAAAGAGCCCTAGGAGGGGGCCCCATGAACCCCCATCCTTTATTTATTTTTTTAAACTCATCCCCACAGGACCAGCCCCACCCAGGGGCTTTGTTGAAAACATGTGCGGGAGACTCCATTGATATTTTTAGGATTTTGCCTGCGGAGTTTGCTAATCTGCTGCAGGTCATGAATGGCACTTGGTTGACGGCTTAATGAGGTTTTGGCCAAGGGCCTGACCACAGGCCAGACCCTGTGACCAACCCCCACCACGTTCAGCTTAAAGCTGTGCATAATGTGGGATTGGGTGCTTATAGGGGTTTGGAACACTGTGGCCAATCCCCGCTGGGCCCGGCCAAGTGCTGCATGGCGCGATGTTGGATTTATATAGAGGACAGGCTGTAGGGCCTGGTCGTAAGCTAAATCGCTGCAGCAAACCCATGCCGCAGATGACCGACGGCAGTACGTGGCACAGAGTATGGTGCTTATAGGTGGTTGGGCGGGGCAAAGCCCCCATGTGCAGCAGTTGTTGGATTCATGTAAAGCTATTAAAATTACTTACATTTACAAAAAAATAAAAATACACTAAAAAACAAAGGTTAAAGAGACATTGTCGCTAGGAAGTAGAATTATAAAGACCATAGAAATTCACTTAAAAAAGAAAAAGACTACAGGGATGCTATAGTTACTTGAAATAACCATGACTATAACTGCAGACTGATTTTGTGTGTGTAAATTCAGAACCTAACTATAAAGTAAAGTGTTTTTTTCAGTTTTTTTCAGTGAATACACACATATATATATACTAGTTTTCATAGGAAAATCATTTTTGGTTTGCTGATACCTTCAGCATTGTTTGATGAATCTTCACAACATTTTCAAAACTAGTTTACCACTTACTCCAGCTGCTATCTGTAAAGTTTTGGTGGGAGATTCATCGAGCGGGGACTAAGACAAAGGGGTGAACTCAAAACTTTTTTTCCCCATGTCATTTTCCATAAGGATTTATACACAACTACAGCCTGAACCAATTAACATAATTACACTAAATCCAAATCTTAGTCCAGAAATATCTCTATTTGTACTTTGCTGTAAATCTGTTCAGTACTTTTGGAGTTTTTAAAGAAAACAATATTTATATCTAGAGATGCATATCCACACGGCAAGAGCAATGCAGTGATTGGCTGTCAGCAACCTGTTGGAAAGTTGCAGCTGCCGTTTTGTGTATCGGGACTCTGTCCCAGTGGAGGAGGGTATTAGACTTAAAGGTGAAAGAAGGGGTCAGGGTATAGATGCCCTGACCTCATGGGACTGATGGAAGGGTCTGTGAGGAACCCCTCATGTGCAAAAAAGATTTTGTGGGGGGGTACGCAAGGATTCAAGTATCCTCTGCCGCACTTATTGCACCCCCCACGTGAATCTACACAAGATCTGCAGATCGAGACCCAATTTAAAAAACATACACCCACTCACAGACCTGCTCACACACTCACTCACACACCCATTCACACGCTCACTCTCTTACAGACCCACGAAATCACTACTACTACCAGTCAGAGACCCCACAGCCACTCACACACCCAGTTATACACCCACACAACCACTTACACATCCATTCACATACCCATACAGCCACTCACAAACCCACTAACACACCCACAAAACTTCTCGCACACCCACTTGCAATCAAACAAGCCACTCACACACACCCCACTCACAGACCTTCAAAAGTGAGCGGATGCTATCAAATAAGTAAATATACTTAGGCAAAATAGACATCTTCACAAGATTAACCCTCCTGTAAATTGTCAGAGGTAGAGTTTGCCATTGTCCCTTCTGCGTGTCTATTTATTTCCTCACTCATTCCATGTTTTCTTCCACAAGTTTATCCATATTTTGGACTACGGTTATGCCCAAGTACCTGATGATCTCATTCCTAACACCTTCCCACTCTAGATTCCATAGCATAAATTCTGTCTTTGACCTATCAACCTTATATCCTTAAAAGCTCCCAAAACTAGACATTTTTTTTCTGTTTGAGGAAGTGATTTGTTAACATCTGAGGTATGTATCATCAAGCCGCCTGCATAAAGTGCAACACTCCTATTTGTTTCTCCCCATATGACCAGAACTATGCTTGTATTTGATCATAAACTTTGCATCATCGATTCTATGTATACGACAAACAGTAGTAAGGACACAGGGCAGCCCTGCCTATTTCCTCTCCTGAATTTAATCCCTGAGTATAAACATCCATTAACCAGTAACCTCCCTGTAGGGGAGCTGTAGATTTTCCATATGATCTCACATGCTGCAACTCCAAACCCCAGATGTTCAAGGGCTGACATAAGGTAATCCCAATAGACCTGGTGAAATGTTTGGGCTGCATCAAACGTGAGAATAGCCATAGGTAGCGAGAGGTAGCGAGAGTGTAGTAGCCATGTCAATAGTGCAAGTAATACTATGTGTTAATTCCCTCAAGTGTCTTGCTGGTAAAAAGCACTTCTGGCCCTGGTGTATCACACTGCCTGCTACTTTACTCAGGTGGTTAGCAAGAATATTTTTGATAAACCTTATAGTCACAATTTAATACAGAGATACGTTGATATGACTGACACTCACATTGGCTTTTACCTTGCGTCGGTATCAAAAAGATGGCTCCCTCACTCCAAAATGGTGATAGAGGAGAACCTTCCATCAGTATTGAATTAAACTATGCTAGCTAGAAAAGGATGACAATAGCAGGTAAAATTATATATCGCTCATTTGGGCCCCCATCTGTACCAGCTGCCTTCCCCCCCTTTAACTTTTTAATTGCCTCTAGCCCTCGGACCCACTAATCTCCTGATTTAAAAACATCAGAATCTCTGGAGACATAGAAGGTAGCCCTTTAGCTTCTAGCCGGACCTTTACTTGATCTGGGTTCAATGTGGTGGTTTTCTGAACATAACTTTTGGAAGAAATGTACAAAAGCCCCTTCAAATCCCTGACTATCCTCTATTAGTTTTCTTGTTTCCTCTCCTTGTAATCCTTTGATGTAATTCCTATTTCTGTCATTTTTGGCCATCCATGCCAACAAGGTCCCACACTCCTCTTTATTTTCGCAACTTCTCACTCTGCTAACTTCACATTGCTGTTTCGCCTTACTTTGCGTTCTTGCCCTAAATTTTGCTTGACGCTGAACTCTTCTTAAACTTACTTTCTATCCCTCCCCTCTGTCACTATTGATTTCAGCTTCCCTTCCAACTCAGCCAACCCTTACTCCAACTTGGTCATCTCATTTCTCTCTTTTTTATTCTTGAACACAACTAAACTTTGCAGTATCCCCCTTAGATAGGCTTTGTATGTGTCCCATACCACTTCAATCTCTACCGCTCCCTTATTCCATTCCAAAGAATCACCTGTTCTCATCTGAATTTCCAATACCTTATCTGACTTGAGAAGTTGCTTCCTGTCCAATGTCCATCTAGCTAACTTCTTCTGACATGACAGAGCAATATGCATGTGTTAAGTAGCGTGGTGAGAGAGATGCTCTAATCTCTTAAATCTACTTATCCCACAACTCTCTACAAGAAAGTAGTTCACCTGTGAGTAATGACCATACTTTTTGCTTAAGAAGGTGTCATCCCTACCTTTTCCCTCCCTTCTTCACCAAACATTGCATAGGTTCCAATCTTTCATCATGGAGAGGAGGAAGGCATTCACTCTTGTGGAATGGACCTGAGCTCATGCTGAACAACTGTCAATATCAGTATTTATCTTGATATTAAAGTTCTCCCCATTGCATATGGGAGACTGATCCAACAAATCTGAGAAGGGTTGCATTAGGGGTGTCTTAGTGTGTTATTAGTCTTGGGACAGCAAAAAGTATTTTTGGCCTTAAAGCTTCTTTCACATCAAAAATTAATTTCAATATTGTCTGTTTTAGGAATTTTTTTTCTAAAACCAAGCCTCTTAAGAAATAATTAGCAGTTTATGGCCTGCAATCTAGTCCGTTTTTAAAGAAAATGTTAAAGGATTTTTCAAAAGTGTTGCAGAACGGACTCATCCAGTATGCTGGCATCTCACTTATTTCACACCCTCTACTATACTAAATGGATAGGACCCAAAAACATGGTTGAGCTGAAATCCATACAACATCTCTTTGGATATGAGACAGATTTCAGTAGCCTACATTTACCAGACTTAAATGGACTGTGATTTGGACAAATGTGAAAAAATAGCCTGGTAGTGCACCAGTGTTTTTTGTCAGCTTTTGGACCTCATCGCAACGCTTTCATCAATCCACAAACATTAATGTTGGAGTAGTCAAGCCAAATGGTTTGCCATTTGATTAAACCACAAGTTCACATCTTGGATCCCAGCAAATAAACGAGCATACAAATCCAAAGTGTTTTTTAAAAAATATTATGATTATTTGTCTGAGTAACATATAACCTGAGATATTCCGAAAAGAGGATGAAAAAAGTCACTTTACCCTCAAATACCCGATGCCTTGACATAAAACTTTATTTAAATGTTTCTCTTTTTGAGGACTATGGAAATCTGAATACAGCATTTTGATGTTTTCTAACTGCTGCTATTATGTAAGGAAAGACAGCAGTCATGCTCATGAGGCTTTGCAGAATTATAGTGTTGTACAATGAGGATTTTCTCTCCCAAACTCTAAATGCTGCTGTTTATTACTATCAAAAGTTCCAGGTACTTTTTTAGGTAATCTCCAGGCAGAACCTGGGTCAAATGGGAGCATATTTATGGTCACAGGTAGTCTGGTTCGGAGTTTACAGTCACAAAAATGATTTTTCGAGCATACAAGAAGCCTGCTTTTGAAGCTGGTAAACATTTACAAATTCCTACATTGATTCCTACCCCATACCGTGAGGGGCATGTTATAGACGTCCCTTCTAAATAGCTATTCAGTATGCAATATATCCCGGTATCATTGTTTTTCCACTGTCATCCAGTGGCAAAACAATGCAAAGTTATCAGCTCCTAAACTTAGTGGTAACCCATACACAAAAGCAAAGGGTCCCTTTGGGAACCCCTGCCTAAGTTAATAAAAAAAAAATGTGATGTAGGCAGTGATCCAGGGAACGACTACCATATCTCAAATAATCTTCAAATAAAAAATAATATTTGTTTTTGAAGCAGCCCTGTCTCCAAAAAATGGAATTTATTAACAAAATATTTTATTGAAAAGTGATCAAAGACATGGTGGTCTGCTGACACTAGAAGATCACCATTCCAGTGATGGGCTCCAGTTGGAGTGAGCCACACTTTGGGACCTACTGTGTTAATATTAATTCATATTCATGAGGTACATTGGATAGCCACCCACTCTGAGCTGAAATGTTATGAACTGACCTATCAGTACCTAGGTTAGTTCATACAATTCTTTATTGGTTGTTTCTTTGCAACCAGTAAACAGTACATCTGCCCTATATTCATTGAATCTTGAATTGCTCATGAAAGGTGGGCACTGGAACATTTGCAACCTGTCGCAAATGTCCAGTGTGCGGCACACCCTTTGAACCAATGCAGCATACACATTGACATCCTTCTTAACAGATGCTGCATTGAAAAATACAATTGTGACAGTTTCTTTGTAAGATGCAGCACCTTTTCCATCTGACACAAAAAGCCCTCAAAATGTTTTACTCTTTCTCAACTAGGTTTAAAGAAGGGTCAATGCCCAAATAAACTGGATGTCTGACAGGGTACATCTTATCGGACCCAGTCTTGATTTGCTAGCATTCCATGCAAATATGTAATTATCTTTAGGAAGATCTCAAGAAGGGCAGGCTTAGTGCAAACTCCAAATGATGCAAGAGCAAGGCTTAATTAAATGCTTTCTGGGGATCTCAATGGTGTCCGCAGATAACCACAAAGCGTCCCTTATGGTAACTAGTTTGTCCCCTATCTACTTATCTGAAACTATGCTAAAACTTTAGCTACTAGCTTGTGATCTATCTGCATTGGCCTCCACATGCAATCATCTTTCACTCCCTTTGGTAAAAGTATAAAATGAGAACCCCCATTTCGAGGGAAGGAGGCCAATCCTCCATTTCCATGTCGCATGCAATCACTTCCACAACAAATTTGATCCAACTGCCACCGAACTTCCACTCTAGAGTGAACTGTGAACTTTCATGTTGCAGGACTGTGAAGAAATGCTGTACCGTTAAAGTCACCTTCTAACAAATTCTAACCATGCCTCACAGCATTTCCTCACATAAAGTTGAAACAAATTATTGATTACTTTATGTTTTTGACTTTGTTTTAGTTACCGAGATTTAGAGAACTCATGAACTATTTTTAAGCTTTTCTGATCTTTTTAAGCAAACTCTGTTCCTCATTACGAGTGTGGCGGTTGGACCACTGCCAAAGTGGCTGTCCGCCTGCCATATTACGACCGTGGTCGAGCTGCTATGGTCGGACCGCCAGGTTTATGCCAGTGCTGTCAGTCTTAATCCGCCAGGACAGCACTGCAAGCAGCGCTGCCCTGGGGATTATGAATCCCATCTTTGCCGGCTTTTGCATGGCGTTTCCACCACAATGCAAAGGCTGGCGGAGACGGAGTATCAGGGGCCATATGGGGGCCCCTGCACTGCCCATGCACTTGGCATGGGCATTGCAGGGGCCCCCGTGGACAGCCTCATTGGACTTTTCACTGCCTAAATTACAGGCAATGAAAAGCGCAACAGGTGCTGTGGCACCGGATGCATTGCAACATTGCCGCCGGCTCGATTATAGGACGGCGTCAATGTTGTGGCCTGTTTCCCTCTGGGTCAGTGAGTAGAAACCTGTTTCCGTCTGCTGGCCCAGCAGGAAACTCATATTAGGGCCAGTGGGCGGAAAAATGGAGGTGCGGTTTTCCGACCCAAAGAATTTGGCGGGCGGCTTCTGCCACCCGCCAGATTCTTAATAAGGCCCTCTGTTTTAAACTAGAAGATCTTCAGGGTTCAAATTAGGTTGTTGGAGTTGTTTTGTAGAAAAAAAGTATGCATTTTTCAAAATCCTCCTCCTGTTTGACTCTTGCCAGAACCGTAGATTCTGTTTGTATCTCTCTTTTTATTTACTACATCAAGGCCATCTACCACAATTTTCTGTAGCAAAAGAAATCGTACACTTCATTTATTTATTTGCTTTCATCTCTGTCTATTTTAAGAAAAATATTCTTTGTAATCCCTCCATTTTAGGCATTTTAGGAGTGAGTCATAAGTATCCATTTTCTATTAGTAGTTAACAGTTCATTTTCCAGTCCTCAGGTGTGGTATTTCTCTACAGACGTAAACAAAAATGAAAATGATAAGGCAAACGGGAATATTAAAGGGAATAGGAGACAAGACTACTGACTGTACTGGTACTCTAGCTGATGTAGAAATCTTTGAGCTTGTGTTCTGTTCTACTCAAGAGCAGACAGTACCCATTATATGCTTATTTTCTATTTAAAACTGATAAACTTTTGAGCTGCTTGATAGGGTACACGCTGTCTGCCAAAGCATGTGTTTTTATTCCAAGATAAGTGTTGTGCTCTTCAAAATCTGGATGGCTGGCCACCCTTATAGAGGCCTCTATGAAGGGTGTGAGAGAACAGGGCTGATTGCAGAGGCCCCCTAACATTATGCCCCCATTTTCCACTTTTTGTTGGTGTTTTCCTGACTCTGATGGTGCCCTGGGTACTGCTAACCAGTCCCAGGGCCTGTGCTCTGTGTAAAATCAGTATGCAAATTAGGCTAATTATGATTGGCTAAGTCAACCTACCTATAAGCCCCTAGTATATGGTAGGGCATGTAGGTTTAGGGACCCCAGCATAGGTAGTGCACTGCTGAGGTGCCCAGTGTCATTTTAAAGGCAAGCCTGCCTTGCTGGCTGCTTTTATATTAAAGTTATATGCAAATTCGACTTTGGAATTAAAAGTAGTTCCAAAGTCTTAAACTACCTTATTTTTACCTATAAGTCACCCCTAAGGTGTGCCCTATGTGTCCCTAGGGCTGGATGCCATGTAACTATAAGCAGGGACCTTATAAAAATAGTTTTATAAGCCCTGGTGAGGTAAAAACAGCCAATTTTTTTCCCTCATTGTAGTGAATGGCCTCCATAGGCTAGAATGGGGAGACTTTATTTTAATTTAAAAAAGTCCCCTTAAGTGACAGATACAAAGAGTTTGGTATCAAATTAATTGTTATAATAAATCCCACAACTTCCAGTTGTGGGATTTAATATAACTTGTTCAGGTAAAGAGTTTTAAACTTTACCTGAAAAGTTGCCAACTTCAGCCCTGCATTGTTTTTGCTGCTGTGCTCTGATTGCCCAGCCTCTGGCAGCCTGGTCAACATATGGTGAGGCAGGAAGGGGGAGGGCTGCTAAACTGGTCTTCAAAGGCAGAGAAGGACATTTGGAGCAACCCAGCAACACCCCCACATCCTGCAACCCCAGACAACTAGGTGCCCCCCTTGATTAGATTAGGAGAGGGCAGGAGAGGGGTGTGTTATGATTTTTAGCCACACCAATGGGTGGGCTCAGCCAAATGTAACTTCCAAAAATCACTTTCAGCCAAGATGGATTTTTGAGGAATATTGCCTCCTGGGATTTATTTTTGCCACACTTCCCAGAAAGTGGTCAATACAGGGGGAAGGAACCTGCACCGGATTGGAGAACCAGGACCCCCCTTCTTTTCACCCAGGAGCAAGGATAAAACTGGCAGACCTGCACCCACACCTCAGTTCCCTACCAGATCCCTACCAGGAAGAACTACAGTAGAAGAAGGACTGCCCTGCTGGACCCCTGGCCTGCACCTGGACCCTGCACTCTGAAGGACTGCACCAGCTGCACACTTGGGCTTCACCACAAGAAGGACTTTGCCTGGCTTCAACTGGTTCAAGGAGGGACTCCCTGTTTACTATAGGTGAAAAATTGCAAACCAGAGTCCCCTGCACCAACTCCTGAAGAAATCAACCAGCTCACCACTGTCCAGTGGCCAAAAAGGAGTTTGTGCCAGGTGCATTCTGGGAGTTGTAGTCCACACCCCCAAGGATCATCTCAGAGCTTCTGGAACCTTGGTGTGAGCTGTGGACCCCAAAAGAACCTTAAAGGAAGGAACATTTGGAAGAAGATCCAGAAGTTTGGAGAAGTTTGGAGAACTTTTGAAAAAAAGCTCCATAGAGGGACTGTAGGAAGTTGACTTTGTATGTACTATTTCAAAGTAAGAAATAGCATGCACAGAGTCCAAAAGTTCCCCTCAGAGGTAAGATAGTGGCAAAAAGAGATAATTCTAATGCTCTATTTTGTGGTAGTGTGGTCGAGCAGTAGGCTTATCAGAGGGTAGTGTTAAGCATTTGTTGTACACACACAGGCAATAAATGAGGAACACACACTCAAAGACAATTCCAAGCCAATAGGTTTTTATATAGAAAAATATATTTTCTTAGTTTATTTTAAGAACCACAGATTCAAGATTTACAAACAATACTTTAAATGAAAGGTATTTCACTCAGGTATCTTAGGAACTTTGAATAATCACAATAGCATGTACAGTTTTGGCAAAAATGGCAATAAGCTATTTTAAAAGTGGACACAGTGCAAAAATCAACAGTTCCTGGGGGAGGTAAGTAAATGTTAAGTTCACAGGTAAGTAAAACACTTACAGGGTTCAAAGTTGGGTCCAAGGTAGCCCACCGTTGGGGTTCAGGGCAACCCTAAAGTTACCACACCAGCAGCTCAGGGCCGGTCAGGTGCAGAGGTCAAAGTGGTGCCCAAAACACATAGGCTTCAATGGAAATAGGGGTGCCCCGGTTCCAGTCTGCCAGCAGGTAAGTACCCGCGACTTCGAAGGGCAGACCAGGGGGGGTTTTGAGGGCACCGGGGGGGACAATCAGGCACAGAAAGTACACCCTCAGCGGCACAGGGGCGGCCGGGTGCAGAGTGCAAACAGGCATCAGGTTTTCAATAGAAATCAATGGGGAGACCCGGGGGTCTCTTCAACGATGCAGGCAGGCACAGGGGGGGCTCCTTGGGGTAGCCACCACCCGGGTTAGGCTGAGGGTTGCCTGGGGGTCGCTCCTGCACTGAAGTTCGGTTCCTTCAGGTCCTGGGGACTGCGGGTGCAGTGTGGTTTCCAGGCGTCGGGTTCCTTGAAGCAGGCAGTCGCGGTCAGGGGGAGCCTCTGGATTTCCTCTGCAGGCGTCGCTGTGGTGGCTCAGGGGGGTCAACTCTGGCTACTCATGGGCTTGCAGTCGCCGGGGAGTCCTCCCTGTAGAGTTAGTTTTCCGCAGGTCGAGCCTGGGGCGTCGGGTGCAGAGTGGAAAGTCTCACGCTTCCGGCGGGAAATGTGTGGTCTTTAAAAGTTGCGTCTGTGTTGCAAAGTTGCAGTTTCTTTGGAACAGGGCCGCTGTCCTCTGGAGTTCTTGGTCCTTTTAGATGCAGGGTAGTCCTCTGAGGTTTCAGAGGTCGCTGGACCCTGGGGGACGCATCGCTGTTGCAGTTTTTCTTGAAGTGGGGAGACAGGCCAGTAGAGCTGGGGCCAAAGAAGTTGGTGTCTCCGTCTTCTCTGCAGGGCTTCAGGTCAGCAGTCCTTCTTCGTCTTCAGGTTGCAGGAATCTGATTTCCTGGGTTCTGGGGTTCCCCTAAATACTGAATTTAGGGGTCTGGGAGGGCAGTAGACAATGGCTACTGTCCTTGAGGGTGGCTACACCCTCTTTGTGCCTCCTCCCTGAGGGGAGGGGGGCACATCCCTATTCCTATTGGGAGAATCCTCCAAAATCAAGATGGAGGATTTCTAAAGGCAGGGATCACCTCAGCTCAGGACACCTTAGGGGCTGTCCTGACTGGTAGATGACTCCTCCTTGTTTTTCTCATTATCTCCCCTGGACTTGCCGCCAAAAGTGGGGGCTGTGTCCAGGGGTGGGCATCTCCACTAGCTGGAGTGCCCTGGGGCATTGCAACACGAAGCCTGAGCCTTTGAGGCTCACTGCTAGGTGTTACAGATCCTGCAGGGGGGAGGTGTGAAGCACCTCCACCCAGAGCAGGCTTTTGTTTCTGTCCTTAGAGAGCACAAAGGCCCTCACCACCTGGGGTCAGAAACTCATCTCTCAGCAGCAGGCTGGCACAAACCAGTCAGTCCTGCACTGAACAATTGGGTAAAATACAGGGGGCATCTCTAAGATGCCCTCTGTGTGCATTTTTTTATAAATCCAGCACTGGCATCAGTGTGGGTTTATTATTCCGAGAAGTTTGATATCAAACTTCCCAGTATTCAGTGTACCCATTATGGAGCTGTGGAGTTCGTTTTTGACAAACTCCCAGACCATATACTAAATATGGCCACAACTGTACTTACAATGTCTAAGAATAGACTTAGGCACTTTAGGGGCATATTGCTCATGCAGCTATGCCCTCACCTGTGGTATAGTGCACCCTGCCTTAGGGCTGTAAGGCCTGCTAGAGGGGTGACTTACCTATGCCACAGGCAGTATTTTGTGTGCATGGCATCCTGAGGGGGATGCCATGTCGACTTTGTGTTTTACTCCCCACCAACACACACAATCTGCAATGGCAGTGTGCATGTGTTAGGTGAGGGGGTCCCTTAGGGTGGGACAACATATGCTGCAGCCCTTAGGGACCTTCCCTGGTCACAGGGCCCTTGGTACCACTGGTACCTTTTACAAGGGACTTATCTGTGTGCCAGGGGTGTGCCAATTGTGGAAACAATGGTACATTTTAGGTGAAAGAACACTGGTGCTGGGGCCTGGTTAGCAGGGTCGCAGCACACTTCTCAGTCAAGTCAGCATCAGTATCAGGTAAAAAGTAGGGGGTAACTGCAACAGGGAGCCATTTCCTTACAGGGACCAACCCGCCGCTGCAACTCTAGCCGGCTTGCCTCAACCGTGACACGGCCTGATTTGCAGGATCGTCCCGGTGAAGAAAATCTCCAAAAAAGAGACTAAGGCCCTCATTACGACCCTGGCGGTTGATGAAGAAGTGGCGGTGTTACCGCGAACAGGCTGGCGGTAAAAAATTTGAATTATGACCATGGCGGTTACCGCCATGGTCATCCGCCACTTCTCCTATCAGACCCCCAGGGCGGAGGCGACCGCTGGGCTGGAGACTTGGGTCTTCAGCCCAGCGGCCGTCACACTACCGCTGGCGGTATCATGACCCGGCTCACCGCCATGGATTTCATGGGGTTGGGAACCGCCATGAAATCCATGGTGGTGAGCACTATCAGTGCCAGGGAATCCCTTCCCTGGCACTGATAGGGGTCTCCCCCACCCCCACCCCCAAGTCCTTCCCCGACACCATCCTCCCCACTCCCACCCTCAACATCACATGACTGATTCACACCCGACACACACGCAGGCACCACCAACACACATACCGCACACACACCAACCAACATGCCAACAGCCACACACACAGTCATACACACACACCCACATTCAGACATATACGCACACATCCATACAGACATACATACAGACAGCCACGCACACTTTCCAAACACACAACACCCCTGCATGCACGCACTCACACACCCCCTCTACATACTCACACGCACACCCCCATGCGCACACACAACACACAACACCCCCCACCCCTAACAGACGATCAACTTACCTGGTACAAATATTGTAGGATCCTTGTAAGACACACCACCCTGGAGTCCTTAGCGTGTCTAGGTTTCAAAATGGCTGTGTTTAGTTCATTTTTCTGGGTAGCAGGGCACAGTACTGAACAATACAACCATTCACCATGGCAAGTAGGAGGAAACATTGGTTTACTCCCACTCTACCACTCCACATGTCAAAACTATGGCCAAAAGAATCACATTTTCTTTTCCTTGCCATTGGAATGGAGCTCTGTGCCCCACCTGGATGGCAGAAAGGCTAATGGGGTTTTAGTGCTGGAAGATAGGGCCTGCAACAGGGTGGTGTACCCACACACTATACTTTTTACAACAATAAAACATATTCCTGATGTTCAGTAGCTTTCTGCCCCTCCAGGTTGGGGGGCGGGGGTAGGAGCTCCCTGCCTAAAAGCCCAAAAAATAAATACTGAAAAGAAATCCCTGGTGTCTAGTGGGCTTTCATTCTCGTGGAGAGGTGGAGATTGGAGGAGATCTCCTGCCTCTACCTCCCAGGTGGGCAAAAAGGCTAATGAGCCCCTGGGTGAGGTTGGAGCCCAGGCCCTTCTCCAGAGGGGCTTCTCCTCCACCCCAAAATCTACTGCATAAACTTCAGTAACTGGTGTCTAGTAGGATTTCTGCACCCCCGCGGGAAGCAGATAGGAGAGGAATACCCCATTCAATCCCCAGGGTGCACAGAAAGTCTTATGGGGCGGGTGGAGGGAGCACTGGCCCATGCCACGGGGTGCCATTTCCCCCCAAAAAAGATTGTAAACCTGCAATGTCTAGTAGCCTTTCTGCCCCCTTGGAGGGTATATTGCAAGTGAATACCCCCATCCACCCTCCATGGGCAGCAGAAAGTCAAATGGGTCCTGGGACAGAGGGGAGCAAAGTCACATGCCCAGAGGTGCTGCTCACCCCACAAACTTCTGCAAAACTATAGTCCCTGGTGTTTTGTGGGCTTTATGTCCCCACTCCCAAGGAGCAGGTTGGGTTTGAATACCACATTTACCCCCAAGGGGGAGCTGAACGTTTAATGGACCCTCAGTCCCATGCCCAAGGGGGCTGCTCCCCTGCTGCAGTCACATTCCTGGTTAGCTAGTGAATTAATTCCTTCTTGGGGATCACCATCTTGTGGCGAACCCGAGCATGAATAAACGAGAGAGAGATATCATTAGGAAGGGGAGAAGCTCCCCTTTCAATGATATTTCTCCTATACAAATCAGTGCTCAGGGTGCCAAGACATGCCCCCTATCACCAATCCTGTGAAAATAAAATGAGCCAATCCCACCCGTTAAAAAGAAAAGGTGAGACTGTCTCTGTATTTAAAATGCCAGATGTGCTTATCATGTATATGAACAATAAATATGGATTTTAAGGTTTGTTACCTGGAAGGAATAATAAATAACGACTTGCAAGCAGAAAGCTAAAATGTGCAGTGTTTTGTGCAAGTATAAATTGTAATGTACCATTTTGGCTTCAAATCTACTTTTTCCTGCCTAGTTAGGAAAATTATATTAACATCGCAGCCTGTAGCTACATAGCTATAACAAAACATTTGGCAAATTTTTGTATTATCTACTCTTCTACTCTTCTAAAATGACTTTGGTAAGGTTGTCACATTTCTCCCTTAAGCTGGTAGAGCGTGGAAAATACTGGAAACAGAGAAACCTGTGTCTGCCAGAAGATACAGAGAAAATTAATGGCAACTCACATGTTCATTTGGCTGGTGACCTCACAGTAATTGTGAGAACAATTTGACAGTTACCTTGTGCCCAAGGTCATTTTGGAATGTTTGGTGCACCACAGAATACATTATAGAGTTTTTCCTAAAATCTGAGGGTTCTAACATTTGCATCCTTGGAGGACCAAGACACTTTCCATGGTTACCTAAAAAGATATAACCTAAGCAGGTGTATTTTCTTTATTTGTCCTTCTCAAAAATTATGACTACAATTTCAAGGCTTCTATGAAACTAAGAAACAGATGTATCCGGCCTCGAGGAGCCATGCTTGGCCACCCTTTCTAGACTTTCCCTTCTGAGGATTTCTGGCTTTCAGAAAAGTTTCAAAGTCTAAAAGGAAAACCTTTTTGCTAGGACTAACTTCATGACAACACTTCATTGCTGCGTGTGTGCTTATGGTGCCTAAGAACCAGTGCTCCATACATCTGACATGGGTGAACAACTAGCCAGTAACTGACCTTGCTTTTTTTTTGCTGGTCAGCCTTGGAGGGTACTTCTTCCCTGGACATTCCTACCATATTCATTTGCATCAGAATTTAAACTTTTGTTGTTTTCCATAGAACCATTTTTTAAAAGACTCTTGATTCTAATATCCAATTTTCTTCATTTTTATGTAATTTTGTTTATTTTGATTTCTGTAATCTAACTGAATTTGGTTGCTATATGGGATTAAGTAAACCCTACTCTACTTTACAATGATATTGCAAGTCTCCAAGGAGTTCAATGACCACATAAAGGAGTGAGATAGAAGGTCAGGTTTCTTTAAAAGGTCATTGAATTCTGAGGTGATGAATAAGGACAATTAAGCACATTTCTAATTTACATGTATAAATTCCCCTTCTACTGTTTTGCATTTGAAACACATCAGGTCAGTCTCTCTATTAATGCATCAGAGATGTTGACAGGCTAAATAATTACAATGAAGGTATTTTAATTGGATAAACTATAGCCACAATGATTACATATTAGCACAGGGAAAGGAGCACAAAGGTCCATTGTAAAGTCCAATTGAGTCTAAGCCTGGCAGTGGGCACCCCTGTCTTGTGTCTCTTCCAAATGTAAATCACTGAGAGAGAAATATTTTCAATCTTTCTTTTGTCAAGTGTGCATTAGGCAGTAATTTATTATAAGACATTAAATATAAACCTAACACTCAGGCCCTCATTACAACCCTGGCGGAACATGATAAAGCGGCGGTAATACCGCCAACAGGCCGGAAATAATAAATATGAAGTTATGAGCACAGCGGAAACCTCCCAGACAGACAGCCACTGTAACACACCGACCGCCAGGGCGAAACCAACAGGCACCACGGCGGTAACCGCCTACAGCCAGGTGGAAGACAATGTTCCACTGTATTAAGACACAGGAAACCTCCACCTTTTCTGGGGCGGTACCAACAACATCAAAAGCCTGGTGGAAACAATGCATAAAAGGGAAAGAACTCACCTGTGGAGTCTCAGGGAAGAACCACGCCGCCATGGAGCCCGAGTTGCATGTGTTCCCCATGATCTTCTACCTTCTGCTCCATTACGAACACCAACGCCGGTGAAGATGACCACAGTGAGTACTGCAGCCTAGCACACAGAGAAGGTGGAGAGGAAAAAGAGAGTGACACACACACGCAACACCCCCACCCCAACACCATACACATATGCAGTAACATTATATATACACCCCATACCCCTCAGAAATAATTGAAGGACAAAAGGAATTGATTAAAGTGAGTGAAATAAGACACAATAGTATAAATACGTGCATCCAAATAAAAAAGTAGGGACACTGCCCAGTCCTCAATGTCCGTGGGCCACAGGGCCACATCACATAGTCCAAGGCCCCACCTTACTCCTGCACCAACATGGAGAGAACACTGCAGGGGCATCAGGTTGAAAATAGACAGGCACCTCAGGGGGGCAAGGAATGGGGGGGCACCTCAGCCAGAAGATGGTACAATGGCACTGGTCCTGGAGGGGGCAACATGCCCATCACTCTGTCCTGGGGAGTGCAAGTCACCAGTCTCTCAAGTGGGTAATTTGCCCACTGCTTGGTCCTGGGGAGTGTAATGCCACAGTCTCTCAAGTGGGTGACTACTTCCACTGGTTCTGGAGGAGACATTGGTGGTCATTACAACCCTGGCGGTCGGTGTTAAAGCGGCGGTAAGACCGCCAACAGGCCGGCGGTAAAAAAAGTTCAATTACGACCATGGCGGAAACCGCCAACAAAGACAGCCACTTTAACACTCCAACCGCCAAGGCGGTACAGACAAACAGCGCGGTGGTCACCGCCAACAGACAGACGGGAGACAATGTACCACCCACACTATTATGACAGGCCAATCCGCCACCTTTTCCGTGGCGGATTCACTGCGGATAAAAACACGGCGGAAACAGGAATCCTGAAGGGAAAACGCTCACCTCTACACACCCCACGAGGAACGAGGACGCCATGGACCCGGAACACGAACGCCGGCGGCGAAGACCACGGTGAGTACTGCACCTACGACACAGGGGAGGGGTGAGGGAAAAAACTGTGACACACACACGCAATACGCAACACCCCCACCCTCACCCACGAAAACACACACACTAATGCATTTCAATACATCACAGTTACGCCCCCCAAACCCCCCAGAAGAATGCAAAGACAATAGAAAATGAGTGTAACCATTGTAATATATTAAAAGCAAGTAGGCAGAAATATATATATATACCATGTATATAATATATACCAAGCATAGTAGTCCAGGTAGTGCTCTAAGAGAGTCTGTGGAACACTGGGACCACACAGTATGGGTGAGGCCCACACAAGATCCCAGACCATGACGGAGAGAACACTGCAGGGGCATCAGACAGCAACTATACAGGCACCTCAGGGGGAGGGAAAGGGGGTGCACCTCAGCCGCTTGAGTGCATGACGCCAAATCCACGAGGGGGCCACATGCCCACTGTTCCATCCTGGGGAGTGCAAACCCACAGTCTCACAAGTCTGTACAGTGGGTGGTTTGCCCACTGTTCAATCCTGGGGAGTGCAAAGCCACAGTCTCTCAAGTCTCTACAGTGGGTGGGTTGCCCACTGTTCAATCCTGGGGAGTGCAAAGCCACAGTCTCACAAGTGGATGACAGTCTCCACTGGTTCTGGAGGGGGCATGGTGCCCAGAGTGCTTCATCCTGCCAAGGACTGAGGTAGTGGATGTGAATCTCCACTGGTTCTGGAGGGGGCATGGTGCCGAGAGTGCTTCATCCTGCCAAGGACTGAGGTAGTGGATGTCAATCTCCACTGGTTCTGGAGGGGGCATGGTGCCCAGAGTGCATCATTCACCCCGCGATGGACTCAGTTGCGTCAGTGCCCTTGCCGCTCATGGGCCAGCGGTGCTTGAGATAGCGGTACCCTGTTCAGCGGTGATTGAGATGACGGCGGTGCCCTGTTCAGTGGTGCTTGAGATGGCGGTGCCCTGTTCAGCGGTGCTTGAGATGGCGATGCCCTGTTCAGCGGTGCTTGAGACGGCAGTGCCCTGTGCAGCGCTTCTTGAGACGGCGGTGCCCTGTGCAGTGGTGCTTGAGGTAGCGGTCCCCATTGCAGGGTCTCAGCTGCTGGCGGTCCTTCATGGCCCAGCGGGGCTTTTGCTGGCGGTCCTTCATTGCCCAGCGGGGCTTTTGCTGATGGCCCTTCAAGGCCCAGCGGGGCTTTTGCTGACGGTCATTCATGTCCCAGCGGGGCTTTTGCTGGCAGTCCTTCGTGGCCCAGCGGGGCTAGTGCTGGAGGTCCTTCATGGCCCAGCGGGGCTTTTGCTGGCGGTCCTTCGTGGCCCAGTGGGGCTTTTGCTGGAGGTCCTTCCTGGCCCAGCGGGCTTTTGCTGGCGGGCCTTCATGGCCCAGTGGGGCATTTTGCTGGCAGTCCTTCATGGACCAGCAGGGCTAGTGCTGGCGGTCCTTCATGGCCCAGCGAGGCTTTTGCTGGCAGTCCTTCATGGCCCAGCGGGGCTAGTGCTGGCAGTGGCCTCCTGAGCAGGTGGGCTGGAGGTGGCCTCCTGGGCAGCTGGGCTGGTGCTGGCCTCCTGGGCAGGTGGGCTGGTGCTGGCCTCCTGGGCAGGTGGGTTGGTGCTGGCGGTGGCCTCCTGGGCAGGTGGGCTGGTGCTGGCGGTGGCCTCCTGGGCAGCTGGGCTGGTGCTGGCAGTGGCCTCCTGGGCAGGTGGGCTGGTGCTGGCCTCCTGGGCAGGTGGGCTGGTGCTGGCGGTGGCCTACTGGGCAGCTGGGCTGGTGCTGGCGGTGGCCTCCTGGACAGGTGGGCCGGTGCTGGCGGTCCTGTCCTGGGCAGCTGGGCTTGTGCTGGAGGTGGGCTCCGGGGCATCGGGGATGATGGCGGTCTTCTCCGCCATGCTGCTCTTCCCAGACTTGCAGGGTTTTTTGCGGGCCTTCCCCACCTTGGAAGGTGTCACAGCTGACTCCACACTCCCACCGGGACCCCTGGGAGCAGCTTGGGTGGCTGGAGTGTTCCACCTCTCCCGCCGGGCACTGCCCAACTTCTGATGCTTCACAGGTGGGGGACTGTCTGTGCTGTGGCTCCGTGCCACACTGGCTGCCCTGGTGGCCGGTGCACTCCAGATTCCGGTGACTACATTCACCACTGGTCCCGGAGATGTGGCTGAGGTGCTAGTTCGGGATCTATGAGACGGACGGGGTGGGGGAGGTGTGGGAAAGAGGTCAAGATTGGAAAGGAAAAGTTTTTTTGAGACACTGGGACGGGTAGCTGGAGGGGGTTTGGGAGTGGAGGAAGAGGTGGTGTTGTAGGAGGTGTACGTTTGGTGACTTTGGGTGAAGGGGCATGCGCTGGAGGCTGTTGTGAGGTGGATGGCTGTTGGGTGGGTGTGTGCCTGCGTTTGTGTATCTTGGGAGGGGGCGTCACAGACACACTGGGAGAGGTCACAGGGGACGTGTGAATGGTAGTGGGGTGGTGACTGCACGTGAGCGGGGTGAGGTGGTGGGTGTGCTGGAGAGGGACATAGTGGCTGTAGAGGTAGTGCATGCAGGTGTGAGTGTAGACGAGACTGGGAGGGAGGAGGGAGACAAGGAGGAGAGGGACACAGTGGAGGCAGTGGATGTTGGTGTGTCTGCATATGTGTGATGCTTGCGTGAGTGCCTGTGGGATGTGTGGTGCTTATGTTTGCCAGAGCTTCCCTTGTGTGTTGACGTGTGTGCATGCTGGTCTGTAGGTGTGCTTGGGATAGGCTGAGGTACAGGGGTTTGTGTCTGGGTGGAAGAAGTTGGAGGGGGGAGGCTAGAGACGGGGACAATGGCTGCCATCAGTGCTGAGGCCAGAGTCTGAAAAGCTCAATGAAGGGCCGCCTGACCAGAATGAATGCCCTCCAGGAATGCATTGGTTTGTTGCAACTGCCTCTCTACACCCTGGATGGCATTCAAAATGGTAGACTGCCCAACAGTGAGAGACCTGAGGAGGTCAATGGCCTCCTCACTGAGGGCAGCAGGGATGACTGGGGCAGGGCCTGAGGTGCCTGGGGCGAATGTGATGCCCACCCTCCTTGGTGAGCGGGCACGGGGCAAAGGCTGAGGGGCTGCTGGGAGGGCGATGCTGGTAGGGGGGTGGCGGCTGTACCTGTAGATGTGGGGGGCACAGATGTTGCCGCCACCACAAGGGAGCTCCCATCAGAGGACGAGTCCGTGTCGCTGGTGTCAGCTCCTGTCCCCGCCGTGGAGCTCCCCTCGCCCTCCGTTCCACTGGTGAACTCTGAGTCCATAGTCTCACCCTCCAGGGCCATGTGGGATGCAGCTCCCTCGTGCTCCGGTGCCACTGCTCTTCCGCCTGATGATGCTAATGCACACAAGAACAGGGAGACCACAAAAAGGGGGGGATGACAGAAGAAAGACATGTTGAGTGCATGCATTACCGCTACCGTTGGCGGACACGACAGACACAGAATCCCCCTGCACTATGCCGCACTCTTGGGCTCCACTGTTCAAGTCCTGGAAATGGCCTACAAGCCTATGGACGACATATGCACACATAGATGACACAGGGGCATGACTAGGTGTACTTGGCACTCTACAGAGGTGGGGTGGGGTGCCACATGGCCTGCCGTACGGAGGGACCTTGCCTACGGAACTCGCCCTGGCCTAGGGAAACCCACAGCCCACGTCCCCCAGCCAGACACCTCCACTGCACGCAAAGTCAGCAGAATGAGAGTGTACTCACCCCCTTTCCCCAGACACTCGAGCCATTGTCTCTTCCAGACCGAGGTCACAGCAGCACTTGCAGTGTAGGTCCTCTCCTGTCGAAGATCAGGTATCGAGTGATTGAACAGATAGAAAATGGCGGTCACGTCCGCGGCGGTGTGTACCGTCACCGCCGGCGTACATCGTCATTGGCTCCTGGGACCCATAGGGTCCAATGTTAACCAATGCAGCATTGCGCCACGGTCTTCGACCACCTACCGCGACGGTGTACAACGCCAGCGCAGTTACCTCACATCCCATTGTCCCACTTTAGAGGTCAGGCAGCCGCCATTTCAGGGGCCCTCATGGCTTCATTTTCAATGGCGTCACTCATACCTAGGCCTAGACTCTACACATATACAGGCCATCGTTTGTGTGTGAATGATGTTCTGTGTAAACTGTGGGTACGTACCTCTGAGTTGTTTGACTCTGTGCTCGTTGTTGTCCTTCATAAGCACCGTCCGCTGGGACATGTGAGGAGATGGCGGCATCCTCCGGTGTACCGACCGTTGGTGGACCTGTCGACAATGGAGGAGCGACATGTGATTATCACATACAGGCTTGACCGTGCCATAATCCAGGAACTGTGTACTCAGTTGGAGCCAGACCTGATGTCAGCAATCGGTCATCCCACAGAAATCCCCCCTCAAGTGCAGGTGCTGTCAGTGCTCCATTTCCTTGCAAGTGGCTCTTTTCAAACAACAGTGGCCATAACATCAGGGGTGTCCCAGCCTATGTATTCCAACGCATTGTCCAGAGTGTTGTCTGCCCTTCTGAAACACATGCGGAGCTACATCGTTTTTCCTCAGGTGGAGGATTTGCCTACAGTGAAAGGTGATTTCTATGCCCTGGGACACATCCCCAACATCATAGGTGCCATTGATGGGACACATGTGGCTTTGGTACCCCCCCACAGGAGTGAACAGGTGTACAGAAACCGGAAAAGTTATCATTCGATGAATGTACAGATGGTATGTTTGGCAGACCAGTACATCTCCCATGTGAATGCCATGTTCCCTGGCTCAGTGCATGACGCCTACATCCTGCGGAATAGCAGCATCCCTTATGTGATGGGTCAACTCCAGAGGCAGCGTGTGTGGCTATTAGGTGAGCACCTGGTAGCAAGTCAGTGGGAATGGTTGTCTGGGTCTGGGGATATCCCTCCAGGTTAGTGCGTGTCTAACAGTTGTCCCTCACCATTTGCAGGTGACTCTGGTTACCCCAACCTGTCATGGCTACTGACCCCAGTGAGGAATCCCAGGACACGGGCAGAGGAACGCTACAATGAGTCCCATGGGCAAACTAGGAGGGTGATCGAGCGGACAGGTTCCTGTGCCTCCATATGACAGGTGGATTCCTATTCTACTCACCAAAGAAGGTGTGCCAGATCATCGTGGCCTGCTGTATGCTTCACAACTTGGCTTTGCGACGACAGGTGCCTTTTCTGCAGGAGGATGGTCCAGATGGCATTATTGTGGCAGCTGTGGAGCCTGTGGACAGTGAAGACGAGGAAGTAGAGGAAGGAGACATGAACAACAGGGACTCAGTGATCCAGCAATATTTCCAGTGAGACACAGGTAAGAGTACAGACCTGCCTACTACATGTACTTTAACACTACTACCTCTCTACTGTCTGTCATTTTAACCCAGTGTATGGTCACTGAGTTGTCACTTTCCCTTACGATTTCACAAATGTGGGTCCCAGTGTGTGACATCTGCTTAGATTCCTCATGGACTAGAGCTGTGTGACATAGGTATGTTGACATTACAATTGAAAGAGCATTTTGTCACTGTAATTACTAATACACTATTTCGAAATCACAGACAGACTCCAGATTGTTTTGTGCTTTAAGGGTGTTTATTTAAGTGCTCAATATTGGAGGGGGTAGTGAAATGGTGAGGGGTGATGGCGGAGAAATGTCCATGGCAGAGTCCAGTCTATGAGTCTCACAGGTGCATTGCCCATATGGGCATAGGAAGTGGAACTGGGGCAGTTTAAGTATGGACAGGGTGACAAAGTGGGACAGTAGGATGACAATCAGGGTGGTCTCATTTCTTGGCGGGGGTCTTGGCATTGTGCTCTGTCTTTGTCCTGGATCTCATGGACCATTTGCGGGGTGGTTCTCCCTCTGCAGGGGGTGGGGTGCTTGTGTGGTGGTCCTGTGGCGGGGCGTCCTGTCCACTAGCGCCGGCAGAGGTGGTGGGCAGTTCATCGTCCATGCTAGTGTCAGGGGCCCCTTGTAGTGCCACAGTGTCCCTCATGGTGTTGACGAGTTCCTTCAGGACCCCTACGATGGTGCCCAGAGTGGAGCTGATGGTTCTGAGTTCCTCCCTGAATCCCATATACTGTTCCTCCTGCAGGCGCTGGGTCTCCTGAAACTTGGCCAGTACCGTTGCCATCGTCTCCTGGGAGTGGTGGTAGGCTCCCATGATGGAGGAGAGGGCCTCGTGGAGAGTGGGTTCCCTTGGCCTGTCCGCCCCCTGTCGCACAGCAGCCCTCCCAGTTCCCCTGTGTTCCTGGGCCTCCGTCCCCTGGACCGTGTGCCCACTGCCACTGCCCCCAGGTCCCTGTTGTTGTTGGGGTGGTGGGTTATCCTGGGTTCCCTGTAGTGGTGGACACACAGCTGATAGACGTGTCCTGGGGACGGAGGTATGGGCCCGCTGGGTGGGTGCTGTGCTGGTGTTTCCAGAGGGGGGAAGGTCTGTGGTGGCCTGTGACTGGGTGAGGGGAACCGACTGTCCTGAGATCCCTGATGGGTCGGGCTGGTCATCTAGATCCAGTTGGACAGAGCTGCTGTCATCACTGTGGGCCTCTTCTGTTTGTGGTGTGGACATGTGTGGACCCTCCTGTCCGGTGACGTTGGGTAGGGGTCCTGCAGGGGTATAAAACAATGGTTATGACATCTGTGTGTGTCATGGTGTGCAATGGGTGGGTGACCGTGTACCCCAGTGCTTGCATTCCTGTGTGGGACCTTGTGTGATGATAGTTTAGGGGGTTGTATGGGTATGTGCAGTGGGCATGCTTTAGTGATGTGTGTCCATGCTTTGTTGTTGCATGCAGGGCTTGGTGTTGGTATGGGTGGTTTGTGATGTTGGGACATATGTGAGGGGTTGCTGGGGGAGAGGGTGGGGGTATGTGCTGGCCTGCAGCTAGGGTGAGGGATGTAATAATTAAGATTTGTCTTACCAGAGTCCATTGCTCCAACTACTCCTGCGAGGCCCTCAGGATACAGAATTGCCAAGACCTGCTCCTCCCAAGTTGTTAGTTGTGGGGGAGGAGGTGGGGGTCTGCCGCCAGTCCGCTGAACCGCCAGGTGGTGTCTTGAGACCACGGAATGCACCTTCCCCCGTAGGTCGTTCCACCTCTTCCTGATGTCCTCCCGATTTCTTGGGTGCTGTCCCACTGCGTTGACCCGGTCCACTATTCTTCGCCATAGCTCCATCTTCCTAGCTATTGAGGTGTGCTGCACCTGTGCTCCGAATAGCTGTGGCTCTACCCGGACGATTTCCTCCACCATGACCCTGAGCTTCTCCTCCTCCGAGAACCTGGGGTGTCTTTGCTGTGCCATGGGGTGGTGTAGGTGATGTGTGGGGTGGAGTGTGTGGTGATAAGTGTGCTGATATGTGGTGGGGTGTTGTGTGTGGTGCGTGGAAGCTCTGTGGGTGATGGTGTTGTGTGCCTATGGATGCTGTTGTTCTTGCTGGTGCTGTCTCTCTCTGTCCTTCTTTTGGATTTTTTTGTCGTAGGGGTTTGTGGGTGATGTGGGTGTGTGTTCTATATTGTAATGGGTGTGTGGAAGTGGTGTGTGTATGTGTATCAGGTGTGTGTATTTTGAATTGTCCAATGTGGCTGTGTTTTGTAGATGTGTGTGTATTTTGAGCGCGGCGGTGTGTACCGCCAATGGAATACCGCAGTTGAAAGACCGCCATGTGGATTTGTGTGTCGTGATAGTGTGGGCGTATTTCTGTTGGCGTGACGGTGGAGGTTTTGTTATCACCAGTTTATCACTGACCTTTGGTGTGGCGGACTTGTGTGGGTGTCTGACTTTTGGCGGATTCCGAACAGTGGGTCTTAATAGCTGTGGCGGAATTACACGGCCGCGGCGGTGTGTTGGCGGTCTTCTGCACGGTGGTAAGCGGCTTTTACCGCCAATGTTGTAATGAGGGCCATTATGCCCAGTGAGCTTCATCCTGTGGAGGATGGGGTGAGTGGATGGCTTCTTCGACTGGTTCTGGAGGGGGCATTTTGCCCTAAGAGCTTCATCCTGTGGAGGGTGGGGTGAGGGGATGGCTTCTCCAATGGTTCTGGAGGGGGCATTGTGCCCAGTGAGCTTCATCCTGTGAAGGATGGGGTGAGTGGATAGCTTCTTCCACTGGTTCTGGAGGGGGCATTATGCCCTGTGATGCAGATCTTGGGGAGTGCAAGGTCACAGTCTCTCATCTGGGTGTCAGACCAACAGGATTTGCTGGGGCCAGGCCGCACAACAGCCCATGGAGGGAGGACTACACACTGTCCGCCAGCGGTGATGGCTGCTCAGTGGTGGTAGTGGCGGTGCTGCTGGTGGAGCAGGCAGTGGTGGGGGTTGGTCGGATGTCCACTGGGGCTGCTGCTGCTGGCAGTGTTGCCGCTGGCGGTGCAGGTGGAGGTGCTGGCAGTGGTGAGGGGAGGCTCCAGCCCTTCCCCTGAAGCCTCAGACGGCTGCTCACTGGGGCTGCTGCTGCTGGCAGTGGTGCTGGTGGCGGTGCAGGTGGCAGTGCTGGTGGCAGTGCAGGTGGAGGTGCTGGCAGTGGTGAGGGGAGGCTCCAGCCCTTCCCCTGAAGCCTCGGATGGCTGCCCACTGGGGCTGCTGCTGCTGGCAGTGGTGCTGGTGGCGGTGCTGGCAGTGGTGGGGGGAAGCTCCAGCCCTTCCCCTGCAGCCCTGGACAGCTGCCCACTGGGGCTGTTGCTGCTGGCAGTGTTGCTGGTGTCTGTGCAGGTGGCGGTGCTGGTGGCAGTGCAGGTGGTGGTGCTGGCAGTGGTGGGTGGAGGCTCCAACTCACTTCCCCTGCAGCCTTGGACGGCTGAACCACCATGGTTAGAGGTGGGGGCTCCGACTGAGTCCCAGCACCAGGCCTCTAGTCCTTTCTGTCTGCTGGTGCAGGCCCCTTGCCTTTCCTTTCAGCAGCCAGGGATTGCTCCTTGCTCTTCCTTTTAGCAGCTGGGGGTGCCTCATTGCCCTTCCTTTCAGCAGCTAGGTGTGCCTCCTTGCCGTTCCTTTTTGCAACTGGGGGTGCCTCCTTGCCCTTCCTTTCAGCAGCTAGGGGTGCCTCCTTGCCCTTCCTTTTTGCAGCTTGGTGTGCCTCCTTTCCCTTTCTTTCAGCACTTGGTGCAGGTACCCTTTCAGTGTGGCTACCTGGTATCCTCTCCCACCTGGAACAGCTGTGGACACTACTGTGCCCGTGGACTGGGTAGCTGAGGTGCATGCCTTGGTTTTGACTGCCCTGGCCTGACGTGAGGGACAGGGGCAGGGGTAGGTAAGAGGTCAATGGTGGACAGGAAGAGGAATCCACGTCAGAACTGTCCCTTCCAGTCTCCGCTGTGGTGCTCCCTCGCCCTAAATCCCACCGGTGCCCTCACTGTCGGTGGATTCGGCCTCCTGGGTCCTATGGGATGCAGCTCCCACCGTCGTTGGTGCCTCTGCTCCTCCGCCAGATGATGCTAATGCACATAAGGACAGGGTGACAATACAGAAAGGGGGGGGGAGACAAAGGATACACTTGGTCACTTGCAGCACCAACACCACCGTTGGTGTACACAACACACTCACACATAGGGAACAGCCCTACGCACTAGGCAGTGCACTACCAGTCACAATGCTAGTCACCAGGCCATGGATAGGGACACCTAACGCCAATTGCCACATACCTGAGACCCACAGACCCCTTCCCAGTAGTGGATGACTACTAGCTTGGTTGGATTACTTTCACATCAGATCCCTGCCCAACAAGGGATCAACCCTGCAATACCAGGCCTGGCCTAGGACCACACCCCCCACCCAGATCCCACCCCACCAGCACAAGTTGTATATTGGGGTACTGTACTCACCCCCTTGTGGCTTCTGTGATGCCCCCAAGCACCCATCCAGCTCCAGATAGGCCACTGCCAGTATGCGGGCCATCAGAGGGGTCAGGGTTCAACGGGCACCCCTTACTCATCGGGAGGCCATCCCAAGCTGGGCCTCTGTGGTCTTCCGTGCCCAGCGTCTCAGGTCCTCCCACTGTTTGCAACAGTGAGTGCACCGCCTGACGTAGACCCCGCGGTCCACATGTCCTTGGCGATGGCACGCCATATACCTTTCTTTAGATGGGTGCTGACCTGCAGAGAAATAGACACAGGGAAAGGTATTAGTCTGACCCTCCTGCCTGTTACACACATGGCCCACCATGCCCCTTCCCATCCCCATTAGCACAGACATGGCCCACCATACATGCTGCACGCTGCCCAGGGCCCATCCATCACCCACCCCCTACATGAGGCCTTCACACACAACACTCCATGCGTTACCGCACCATGCATCGTACAAACAGTGTACTCACCTGTTGGTCTGGATGCCCATACAGCATTCAGTACTGGGGTAGGACCCCATCCACCAGTCTCTCCAACTCTGCTGAGGTGAAGGCAGAGGCCCTTTCCCCAGTCACACGAGCCATGGTCAGTTCCAGACACAGGTCACAGCAGCACATGCAGTGTAGATCCTCTCCTGTTCAGGTAGCAAGTGAGTGAACAGATAGAAAATGGCAGTGACGTCCGCGGTGGTGCATACCGTCACCGCCGGTGAACATAACCATTGGCCACTGTACACCATAGGGCCCAATGTTATCCAATGAGGAGTTGCACGGCGGTTTTCGACCTCCTCCCACAACGGCGCACAACGTCAGCGGAATTACCTCATTTCCATCTGTCCCTCCATTTAGGACAGGCGGACACCATTTCAGGGGGGAGGGGCAGGCCATGAATCCTAACTGCGTCACAGTACACAAATGCACCATTTAAACATTTCCAACAAAATAATGTTACAATCACAACATGCATTGAACTACAGTGGTTGGAATTCAGAGATAATGACCAGCTGCTCACCATTTTGCTCCATAGATTGCAACCACTGCGGATGAATAGGAGATGGAGACATCCCCCCGTGTACAGACTCCTAGTGGACTTAGCAACAATGGAGGACAGGCACATTATCCTCACCTACAGACTGGACAGGGCCACAATCACAGAGCTGTGTGCCCAATTGGAGCCTGACCTAATCTCTGCTATCCGTCACCCCACCAGGATCCCCCCTCTTGTGCAAGTGCTATCTGTGCACCATTTCCTGGCAACTGGCTTCTTCCAAGAAGGAATGTCTCAGCCAATGTTCTCAATAGTGCTGGCCAGAGTGTTGGCTGCCCTGATTAAACACATGTGCAGCTACATCGTTTTCCCCCAGGTGGAGGATTTGACCACAGTTAAAGCTGATTTCTATGCAATGGGACATATCCCCAACATTATAGTTTGTGATGGCATGCAGGTGGGGGGGGTGATAGTAATAGAGATTTGACTTACCAGAGTCCAGTCCTCCTCCTATTCCTGCCAGGCCCTCAGGATGCATGATTGCCAAGGCTTGCTCCTCCCATGTTGTTAGTTGTGGGGGAGGAGGTGGGTGCCCACTGCCAGTCCTCTGTACAGCTATTTGGTGTCTTGGTGTCACAGAACGCACCTTCCCCCGTAGGTCATTCCACCTCTTCTTGATGTCATCCCTTGTTCTGGGGTGCTGTCCCATGGCGTTGACCCTGTCCGCGATCCTCCCCCATAGCTCCATCTTCCTAACAATGGATGTCTGCTTAACCTGTGATCTAAATAGCTGTGGCTCTACCCGGATGATTTCCTTCACCATGACCCTTAGCTCCTCCTCTGAGAATCGGGGGTGTCGCTGTGGTGCCATGGGTGTAGTGTGGATGATGTGTTGGAGTGTGTGATGTAAGGTGCGTGGATGGTGTATAGGTGATGATGTTATGTGGCTCTGGTTGTGTGGGTGCTCTTGCTGTATCTCTCTCTTGTGGCAATTGTTTGTATTCGTAAAGGGTTGTGGGTACTGTGGGTGTGTGTTTTATAGTGGTGTGTGTGTCGGTGTGGTGCGTGTATGTGTGTCAGGTGTGTGTAATTTGAATTGTCCAATGTGGTTTAGTTTTGCTTGAGTGTGTGTATTTTGAGCGCGGCGGTATGTCCCGCCAATTGTTTACCGCCATTGAATGTCCGCTGCGGTGATTCGTGGGTCATAATGTGACGGGGGTAGTTCTGTTGGAGTAACGATGTGGGTTTGGATACCGCCACTTTATCACTGACCTTTGGGCTGGCGGACTTGTGTGTGTGGCTGTATAGTGACGGATTGGTATGTGTGTGTCATAAGAAGCTTGGCGGTTATCCGCTGAAGCGACGTTATGTTGGCAGCAGTCGGCATGGCGGTAGGTGGGATTTACCACCAATGTCATAATGACCACCTTAATGAGTCATTAACGATAAAAGGTAGTTCCAGAAAAGACTATCAAAATCCGTTACCAAATCAATGAGCATTCCAGCTAGGGATCTAATGGCCATCATAATGGCATTATACACCCATCTGATGCTGTTCCTGGTTAAACGATACAGCATGAAGCTGTTTGGTCAAGTGGACCTAGTCAATGATTATTTAAACCAGCTGTGTAGCTAGGATCTTGGCCAAGATCTTGATTTTGATGTTAATTAAAGAAATAGGTCACTATGAAGTGCAGACATCAGCAAGTGTATCCAGATTTATACACTTCCTTAAGGTCTATTGGCAAGTTGCCTGCACCTTAAGCATTGAAGTAGAAATCAAATAGTGGCTGGGTTAGTACATCTTAAGAGTTCCATCAGCTGCCGGTTGGGGCCAGGTGTATAGTCAACTGTAAGCTGAGAGATAACACCTGCAATCTCATTGGTTGTGAGAGGTTCACCAAGCACGTTCCCTGGACAACTGTAAGGCACACAATGTTAATATTTTCAAAGTAGGCTTCTATGCCCTTGGGTGTCATGGACTGAGAGTCAGTTCATAGCAGCTTATAGTAGTGTGCAAAGGCATTGCAAATATTGTTTGGAGTAGAATGTCTACAGCAATCACCATCTCTACATCTGTTATGTGTTTCCTCTCTTCTTCCCTATGAATCAGCCAGTCTAGTAGCAGTCGTATTCATATAACCAGCTTTGGGAGGTCTTCCAAATTTTCCAGACTTCTCCTAAAAATGTTTGTCGGTATTCCAGTTTCCCCTTTGACAATAAATGTAAGATTATTTCCGAGGCATCATGCCTGAACTTTTATTCTGCTGACTGCACTGAGTGTCAAGTTCCAATGGATATGTGTTTCTTTTCTTTTTCAAACTGTGTTAAGATGGAATTTACTCTACCTCTACGAAGCACGTTAGAGATTTCCCAGAAGGGGAGTCCACTGAGTGAGTATTTGTGTGGAAGTATTGGGTGGAATCCTCTCTGAGGGCCCCTTGAAATTCCTGCTTTGTCAGTCACCATAAATTCAGCCTTCACAGTGGGCGAGATCTCAGTTTAGCACATTGTATATGACTATCAAGCAATGTGTTGCCTGAAAGTGCACATCCCTGTATGTTAATGTCAAAGTAGTTAAGATGAAGACATAGTCATTGTAGAAGAATTACTGTTATGCCCCTGAGAAAAAATATGTGCCCTACAGCCTTGAGCTGGTAGTGTCTCCAGATGTGGTTCAAAACTCATGGGTGTTACAAATGATACAGGTAGGTATCAGTATGGTAGAAGTGCAAGCAGAGGTCCCATTTGATCTTAACAATCATTAGTCTATTGAAATAGATAAATATGCCTAAGGCAGGGAGAGTAGTGAGTAACCAGCAGCAATAGTGATGGGAGAATCATAAAAGGATCTTGTTAGCAAGGCAGGCGCTATGCATGGGCAGTGTGGGGAGCTACCCAAGGCTCTGCACCCAGCCCAGCAACATGAGACCTTGCACCAGAGCCTTACAGCCAGGATGGCTGACTAATCTTTTTGTTCCCCTCCCTATCAATCAAGAGCGAGGTGTGTTTCCTTACTGGGAAAAGGGACGAGTCCCTCCACATGTCCTAGCAGCTATGGTGTAGTGCTGCATGGCCTAGGAAGGTGGCCACCTCCCTTGGCCCAGGTAGGTGAGACACACTGTGAAGGTTTGTGAAGCAAGCAGGTCTACTGTCTCAATGTGAAAAGCACTGTGGGATGTCCATTGTCACCCTGGTAATTCTCTGATTCCTTTATCCCTTTCAATGGCCAGACGACTTTCTCTCTTTCAGCCCTTGTGGGGCTATGAAAGAGGTGCCATGTCAGTTACTTTATAAAAGTTTATTTCTCTAATCTGCGGAAGCCATGACATTAAGAAGTCACATTATAGGACTGCAGCGAGAGTTATTTATTAAAATTGATCATTTATAAAGGTTAACCATTAGTAAACTAAGAGGTAAGACAATTGTCATGTAAACCCTGTATTATAGAGCAACATTACAGTCTATTAAATCAAACACAATAGGTTTTTGTACAACAGGCAGTCTGAACTCACATGTTTGAAAGCTCTTTCATATGGGATGATGAAGAAAAAGGAGTGTTGGTGAAATAAAATATTGCCTAAGGTAACACAGTTTAAGCGTGGAAACTACAGTTTATCCATGTTTTCTGGAATTCACTTTCTATAAATCAGCCACTAAATAGGTATCTATTTGTCTTTTTCTTTTTTGTGTTTACACTTTATTTTTACTTCCTTGTGTATTTTTCTGCAGGTTTTATACAGTGCAAATTCGACCCAACTGTATTGGAGCGCTTTATGTGAGAACCAGTTGCGTTACTCAAGGATACATTCATTTTTTTATAGGCACAGATAGATTAAGCGATTTGTCCACAATCACAGGATGTTCGGCTGAGGCCGAGACTTGAAACTGTTTCTCCATTTCGAAAGTCTACAGCTCTGCCCGTAATGGCTTACCATGAGTAGAGAGAGGGTGGCAGGCAGAAGGCACTTAAAAGCTCAGTTCATTAAGGGCTTGAGGTTCCAACAGAACCTCGAGCTGAGCCAGGCGTCTGACTGAGCCTGGCATGAGGTTTCAGTGGCTCACCCACTTCTAGTTGCCAACTAGTCCACAACAGGGAAGGCGGTGACTATAATTAGCCCTTCTCAGGTAAATGTCACTATGTTGTGGGCCATGTTCAGCTTTAGAATAGAGTGTTTATTTTCAGCATATTTAGGTGAGTGGTAAATCTGCGATTAGGTGTTGTTATTACTAAATAACTTTATTTGGTTGTATAATCATAAAGGGAAACACAATAAATAGGAGAATAAAACAGCAATACAAATTCAAGACACATTGAATCATACACCAACTTGCCAAAAGTTATTTCTGAAACATATTAATCAATTCTGGGGCAGTTTGAATACAAAATTCAATAACAAACTGTGCAAATTGAGATAAAATTCAATAATAGATGGAAATATAGAAGGGAGAAAAGGGAGGCACATATCGAGCAAAGATTACTAAGTCAGGCCAAGGTTAGTGGTGACAGGGGAATACTAGGTAATATAAGGCCAGCCATACTTAGTAGGCAAGTTTAAAAAGATAAAGTGCATATATAAGGCTTAACGGGAGGAGTGCTTGTCGCCTGCTCAAAATGACACATGGATTTCATGTACAGCAAACCAAACGTGCAGCAATGCTATCAACAAAGTACACAAGCACAAATAAAGACAACAATATTAAATGAGAAATACAAATGATATAACTAAGACGACAACACACTTCTCATGACACTTTATATTTCTATATATCAGAATTTGACAAGGTGTCACAAAAAGTGGCTACCCTAGTGCTTTGCTCCTTGTAATCCATGCCTAGTGCAAGAACTTGGCTATGCTACACACAATTGACTCTTTAGATCCAGCTTTCAGGAGTCTCAGTGCCACAAGATATTGGGCCTGTTTCTGATTGAGCGGGAACCGCCATATGGCCGCTCCGCGGTGGAAAGACCGCGGAGGCCATTCAGGCTTTCACGCTGGGCTGGCGGGCGACCGCCAGAAGGCCGCCCGCCAGCCCAGCGTGAAACCCCTCCCCACGAGGAAGCCGGCTCCGAATGGAGCCGGCGGAGTGGGTATGTGCGACGGGTGCAGTTGCACCCGTCGCGTATTTCAGTGTCTGCTTTGCAGACACTGAAATACTACGTGGGGCCCTCTTACGGGGGCCCCTGCAGTGCCCATGCCATTGGCATGGGCACTGCAGGGGCCCCCAGGGGCCCCGCAGCACCCCCTACCGCCATCCTGTTCCTGGCGGGAGACCCGCCAGGAACAGGATGGCGGTAGGGGGTGTCAGAATCCCCATGGCGGCGGAGCGCGCTCCGCCGCCATGGAGGATTCTGTAGGGCAGCGGGAAACCGGCGGGAAAACGGCGGGAGACCGCCGGTTTTCCCTTTCTGGCAGCGGCTGAACCGCCGCGGTCAGAATGCCCTTGGGAGCACCGCCAGCCTGTTGGCGGTGCTCCCGTGGTCGTTGACCCTGGCGGTCGACGACCGCCAGGGTCAGAATGACCCCCATTGTCTGCAGCCTGTCTACAGATAGGCACTATCCAGCGCTTTCTTGGTCGAGCGTAACCTGGGCAGAAAAATATAACATGTGGCACTATCTCCACTGCCCCAAAGCAGGTGTCATGCTGGGTTCCGTGAATCTCCCATATGAGCAAAAAGAATACACTTGGAGAGTTCTATAAAGGAACTTTAGGAACTATTGCCTGGCTAGTGGAACAGAAATATAATTAAGAAAGTCTTCCAATTTGCTATGGGTCTTAAGGGCTATAAACGCAGAAGTAAGAGACCCTTGCTTCTTATTGCTCACTTCCAGACCCGAGTGAAATGTCAAAAGTATCCTTGACACATTTCTTGGTGATCGTCACATTTTCCCTGCCACAGTCCCATACAATGGCAAAGCCTAATCGAATTAGAGAGTCCTTGATGTAATGAATCCATTTGAATGTCCTGCCTTTGTCAACAGCAATTACTTCAAGTAGATCACCATAAAAACTTTCAAGAGCAGGGGAATGCTTCAACTACCACCAATAAAGAATAGATCTCAAGTTGGCCTTGAGCTCAATAGCTTTGATACTCAGATCTGATGTAACAGGAGAAGGGGTGCTTATAGGCAAAGACAGTAAAGATCTCTGGAAGCTAGTTAAGGGCACTTCCTACCGCCTTTGCATTGTATACATTATTAGCTAGAGAGACACACTTTGCCTTTTTGAAGTTATAGAGGTTTGCTACTCCTACAGCATGCTGGCATTACCTAAAGCTGTTTTTCCTTACTTGGGCAGACTAGGTCATTTTAGTTGTGAGTCTAACTTCTAAACGTTTTGGGGGTTTATGGGCATAAACTTGGTTGTGGAATGACTAATCTCTAACCCCCTGGCCAGACGGAAGGCCCTAAAATGGTCTGCAAGGATCTGCAGGCCTGCCGGGGTTTTGGAGACCAGCAGTGTGTCATCTGAAAAGAGAAGCAGAGTAATCGACTATAAAGGTGGCATTGTTGTAACAATTCTCCAAGTAGGCTGCAACAGCATTCAGACAAAGGGAGAGTAAAGTGGGGGAAAGGAAGCATCCCTGATGAACCCACTGGTGGGTTCCTATACGTTCTGTAAATTCTCCCTGGGGTCCCCATTTTATTTGTACAAAGGTCCCTTCATGAAGACGAATTAAAATGGCAAATATTTCTAAGGGCACACCATTATGCTATAAGACTTCCCAAAATGTTCACTGTGGGACCAAATCGAACGCGGACTTTAAATCCATGAACTCTACATAAAGATTTTGCTTCTGTAGAACTACGCACTTCCAGTAGATTGTTAAGAACCTCAGCACCTGATTAACTATGCTGATTTGTTTACTAAACCAAGCTTTTAAAAAGGATAGGTCATTTTGTTCCTCAATCCATAAACCTTAATCTACTTTTTTATGTGTCTATAGAACACCTTCCGTAAGGCATTTACTAGGCTAATACTCCTGTAGTTTACCGGGAGATCCCTGGAGACTTTCTTGTAAAGAGGAATAATTTCCATGCCCTTCCAGCTACATGGAATTTCTGCACTTTGCAGAATAACATTAGTTAGTTTATTGATATACGTAGCCCAGTCCTCGGTGTCAGCAAGAAAGAGATTGCCTCTGATTCTGTCTGGGACAGTTGCTTTACCAGGAACAGCCTTTTGATAGCCCTCACTGTTTCCTTGTAGTCAACTAACAGTGGGTTGCAAATGAGGATGCCCCTTTACCGCAGATGGGCACCTAGGGTGTAGTTCAGCCTAGGGACCTAGACTGTATAAATTGGAGAAATGATTATGCTATATGTGAAGCTAGATGGAACTAGCCAGCTATTTCTTTTTCACTGGCCCTGGCTAACCACTGTGTGCGAACATTTCTTGGAGTTACTGTTCTTACTGGCTTCATAAAGGTCTGTCCAGAGTTGTGTGTCCCAACTTCTGTGAGCCTCACCCTGCATTAGTTTATAGTGCTTCCTTTTCGATTTGATGGTGTTAGTGTCAGCACTTTTCAAAGCCTGTTTTTTGGCTCTCCTGCAATCTTTATCGAATTATGACCTCTCATATTTTTTAACCAATGGATCCCCTTGATCGTTCCATTGAAAACACCCACAACAGGGACACATTTCTCATGAATAATCCAAACAGTGCGAATGTCAGGACCAGAGATCTGTAGTTTGTCTAGTTGATGTTAAGTGTCCTAGTGCAATGGATCAAACATACCCACTGGTTCAGAGCCTGTGGCATTGGGTAGTCATTAGGCAGTACAAGCGGTAGATAATGAAATTGGGGTGGCATGGTGAGCAAAAGAACAGTGGATTACACCCAGATCTGTGACTGGCGGTGAGTGTTTGAAAAGTTTTAGCATCCTTCCATCTTCGGTTTGCGTAAATTCACCCTAAGTGGCCAGGTTATGCCCAGACATGGATCTCTCGCTCATCGTGCCACTGAGTTCAAGCTAGTCAGGGTGGTGAGGGGTGATACTCCGGACCCAGTCCCACAATGCTAGTTTCTGGTCCAAGGAGGACCTAGCCTGGCAGTTCAGGCTGGACTGTTCTCATGGGGATCAGGGTCAAGACTGAATATCATATGGCTGGGTCCAAACTGGGGTGGCATGGTGAGCAAAAGAATGATGGATTAAACCCGGATCTGTGACTGGGGTTGAGTGTTTGAAAAGTTTCAGCACTCCATCTATCATCCTTTTGTGTTGCTAAAATCACCCTAAGTGGCCAGGGTGTCCCCAGATGTGGGTCACTTGCTCACTGTGCCACTGAATTCAAGCTAGCCTGTCTGATGACAGGTTTTAGCCTGAAACTGGTCCCAGGATGCTTGCTTCCATTCCAGGGAAAACTTGGCCTGGCAGTTCAGGCTGGACTGTTCCCATGGGGACCCGGGTCAAGATTGATTTGCATATGGTGGGGTCTAAAGTGGGGTGGCATGGCGAGCAAAAGAACAATGGATTAAACCCAGATCTGTGACTGGGGCTGAGTGTTTGAAAAGTTTCAGATCTCCATCCATCGTTCCTTTGCGTTTCAAAATATATTGATATTTACCACTATTGTTACAAAGCTTATGACTATTTTATTCCTTTTGGATACCAGAGTTGTTCGCTTTCTAAATCCAAGAGGTGGTAAGTGGACAAAAAAACAAATTCCATATAAATAGTAATGACATTCGATAAGATCAATCTCCAACTGAGTTATTTTTTTGAATGTAGACCAATTTAGGGGAGGGAATTTAGAATAAAACAACAAAAATGTGCCATGCGACTTATAGCCCCCCCGGCTTCTGAGAAACATCTTCTGAAGTCTTGGCATGTGTAATGTGTCTCTGCACACACAACGTGTCCTGTGACGTGACTTGGCAGTTATGGTCGGACACTCAGGGGAGAGGTTGATCAACCATGGGCATTGAAGTGCTGAACCATTGTTGTAAGGCCTATGTGATGGGGTCAGCTATCAATAGTACAACAAGTGCAGTGGTATTAGGATTTAGAGATGAGAGGGACCCAATGCACCCAAATTATGGGCCTGTTTTACTGTCCAGCACCATTTTCTTCCATTAGAGCTAATTGCTATGCTACTGGCCACTTCACTCATGTCTCTTGCAGCCATTTATCTATAGCTTCAAGGCCCATCAACCACTGGGCTTCTCAGCCGTGGTCCAGGGCTGCAAGGCTCAAATGAGAGACCTTTCTCCCCTGGGCCTCACAGTACTGGACAATGGCGGCCAGGTCAATGAAAAGAGCACCTCTGAGGAGACTAACTATCAATAATGTTGCCATTGCAGTGCCACCATGGCTCTCTGTGGTGATGGGCCAAATGCACCCAAATTGTGGCTGTGTTTTACTATCCAGTCAGTGACTGGGGTTCAGATGAACAACAATTTAGCTTGCTTGTACCAGATCCCATTGCAGCATTGATATGCCATCTGCTCTCTTCACTTGGACCTCTCAACCATGGTCCTCCACTGATCCATTGTGAGGCCTAAAAAAGAGGGGGCACTTTGGAGAATGAGGCGCGGGTTCCCCTGGGCCTACATCAAAGCACCATTACTGTGAGACCCATGGGATGAAGATGGTGTCAGGGGTGTTGCTATAAATAGTGCAGCAGGTACTGTGGCACTGGAGCCCAGGAGTTTTATGTCCCAATTTAGCTAAATTATGACTGTAATTTACTGTCTAGCTAGTGGATGGCAGCGTGAGGGTGGAGAAAGTAGGCCATTTATCTTGCTTTCAACAGGGCCCATGGCCATGGTTACTCCACTGCCCTTCGCTCGTGACCCTATTATCACTGGTCCAGTACTGTAAAGTACAGCTTGAGGTGGCAGGGTGCAGGATTCACCGTCATTTCAAATATTTGTCCTGCATCCTCCAGCAAGCTCTTACAGGATGCCAAATTTCCTACTTTATTTTGCTCCTCAAGGGACTGATGCAGGTAAGGAGGTTTATCAATAGGGTATATGAAACAAACAGGGCAGCTGAAAACCTTGAGTTTCCTAGCCCAGTGGGGTATCCCACCACTGAATCAGGAAACTACCACCTTATAAGGGTGTGAAAGGTTGTCATTTGTTAACTTGGTAACAGGGAAGGACATGTAGCACAGGAGGTGGCTTCAAAGGCCACTTTAATAAAATATGTACCTTAAGACGTGATAAAAAGGGGGAGCATAAAAATGGAAAATAACACAGCCCTAAACAAGCTACGCAACCATCTTAATATCTTTACTTTCAGATGATGGCCAGCCAACCCATGCGATAATCATAAATAGGTAGAAAAAGGACAAGGAAGAACATAGGGCCATATTACGTTGCCCATAGGACATAATTGGGATCATAATATGGCCAACAGGATATCCGTTCCTCCAAGTACTAAATAAGGCCCATAGTTTGCCTAAAATCCAACTGTTTGGTCAAGTAGGAGAACCAAGACTGCAAAACGAGAGTGCTTTTTCAAGACAGTTAGGGGCATATTTATACTCTGTTTGCGCCGAATGTGCGTCACAAATTTTGACACACATTCAGCGCAAACCTTGCAACCATATGTAAACTTTGACGCCCGCGGACGTCAAAATTCCTCCGTGTGCGTAATTTTTGGGATGCAGGAAACTGCCTTGCGCTAATGACATGCAAGGTAGGCGTTCCCGTCCAAAAATTGACTTTAAGGCCTGTGCGCCTTATTTATACTCATGCGTCATTTTGACATACAGGAGAGGGCGGGCCTTAAAAAACAGCACACAGCCTGATGTGTGCAGTTTTTTAACGCCTGGGTGAGGGCAGGCATTAAGGGACCTGTCGGCTCACTTCCATGGTCTCTGACCATGGAAGGAGTCCAGAGGTGCCCTTCCCTGCCCCTAGGGACACTCCCTGACACCCTTGCCCACCCCTTGGAGGACACCCATGGATGGGAGACCCATCCCAGGTAAGTACAGGTAAGTTGAGGTAAGTATTTTTTAATTTTTTTTAAAGTGACATAGGGGGGCCTAATTTGGACCCCCTACATGCCACTATGCCCAATGACCATGCCCAGGGCCCAGAAGTCCCCTGGGCATGGCCATTTGGAAAGGGGGCATGACTCCTGTCTTTGCTAAGATAGGAGTAATTTCAATGGGGGTTGTGCATAAAAAAATGGCGCAAGTCCGGTTTCAGGCATGATTTTTGCCTCAAACCTGAATTGCACAATTTTTTGATGCACAACCCCCATTTTCCCCTACGCCGGCGCTGCCTGGTTTGAGGCAATTAGTTTTTTACTCTGAACAGTCCGCAGCACCAGCTAACGTCATTCCTTAAATAAGGCACCGGCATGGCGTGTATGAATGGCGTTTGCCAGTGGTAAAATGTTTGACGCAAACCAGCGCTGGCGCTGATTGCATCAAAAAGTATAAATATGGGCCTTAGGGGCATATTTATACTCTGTTTGCCCTGAAATAGCGTCACTTTGATTTTTACTTTAATTCGGTGCAAAACTAACTCCATATTTATACTTTGCTGCTAGACTCGTCTAGCACCAAATTTATGGAGTTAAAGTCATTTTTTGGAAGTGGAAACCTACCTTGCCTTAATTACTTGTAAGGTAGGCGTTCCTGTGCAAAAAATTACTCTATGGCCTCAACGCCGTATTTATACTCCTGTGCAAAAATGGTGCACGGGGGGAGGAGGGGGTCAAAAAATGGTGCAAAGCTTGCTTTGCCTCATTTTCTAACGCCTGGGTCAGGGAAAGTGTTAGGGGACCTGTGGGCCTATTTCCATAGTGGAACACCATGGAATGAGCCCACAGGTGCCCTCCCCAGGCCCGAGGGACAACCCCACTCACACCAGAGGGAAAGCGGAGGATGAGGGACCCCATTCCAGGAAAGTACAGGTAAATATATATAAAAAAAAAATTAAAGTGCCATTGGGGGCCCTGAAATGGGCCCCCCTACATGTCACTGAGTGCATTGGCCATGCCCAGGGGACCCTGGTCCCCTGTGCTGGCCTCTGGGGTAGTGGGCATGACTCCTGCCTTTTCTAAGACAGGAATCACGTGGTATGGATGGGTTTGCATCAGAAAATGACTCTAGGCAGGTTAGAGTCATTTTTGTTTACTCTAACCTGCCTAACGTCATTTTTTGGGTGCAAAAAACCCTTCTTTTTCAATACTGCCAGCCCAACCCGACTAAAGTCATTTTTTTTGCCACTAACCTACCCTTTTTACTGGCTTGCACCATTCCATAAATATGATGCCCAGCTGGTGCACAGAAATGGCGCAAGCCGGTGCTAAACGTTTTGTTGCAAAACTGAGTTGGTGCAGTTTTGCACCAAAAAGTATAAATCAGGGCCTTAATTTTCTAATTATACCACATACTACATCTGCTAAAGAGCTCAAGGGTCTGAATTAGAACACAGTGCAATGCAAATTAAATACCTGCTGATGGTCCGATAGAAATCCAATTGGCTTAGCAACTCATTCCCAGATTCACCGCTCCTCAGAATTAACAATATATGATATTGAAGGCTGTTAATAGGTCTAAAAGTATTAGGCCCTGATTTATACTTTTTGGGGCAAAATTGCACTAACGCAGTTTTGCACCAAAAGGTTTAGCACCGACTTGCACCATTTCTGTGCACCAGCCGGGCACCATATTTATGGAATGGTGCAAGCCGGTGCAAAGGGTAGGCTAGAGTAAAGAAAAATGACGTTAGTCGGGTGGGGCTGGCGGTATGGAACAAGGGCTAAGGAGGCCCAAAATGGATCCCAGAAGCCAGGAGAGACCCCTGGGAGACCCCAGTGGACCAGGAACCAGCCATGAGGACCCAGACAAGACCCAGGAGAGGGAGAAGAAGAAAAGGAAGTTTTGTTTCAGTGCAGAGGAGCAGGAAAACTGGTCAGAGAGGTGATGGAACACCAGCATAAACTTTTTGTCACCTCAAAATTGCCAATTGGGAGGAGAGAGGCAATTTGGCATCAAATTGTCGACAAGATCAACAGTGTGGCAGAGGTCCGGTGAACAGTCACAGAGTGCAAGAAACGCTGGCATGACTGCAAGCCCATGCCCAAGGAAAAAATGGCAAGGAACAAGAAGGCAGCACTGCAGACTGGAGGTGGGAGACCAGCACCGCAGGAGGCCCTCGACCAGATGTAGGATATGGTGGCAGCCATCATCCCAGAGGAGATCGTCACAGGAATTCAAGGACTGGACAGAGCAGACTACCAGGAAACAACACAGATGCAGGGTAAGTTGCATGGGGGACAAAAATGCCTAAATGTTAACTGCAAGCAGGGGGGGGAACATACCTTCTACACAATGCATGTCAGCCATGGATATCAGGCAGTGGAAAGGGCAAAATGGCACGACACAGGTGCATGGGCTGTGCAGGGGAAACTAGGGGCACAGCACAACACTTTACCATAAAAATTTGCATGGGGTACTCTGCCCTGCCAAGGCTGTTGGAAAGGCAAAGCCAGTCCAGGAGGAGAGGGTAGAACGTAAAACTGGGCTGCTGTCACAGAACAGCTGGTATTGTCACAACATGAACTAGGGCTCAATTGCCAGTCACAGGCCATATCCGCAAGTGGCATTTACCATTGTCAACAGTTGCCCGTACCACCTGTGCTGTGTGTGCTGGTCAAGTAGCAAATGGCAGTTAGGTGCTCTTGGATCAAACACACCCAAAATAAAGGGTTCAGGATGACAACGTTATCAATCCCCTTTAGTTCCTAAGAAAGTGTAAATCCTGTCAAATGCTCATGTCTATAGGCGTAATAAACATCATGTATTGTTACTTACATTATGAAGTACACAGCAGTAATGTCATAACCATGCTGCCCATTCCAGGGTCCACCCCATGCCTGTTTTTACAATAGCTGCAATGCCACCTTGCAACGTCTCAACTGTCATACAGCATTGAGGGGGAGGACATATGTGTCTAGCTAGTGAAACACACCCGCACAGTCATAAGAAGAAATGGAACACTGCCAGGACCATCAGTGCAATGCAATGTAGCACACATTGGCAAACATCAACATGACACACTACCAATGCTGACACCTGTATCGTGCCATGCCAATGCTATACATAGTATGTGCTTGGTCTCAGCAATGTATAGGTGTATGTGAAATATCAGAGACTGGGTCAGAACCATATTGTTAAGGGTGGTGCAAGTGGCATCAGAACACCCACAGCCATTGCAAGGCCTCACCATGCTAATGGAAGTAGAGGGAGGTTTGAGTAGGACACGAAGGTGGCAACACACAATTTGGACAGAACCTACACCTAGAGAATGTGATGCAGACAATTCCTCAAACTGCCTACACTACATGTGACATGCAGGTGGGGCATAGGCCTTTGAGAATGCTAATATTAATGACAGGAACAATGAACAGGAACCAAGATTACAATGTCTTACTATAAGGAAGTCAGTGACTTCACATTAAACTGCCACAACACAGACACACTAATTGTACAATATCTCATTGCAAAGGACGATGCTTCTCTTGTGGATATGCCTGTCCTGGACTTCCCTGATGACATGGATGACGAGCTGACAACCATTAGACAGCAAACCCTCCAAGATGTCCTTGGAACTCTCCAGACCCCACCTTCACTCGCATGGAGGAGCACAGGTGTAGCAGCTATCACAGAGGAGCCACCCACCACCCAATAGTATGACCTGCCAGCTCCAACCCAGCTGAGGACTCTGATGACACTGGTACCACCTTTGAGAGGACAGTAGGGGGAGTACAGCGGGAGCTGGACAAGGAGGTTCGGTGGGGATGCAAAATATGGCAGCCAGCCTTGAGGGGATGGCATGTGCATGATGTCATCTGCAGAACAGTCAGCAGCCATGCAAGTGCAACAATCCCTACTGCAAGGACTACAACAGTGTGTGAGGGATTTCACCACAGCAGTTAGGGAGTTGCCACATCACCTGGCATCTGAAACCTTTCGCTGCATGCACAACTGCAATCATGATCCCCTCAGGGCCGACCTGGCTGCCTACCACAGCGATGTAGCTGCTATACTCAAGAACCATCAGCTCCTCCTTGCTGCATTAATGCCCTTAATAGCCCCACAGTTGGCAGCTACCGGGAATTCTGAGTCCACGTCTTCAAACACTGAAGTGTGTGTTACCCCTTCAAACCCACCACAACCAAGGGCAGAGGAGACGACACACACATCAGAAGATGAAGATGTGAAACAAATCACATTCACCCATAGGAGTACCCAGTAGCACCAGTCCATGCCACATGGGCACTGATTTCCTATGTCCTGTGCTTGTTAACATGCCAGTCTTGCTACAGTTGGTAACATGCACTGTTCTCCAGCACACTGTTGACCTTACCACTATGCACTGCAATTGTCTCTCACTACCTCATTGACAATTCATGTTCCTCTGCAATGAATGACACTTCACCACAGCATGTCCAATGACATGTCCCTCACCATTGCACTTGTGTTGTGTCACAATAGAAGGCATCACACTAATGGATTTACAATCCTGGACTGTGTAAATTTTGCACCACAGCACTTTAAAATAAATAGCACTTACACAGCCACTTTGTCTCTGTGTAATGTGACACACCAACTGTGTAGGAGATTTGTGATGCATGTAACATGTCAATGGCCACAGAATGTCAATACAACAGTGTACAAAGAATATGGGCCGATAACTATGCACAAGGGTCTGGGTTTTATCATCACCTGTGCTTCCTTAGGCTTATTTCTGAAGTTAAAAGATCACAAACGGTATAATACTGTGTAGAACTGAATATGTCAGGTCCAAAGTATGTACAAGATGAACCTCAATGTGCCCACATTCCCTTCAAGACAATCATTATGTATGTGACATCTGACTCTAAACTTTTATCACACACACACCATACAGCAGGAATGGATGTGTACAAGTGTGTGGACAAATACATAGCCTGGGAGTACAATGTAAGAAATCATAGGTGTGAGTTATGTACACTGAATTTCATAAGATTATGACATCACTCAGCTTATCAGGGTTCACATGAACATCAGGCTGCAGGCAGACGTCACACAGTGTCCAAGATTCCAACACAGGACTCAAACGACGACAGATTTAAAATCACACCAACCTTTACAACACATTGGGAGACATAGTTACCTTGAGTGGTGGGCACAATGGATGGCAGATGCATAGAGAAGTAGATTTGTTGTAGCTGCCAATGTGACAGCTCATTTGGAAGTGGGAATAACCATGTCAAGAATGGGATTTGGATGCAGAATGGAACCCAATTGCAAATAAAAGAAATGACACTGTACACTCATGCAAAGGTCCTGATCCCCAAGCATATGACACATACTGTAAAGGAGTACATAAAACTGTATTATATCAGTATGAAAGGAAACTTAAACTATGGGAAACACCTAAACTAACCTAACCTATCCTAACTATACATTACCCACAACTGGCCCTAACTACCCTAAGCTTAACTTACTCATCACATGTAACTAAACACTCTAAACATCAGCCCTCAACCCCTTATATGACAGGACAGGTGTAGGACAACATATACTAACCTAAACACATACTAACTTATCCTAAACAAATATATATATTTTTATATTGTTTTTATACACATAAACCCCAGCCACCAACCCACAAACAAACATGTAATAATATAACATCCTCCACCCCAACCCACTCATCCTTACTAAACTAACACCCTACGCTAACCTAACACTAAGCCCCCTAAACCCACTAAAGAAAAGAACGAGGAAAGAGGAGGGAGGGGACAGAACTATGGGTGTGGATCAACAAGTCACAAATTGGCCCTCCTCGGGATCTTCTTAATTCCCTGCAGTCTCCTGCTATTGCGGGCCACCACCTGCTGCAGCCTGTCCATCCGGCGCAACATACGTTGCATGTCACGTTGCAGTGTCCTGAATTCAGTCATGTCCAATACTGCAGCTGGGGTCGTCTGGGTAGCACTTGTTGAAGGTGGTGCTGGTGCCGTGGTTGGAGGGGGAGGTGCAGAAAGTGCTGCTTGTGGGTCTTGGACTGAGGAGGTTGAGGGACCTGCTGGAGTGGCTGTCATCCCCGGGCCACTGTGGTCTGAGCTGTGGTGGTGGTGGCAGTTGTGGGAAATGCTGCCCCCCTTGGCTAAATGCCCTCCATACCCCTGTGGCTCTCTCATAACGTTATCTCCTTGCCATATTGCGGAACCCAGCCTCCACATTGAGTATGTGGCGGTACCGCATTGCCCACCTCTGAAATTCCCATATCTCCTGGGCATTCATGTTGGCAGTTGTAAAAATAGAGACAGGCAAACATTAGTGACATCATTGTGTGATACACGTACAGATGATATTCTAACACTTCCTCAAAAATAGCACATGCAGTCCAAATCACACAGTACAGATGATAGAATGTCCCTGAGGAATGACATGCCAACACTGCCTAACCATCAACTATCTAACAGCACAACAATGCAAAACACGGTGTGTACTTATTTAATGATATGTGCATATTTGTACTGCTATTAGTAACATAACAAATGCTGCAAGTACTCAGCATGTCCCAGGCCGACCAATAACTATCTTCTGGATCAAATTCAAGGCACACAAGTCTTGTGATTTGTATATGGAACTGCCTGGACGGTATGCAGTTGGTAATCATAAGGGGGCATTGTAGTTTGGAACACATAAATGGTTGAATTACATGTCTGTCATCTACACTGTGATCATCACACCAAGCTACACATACTTTCTACCTCTAACCCTATGCTCTAGGGGGTGGATGGACATGCAGCATATACTTTCAAACATGAAGGACAAACACGAAGCTTTGGACAGCTGTCCATGGGTTTAGTCAGTCCACCACAGGTAAGGAGGCGTGCCAACTAGGATTGAGTCAATCATTGGACAATCACATCTACATTCATTTCCCTATTTGCGGACAATTGTCAAAATCATTAGATCTCACTGACACATTTCCAAAATCAACCACATTGATGCAAGCACCCATCTGTCCTGTCAAGTCGCATATCAGATAACATGCCAGCACATCATATCTTGCAATGAGTCCAATACACAGGAGTCAATCACACAACAGCTGCTAACACAACACAGGCCAAACATATTAACACTTACTGGATACGTCTGGGTCCACAAATTGAGCCACTTCACCAATTGTGTAGGGGGCTGGTCTACCTGTAAAACATGGAAGGGTGATATGTGGTCAATGTCTGCTCATTGTACAAAAGTTGGAACAACAAATCACTGTGAGTGACAATTTATATGATAGAGCTGCATATCAGGCATGTAGACACCCCAACAGACATACATACCACAGCAAAAATGCACTGACACTGTCACTCCAGTGAGTGATAGACACACATTTGCACACATGCACCGTCCCTAACAATCATGTGGTGGCAAACATGACTACTCAATTTTGTGCTTAATTCTTTCCAGAGGGTACTCCATTTCATCATTTGTAATTGGGAGACACATGCAATGCCACATTCCTGGTGCACTGCAATATAAATGACTCAGGTATTGTGGCTTGTGCATCAAGGGACAATGAGTAACTAACTGTGTGATGCTCATGTGGGTTGATTTGAGTTCAGGAATTATTGTGCTTTCAGTGTTCCATTATAGGTGTCTCAGTGTTGTATGTAGGTTACATATGCCACATTGGCAGTGTACCCAGAGCCGTATATGCCCCCTATGGCAACATGATGGCAGGGCGTCCTGTGTGTAACTTGATGACAATGTTACGCTAAACATGGATTGGCCACTTTTCTGATTCAAAACAACAAACAAATGTATGCTGACAGTGTCTTATTTGATCATCCTTGACAGAATGCATGGGAAAAGGTGTAGTCATTGCACCTGAAATGTGTTACTCTGGGCCCTGTGTACCTATATCAGGTATTGTAAATCTCACTTTCCCAGAATCAGCAACTTAGAATTGCCAAGTTGGGTGATCAGTGGTAGTACAACCAAATTGACACTGTCCGCTAATAAAAACATGGGTTAGCAAATGTCCTACTTCTGCAATCATGATGAGGTAGGTCTCTATTTGAAAGCACATTGGGAATGGCGGCACTCACAGGAATTCTGGCCTGCTGATCTTAGCATACCACCATGTCTGAGACAGCATTCATACTGAGAAGTTAACATTTGTACAAATGCAGCACTATATCAGCAGGGGTGTACCAAAAGTAAAATAACAACCTATTTCGTCACTAAAATGGTACAATAGAAGCAGTCTGTGGTCCCTTGCACTACATCATCCTAAAAAATAGTTTGTGACCATGCATCCACAAAGAGCAGGGATCCCATGATGACCCATTCACTTTACAAAATAGTTTGGCACTAAAGTGACACAGATGGTAACTGCACTAGCTCAGTACCAGCAATTGCACCCAAGCCAAAAATGTTGTTGGGCCCTGCTACTCAATGATAGGATTTAAACGCTTACTCCGAAAAGCCACGAGATTAACCTGTTTTGTGTTACTGCAATCTGGCAGCATCCTGGCACATTTGGGTTTGGCCATGTGAAAGATTATCTGTCCAGACGTAAACACACAGAAGCAATGAACTACAGGCCAGAAGTGTCATTTTTTTGTGTTGCATTTGCTTCATTTGTTTATGTACAGCTCTAGAAATTAGCAAAATAGCTGTGATTGTAGCAAGTGTGCTATACTTTTGCATCCAGAAATTACACAAATGCAGCACAACAAAGTAGAAATATAGGCCTAAGATAATAGTGTAGGTTAGGAAGAGCTTTGTATATATGGCCATGAATACTGTTCAGACATGGTTAAAAGAAACTGGGGACTACATTGGTTCTTTGTATTACCATGTGAAATACATCCCAGTACTGGTACACTCACAGGCCCTGATTCATAATTTTGTTTGTGCTGCATTACCATCATCTATTGACGCAAAAGTGGCACTAAATTACAAGATACATTTGTCTTTTGTAAGTTTGCGCGGCTTTTGTGTCAACAAATGACAGTAATGCATAGCAAAAATTGTATAAATCAGGGCTACAGTTTGTTCAACTTGCATTCCACATGTCCACAAACATTGCATGCAGCATGTCACAAAATCTGCTACTGTCACTCAAGAGCACTGTACTGTACACATTAGTAAATTTTGTACTCACCAACAGGGCCACCAATCACCACATTCAGGTGGTCCAGCAGGTCCTGCTCTCGGGCCACCAGGTCAGCCCAGCGATGCTTCCGCTGGTGGTCGTTGTGCTGGCTGTTGAATATACGCCACAGGTGAAACAGCACCTTTGCCCACCTGAGCCTTCTTGCCACTGTGTGATACCCCTGTATCACCGGCCCCCAGTCTCCAACATCAGTGGGAGGAAGGGGCACACCAGCCACAAAAATGCCCCTAGCTCCTCCTCACCCATTCGCCCCAGACGTGGCCTACCCAACATCTCAACAAAATTAGGAGAGAAAAGGGTAAAGAGGGAAAACAGGGAAAGGAGGTAGGAAAAGGAAACTTAACTAACCCACAGACAGCCCAACAATACCAACTAACAATACCCAAAAACACACTCCCAACAGAACAAAAACAAATCTAATTACAATAAATGACAAAAAACACTTACACAGGATACCACAGAGACTTACAAAACACCAAAATACAATATCAATAGCACACAGGAGACAAATTCACAATATTCACAATATTCACAGAGACAACTCAAGATACCGCCACACAGTCTAGAATAATCAGAGACTTCAAAGTGAAAGTGAAAGTACACCCACTGTACCATTTCTGCAAACAGGATATCCTACTACATCACTTCCTCTCTCAATTGCGGGCCTTTTTTTTGTACTGCGTGTAATTTTATGACGCTTACGGGGTTTGCGTCAATATTTTTTTACGCACATGCCTGAAAATTCCCCCGCATTCAAGGATCAATACATTTTAAATGGATAACCACTTTCCTGGGGTGCCATGGTGGAATTAACGCTAGGGACAAATTAATGTGTAATGTGTGTGAGCGTCATTTTTTTATGCATATGTGTTATATTTTGACGCATATGCGTCTTCTTTTACGTGTTTGCGTAAAAAAAATCTGTCTTAAACTGTGTTTGTGTGATTTTTCAATTTTTAACATGCATGCAGCCTATAACTATACAAAGACAGGATGGTATGAACTGCATTGTGTGTTCTAGTGTTTGGTTACATGTGGCAGAGCATACTACTGTGGCCCATAATATTCATGTTGTTGTGCAGGACTAGCTCTCTTAACTGATGCAACAGCAACACAAACTTTGGAAATAAAATAGGTATTTTCTAGTTTGAGCAGGTGTTGCATCAATAGAAGACAGCAAGGCTACGCTACTAAACAAATAGACTCATGGCCTGTGTGTTTATGTCTGTGAATTGTCTGTTCAAATTATTGTTGTGCCTCTGTGGGAACGTCATGAGAAATATTTGGCGTAATGTGCATGTATGAATGTGTTATAAATGTGTATAACCATCAGATGCCATTCATTGAGGTACATCAGTCATGATATGTGTTTGTAATATCTGTTGCATCTTATGCTGTGTGTACTTGCTTGACTTTGGGGACAAAACATTTCCCATGACTAACTATACACAGGAAAGATCAAGGACGATTGATAATGGCTATGTCAGATATGTTACCCCTCACATGTAATGAAATGTTGGATACAACTTCATGGTCACTTGTGTGTATACTACCCATGAGTCAGGCATTTGAACATGCTAGGTAGGTACAGTGTTTGTGACACAGAGTCTCAAATCAAATCCTAAAATTGTTATGTACACTACAGTTTCAGTCATGTAAATGACCTATGTTTCTCCTGTGGCTATGGAGGACCAGCAAACCATGCTGCATGTGTTCACATATTGCCAGTGGTTCATTACACAAAGATGTCCAGTTCAAGGGTGTGGCCATGTGTACCCTGTGTCAATATTGGACTCCATGTTGTCACAGTTACGTGCAGGTCTAGTCATGAGTCTGTGGAGCCAACCCTTGAATTAGCAGAGTATCCTTCAAAGCAGATTTGACCAAAAGGCAAAGATCCGCTAACGGCATACATGGGGATAGTTCAGCTACGGCACAGCAGAACTTTTAGATGGCTGACAACAGAGCAACCTTGGTGTGCCCAAATACGTTATGGATCAGTCATAGGAAACAGGCAGGTTTCATCACAACATTTGCACACAGGGTTGGCTCTAAAATTCCCACTGCAACAGGGAACATTAGTGCCTGTGTGCTGGTTAATCTCACAGCTAGTCACCATGCAAGCCCCATCAAAAGATGGCGGCAGAAGTAAATCTGTGTCTGGAATGTCAGGGCACAAACATGTTTTGTCCTTACATACACATTAGCAACCCTTGTTTGTTGTGCTGAAGGCAAATCCATGCATACAGCCATAGCACACTGTCACTGTTTGGCACTAATGAATACATGCAAAACCAGACAAGGGATGGGGGCAGGATTAGGCCATTTGAATACATGTCCCAGAACAGAATACGATAAGTAAACTGATTAAACTATACTATATATTTGAGGATTCATCGTAGATCTACCAGACACAATACCTCAGGAGGAAAGAGAGGGCATGGAAAGCAACAATGAGACAAATGTAGCCACAGGGAATCTCTATGGTTAACGCAAAGACTGGAACCAATCTAGCTAACTGGATGCAGGCTCTGTAAGGGAGAAACATGAACAAGGCAAATACGCAGTCAGTAGACTCTGACTGGGACAAGCAGGAACAACAGCGTGGGAACAAAAAACAGTTTCTGCTGTGGTCTGCACTGTTAAACAATCCCCCAAGGGCTCTGGTACACAAGTGATTTGTATGCCACTGCACAACAAGAAGATTCAGAAAATGGCAGCTTCTAAGCAGTTCCAGGGAGCAGCAAGGGCAGGGCAGGTTCAAATGGCTAGTCTGCATGGAAGTGCTCACAGGTGTGTGCAGCTTCAGTCTCTCACAAGTCCTAGAGATGAGAATCACGATCAAAGGGCCCACTGGACCTTTCACATGGGAAGCAATGGACAGCTGATTATAGGTCTTACCGACTACCAGGTAGTTCATTGTGACCTCAAGTCCATGCAGACTGATGAACTATGACTATGGCATGCCATACTGAAGAGGGAAGCACACAGGAGTCAGAATGGGAGTTTTGGTGAGTGTAGATGAAGACTCTCAGGGTACAGATAGTCCATTTCCAGCGACCCCTAGAGAAGGGTGGGAAGAGACTTAAAACATAGCAGTGACAGGACTTATTACCTAGGATGGACTGTGGAGGGCATGTCTTGTGAACAATGCATGTCATACCTGCGCCACTTGTGCTATCCATTTTCAGGTATGATGCACTTCTTGTCACACATGCCCCTTGCATAGATAGCTGATGTTACACTTACTGCTGTCAAGGGTCTGGTCATACATTCCTGTTACCAATGCAATTGCACATCCACTGCCTCATGTATGATTCAATTTTTTACCTTATGATTGATGGTGTCCTAGTTGGGTGTCATATGCTGCAATGGACCATGTTGGTAACATGGATGTGTCTCATAGCTGTGGTCCTCTGATACTGCCCTTCAAATGTGAAATAGACAGGATATCTGTCATTAACGCTGTGTGTGATGTTTGCTGTACATTCATACCCATCAAATGTGATGTGGCTTTGTATCTCTGCAATGCTCCATGAGGCAAAACTCTGATTATGATTCCTAGCGATCATATGATGCATAAATAATTACCCAGAGCATGCTTGAGTGAAGAAGTGAGGTGTTTAATTACATATGATAACAAAGTGGTGATGGTGAGTATAGTTAGAAGATGTTTTGTATGATGTGTTGTCTCCGACACAACCCTGCAGCTGTGTTTGGATGTTCCACCTCTTTTTCATGGACAGCATCCTCCTCTTTATCCTCTCCAGACATTTGTTGATCCGGTTCATAGAGGGGAATGTTCCTCCTCACACAAATGTTGGGCAGGATGGCACAGGTAAAAATGATCTTGCAGACCATTACAGGGGAATATAGGAGGCTGCCTCTGGTGATGTTCAGGCACATGAATCTGGACTTCAGGATGCCAAACGTCCGCTCAACTATGGCGTGTGTCCTACGATGTGCCTCATTATAGGCACGCTCTGCTACTGTGCTTGGGATGGCAATTGGGGTCATGATCCATGGCTGGATCCCGTAACCCTGATCAGCCGAAAGAGAAAATTAGGGTAAGTATTTTGTTGTTGGTTGCACCGTGATTGTCACTTTGCATGGCAGTTGTTATCTTGTGTTTGTGGTATTGTGTGGGATCCTAGGCTTCTGTGATGTTCTTTCTGCATTGGGTTGTTTGACTAGCAAAACTGTTGATTGGTAGGTTGACATGATATCAGTGGTCTATTTAGAAACTTGCTGTTCAGTGGGTATCTCCCATGCGTTATGCGTTCACTGGAGGTTACATGATACTTCAACACACACAATCGATTCCATTGTGGTGGCAACATGGTTGCACTATATGTCCTGAACATCCCATCCAATTCTCCATAAGTTGGCAGCACTGAAGTGTCCACAATTGACAATGCACAATTATCCCATGTGTGACAAGTTCTATGCAAACCTCACTGAATTGGTTCATGTGCAAACGTGTACCTACACTACTGAACTTGCTCCAGGTAAGGTGGCTAACTTGGTTGTGGGGGTGAAGGTTTTAGTGTAGGAAGGTCCATCTGCCTGTACACCTGTTATGTATATGGGGAATTGTATCAATCCGTATGTGTAGCAGTGTGCACTTTGCATTAGTGTCACATCCACATGTTTTCATAGCACAGTCCACTTCCTTATTACTAGCTGGCAATGTCACCCCAGGAGTTATGTGAGATGTTGGTACTGCCTCAATGATTTCATGTCACCTTCATTAGAGTCAGCGTCATCATGCTATGTGTCTCATGGTGTTTGACCTGCAGCAACACACATTACACACCCCTTACACAGGACATATTGCTTGGAAGGGTGTGGGATTGAGTGTTATTGATGTGAATTTGAAAGGTTCATCTTCCAAGTTCTACTACCAGTTAAGGCCATGTCATTGTCACTGTGTGGTTTTAAATCGGTCCCATGTGGCTCTAGAGTGGCATCTATTGTTATTTGCATCCGTCATTTGTCCATAGGTATGTATCCCACTGGGTCAGGATATCAAACATGACTACCAGTGTCACACCTCAGTGTCTTCCTGGCCACGTGTCAATGTAGTTGTGTATGTGTTGGGTGTCCTACAGGGTTGCTGTGCTGTGTGTAAATTACTAGGTTTCTGTACTTACCGACAGGTAGGCCATTGCCATATCATCCATCCTGGAAGTGCCGATTGATGGCGCTGCGGCAGAAGATGAATGAACCATGTACACTCCCAGGATACTTTGCCATGATGTTGGTGAACAATCCACGGTGATCCACAATGACCGGTACATTGATGAAGTGTGTGTGCTTCCTGTTGTGGTATAAGTGCTCAGTTGCAGCAGGTGGCACAATCCGGACATGTGTGCAGTCAATGGCACCAAGCACATGCGGGAAGCCATGAATTTGATAAAACCCCTGTTTGGTCTCCTGCTGCTTATGCTATGTGTTGGGGAAGCTGATGTGGTGGGGTGTGAGGGAGATGATGGCATCAAGTACCTTGGGAAGGAAGGTAGAGAATGCAGGCTGTGAGACCCAGGCAACCAGGGCACCAGTGGTTTGATAAGAGCCACTTGCCAACATGTGCAGGACAGCTAGCAGCTTGTTCTCCGGTGGAATGATGTGGGGTGTCTGCAAACTGGCTGCCAGCTGTGGCTCAATGTGGTGCAGCCGCTGCTGTATGGCTTGACAGTTTAGTCTGTACCTCTGGATGATGTTTTGTTCCCTAAGGCCCTGAAGGGTTGTCCTGGTCCTGAAAATCCTCTCCTGCCTTCCGCGTTGCCTTTGGGGTCCATATTGGTGTGGTGGTAGCTGCTGCTGTTGGTCCTGTGCTCTGCGTCTTCGAGCATGCTGCATGAGTATCACCTCCATGTCTTCCTTTTTGAGCAATGATGTTGCTTTTGTGAGTTTTCCTTAAGTAGTGGTGTGTTTGACCCATTTTAATGCCTGCCCTGACCCAGGCATTAAAATTTGGTGCAAATCGTGATTTGTGCCATTTTCCGTCTCCGCCTACCAGAAGTGCGCCATTTTTGCCCGGTTGGATAAATATGGCGCACAGGTGTTTAAGTCATTTTTTGGAAAGGAACGCCTACCTTGCATCTCCTTGACGCATGGCGTTTTCACGCATCCAGAAAATGGAGCACACTAGGATATTTTGACGTTAGACGGGTCTAGTATCAAAGTATAAATAAGGTGTTAAGTATGCGCCGGATTAGCGTAAAAAAAAAAATGACACTAATCCGGTGAAAAGGGAGTATAAATATGGTTAGTGTCTCTACACCTTCATTGTTGAACCTGTGCTAAAGATCAACCAAAACCAATAGGGTCACCAGATCTCTCTTGTTTCCTATCTAGTATCTGGCTTAGAAGATATCCAAAAGACGGTTTTCAAAAAACTGATTGAGCTGTTTGAAAACAGTTTTATCAAACGTTTGCCCTGAAATGGTACAAGGCTAATTGGCTGAAAGTTGTTAGGATCTTGTGGGTCAAGGATGTTTTTAAAAAAAAAAATGATTTCACTGTGGCATTTTTCAATGTGACGAGGAAATACCTTGGCATATTTACAAGCCCCTACAGCCTCCTTGCGCCACATTAGTGTCATTTTTAGGGTCGAGCCTGCGTTGCATGCGCTCGGGCATGCGTATCGCAGCAAGACGCTTGAGGGTTTAGAAAAGGGCTCGGAGCCCTGTCGACGTCATGTCAGTGTTTTTCGTTGGTTAGTGGGCTTGCCTATTAAAATCTGCTTGCTTTCATTAGTCGAAGGCATGCACACGTCATGACTTTTCCGGTGGCTAGCCCTCCTCGAGCACATCGACCAAGTGCAGAAAACATGCGAGGCTCGCTGTTTTCTGTCCGGCTCGTGGACTACTTTTTCTCTAATTTACTAGCGCAATTTCGCTTGGCAGAAGTCGAGCACTTTGCATAGTTAAATGCACTTTTTCGGCTTACGTACATAAATGCACTTTTGCCGATAGGAGAAAAGTCGGGTTAGGAGTTTACAACACTATCAGCTCTAACATGAGCAAATGTGAGACCCGTTGCATTGCAAATGCTTGTTTTACCCTGATGTGGCGTTAAGGAGCCATTTTTGCCATGCCATATTTACAAAGTGGCGGAATGCATGCATTGCACCACTTTGCACCCCCTTGTGCCACATTATGCCTGCGTCAGGCACAATGTATGCAAGGTGGATGTTCCAGTGCTAGGAGGCCTGCAAAAATGGTGCAGTGAAATTTACACCATTTTACTAAACCATTTTAGGCATGATTTTTAATGCCTTCTCAAAGCAGGTGGTAACATGACACACACAGTAACCAATGGGACTTCTTCACTTTGCTGCACTACCGACAAAATGTTTGACGCTAGTGCAGCAAAGCACCACAATAGTGTAAAACACTCTGATGCTTTTATTGTAAATAGGGTGCACCCATGATGTTGTTAGGAGGGGTAAGTGTGTCACAAAAATATGCCCCTTGTTCTAAAGAACAGTTTAACATCTCCATTAGTTGAGCTTTGAGAAAAGGGAAGAGAAATTGCATGGATTTAGCAGGACGTAAACTGATAGGATGACAGCCTGTAGGGGTGGAATCAACAGCCACATTAATCCTTTTGATAGAGTTTAGAGTATTGATATTCTGAGTTGTCACAGAAAGGATATCAGGTGTAGGATTTTCTTTTGGCCTGGATATGTTCATGTAATAGTTTACAATTGTTGAAGAAGAATTGAGCAAGATTATTAAATAGTTGTCTGGAGTGTTGTAATGTAGGTCAAAGCTGAGGAAACTGAAGGAAGTTGTAGTTCTAATACAATATGGAATATTTCTTTCAATAGGATTAAAATACGATGAGAAGTCACTTTTCTTAGATTTGCCGATTTTAAAATTATAAGTGGTAGCTATGTTCTGTTCTTTTCAAATAACACTTATCATTCCATTATCCATTTTTTTCTCCTATTTAAACATGTAAATACTGGCCATGCTAGTAAAATTCTGGCCAGGTGGGAACGTGAGAGGCATGGCCTCACTCCCCATGGGCCTTGTAGCCATAGTACAAAAATGTCCTTGCTCATCTACAAAGCAGTAATGACTTGTGCCTCTGTCTATTTGGGTGATAAGTTCTCCAGTGGTTCACCCCACATCCAGAGCAATAACACCTTTCAGGCAGACGATGAACTACAAAAAAAAGAAGAAAATACTAATCTATTTAAAGAACACCACATCATAATGCAGTAATAGTCCACAAACCAGCTATCCAACCTATCACATATTTACTGTGTTTTTGACTTTGGTCATCGCTGATTTGCCTTTTGGCTAGGTTTGTGCTAAACAAAAACCGCATACATAATAAATATAATAATACACAAATCAGGAGAAAACGTGTCCTTATATTATTAGTGTTGTTATTTCAGTATTTATTGTTTTATTGATACTCCCACCAAGAAAGTAGCTTCTTGCAGTCACTTCAAGATGCAAAAGGACCAAAATTGATGACACTTGCTGTGATGTAACTTCCTGGGTTGTCACATATTCTATGCAAATTAGAGGGGGCCTCGCACATTCCCGTTCAGCCCAGGGCCGCACAAATCCTAGAACTGGCCCTGCCTGTCACATCAGCTTCACATTGTCTTCAGGATGAAATAATGCTCTAGCTGTTAGACGCATCACAGGGCCTTGTGAGCACAAACACGAGTTGACCCTCTTCAGAAACACAAAGAAATGCTACATGTTGGTGGCAAATACAGCAGTGTAGCCTGAAAATCCCAGCAGCAAGATTAAGATTAACTTTTGCAATTGGATATCAAGATTTATTTGAAAGCTTTGAAAAGCACTGATTGGCAACAAAAGCCATTTTGTACTGCTGTTAAAGACTATAGGGTAGTTTTTGACATATAAATACACAACAAAAAAGGACCAGGAGGATCCATGATAGGAGTAAATTACTCCTACTTCATCAAGAGACCTTTCCTTTTTTCGACCCTTGTAAGATTAAAAACAGAAATGGATAGTGGGGTACTGACAATATTTTTGATGTATCTTTCACCATCCCTTATTGTCAAAATTCTTCGGCCTAACCATATTACTTTACATGCTTCAAGGCTTTGAAAGATGAGTTGCTTCATTTCCTGCCTGTAGTCATAAATTGGACCTGCCTTCATTTACAGTTAAGGCAAACATGACTGTAATTCATAAATTTGACAACCACCCAACTCTACTAATTGACACACGATTCTTAGAGTAAGGGTATAATCATGACCGAGACACTAATTACAATGTAGGCATCCTGTATCCTGTGATCAAGACACTAATTATAGGAATCACAAAATTCTCATGGCTTTTGGCATTTTAAAACAAAGCACAGAATTTGGGTTTTTTAGGTGAAAACAACATATTTGTTCCCAGGATACATACACATGGTGTGGGAGGTGAAAGGAGCATAAGATTCAACAGCCCTCTGATTCAAAGGTTTTCCTGGCAACACTCAAACTGTATAGCACGGGGTGGCCCTAGGTTCCAGTCCTCCAGTCTTGTGGAACCCATTAGGCTAATGAGATTGGTGACAACATGTTTCACCATGTGTCATGGTGTACAGTGGAGTGCATCATCTGTGGCACTGGTGATTGTAATATATTATATATTTTTTAAACAACTTAAGAAAACAATACTTTTTTCATATGATATTTTCCACTACATATACAGAATAGGCAACTGGTAAAATTACCTTTTTTGTCTTCCTTACACTTATTTCGAAGATAAGGAAGGTAGAGAAGGTGCATGACAAGGGTCCTGATGAAAGCCTACAGCGACGTACTAGGGTTAGGCTGAAACATGTTGAACATAAAGGATGGTGAGAGAGGCATCATATTTATTGTCAATACCTCCACTGTTCATTTCTGTTTTTAAGATAATAATTAGGTGAGAAATAAATGTAAATAAAATTTAGCAGAAGTCTGCATCTAATGTAATTTTATTTTTCTAAGAACCTTGGTAACTAAAAAATAAGATGTTTCTCTGAAAAGCTCTAACTAAGCCCACCAACACCATGGGGTCATTGGTCAAGGGGCCTCAGTAATGAAGAATGTCACCAATGAGAGAGTGAGGGATGCCTTCTGATATTTTGTTATCTCCACAAGAAAGGTCTTTTGATGAAGTAGGGGTAACTTACTCCTCTCATGGATCCTCCGATTCAAATCTTGTTGTGTACATATCTGAGATAGAAAGGCAGTAGTAGGACTACTTCTTAAAATTCTTCTCACTCCTCCTTGTTTATGAGGACTACATTTTTTCCCCTTACTAGCAGTGAATGATCCCTGCCTGTGGTGGGTCAGAGATCACTAAATGGTTACTAATTATGGACTTCATCGCGACACAGGCAAATAAAGATTTCTCTTCAGCAGTCTACAAGTATTCTGCTTGCACTGATCAGACATTTTTGATAGAAACATCATCTGAGGCATATAGTAACAGACATTTGGGGCCGTATTTATACTTTTTGGCGCACAACTGCGCCAATGCATTTGTGCGTCAAAAAATTTAACGCCATTCCAAAGCGCCATGCGGGCGCCTTATTTATGGAATGACGTTAGCCGGCGGAGCTGACTGGTGTGCGTAAAAAAAAATGACTTACACCAGGCAGCGCCGGCGTAGGGGAAAATGGAGCTTGGGCGTCAAAAAATGGGGCAAGTCAGGCTGAGGCAAAATTTTCGCCTGAAAAAAATAACTTACCTGAACTTACCTTAAGTTCCCTGGGATGGGTCCCTCCATCCTTGGGCGTCCTCCTGGGGTGGGCAAGGGTGGCAGGGGGTGTCCCTGGGGGCATGGGAGGGCACCTCTGGGCTCCTTCTGAGCCCACAGGTCCCTTAAAGCCTGCCCTGACCAGGCGTAAAAAAATGATGCTAAAGCGGCTGGACGTCATTTTTTTTGACCCGCCCACTTCCGGGCGTCATTTTTGCCTGGGAGTGTAAATACGGCACACATGCCTCGGAGTCATTTTTTAGAAGGGAACGCCTACCTTGCATATCATTAACGCAAGGAAGGTGTCCACGCTAAAAAATGAGGCAAACTCCAAGATCTTTGGCGCTAGAGTCTAACGCCAAAGTATAAATATGGAGTTAGTTTTGCGTCGGATTTGCGTCAAATAAAACGACGCAAATCCGGCGCAAACAGAGTATAAATATGCTCCCTGGTGCATTGTCTGTGTTTTGTCACCATTCATGTGGCCAGAGGCTGATCCCATGCCGAGCTGCCATGTGTATTGTGGTCAACAAGAAAAAGTAGTCAGTGATTCCAGTTAATAACTTGCTTTAACTTAAAGTAAACAGGAATGCAGTGCCGGAATGCCTTGATGGTACAGTTGAAGAAAAGAGGTGAAAATTTAGAGTGAAACCTCTTCAAACTGCTGTTAAGGTCACTATACCCTGCAATAAATAGAAAGCAGTCGATGTGCCATCCTGAGAAAAAGAGCACAACTGACACAACAAAATGTATCTTTTGAATTCAGAGACCTGTTCAATGGTAAACGGTCAATATCACATTCACTGGAAGAAAACTTTTAAATACAGTTTAAAAGTAAAATACTGTAGTGGGACTGGGGCAGTCAAAGGCAGCTTTCTGCGTTTTCAGTTTGAGGGTTTCTGTTGATATTAGTTTTTCCAATTTTCCCTTGTTCCTTCCACTACTACCGCCCAACGATATATTATGCTAGAAAGTGGTGTTTATACTGGTTTAGGCTGATTGTGTTCAAACATATGCACAACTACCCGAGATGTATATGTATGTGACAAATCAGTGTGTGCCTGAACATAAATGCAAAGTATATCTTCCATTCTCGGAGCCTTAAATGCACATACAAACTATCACACTATGGTATATAATTAACCCTGACACATGCAAAGAGGTGTTCATGTGATTTTGCTTTTGTTAGGAGAAGCTTTAGTTAGTGTTCTTAACTCCACATAGACAAGAATAGTACATCCATACTTACCTATATGCACTTACTTTCACAATATTTTGGTCCTCGATAATTAGGCCTCAATATTTTGGCACCATGATCTTTTTTCTCCTTGATATTCAACGTGCAACTTTCACACTTGGATGCAAAAAAAGGATCAGATACAGATTCAAAGACACACACAACTCTTGCTTCTATATAACACACAGTTCGCACTGCTTCCGACCACCTAAACAGTTAGGGGCATATTTATACTCTGTTTGCGCCGGAATTGCATCGTTTTTTTTTACGCAATTCCGACGCAAAACTAACTCCATATTTATACTTTGGCGTTAGACACGTCTAGCGCCAAAGTCCATGGAGTTTGCGTCATTTTTTAGCGTGGACACCTACTTTGCGTTAATGATATGCAAGGTAGGTGTTCCCGTCTAAAAAATTGACTCCGAGGCATGTGCGCCGTATTTACACTCCCGGGCAAAATTCACGCCCGGGAGTGGGCGGGTCAAAAAAAATGACGTACGGCCGCTTTTGCGCCGTTTTTTAGCGCCTGGACAAGGCAGGCGTTAAGGGACCTGTGGGCTCGGAAGGAGCCCAGAGGTGCCCTCCCATGCCCCCAGGGACACCCCCTGTCACCCTTGCCCACCCCAGGCGGACACCCAAGGCTGGAGGGACCCATCCCAGGGACATTAAGGTAAGTTCCGGTAAGTATTTTTTTATATTTTTTTTGTGGCATAGGGGGGGCCTGATTTGTGCCCCCCCTACATGCCACTATGCCCAATGACCATGCCCAGGGGACAGAAGTCCCCTGGGCATGGCCATTGGGCAAGGGGGCATGACTCCTGTCTTTGCTAAGACAGGAGTCATTTCTATGGGGGTTGGGAGTCGAAAAAAATGGCGCAAATCGGGTTGAGGCGAAAAATTTGCCTCAGCCTGACTTGCCCCATTTTTTGGCGCCCAAGCTCCATATCCCCCTACGCCGGCACTGCCTGGTGTACGTAGTTTTTTTTCACGCACACCAGGCAGCGCCGGCGGCTAACGCCGGCTAACGTCATTGATTAAATACGGCGCCTGCCTGGTGTACGTAGTTTTTTTTCACGCACACCAGGCAGCGCCGGCGGCTAACGCCGGCTAACGTCATTGATTAAATACGGCGCCCGCATGGCGCTTCAGAATGGCGTTAGCCGGCGCTAATTCTTTTGACGCAAAACTGCGTTAGCGCAGTTTTGCGTCAAAAAGTATAAATATGGCCCTTATGGTTTAAAGAAAAGTAAACGCAGCCAGTTTAAAAGACACACTCATATAAAACACAGATCTTGCTCGCAGACATCGGGTATCTGCGATTTTCTCTCACATACACAGACACACACACACACCTGCAAAAATACACTGCCAATCACTCATTTCGATCTATTACACAGCCACAAATTCTCATGCCAATGGATAATTTTTACTCAGTCCTTACACACACACACGTTTTAACACAGCCACAGACGAACTCACACACATGTATTTATAAATGTGTGCAAACAAAAGATAAAAAGATAACCACATCATCAAACACAGATTTCCACACCCACAGATCACTAAAACACAATAATATGCTTCATCATTTGATTCAGACACGGCCGATCTCAGATATTGGCATATGCAAACTGTAAAACACTCGAGTACATCCAATTTGTCAGGCTTTTTCTCTGGGACTTTCTGATTTAGATGCCACCAAAAAAACTCAAAAAGTGAGAGTGATACCAGTACCTACTACTGTGAGCTCCAGATAAATGGTCTGAGGAAGTAAGTGAGCCTCCATGAGTCTCATGGTAGACGTGAATAAGCAATAAAGGCTTAGCTCTTGGGAGGTGGTGGTGAAAATTGAAATTGCATACAATGTATCACAAACCACAATATACAATGCACAATTTTTAGATTAAACAATAGTATTGAATAATAGAGTGGTAAAACCAGTGCAACAGACTACAATTCGCAATCTCTAGATCTGTGAATATGTCATCTCGGTTTTGCAATGAAAGCACAATGCAGTTACAGAATCTTTGAACAGAAGATTGGCAATTCTCCTGCAAAAATGTGTGTGGCGTGATAAATTCAAAAATACCTAAGGCAATACAAGAATAAGGCAAATATCCTATCAAAAGATGTATTATGTACCAAATAATCATCTAAGGAAGCAGACATAATAAACAAGCATTTGCAATAAAATAGGTCTCACATTCGAGGGAGTTAGAGGTGTTGGCGTTCTCAATAATAATGACAACCTCGCATTTGGGACCTTGTAAATATTTAGCCATGCAGCACATTAAGCCTTTTATCAGAAATACCTGCGTTTGTGCATTGCTTCATACAATTGGCATTAGATGTGATGGTCTGAACAGCCCCCACAGAGCACCACAGTAAAAATAGCATTTTGAGGAAACATAGTCATATAAACATATATTCAGCCCACAGAGCGCATAATCACATAAAAATAATAATAAAGATTACTGGAGTGTAATCATATAATCAGCCTCTTGAGGACATAGTTTTTTACACATTTTCAGGCCTAGCAGGCTTTTCAAATATTTAACTGTGGAGTCAGTGGCACAAGGGTGCTGTGGGATAGATCATTACTAGATGTCCCTGTAGAATCAATAGAAGAAGGTGCAGTACTACTGGTCATGGCTAGATGTCCCTGTTGAATAAAAAATAGAAGGTGTGGCCCTACTAGTGATGGCTAGATGTCCCCATTGAGCCAACTAAATTAGTAATGTCTTGGAATAAATTATCCTTTGGGGTAAAGTGTAGTGCATTACACATTTGCTGGCCAAACATGACTATCACCTTACTAATACCAACAAACCCTTATAACACAAACTTCTTTCAAATAGCAAAAGTCTCACCTATGAAAGAATTTCAATTTAAAGAAGCACTGCGTGGTAAAAGAGTTTATTATATTTGGGCTCCCTCTCACCTAGTGTGACACACAAGATTGCCTGAACAGACAGAGAACAGCATTCTAAATGTGTTGGGGTGGGTCCAATTCCCTAGGACCACCACAGGCTGAGTTATGGGCACACATGTGTTGCAAACCGAATGCCTGCAAAGCATTATGGGCTGAGTTCCTGTGAATACATTAAACCTTTATCAGAAATAAAGTGTGTTCGTTCATTAGCAGACGGTACAGTACCACTGGTGGTGGCTAGGTGTCCCATTAGCAGAAGATGCAGTACCACTGGGGGCGGCTGAATGTCCCTGTTGAGCCAATTAAACCAATAGCACCTTGGAGCAGTTATCTTTTTATATCAGAGTGGTGTGTATAATACACTGCACACCTACAGGCCCGGAATAATTGCCAAAATGCAAACAAGGCTATTATAACACAAGCTCTTCTCAACCGTGAAAAACAAATATCTCAGTTATAAACCAATTTAAAGCTACATTGAGTGGTGCAAAGGGGTTATGATATGTGGGCCCCATCTCACCTAGTGTGACCCACATGACTGCCTGAACAGAAAGAGCACATCGCTCTACATGTTTTGGGGGTGGTCCCATTGCCTTAGGACCACCACAGGCTGAGTTATGGGCACGAACATGTTGTAAAACAAATGCCTGCAAAGCGTTATGGGCTGAGTTTCTATGAATACATTAAACCTTTATGCAAAATAAAGCGTGCTCTGTGTGCTTATTAAGGACTGAGTTTCCAGAAATCCATTAAACCTTCATGCAAAATAAAGTGTGTTATTCTTTAGATATCAGAAGCCTCTGCAAGCCATGCAGAAGACCAACAAAGCCCTTATCACACAAACTCCTTTAAACTGTAAAAACAAGTCACAGCAAGAAGAGAACTTAAACGTTCATTGAATGGTGAAAGAGGTTATGATATTTGCCCCCTCTCACCTAGTGTGACCCACAAGATTGCATGAACAGAAGGTACACCACCACAGGTGGAATTATGAGCACAAACGTGTTGTAAAACAAATGCCTGCAAAGCATTGTGGGCTACGTTTCTATGAATACATTAAACCCTTATCAGAAATAAATTGCATTCTTAAGCAGAAGATGTAGTATCAGTGGTTAGATGCCCCTGTTGAGCCAGCTGAGTTAGTACTACCTTAAAAGAACTATTCTATCAATCATAACATATAACATGTCTATAAACAAGGCAGAAACATCAGAATATTACTACCCTCTATTAATTAATGCTTGCAAAGCATTATGGGTCGAGGTTTCCCAAGTGCAGTGAATTTTGTAGTATCTGCTCTCCTGCTGTGCCGGAGAGCCTGAGGATTCATTCCTAGGTCAATTTCATGTTTTATATAGCGAGAAAAAAGTACAAAACAGGTACAACACTACTTGTCATTATTGACTATGTAAAGTAAGGACCCAGTGATAGGCAAACATGGAAAACAAACTGCGCCCATGAACATGAGTGCTGACAAACACGAGAGGCAGGAAACAAAGAAAATAGTCAGTCTAAACAACAGAAAAATATGTGAGGCTTAAGTAAACTGTACTTGGCTGGTGCGCCTGGGCCAAAAACGGGGAGTGACGTATCAGCTGCCAAACCACTTATAAGGCAGCACAACAAGAGCAACACTGCCTTCAACCTATTGGAAGTGGCAGGCAGCGGCAGGCGGGACAAAAATCCCTATATCCCTAACAACGGGTCTTCCAAACAGCGCATCCTAAAAACGAGCTGGATCAATTCTGACTACTGCTGTAGATTTTCCTTCTCCACAGGGCAGTACAGGTATAGCAATATACTATACAAGATGTGAAAAATAGACATATGGTGTCCTATAGGTTTCCTCTGAACTTGCCCAGAGGAAGACCACAATAGGAATATAACATGTGTCAGAGATAGTTGTTTAAGAGTGTTCCCCCACCCTTTCAACCAAGTGAGCACACACAAGCATTATGGACTAGTATTGTAGAAGTCTTTAGTTCAAGTCACACTATTGCAGAATATAGGAAAAAGATTACAGCAGAAACCTAACAAAAGAAGTCTAGTTACTTTGAATAAACAGATGGTAAACAATATAAAAATAGCATAATACGTTATATGAATTCACTTATTATTAAGTCCTGGCTAATATTAGTTACCACTGAAGGGTTTGACATCAGGAGGAGTGTAGCACATTTGTCACATTCTGGAAATGCTGAAACCAGGCAGCCTAGAGCATGAAAGGTCGAGTTCTGTTTGTGAAAATACAGTGTGTTATTAGTCAGCAACATTCATGTAGAAAAACAAGCTGTGTGAAACTCCAAAAAGGTTCTCAGATTACAATACAAACAGATGTAGAAAAGTAAAAACAGCATCCGGGATTGAAGGCCATATGAAAGTGAAGGGCAGGTGCAAGATTTAGTGGGAGCCAAATCAAGCAGTACAAAAATCCATGACAGAGCTACCCCATCTTATAGTGTTGAAGTTCAGGAACCTGGTCAGTGTGGCCTCGAAGTTCAATGAGTTACAAACAATAAGACTGGACCAGAGTCCCCCTACTCATAGAGGGGTCTAGGAAGGTTCTCATCCAAATACAACACCAAGGCCACTGTCTTGAAGAAAATGACTTGGTACTCTTTCCTAGCATCCTTCTTGCGAGGGAAATCTTGTGTATTCCCTCCTCCATTCAGACAATGAAAGCGATGAACAGCAAAGGAAGAAAGGAAGAATGCGGATGTGGTCAGCAGCCTTCTCCACCTTTGTTATGAATTGCTATTTAGGAACGCGTAGAATAGTGCATAGAAGTAGTGAAATCACCTGAAAAACGATAGTCCCTTGAAGTAGTTGGTTAGCTACCCAGGGAGGAATATCTATGGAACTGACAAGTTAATTCACCAAATAATTAACAGTATTTGAAGAAGCTCCTTTGCACGATTTCTCAGCAAAGCAAGACTGAGAGCTAAGGAGTTTCCTGATGCTGTGGACTTTCATAGAACTTATGTAAGCTGCGCCGTAGGCCCGGCAGGAGATAGAAAGTGCCCTTCCTAATTTCATAACATAACATCGCTTTCACATGTTCAGTTAACGCTGAAGCATCATAGATCCCGAAGGCACAATATGCATTTTCACATGCCAGTAATATGTCTTTATTGTTTATGATTATTTAAAACCATTATAATATAAAAAGAAAAACAATGAGACATTTTGTCACATTGACTGTAGATACAAAAGAATTCAGTTAATAAAGCAAGGGATAAAGCCAGACGACTTAGGAGTGAGGTGTGGTAACCAAGAAGAAACAAGCACATCAACTCCAGAGTGACTTCGGAGCCGGCACCGCTGTCCAACTCCACAGTGCTGCCTGCACCAAAACCGTGGTCCCAGCTGAGTTCAATGAATGCAACTGACACCACAGGCTCAATGCTGCAGCAGAGCCTCCCAAGTCCTAGAGTGCCATGTCACCGACACCTGTGACACCGGACTCTGACTCTGCCGCAGTACCTGTGGCCCGTGGTGCTGCTCACAACACTGCAAAGTCGATGCCTCGCATCTTGACTTGCTATATTCATAGACTCCACCGGGTCATAAGGAACTGATGCCTCACCCCTGATGCTGCATCACCTATCCTGCAACTGTAAGAAACTGATGCCTCACCTCCCCTGCCTAGCAGTAAAGAACAGATGCCTCAACTCCGCGGCAGCAGTAAGGAATTGGCGCGCACCAACTCCAGCGATGACTCACCTCCCCAACTTCTTGCAACATCTTTGTTTCCTCATCATTTTTAAAGGTACTCTACTTGGGGTACATGCAACTCCACAACCGGCCTGCACTCCCTTGTAAGAGTGAGTGGAGCTCACGGAGTTCTACTCTGTGGAATTCCATGAAGTTGGTTTAAAACTCCATCGAGTTCCACGGACTTCTCTGAGTGGCGGAGTGCCACCTGCCCTTCTAGCACTCTGGATCTAATTCACCCGATTTCAGAAGCACTGAGATCGGACACATTCGGGTCAGGGCCGTGGGCAGCAAATGCTGCTGTTTCAGGCCTTTTGTGCCCCGGACTGCCCCAATGTGTGCACAAGAGATTGGGAAATGAGGGTCTTGCCTGGGTCCTCCCAGGGTCTTCGCTGCCAGTGAACTGGCTCTCTGCCTTCCCCTGCCCCCTGCTCCTGGGTGCTGGTGCAGTCTGAGGGAGGCCTGGATCTGGAGCTGGCACCAGCAGCAGCTCCACTCTGCCAATGTTGGTCTGAGTGCTCACTGCAGCCCAGTTATGGGCCACACAGCAGAAGTGCAGACTGTCTGTGCTTGCCCTGTGTGGCCCATAACTGGGCTGCAGTGCGCACATGGTGAGCTCTTCTCCGTTGTAGGGGCTAGTGGTGTTTTTTGCCAAACTCCACACTATAAGTGAAGCGCGGAGTGACAAAAACTCTGTTAACTCTACAGGTGGAGCAGAGCTCGCTATCCACCCCTACTTGTGAGTGGTGTCGTACTGTCACAAATAATGTGCTGGCTTAAGAGGGTCTGAGGAGCACCCCAGGCGCAACCGCCTTGGGACAAATGCTGTGGTCGACATGCAGTTCTTCTGGCACTGATTTTTCATTTTGCAGAGAAGGATTTTCATCTCACTACAGGTTGATTTCCTGGGTTTGTTCCCCAGATATGGGGGTTAAGGCTATCCTCTTAGATTGGGCGAAGGTAGAGTGTGCATTCACAGTGCTCTCAGTATAGGGTTAGTGGTAGGTATGAATATCTATAAATCATTTGCCATGGTTGGACTGTTTATTCTTTTCACCGTGTTCATAATGCTGGTAATGTTGCTTTGATTCATCTGCCTAATTATTGCAGCTCATTCTCTATGCAAGACTACAAATGTTTCAATAAATGTACTGAAAACTTATCTTGTATCTCTTTTGTGTTTCACATGGATATGCATGAAAACAAAAGGGTAAGATGTGTTTCCACAATTCTCTTGGGATCAGAGTTGCATGATCAACTTTCACTGCAGTAAGGTGGTGGTGATGGTGTGGACGGACTCAATCCCCTAATTCTTCAGTTCTGTCGTCCTAATACGCAGTCCTAATATTTTCAGAGGAACTGTGTAAAAGTACCATTACACAAACCATTACCAGAAGCAGATTGGACTATGGCAATGCACTTTTTGCAAAGGAAGCTTCAGGAACAAAGTAACAATAGTGAGGATAGCATAGCTGCACAGGCTATTTGGCACTTTCTTCCTTACTCACTTTTTTACCTAATTCCACAATTTTAGCTAGAAATATTGTGTCCTAAATACCTTTTAAAAATGATCATCAACAATAGAAAAGGTAACCCAAAGGTGCAATATATTTTAAAACAGTATTTAGAACAAAATACTTCTGTCAGAAAATATGCTTGCCAACGCTATTAGGGAATACAACTTTAGCCCAATCATTTAGGTAGAAGAAGGCCTAACTTTGGGTAGTCAGGGTAAAGGTTATATGGGTTGGCTATGCAGGTTACAGTTCACAATAAGCGCTGTCTCTTCAACTCAGGGTTAAGGAAAAAATAAATTAAGACTTTGGTATTTACAGGAGGCCAGATCCTCTTTCCCAACCTATGCACATCTTGTAGCCTTACAGCTAGATCACTGGGGGAATTATAATGTTCTGTTCACTAGAGATACTGTCATAGTTTTGTGGAGAAGCTAAATAGAAATGTTATATCTATAAAAAGATATGCTATGTATCATGAGTATGTTGTATGACACGAAATCTACTCCTGTCATTAATTCCTGTTTGTTAATGGTGTTAAGTTGAATGATCAAAATGGAAATAAAATATGCTATCAAAAAGATATGCCCAAATCTTAGACCTCAATTTTCAGCTGCCATTGACTAATAATTGATCGTTTTCTGTAGGCATACAGTGGTGAATACTGAATAGTTTCCAAAGAGATAAGATGCACATGGGTGCATTTGAAAACAAGATCAGTAAATGCATCAACATCATGTTCTCAAAAGTGGAATAAAATTCAGAGCTTTGCTCTAGCTGGTATGATCTATAATAGCTTGCTTTAACAAACAGACATCTTAATGTATACAGAATCTTGCAGTCATACATTATTTCTTTTTGACCACAGGGTTGACTGATGTCTTACATGAAAATAGTGTTTCATCGAAATGTTTCTGTGGCATGTCTTTTTAAAATCATTTACATGTGCTTTTTTATTTTAGCACAAGTTGATTGAAAATCAAATTGAAATACAATTATTTATTCCTGTTTATTCTTTTGACCCTTTAATATATCCTGACTATGCCGTCATAACATCTTAATATTCCATTAGAATCTAATAAGCATGCACTGTACACAGCATTCCAGTAAAATACATTCAGCAGTTTCAGCATATGTATTACAAGGGTCAGCAGTACGGTGTTTATTGGTCGACCCAAAGGATAGGCCTTTAGGTTGAGGAACACAGCCTATAACCAATACTGTAATAAACGGCCGGACATTCTACCAGATTGCAAGTCGCTCCAGCGAGGACTGGTCTGTCTGTAAGCTTTATGACAAATGGATAGCTCTTAAAATATGTAGGTTCAGCATCATCTCTAAGTCATTTCAGAAGAATACAGAATTGGTACGTAATGGATAAACTCTTTTATAAATTCAATAATGTGAAATGATAATACTATTGCCATCCCTCAAGGTTGCTACTGTAGAACTCTTCTGTTTCCATGTTCACTACTGTGTCACTTACCTATTGATAAATGTTGTGCTTCGAAACAAAGGCATCCATTAATATCAGAATAATTGATGAAAATGTCGTATAGAGTTTTATTTTTGAATAAGGTCCTATTTCTCTTTTTGCCTCTAAATACCCTAGAACCAATTATTGAATTATGAACTTCTGCTAGTTAAGTGGGGACAGTTCAGGTGCCATTTATGTCCATTAAGCCTGCTTGCTAGTCTGTCAAAACATATGGATTTTCTGATGAACTGATACAGAAGAGAAAATTCAAGATTTTCAGAATTTGCTAAACTCTGAAGAAGAAATACATTATTTTACCCACAAAACAAATTATTTAGTACCATTGTTTTATAATGACATTAAAATATTTTATACACAAACTGATTTGAAGTGGTTGAAAGCGGCATGAGTGGGTGTCTCAGGTAAACTGTGGCCCTGACTTTGGATATTTCATTTTCAGAACCACCATGAAAAGAAAGTGATGGTGTGACTCCTAAATATACAGAAAGAAATATCCAGAAACCCTTTGCCGCTCACTGTTTACCTCTGTAGATCACAGTTCATGTGAACATGTGAAAAGTATGTGATTGTGTTTTCAACATATGAAAATTCGAGTCATACACAGTTGTTATGAAAAATCTTTCTGGTCTTGGCTCAAAAAGATTTTGGGAAATATGTATATTCCAGAAATGTATTCCCACAAATGTCTGTTAAAAATAAATGAAGCCTAGATTTATAATCATTTTGTAAAACATTATAACATATAAAACATTTTGCATTCTATCAATTTCCTTCTTATTACTTCTAGATAAAACGTTGAACAATTCTAAGGGGAATTCATGACAAAAAGGCAAAGGCATTCCAAGGTAAGTGGTATTAACTATGAGAATGTACAGAAGGGATATGTAAGTGCAGCCTGCTTCAGACTGAAGATTGAAATTGAAAAGGTGCCTCTTGGCATTTCCCAATCAATTTCCTCATTTTCCATGCCCATATGGTTGTGTTTAGATTATGGAGAGGACTGGATTAAATGCATTCCATTGTTATTGTCGCTAACTGCTTGGGTTAATCATGCCTCCACAATGACTGTGGAAATGCTCAAAGACAGTTTATCTTTGGAAAAGAGGAAAAGGATTCCCTAATTGTGTTAGGTACGAGATGTCTGTCATGTGGTAGGACAGACCAACCTCTTTCATTCTGCCAAGTGTATCATGGAAGCTGAAAAGAGATGGCTATTGGCTTGTTTCTCGATAGGAGATACCTGGAGAAAGATGAGGTGAAATGAAAGAAACATTGGCCAGAACATACTTCCCTCTGGGGCATGGAACGAACGATCATGTTTGATTACAGTTAGTTTTGTACTATTATCCACCTACTCTTCCCTTCCGAAGGTCTCTCTCCCGAGGGAAATCCAAAAATGTGTGCAAAGGAGGCAATATGTCATCTCAAACTAATTTGCATTTCTTTCTGTGAATTCTATCAGGAGATTTTTAAACAGCATGTTTTCACTGTCTTGGAGCTGAGCGATCTCAGGTCGTGTTGTCCAGTCTTTTTATACCTCCTTTAGCTATGTTCTCCTTTGATTTGCCAGGCAGTAGGAATGTTTTTATTTTTGTCAATCCAAACAAGAAAGAGATGACCTATTCAATCTCTACCTATATTTTTAACATAACTTAGCATCACTGTTATGCGTAGCTGCTTCAATGCATTTTAAGGCAAATCTGTCTGTTTTAAAATGTTTTGTCTACAGATGGTTTTTTCTGATTGTTATTTTAACAAATTTGTGTTTTACCAGTATTATTTGTATTATTATATTCAAGAACCGGAATAAATTTCAAATGAACAACTAAGTGAAAGTAGGCGATTATAAGAAAATGTGTAAACATTTATACCTTATCTGCAACTCCAGGTTGTTCATGCGTTCATCTTAAAGCTGAGAGTGCTAAAGGTGAGAGTGCATGGTAAAGAACCATCTACTTGCTCTCATTACCTCAAATCTAGTAACTGGAGGAGGCAAACGTCCAAACATCCTACCCAAAAAAGCAATCCATGTATTACACACAACAGCTTTCCACTGGCACCATTCACTAAACAAAGTAAATACACAATGGAGCAGGTGTACGCCTATAAATTGTTTAATATAAAATGTTTTTGCCATATGTTCAGTTCACTTGGTTCACACAATGAAGTAAGTACATCAATGCACTTCTAAATCCAGAATTTTTTTCTATAATAAAAACACGAAATACATAAGAAAGGATCCCTAAAATCTTGATTTCACAATTAATGTTAACAACATAAAAAAAGTCCTTAGATAACCCTCTCTTATTTGATTTATCATCCTTGGACACAAAAAGTGACTACGTGCTCTAGTGCAATTAAAAATTCATATTATGCCACACAGCCCAATATTTGTCTAATTGAAAATTCCTTTTGGCGTAGACTAATTTATAATTGGCCACCAGCTTCATTTTCACTTTCCTATGTTTGAGACGAGGAATGACCGTCCATCTTTGCAGAATCAATGAGCGAGCAGTGAACAAAGATTTAAAAATATACTTGCACTCAGAACCTGAAAGAGTTAATTTGTTCATAACACAACCAAACAAAATCACCTGAACCTTGGAACAGAGAAAAATACCATATTTACTACTTAAAAAAAAATATTTCATAGAACAGTCTAAACCTCTAATAGTTGGCTTTTGTGTGCAGCCAGTCATCAGCTCCATTTTGCAGACATCTAAAATAACTATGTGTAGAAGAGGGATAACATATATTGATCACTATTTGGATATAATAGAGAATCCACCCAGAGAAAAGCTCCATCCTTTTAAAGTTTTGTGTCCTAGAAAGCTATAAATAAATTGGGAATTTCGCACCCCATTGATTCAAAGTCAAATCACGCCCACCTCTTTTCAATTGTTTTAGTTTATTATACTAAAGAGCTCTATAACAACACTATACCCCCTCAACTTATGTTTGGATAGACCTCTCAAAATCATCTGAGAGCTTTTTAATACTGGTTGAACTCGGATTAGAATATTCATAATTTTAATAAAACTACACCACAATCCTCTTCCTTCACAATCCTGAGGGAACCCTAATTGATTCCACTGCTTCCATTCTGAGTTATGTTTAAAACCTGCCATTGTACTGTACCCTAAACTCTTTCATCTCCTAATCTATGGCTTTGAAATAGCCACGTCCAAGCCTTCACAATCCTCTAAAGTCATATAATCATGACATCTAGGTGCGTCAGATTCCTTGAAAAATTCATTATATCATAATGCAAACATATAATACTTTATAACAGGTAATTTTAAGGGGCCTGAAGATTTAAAGAAAGGAAGGTAAGTGTGGTCCTGAATTTAAAGCAGTTTTCTGGAAGAAAATGTTATCAAAAAAAGGTAAATTAAAGGCGTATTAAATCATCAGGATATCAAATCCATCAAAGCTGCATGACAGTATATCCTTCGATGGGTGAAATCCATCTCTGCCATGTTCTTTTCAATCAACTGAGGACACCTACGCTTCAGCCGGGGATGCTGATTTTTTCAAACAAAATCACAAATGAGGGTGTCGACCTTCTCAAATATTTTGTTATTATAATTGGAACATTACTGAATAACAAAATAAAAAAAGGTAAAATTGACATTTTAATGAACGCTATTCTTCTTATAGAAAAATGCACATTTTTCATCTGCTCAAGAGGTTTACCATTTTCTGCAGTGTCGCCTCATAATTCAGTCTAAACAAATCAGAGTAATCAGTGGAAACAAATTCCAAAGTACCTACTCCTTGCTTATATATATCTGTAAGCCCTACAGGACGATTATCAGGAAAAGCATTGAAAAGAAAAAACCCAGATATTTCTTGATTAATTTTATATCCTCTGCTCTGTGCAAGTGCCTTGATTTTCTTCAATACCCTTTGCATGCTAACCCTTTCAGATTTTAAGTATAAAATTAAATTGTCTGCTTAAAGTTTATGTTAAGGGATACCAACAATTTGGAAGAAAATATCCATTTTGATGTGTATTGCTATAGGCAGGGGCTCTAAAGCCAAGTGAATAAAGTGGGAGACAATGGGCATCTGTTAACCTTACCTGCTTCAACAGAATCAGTTATAATTGTTAGTGATGAATCTTTATAAAGATTCCTTAAAACTCTTACTAATTCTGCTAGAAAGAAAAAAAGCTTCAAGGACTTGGAGCAGTGCTGCCCATTTGACCAAATCAAACGCTTTCTCAGCATCAAACATGATTATTGAGCATTATATTTATTTTGAGCTAAATAATCAATTGCTTGAATAGGCTAGTTTGGATTAACCAAGATAGAGCTATTTGGTAAAAAGCTGTTTTGGTCAAAATGTAATAAAGTAGAGGCAGCATTTGTAATGCGATTTTCCACAATTATAGTGTGAATTTAATAAACGTATCAGATGATATTTAGCAGGGTCTTTTCATTGGGTACCAGGGTTTAAAATGTTGAACCACTAAAGCTTCAAAAAAAGATATAGGAACTTTAAATAGCTTAGCTAATGCCAAAGCTATGAGTAGCGATGCATTACCCATTACCATGGAGGTATACTTATAACATTTTATCCAGATTTGGAACAGGTATCCGGTGTGCTTTTTAATAATATACTTCAGTGATGGATGAACAATATGAATGGTTTTGCACAGACATAAGTGCTACCTGCTACTGTTTAGAATAGCTGCAACTGTAAAGTAATATTTAAGTCAAAATTAATGATTTTTGGTAGCACCTGCAGCTCTTTGCAATAATTTATTTTACCTAAGAGCCCAACGGTCTGTCCTTCGATCCTTCCATGCTGAAATGAATACTGATAAAACAGTAAAGGGATGACAAGGGGATTCACTATTGCTTACTGAAAATTAAAAAAAAAAACGAATAAGTGGGAAAAACATTTACGAAAACATATGCTTAATGCACATTGTAGGAAATTAAGTTATTGTTGGGGGGTGAAACCCTAATCAAGCAGCTACCACAGTCCTTGTAAGGGTGAAGCCAAAAGCAACCCTAACTTAACCTGTCCTCAATCCTCTGGCAGCTTGGCACAGAACACTCAGGCTTAACTTAGAGACAATGTGTAAAGTATTTATGCAGCACTTCAAATAGTAATAAAGTGAAAGCACAGCAAAATAAAAATCCCAAACAATTTAGAATAATGGAGTATATTTTAGTAAATTAATCAAGACAAAAATGACAAAACTCCAATCAGAAGAAACAGAGATGTGTAGATTTGAACATTTCAGTGAATATAGTGCTAAAAAGCACAAAACACCAACTGTGGATATCTGGTTGCCCTAGACTTGGGTAAAGCCCCACTGTGATGCAGTGTTATTCAGCTACAGGGATCCAGCTAGGCCTACTGAACACGAATACCTTCAATCCTGGTTTTGAAGAGCTGGGGAGCCCTGAGTCTAGGATGCATCACTCAGTCCAGGAGATGTGAGTTCCTGTGTCGTCGTCGAGGAGGCCGTTGGTGGAGAAACTATGGGACTTGCAATGTGGAGTCCAGCATCGTCACTGAGCCTGCTGACGATGAGAGGGTTGCAATGCAAGGGCCTGTGCCAGAAATGCATTGTGGAATAGTTGTTCAGATGGGGCTACAAGTTGTGTTGCAAAGTCCTTGTGTCGGGAAAGTCCACACAGCAGTGACAATGTGTTTTTTCTGCTCAGGGTTGAGCCGTGCAGCAACATAAATGCATCAGTTCTATTGGATCCACAGATGGGCTGGCAGAGCACCTTCAGGCCCACTTCCAAGGGTCCAGGAAAAGAGTGGCGTGACTTGGCAGGGTAGAAATCACAGATGGCTGAGTCCATGTGGTAATTTCAAGGTTGTGGAGAGCACGTCATGTCCCTGAGTCTTCTGATCAGGGCATCAGCCATCTAGCTCTTAGACTTACTCTGGGGTCCTCGGTTTAGAAATGGAGGTACAGTCTTTCCCACCCAGGCAAAAGGACAGCAGGACAGTAGGGCTGGGCAGCAGTCCTTCAGAGCAGCATTCCTGCAGAGTGACAGTCTTTTCAGCAGAACACCAGTCCTTCTGTCCGACAGGTCCAGAAGTGTACTGAAGTGTTGGAGTTTGAAGTCCAATATTTATAGCTGGTGCCCACTTTGAAGCAGAGGACGCTTCTAGAGGTTTCCACCCCACCGAGGTGTCAGCCATCCCCTTCCTCTCTGTCTTGGCCCCAGCCTGACTAGTAACCATCTCGTTAAGACAGTGCCTTTGTGATGTGCAAGTGTGGTAGGTGACAGCTTCTCCCCTTCATTAACTCAGAGTAGCCTATCATTCCAACACCTATTTTCCATTTGACTCACTACACCTAGTCATATGGCCCAAGAAAAGGTTATAGGCACCAAATGGTTAAGACAAGAAAATGCTGAGGCCCTGATTTATACTTTTTGTACAAAACTGCACCAATGCAGTTTTGCACCAAAAACGTTAGCACCAGCATGCAACATTTCTGAGCACCAGCCGGGCACCATATTTATAGAATAGTGCAAGCCGGTGCAATGGGTAGGCTAGCATTAAAAAAAATGATGTTAGTCGGGTGGGGCTGGCGGTATGAAAGAAGGGGGGTTTGCACCAAAAAATGACATTAGGCAGGTTAGAGTAAAACAAATTGACTCTAATCAGCCTAGCGTCATTTTCTGACGCAAAACCATCCATACCACATGACTCCTGTCTTAGAAAAGACAGGAGTCATGCCCACCACCCCAATGGCCAGCACAGGGGACCAGGGTCCCCTGGGCAGGACCATTGCAACCAGTGCCATGTAGGGGGGCCCACTTCAGGCCCCCAATGGCACTTTAAGAAAAATAAAAAAAATACTTATCTGTTCTTACCTATACTTACCTGGGATGGGGTCCCCCATCCTCTGCTGTCCCTCTGGTGTGGGTGAGGGTCTCCCTGGGGCATAGTAAGGGCACCTGTGGGCTCATTCCATGGTGTCCCACCATGGAAATAGGCCCACACATCCCCTTACGCCTGCCCTTACCCAAGGAATTAAATAATGGTGCAAAGCAAGCTTTGCACCATTATTTGACCCCTTCTCCCCAGTGCGTGATTTTAGCACGGGGGATAAATATGGCACTAAGGCCATAGAGTCAATTTTGCACGGGAACGCCTATTTTGCATCTCATTGATGCAAAGTAGGTTTCCACGTCCCAGAAAATGACTTTAACTCCATACATTTGGCGCTAGACGGTTCTAGCGCCAAATTATAAATATGGAGTTTATTTGGCACCGAATTTGCGTTAAACAAAATTATGCAAATTTGGTGCAAAACAAGTATAAATATGCCCCTAAGTTTCTAAAAGTGCCATTTTCAGAATTGTCATTACAAATCTGACTTCACCTTTAAAGAGGGCCTTTAATTACAATTCTTTAGATACCAAACTTGACTTGTCTACCTGTTTTCAATTGAAAGTTACAGACTATTTAATGTAATAAGGTAACTCCTGTGTTATCCTATGGAAGAGGTAGGTCTTGTAGTATTGAAAAAATGACTTCAGGAGTTTTTCATACCAAGATATGTACACTGCCCCCTGCCCTCTGGGCCATTAAGGGCCTACACTAGGGCTGATATATGTATTAAAAAGGAAGGATTGTGCCTGGCAAAAGGTTTACTTTGTCAGGTTGAAGTGGTAGCTTAAATGTTCACACACACAGGCTGCAATGGCAGGCCTGAGACATATGTGAAGGTCTACTTAAGTAGGTGACACTATCAGTACTACAGGCCCACTAGTGACGTTTTATTTACAGGCCCTAGGTACAGCCAACACCACCTTGCTAGGGACTTACAATTGAATGTGCCAATTGGGTGTAAGTCACTTCTACCATGTTTTAAGCAGAAAGCACAATCACTTTAGCACTGGTTAGCAGTGGTAAGTGCACAGAGCCCTAGAGCTAACAAGCAGTGAAGGTAAAATTTAGGGGAGAACCACACCAAGGATGCCAGGTTTAACAAACATAAATAATTGTGATGGAAAAGAGAGAGAATAATTTGACAGGCAAACAAAAACAAAAATGCTTTATTCACAGAGAAAATGAACATAACAAGTATAATACAATCACATTTAAAGTTTCTGATTTTAAGAGTTTGAGCACCCAAGACCAGAGTGACCCTTATTAGTCCTAGATAACATAGTCATTAGTGGGGGTCACTGTAGTGCTGATCCACTCTTGCAATATGGTAAAAGAAAAGTCCTATATTAAGTCCATTGGTAAGGAGATCTCTTATATAAGGACAAGTACAGTCCTATAGAAGCAAGTAGCGGTCTGACGTCAATATTTCAGTCTCTGTTATTATTAATCTGTGAGAACATACTCAGGACAATGCTTAGAATAAAGATAACCTTGATTTTTAGATAATTCAATCAAATAGAATTTGTGGAGCTTCGCCAGTAAATTGAGGCCCAGAATTATGTAGGCCACATTTGCAGCATTTTTTTTTACGCTAATGTGGCATTGAAAGGCCAAAAAACGCCACACCATATCTACAAAGTGGTGCAAGGCTAGTTCCCCTAACTACCGCCATGGTGCACCCTATTTTAAATAGGACACCACCATGGTGGTGTTTGTGGGGTACTAAGGGGCACAAGAAAAGTAGCTCAAATGGCACTGAGTGCTGAATTATGCATAGAAAGAAAAAAATTGGTAAGAATAAGGTGTTTGGTAGAACAGCTTTGGATAATAGAGAAACAGTGGTTGAAGAGGTGGCTGAAAAGCTTACAAATTTATATGAATGGATGTCATTCAGAAGATAGGGTCCATGCGCTGCTTGTGGAAACCTGGAGTTAATCAACTCAGCACAGCAAAGCAGAAGGAATTATGAAGGTGTGCTTGAAAAACTAGCCCACGTTTTGCTGCCATATTGAGAAGTGAATCTTAATTGATTGGATTATTTTATGAGACTAAACAGGCCAAGGTGGGAAATATTAAACATAAAAGGCAAGTGGCAAGATTGTTTTTTTTTTTTAAATATCAAAATCAAGGCCTTTAGAGAATCTATCTTTACAAACTTAAATATGAAATTATTTTCAAATGAGAAACATAATTCAGCCATGTTTGAGTGGTAACACACAAAGACAAAAAAAGTATTGTGTGAATAGACAGAAAGTCCTTTATGGTTTTCACATACGCCTGACTATAACTTATGAAAGGTTGGTAACAATTAAATATTAAATCATATCTGTATGAAATACAATAAAACAGTTAATTTAAATAATTGAAATTAATGCAGCCATCTTGTCCTGGAACATTGCCCTATAAAAGAATTGCACAATATCTGTAACTAAGAAAGGAACACATATGTAACCACCAAGTAAAATGGAAAAAGATGAGTTGTTACAGAGTGATCAATCTAATTAAGTTAGTTCAATGCAAATAATCAACTGGACTTAACAAAAACAATTACACACCTAGGACCAGATATATCAAAGTGCTGTTTTGCATTTATTAAATACCAAATTTTAAGAAATCATTACTTTCGAATCACAAAATGGTATGTAAGAAAATAGCGATACCCTACAAGCAATTTCTTAAAATTTGCAATCGCTATTAGAGAATCGCTATCAGGGAATGGTACTCCATTGAATGGCTTTGCATTTCCTAATTTGCTAATTCTGTTTAGGTATTTGCAACTTAGGTAATGCAAATCTAAGGGTGCTGGGAGCCTAAGACCCCTTTTATGCACCCTCCCAAACTAAATGTGTACGTGTAAAACTCACACATGCCCAAGGGGCACTTTCAATGCATTTTTATAAATTGCACATGGTTACCACCAACTTGGAGTTGGTGGTAATTGTATTTCCTAAAAGCACAAGAAATGCATGATATATGTGCATAGATAATCGCAAATAGGTATTCCCTATTTGTGATTTCCTATTTAGGGAATCACTAAAACTTTTGATTCCTTAAAATTGCACTGCGATGCCTTTCATATATAGTGAAAGGCGATTTTGCATTCGCAAATGATGGAATCCTGCAATTCACAACGTTTGCAAATGAAAAATATCTTGATACATCTGGGCCCTAGTTTAGTAAAACCAGGTTACAGAACAGCTTGAAACCAATATAATTAATAGAGTTCTGTGAAAAACAGAAGTGTAATCAGACAAAATAATAAGCGAACAAGATGGCAGAAGAAAATTGAGATATGTACATCTGGTTCCACAAGTAAATGTGACCTTGTACCTTTATTTGTACATTTCCAAATGTTGCCTTCAACAAAAACATTTAGACAAAAATGTACACCATCTACTTACCATATCAATCGATTTGCACATACAGAGAGCTGGTCGCCCAAACTGTGGTTTCTAACTGTGCTTGTTATGACCTGAATCACCCACCATTCCATGTCCCGTCTGGCATGTTTTTGTTCTACATAATGGTCAACAAGTGGGACAAGAGCTACTTGATTACCAATTCTAGACTGGTGTTGACGGATACATTGTCGAATATCTTGTGTGGTTTTGCCTATGTATGCCAAACGACAAGATGATTTGATACAGTAATCATGATCCTTGGATGACATTTTGAGAACTGTTTGAGATTAAAGGACTTTGCACCTGGCATCCTTGGCATGGTTTCCCTTGTCTTTTTGCCTTTGCTTCCTTTATTTTTGACTGTGTGCTGAACTTTTTGCTGGTTTTTGAAACTTTGGGCACTTTACCACTGCTGACCAGTGCTAAAATGCAAATGCTCCTGTATAAATTGTGAATATGATTGGTTATCCCTGATTGGAATATTTGATTTACTAGTAAATCCCTAGTGCACTAGAGGTGTTCAGGGCCTGTAAAGCAAAAGCTACTAGTGGGCCTGTAGCACTGATTGTGTCACCAACATGAATAGTCCTATGTACATGTCTCAGACCTGCCAATGCAGTGTCTGTGTGCAGTCTTGCACTGCCAATTCGATCTAGCAAGTGTACCTACTTGCCAAGCCCAAACATTACCTTTTTCTATATGTAGGTCACCCCTAGGGTAGGCCCTAGGTAGCCCCAGGGGGAGAGTGTAGTGTATTTAAATGGTAGGACATGTACTGGTGTGTTTTACATGTCCTGTTAGTGAAATACTGCCAAATTCGTTTTTCACTACTGCAAGGCCTATCTCTCCCATAGATTAAGAGGGGGACTGCCTTTAAACACCTTTTAAGTGCAGTGTCCCATTGGGAAAAGATAGAGATTTGGAGTTTGGGGTCTCTGAATTCTCAATTTAAAAACACATCATTTGGTAAAGTTGTTTTTTACATTGTCAGGTTGAAAATGTTCTTGCTGAACCATTCTGTGACTCTGCCTGCCTATGGAATCCACATGTGGGTCACACTGCCAGTTGGGCTTTGTGTGAATTCCCTCTAGACAGTAACACAAAGGGAGCTGGGGTGTGTCCTGCATATCCTGATGAGTCTTCCTGGATTAGAGTGGGGAGGGAGGAGCTGACAACTGCACCTGAAAGAGCTGTGCCTGTCTTCATACAATGCAGTCTCCAACCCTCTGGTGTGTGTCTGGGGCCAGGCCTGAACAAGCCAGGATCTTGTGAACAACAGAGACTTCCCTTTGAGGTTCGCCTACTTCAAAGGAAGAAATGAGTATAAATAGTGGACCCAAAACACCAGACTTTTAGAACACTTCTGGATCAAGAGGAACTTCTGCCAAGGGGGAGAAGCGGGACAAGGAGTACTGCCCCTTTGCTGTGTGTGCTTTGCTGGATTGGCCTGCAGCTGCTGTTTCTGCCAAAAAGAAGACAAAGATTGGACTTCGCTGTGTTTCCTGCTTTCAAAGATTCTCTAAGGGCTTGGACTGAGTTTGGCCCCTGTTCTGAAGCCTCAGGGACATCAACGACTTCATTTGCCAGTGCCTGGGCTCTTCTGCTGACAATCTTGACTTGCAAAGTGGTGCCAAATCCACTTCCTGGGCCCTTAGAAGTGGAACCTGGTAACCTGTGAGGGAAAATCCATGCACTGCTGTGTACCAGTCAGAAAAATAGATGCAGCGCATGTCCGCGGCTGAAAATTCAACACAGCGCCTGCCTCGCAGCTGGTGAATCGATGCAGCACCTGTTCTCAATGCGGATCCTTTGCACAGCGTGTTAGACTTTTCCATGCATCAACCCTGGGGGTCAAAATCTTCAACATCAGTGCACAGACCTGAGGCTGCTTATCTGGAAATCGAGCATCCCTTCCCCGCATGGAAAGAATCAACTCATCACTTACCCGACGGAGAAAGAATTGACACATGGCTCACTTGCAAGTAAGGAATATATGCATTACTTGCTTTTCCGATGCACGCTCGCCTGTGTGTCATTATTTTTGATGTATACAAAGTACTTTTTTGCTAAAGCAACGCATCCATTGATTTCTATCAATTAAGCCTCTTTTTACTTTAAAAATTCATATCTTTGCCTGTGTTTTGGGTTTGTGTCTTGTTTGATTTAAATCAATACTGGCTATCTTTCTAAACTGGTATGGAGTCCTTTTGTGGTGTTTTTCACTGTGTTACTGTGTGTGTTTGAGTAAATATGTTACGAATTGCCTCTGAGATAAACCTGACTGCTTGTACCAAGCTACCAAGGGGGGGAACATGGGTGAACATGGGTTATCTGAGCTGTGTATCTCCCTTACCCTGAGTAGAGTGAGACCCCATTTCTAACACATACCATACATTTGCCATATCAGAGATGACCTATAATGGGTTGTAGGCAAAGACTTTGTGTTACAGATTTTGGTTCTACATATCACATATTCAGTCTGTCTTTCAAGTTCTGACCATGTTTGAATGCGATATCAGTTTAACTGAAAATAGTTTCTTATTATTCAGAAGGAGCCAATGTTTGAGAATTGTTAGAAAACCAGAAGCTTTTAATATTGCCAAAGGTTTTTTGGCTTCTGAAAAATAATCTGTCTTTTTACTGCAGTTTGGTCTGAGATATAATGACTGACCAAGCAGTAAGTCGTCCTTTAGGTTTTTGCAGGGATGCCTACAATATCTAAGTAATGAGGGGCAAGCAGTTGGTTTAATTAAAAAGGAGGTGTACATTGAGACATTTTCTTCAACAATAGAAAAGTCTAGAAATGTACTGAATGCTTGTTCAACTGCATTGTGAAGAAAAGGTTATTATTCAGAGAATCAACCCAGTCACTCAAATCTGTTAAGGACTCAGTTGTGCCTTCAAAAATCAAGAAGATGTGGTCAATGTATTGAATGTTTTTTTACCACTGTACTTAAAAGGATTTTCTGTCTTGAAAATGTGATTGAATTTAAAGTCAGCTTCATAAAGGTTAGTAGTGTCTGAAGAAAAATGGCTCCTATTGCTACACTTTTGGTCTGGTAGAAAAATTATCATTGAAATATTAAATAGTTTCTACAAACTCCGATATGGACCCAGTTGAGAATTAAAGATTTTGGGCCTCATTCTGAGGCCGGCGGGCGGCAGTCGCCGCCCGCCTGGCGGGAACCGCCATATGGCCGCTCCGCGGTCGAAAGACCGCGGAGGCCATTCTGGCTTTCCCGCTGGGCTGGCGGGCGACCGCCAGAAGGCCGCCCGCCAGCCCAGCGGGAAACCCCTTCCCACGAGGAAGCCGGCTCCGAATGGAGCCGGCGGAGTGGGAAGGGTGCGACGGGTGCAGTAGCACCCGTCGCGAATTTCAGTGTCTGCTAAGCAGACACTGAAATTCAAAGTGGGGCCCTCTTACGGGGGCCCCTGCAGTGCCCATGCCATAGGCATGGGCACTGCAGGGGCCCCCAGGGGCCCCACGACACCCCTCACCACCATCCTGTTCCTGGCGGTCGGAACCGCCAGGAACAGGATGGCGGTGAGGGGGTCGGAATCCCCCATGGCGGCGCAGCTTGGGGGATTCCTCAGGGCAGCGGAAAACCGGCGGGACACCGCCGGTTTTCCTGTTCTGACCGCGGCCATACCGCCGCGGTCAGAATGCCCTGCGGAGCACCACCAGCCTGTTGGCGGTGCTCCCGCCGACCCCGGCGGTCCATGACTGCCGGGGTCGGAATGACCCCCTTTGTGCGCTATGCGGTCGTGTACTGGATTCAAGTATATTTTCCAACATCCGGAGTGCTTCAGTTTGAGGATTTTGGTGTATAGTCTCTCAATATTCATTGACTACTAAGTCAAAAGAAGTAACAAATGGAAAGCCTTCTAGGATGCTAATCTAATTACTGCAGTACTGTCTCTAATGTAAGAAGGGCTTTGTCAACGTATGGTTTAATAAAGCAGTGTACATACTAACTGTTGGAGCTAATTATTTGATAATAAATTCACATCCTTAAATGATTGGATGTTCTAGAGGATTTGAACTGTTCTTTTAAATTTTTGGTAACGTGTCAGTTTTGATGATAAAGGCAAACTCGTTTTCACCTAATCAACCTCCATTCAGTGCTTGTTTGGATACACATAAAATATTTTTGGGATTGTGAGGGGACGGATTACCATTTAGTTTTTCTCAGTTCTCTACAAATTTCACTTTTGTAACCAGCAGTCATTTGTAGAACAATATCCCCACCCTTATCGTCTAGCTTAATAGTAATGTCGGACATGGCTTGCAAACATTGTAAGGCTGCATGTGCGGTTTTGTACATATTGAATTTGTAAAGAGGTCTTTATTTATGGTTGCATTTTTAAATGTGGTGGTATTTTTGGTTATATCACTTTTTGATGGAAAGAATAGTTATAAAAAGTGATAAACTCAATTCTTGTGTAAAAGTGATAATTGAAGTCTTCATGGAAGTCTTCTTTTGCAATGATGCCTTATATAATTAGAAATGTTTGCCTGTTAGAAACTCAAATTGTTAAACTCCAACTTGTGTGGGTACTACTGGAAATCTATGATTGTCATAAATGTATGTGAGTATTCCAGAGATTGCTTTGCATTCCAGAGAAGTTAGAGGTCTGCTCCAAATGTAGGTGTAATCCTTCAAAATCACATATCTGACTTTTCGACAGTGCGTTTTGTAAATCAGTCCTTTACTGGTTTGTTCATCACTGTTAAAGACAAGAGATGTTTAGTTATGTTCAGAGTTAACAGTGGTTTAATTTAATAAAACACCATAAAAGTGACTGAAGCTGACAAAGGTCACTTTTTTACTTAGACATACACACAGGTAGTGTACCATCTTTTTGAAAAATATGGAAAGTTTCTGATGTTTTTTAAAGGAGAACTTTGCCAAACTGCACCCCACAGCATATGAGAACTTCTGTGACACAAAATACAGAAAAACACCGCATTAGGAAAGTGCATTACTTCATTTTGTGTGAAGATTCTTCAGCAAAAACCTTTAGATTCTGCAGCAGGCAACACATTGAAAAGTTACAAACTAAATAATAAACAATTCAACATTTTTCTCCCAGAAGCTTTGATGTCATTGTATCTAAATCATCACAGTTCTGACATCACCCATCCTTAGAGGCCCAATGCAAAGAAAGAATTGACAATTTACTGGCTTTGGCCAAACCGCATTTTAGGAAGTGGCATATCTTGCTGTCTAACCTTGATGAAATCACAGAAGAGCCCCCAAGATGCAAAACATGAACACTAAGCACTATGCGCAGGGCAGGGCTTCTCACCACGGACATTTGGCCGTGAACCAAGTTAGATAGGAGTTCATAGACTCCAAACTAGACTGAATCTATCAATACTATAAATAGGGTGAGAGAATACCTTTAAAATGGCCACAGGGCACACAGGGGGTACTGGCCTAAATATGGAGTTTGAGGCCTTTTACTTCTGATGTCCTGGGGCCTGACCTACTATGCATCCTGAGCAACTGGGCCAAGTACCCCTTCTGCACTTGACTCTCAATGGTGGATGTGGACAAACAGTCGAAAGCTTTCTCGGTGGAGTAGTGTGGATACAGGTAAGTGAACACGACTCCTAACTCAAATTGCAAACAGTACAAACAATAAACCATTCCTAGTCAACTGCTTTCTTTATTAAGAAAAATAAGTATTTAATTTCTAACTCTACACATGCAGAGGTATAACGATATGTACAAGCAATAGCACTGTCCCCTTAAGGTCAGGGCTTTGGTAGTTTTCAGGGAAATCTTTGTCCCACCCTGTTCCTTGTAATGTGCTCTGGATTATGTCCATTTCGCTGCTGCCCACATATAAGGAATGCTCACTATTAGGCCGTACTAATTAGTCAAAAGTGTCTATGGTGCAGTGGCACCTTTAACAGCGAGTCTCCAAGGCCCAACCTTTATATAAGTATATACCTTTCTGGATAAATGATGGCATGTATATTATTTTGCTCCTTACCATGCTGTTGGTGGATATATTAATAGTTGTATAAATATGGTCACTTTTCTTAAGGGAAAATTGACATTTGTTATAAGGCACATACACACAGAAACGCACACACACACACACTCACAGATCCATCCCCCAGGGGGAGCCGGATTTCATGATAAGAAGATTCTTTACAACAGAGCCAGTCTCCAAATCAGAAATAAAAGACAGGAAATGCACCAGGACCAAGGGCATATAAGCCACGTCATCATTATCACCTGCACAAATAAATGTTATGATCACATCAACTCGATGCATGACTTGAGAACCATCTGCTCTCAATTCCAATGGAAAAACGTTTTAATACTAATGATTAGCAGAATGCTTAAGTGTTTCAGGTTTGCCGTGCATTCGGGGGCAAGTTTAGATTGCTATTTGCTGTATTATAAATCTGAAAAAAACAGTTGTCACATAGCTCTAGTATTCATTTGAGAAATAGGGTTCTAGCTAATCCACTACATTATTATTCTCAACGCTTTTAGGAGAGTAGTATGGAATGTCAATCGACTTAGGCTCCACATACATTTCCTGACACTGCAGAGAAAGAAGTCTTCAATTGCTGTTATCCTTTAAATTGAGATGTGTGATGAGCAAGTAAAGTTAAAAACATATGTTAGTTAAAAGTCACGTTCTTCAAAAAAGTTAAACATCATGGGAATGTTCTCGCAAACATATGAAACTGATCATTTCCAATGTTGCGGGCGATTTCTCCAGAATGTTTAAGCCTCAGCGATCATACACCCATTACCTACTGTAAATTATGTCTCTGAGTCGTTCCCTTACCCACCCAAAGTCCTATTTAGCTTCGCGCTCATTGCCTGTAGGCATGTGCAGAGATGTTCAAAATTGATACAAATGGGCCGTAATCAGGTCAGACGTGAGTAACTTCATGAGATAATTTAAGATATTGTGCATCTCTGTGTGAATCATTTTCATAGTCAGTGGCTACCAGGAATCAACAGAGCACATCACTGATGTACCTTCATAGCAGTGTATGTGGTATCATTTTGTGTCATTTAGAGCACCCTCAGACACAGGGACTGGACACGACTGAGAAAAACTGATGAACGAACGCAGACTTCCACTGAGTCTAACTCATAAGTTAACACTTCATCATTTGCCTAACTTATTTCCCTAACTCTAGCTAAACCTGCTGACTCCATACCTTTCCTTGAGGTGTTTAGGGAAGCCAGTGGACATTTTTTAGACTAAAATCGGACATCTGACCATGCTTTATTGCTGGAGAGCCTTCCTGCAAAAAATATTGACCAGCCTTATGAAAGATTGCAATCACAGTTGCTGTGAAGACAAATTGCAATATGGCAACCCCTGGCATTATTAGATGCTAGCGTTGTTCAGCTTTTCAGGAGAGACGTGTGTGACACAAAAATTCAATATTGTTTTGTGGAAGCTGTGAGGCAGATGATTTGAATGCTAATGTTCAGGGGGAAATACTACCGTTTAGAATCCTTTACTGCCAATTTATTATTAACAGGAGAGAGCTGGAATGTTCCGGAGCTGGTCTACATTAATTTTATATTACATGACATTAACCTGCACGAAACCGGCATTTCTCTGATAAACAAAGCTCATTAACGGGGAATTGTTAAGACAAATAACTCGGGCCTGTGATCTAAGAGAATTGGAAGGCGGTTGTAGTCAAGCAGCAGAAAGTGTGTTTTGTCCTTACCTGTCTATTCATTATTCATTATAAGTCTGGAGCTTAAATGTAATCCTTTCTCTACTTTGAACACCACTGTTCTTCAAAACAATTTTGCACACGTACCAAGCAGTGTCCTGAAACAACATTTACACTCACCAACTATACAAAATTGAGTGTTTTGTATTTATTAGACTATGCACATTTGTTAAACTGATTTTGAAAACAAACATAGTGGCAAAATTGTCCGGGACTTGTAAAAAGTTCCTCCAACCAGTAAAAAACATGCAAATACAATTTATGTGGTAGCTACGGTGGACCATCTGTCCGTAATCTTCACGGACTGGCCGCAATTTCGCCCTGCCGTCCGTGATGAAAGGCTTAACAGACTGCATTTGTCCCTAATTTTAGCCTTTCACTTAAAGGACGAAACTAATTAGGACTGATCAGTTTTCCCAGCTGGACAGAAAGGCAGGGAATCTCCTGTGCTCTGAGGGATGAAGGGGCAGGCAGATTAGGAACAGGCCTACTTGCCAGGGTGTCTATGTCCCTAAAAAAATGCAAATGTGCACAACTGGTAAATCTGCAAATGCAAAGGGGCTTGGAAACCTGCATTGACTTTAATCAAATGAGTAGCTTGAAGCTTTCTGATGACATCTGAACATATTTTCGTTTAGAGATGTACTGTAATGGTATTCCAAGGTAAACTGTGGAGTGTGTGGTTTTAATGGACTGTTATAAAAAATGTTAGTACTAGATATAAAATGTATATTATTCAAATCTGTATTTTAGAAGGACTTTTTTTATTTAACTGAAATGTATTACGCATTTTGTAGCAGCCTGTATTATGATGTGCGCAATGCATGTTTAAAATAAGGGCTTACATATTCACAGTTCTTTCAGGGACCTCGGTACCTCATAGTACTAACAAACATAATATGTAGAACACAATATTTGTGTCAGATAGAATTTTGGTTATGATATTCTGTTACCACACCCATCAGGATGGACAGAGCAGAAACGTCTTTCTTATGTTTTAGTGTATCTTTTGCCAAGTAGAGGGGATATTCAGAAACTTTTAGAAGGATATTTCCTTCATCTGTCTCCTTTTGATTGGCCAAAACAATGGTTAGGATTATCATTTGGATGTTGAAACATCCATGATTATACCTCTTTGTGTCCAGTTAGAATGCTCTGCTTCTGGAGTTCAGAGCCTTCATCTCACAGGTCATCATTCCAGTGACCCAAGAGCCTTTTTATGCTTTCCCTTGGATTGGCCTATTCAACAGGATCTTGCGTAAGACTAGGAAACAGAGGTTACAGTTTCTTCTAGTTGCTCCCTGCTTCTGTCACAGTCCATGGTTTCCCAGCCCTGCAGCCTTACCCTCAAACTGCCATGGGCCTTTCTATGTTCCCTTCTCCCCAGAGTCACCATTCTATATTTCTGAAGAGTCCACTGAGTTAAATCATGGGGGCCTGCAAGTTGAAAGTTTAGGCCTTAGGGCTAAGGTTTTTTTCAGGGAAATACTGTGCTTACCTAACAGGTTTATATCTCAGTCACTCTAAATTTTTATGCAGATTAGTGCAATCATTTTTCTTCTTGTTTGAACAGATTTGTTTTCGTTAGGGACTAAGGGATGACAGTGAATGCATTCCCAAAGAGGTAGAATTGAATTTCTCATATTTTCTTCCTAGTTCCTTAGCTGTTTCATAATATTAAAGCTAAAACCCCAGTGATTCAGTTCTTGGTTCCCTTCTGGGATCTCTTACTAGTCTATGTCCACCCAGTGAAACTTTAGTAGAGGTTAAATTGTAATTAATCTCGGCTGAGGATTGGGTAAACTAGAAGCCTCTAGTGCAAGGGCCATTCCCCAAGTTCTTTCAGGTTAATGTTGACCTAAAGAAAAGTCATGAATTCCAACCTAAATGTATCCTCCCTTTTCAATTGACATAAAAATTATCCTTCACATTTCATCCTGACGCATTGTCTTCTGAAGAACATTTGCTTTTTAGCTCTGCTGTCTGATGGGCTCTCTTCATTTAGTTGATTTTTAGTTGACACGCATATCTTAATTTTTGATCAGTTAATTCCCATTTTTTCCACGTGTGCACCAGACACAGTCTGAGGTCTTTGGCAGTCACTTTGAATTGATAGATTGTTTAGGCCATTTCCTGAGGTCCCATTGAGGGGACATCAACTCAAAACATGTCAACTTCATCAACCGTATTTCAGGAGGCATCCCTTAAGGACAATTGCAATGTGGGCCCTTTTTCTTCCCACCATACTTTCAAGGTTAACTATGAGCACTATAGTGGTGGATGATTCCCATTCAAGAGACTTTGGTTTGATAGTTTTGTCTTCCATTGACTTCTTCAATGTCACAAGTAATGGTCACTGTGTTGAAGCAAGGAGTTCCCAAGTCCTGTTCTGCAAACATATGAGTTAACTTCTTGGCAATATATACAGTGTATTAGGACTGTGAGGGTTAAGAGCAATGTAGACGTAATGCTCTGATACTCTTCCTAATTCTTCATTTCTTCACGATTGTCTCATCGCCTTCCACACTTACCTGCATTTCTCCAGCTAGTCATGTTGCACAGCTTCAGGGGCTGGCTATGCATGGCTCTGGTGTGGTTTAGAAGAAGGCTTCTTTTCAAGTTGCCCGTCAGGATTGATATTCACTTCCAAAATCACAGCCATGTTTTTATTAACATGCAGCTTCCAAAATTTAGTAGCATTTGTTTATTAATTTTGAAAAAGCACTCAAACTCCAATAATGAGTGAATTTTGATCTATCATAGTGATACATGAATATTATGAGGGAACATAGTTGTTTCCATGGAGATCTACTCTTTTTTTTCTTTGCTCTTTGTAAAGATGCCACTGGCCTGAAAGACGTGGAAGGAGAGGTTAAGAGATCCCACAGCACCTAGATACAGGTGTTTGTAATCACAAATCTTTCTGATGTACCTTTGGCTCAAAGTTTAACTTTTTTGCAGATCTAAAAACGTAAACTCATCAGATGTAACAGGGGATGTAGAAAACAACATTCAGAAGTCAGTGCAATGCAGGAAAAAACAAAATGGTGGTCATTACAACCCTGGGGGATGGTGTTAAAGCGGCGGTAAGACCGCCAACAGGCCGGCGGCAAATAAATTGCAATTACGACCGTGGTGGAAACCGCCAACAAAGACAGGCACTTTAACACTCCGACCGCCACGGCGTTACAAACAAACAGCGCGGCGGTCACCGCCAACAGACAGGCGGGAGACAATGTACTGCCCACACTATTATGACAGGCCAATCCGCCACCTTTTCCGGGACATATTCACTGCGGATAAAAACACGTCGGAAACAGAAATTTCGAAGGAAAAACGCTTACCTCTACACACTCCACGAGGAACGAGGACACCATGGAACCGGAACCACAAATTCTACCTGCAATGGTCTTCCTGCTCCTCTACCAGGAGCACGAACGCCGGCGGCGAAGACCACAGTGAGTACTGCACCTACGACACAGGAGAGGGGGGAGACAAAAAACAGGGGGACACACACGCAACACCTCACACCCACCCCCACCCTCACCCACTACATCACACACACTAATGCATATCAATATATCACAGTTACACCCCTCCCCCCCAAAACCCCCCGGAAGAATGCAAAGACCAAAGAAAATGAGTGTAACCATCGGAATATATTACAAACAAGTAGGCAGAAATGTATATATACACCATGTACAAAATATACACCAGGCATAGTAGTCCATGTACTGCACAAAGAAAGCCAGTGGAACACTGGGACCACACGGTATGGGTGAGGCCCACACAAGATCCCCGACCATGATGGAGAGAGCACTGCAGGGGCATCAGACAGCAACTAAACAGGAACATCAGGGGGAGGGAAAGGGGGGGCACCTCAGCCTCTTGAGTGCACAACGCCACATGCCCACTGTTCAATCCTGGGGAGTGCAAAGCCACAGTCTCTCAAGTCTCTACAGTGGGTGGTTTGCCCACTATTCCACCCTGGGGAGTGCAAAGCCACAGTCTCTCAAGTCTCTACAGTGGGTGGGTTGCCCACTGCCATATCCTGGGGAGTGCAAAGCCACAGTCTCTCAAGTGGATAACAGTCCCCACTGGTTCTGGAGGGGGACTGGTGCCCAGAGTGCTTCATCCTGTGAAGGACAGAGGTAGTGGATGGATGTCTCCACTGGTTCTGGAGGGGGACTGGTGCCCAGAGTGCTTCATCCTGTGAAGGACATAGGTAGTGGATGGATGTCTCCACTGGTTCTGGAGGGGGACTGGTGCCCAGAGTGCTTCATCCTGTGAATGACAGAGGTAGTGGATGGATGTCTCCACTGGTTCTGGAGGGGGACTGGTGCCCAGAGTGCTTCATCCTGTGAAGGACAGAGGTAGTGGATGGATGTCTCCATTGGTTCTGGAGGTGGACTGGTGCCCAGAGTGCATCACTCACCCCGTGACGGACCCAGTTGCGTCAGTGCCCCTGCCGCTCATGGGCTAGCGGTGCTTGAGTTGGCGGTGCCCTGTTCAGCGGTGCTTGAGTTGGTGGTGCCCTGTGCAGCGGTGCTTGAGTTGGCGGTGCCCTGTGCAGCGGTGCTTGAGTTAGCGGTGCCCTGTTCAGCGGTGCTTGAGTTGGCGGGGCCCTGTGCAACGGTGCTTGAGTTGGCGGTGCCCTGTTCAGCGATGCTTGAGTTGGCGGTGCCCTGTGCAGCGGTATTGAGTTGGCGGTGCACTGTGCAGTGGTGCTTGAGTTGGCAGTGCCCTGTTCAGCGGTGCTTGAGTTGGCGAAGGCAGAGCTGCTTGTGCTGGCGGTCCTTCATGGCCCAGCAGTGCTTGTGCTGGCGGTCGTTCATGGCCCAGCGGGCTGGTGCTGGCGGTCCTTCATGGCCCAACGGGGCTGGTGCTGGCGGTCCTTCATGGCCCAGTGGGGCTTTTGCTGGCGGTCCTTCATGGCCCAGCGGGGCTGGTGCTGGCGGTCCTTCATGGCCCAGTGGGGCTGGTGCTGGCAGTCCTTCATGGCCCAGTGGGGCTGGTGCTGGCGGTCCTTCATGGCCCAGCGGGGCTGGTGCTGGCAGTCCTTCATGGCCCAGCGGGGCTGGTGCTGGCGTTCCTTCATGGCCCAGTGGGGCTGGTGCTGGCGGTCCTTCATGCCCAGCGGGCCTGGTGGTCCTTCAAGGCCCAGCGGGGCTGGTGCTGCCGGTCCTTCATGGATCAGCGGGGCTGGGGCTGGCGTGCCTTCCTGGGCAGCTGGGCTGGGGCTGGTGGTGCCCTCCTGGGCAGCTGGGCTGGGGCTGGCGGTGGCCCCCTGGGCAGCTGGGCTGGGGTTGGTGGTGGCCTCCTGGGCAGCTGGGATGGGGCTGGTGGTGGCCTCCTGGGCAGCTGGGTTGGGGCTGGCAGTGGCCTCCTGGGCAGCTGGGCTGGGGCTGGCGGTGGCCTCCTAGGCAGCTGGGCTGGGGCTGGCGGTGGCCTCCTGGGCATCGGGATGATGGTGGTCTTCTCCGCCGTGCAGCTCTTCCCAGACTTGCCGGGTTTCTTGTGGCCCTTCCCCACCTTGGAAGGTGTCACAGCTGACTCCACACTCCCAATGGGACCCCTGGGAGCAGCTTTGGTGGCTGGAGTCTTCCCCCCTCTCCCGCCGGGCACTGGCCAACTTCTGATGCTTCGCAGGCGGGGGACTGTCTGTGCTGTGGCTCCGTGCCACACTGGCTGTCCTGGAGGCCGGTGCACTCCACATACCGGTGACTACAGGCACCACTGGTCCCGGAGATGTTGTGGCTGAGGTGCTAGTTCGGGACCTATGAGATGGACGGGGTGGGGGAGGTGTGGGAAAAAAGTCAAGGTTGGACAGGAAAAGTTTTTTGGACACACTCGGACGGGTAGCTGGAGGGGGTTTGGGAGTGGAGGAAGAGGTGGCGGTAGTAGGAGGTGTACGTTTGGTGACTTTGGGTGCAGGTGCATGCGCTGGAGGCTGTTGTGAGGTGGATGGCTGAGAGGACACAGGGGACGTGTAAATGGTAGTGGGGGTGGTGACTGCACGTGAGCGGGGTGTGCTGGTGGGTGTGCTGGTGAGGGACATAGTGACTGTAGAGGTAGTGCATGCAGGTGTGAGTGTAGACGAGACTGGGAGGGAGACAACGAGGAGGGGGACACAGTGGAGGCAGTGGATGTTCGTGTGTCTGCATGTGTGTGTTGCTTGCGTGAGTGCCTGTGGGATGTGTGGTGCTTATGTTTGCCTGAGATTCCCTCGTGTGTTGACTTGTGTGCATGCTGGTCTGATGGTGTGCTTGGGATAGGCAGAGGTACAGGGGATTGGGTCTGGGTGGAGGAAGTTGGAGGGGGGAGGCTAGAGACGGGGACAATGGCTGCCATCAGTGCTGAGGCCAGAGTTTGAAAACCTCGGTGAAGGGCCGCCTGACCAGAATGAATGCCCTCCAAGAATGCATTAGTTTGTTGCAACTGCCTCTCCACACCCTGGATGGCATTCAAAATGGTAGACTGCCCAACAGTGAGGGACCTGAGGAGGTCAATGGCCTCCTCACTGAGGGCAGCAGGGGTGACTAGGGCAGGGCCTGAGGTGCCTGGGGTGAAGGTGATGCCCACCCTCCTGGGTGAGCGGGCATGGGGCGAAGGCTGAGGGGCTGCTGGGAGGGCGGTGCTGGTAGGGGGGTGGCGGCTGTACCTGTAGATGTGGGGGGCACAGATGTTGCCGCCACCACAAGGGAGCTCCCATCAGAGGACGTGTCCGTGTCGCTGGTCTCAGCTCCTGTCCCCGCCGTGAAGCTCCCCTCTCCCTCCGTCCCACTGGTGAATTCCGAGTCCATAGTTTCGCCATCCAGGGCCATGTGGGATGCAGCTCCCTCGTGCTCCAGTGCCACTGCTCCTCCGCCTGATGATGCTAATGCACACAAGAACAGGGAGACCACAAAAAGGGGGGGGGGCGACAGAAGAAGGACATGTTGAGTGCATGGATTACCGCTACCGTTGGCGGACAAGACAGACACAGAAGCCACCTGCACTACACCGCGCTCTTGGGCTCCACTGTTCAATTCCTGGGAAATGTCCTACAAGGCTATGGACGACATCTGCACACATAGATGACACAGGGGCATGAATAGCTGTACTTGGCAGTCTACAGAGGTGGGCTGGGGTGCCACATGGCCTGCCTTACGGAGGGGCCTTGCCTACGGAACTCGCCCTGGCCTAGGGAAACCCACAGCCCTCCTCCCCCACCCAGACAACTCCACTGCGTCCAAAGACGGCAGGATGAGAGTGTACTCACCTCCTTGTGTCTACTGTGATGCACTCAAGTGCCCATCGAACTCCGGGTAGGCCACCGCCAGGATCCTGAACATCAGGGGGGTCATGGTGCGACGGGCACCCCTCCCACGTTGGGAGGCCATCCCCAGCTGAGCCTCTGCCGTCTTCTTGCTCCAGCGGCAAATGTTCTCCCATCTTTTCCGGCAGTGGGTGCTCCGTCTGTGGTAGACCCCCAGGGTCCGGACGTCCTTGGCGATGGCACGCCAAATATCTTTTTTCTGGTAGGCGCTGACCTACATGAAATGTACAGGGGAAAAAGACAAGTTATTACCAGCTGCACGGTCAAAGTGATTGGCCCCCATCCCTACCCTTGCCATGTGGCACAAGCATTCACCGTCTTTCATGCACGCAGTACTCTGCCCCCTTCCTCCCCAGACGCACGAGCCATTGGCTCTTTCAGACCGAGATCACAGCAGCACTTGCAGTGTAGGTCCTCTCCTGTCGAAGATCAGGTATCGAGTGATTGAACAGATAGAAAATGGCGGTCACGTCCACGGCAGTGCATACCGTGACCGCCGGCGTACATTGTCATTGGCTCCTGGGACCCATAGGGTCAAATGTAAACCAATGCAGCATTGCGCCGTAGTCTTCGACTGCCTACCACGACGGTGTACAACGCCAGCGCAGTTACCTCACATACCATTATCCCACTTTACAGGTCAGGCAGCCGCCATTTCAGGGGCCCACATGGCTTCATTTTCAACTGCGTCACACATACCTAGGCCTAGTCTCAACACACATACAGGCCACCTTTTGTGTATGATTGGTGTTCTGGGTAAACTGTGGGTACGTACCTCTGAGTTGTTTGACTCTGTGCTTGCTGTTGTCCTTCATAGTCACCGTCCGCTGGGACATGTGAGGAGATGGCGGCATCCTCCGGTGTACCGACCATTGGTGGACCTGTCGACAATGGAGGAGCAACATTTGATAATCACCTACAGGCTTGTCCGTGCCACAATCCAGGAACTGTGTACCCAGTTGGAGCCAGACCTGATGTCAGCAATCCGCCATCCCACAGGAATCCCCCCTCAAGTGCAGGTGCTGTCAGTGCTCCATTTCCTTGCAAGTGGCTCTTTTCAAACAACTGTGGCCATGGCATCAGGGATGTCCCAGCCTATGTTTTCCAACGTATTGTCCAGAGTGTTGTCTGCCCTTCTGAAACACATGCGGAGCTACATCGTTTTCCCTCAGGTGGAGGATTTGCCTACAGTGAAAGGTGATTTCTATGCCCAGGGACATATCCCCAACATCATAGGTGCCATTGATGATACCCATGTGGCTTTGGTCCCCCCCCCACAGGAGTGCACAGGTGTACAGAAACTGGAAGAGTTATCATTCTATGAATGTACAGATGGTATCTTTGGCACACCAGTACATCTCCCATGTGAATGCCATGTTCCCTAGCTCAGTGCATGATGCCTACATCCTGCAGAATAGGAGCATCCCTTATGTGATGGGTCAACTCCAGAGGCACCGTGTGTGGCTATCAGGTGAGCACCTGGAAGCAAGTCAGTGGGAATGGTTGTCTGGGTCTGGGGTTATCCCTCCAGATTAGTATGTGTCTAACAGTTGCCCCTCACCATTTGCAGGTGACTCTGGTTACCCTAACCTGCCATGGCTACTGACCCCAGTGAGGAATCCCAGGACCAGGGCAGAGGAACGCTACAATGAGGCCCATGGCCGAACTAGGAGGGTGATCAAGCGGACCTTCGGCCTCATGAAGGCCAGGTTCAGGTGCCTCCATATGACAGGTGGATCCCTATTCTACTCACCAAAGAAGGTGTGCCAGATCATTGTGGCCTGCTGTATGCTTCACAACTTGGCTTTGCGACGCCAGGTGCCTTTTCTGCAGGAGGATGGTCCAGATGGCGGTGTTGTTGCAGCTGTGGAGCCTGTGGACAGTGATGAGGAGGAAGCAGAGGAAGAAGACATGCACAACAGGGACTCAGTGATCCAGCAATATTTCCAGTGAGACACAGGTAAGAATATAATCCTGCATACTACATGTACTTTAACACTACTACCTCTCTCCTGTCTGTCATTTTCACCCAGTGTATGGTCACTGAGTTGTCACTTTCCCTTACGGTTTCACAGATGTGGGTCCCACTGTATGACATCTGCTTAGATTCCTCATGCACTAGAGCTGTGTGACATAGGTATGTTGACATTACTATTTCAAAAACATTTTTTCACTGTAATTGCTAATACACTATTTCAAAATCACAGACAGACTCCAGATCATTTTGTGCTTTAGGTGTGTTTATTTAAATGCTCAAAATTGGAGGGGGTAGTGAAATGGTGAGGGGTGATGGCGGAGGAGTGTCCATGGCAGAGTCCAGCCTATTAGTCTCACTGGTGCATTGCCCATATGGGCATAGGAAGTGGAGCTGGGGCAGTTTAATTATGGACAAGGTGACAAAGTGGGACGGTAGGATGACAATCAGGGTGGTCTCATTTCTTGGCTGTGGTCTTGGCATCGTTCTCTGTCTTGTTTCTGGATCTCAGGGACCATTTGCGGGGTGGTTCTCCCTCTGCAGGGGGTGGGGTGCTGATGTGGTGGTCCTGTGGCGGGGCGTCCTGTCCACTAGCGCCGGCGAAGGTGGTGGGCAGTTCATCGTCCATGCTAGTGTCAGGGGCCCCTTGTAGTGCCACAGTGTCCCTCCTGGTCTTGAGTACTTCCTTCAGCACCCCTACGATGGTGCCCAGGGTGGAGCTGATGGTTCTGAGTTCCTCCCTGAAGCCCATATACTGTTCCTCCTGCATGCGCTGGGTCGCCTGAAACTTGGCCAGTACTGTTGCCATCGTCTCCTGGGAGTGGTGGTATACTCCCATGATAGAGGAGAGGGCCTCGTGGCGAGTGGGTTCCCTTGGCCTGTCCGCCCCCTGTCGCACGCCAGCCCTCCCAGTTCCCCTGTGTTCTAGTGCCTCCATCCCCTGGACCGTGTGCCCACTACCACTGCCCCCAGGTCCCTGTTGTTGTTGGGGTGGTGGGTTATCCTGGGTTCCCTGTAGTGGTGGACACACAGCTGATTGAAGTGTCCTGGGGATGGAGGTATGGGCCTGCTGGGTGGGTGCTGTGCTGGTGTTTCTTGAGGGGGGAAGGTCTGTGGTGGCCTGTGCCTGTGTGAGGGGAACCGAATGTCCAGAGGTCCCCGATGGTCCAGGCTGGTCATCTAGATCCAGTTGGACAGAGGTGCTGTCATCACTGTGGGCCTCTTCTGTTGGTGGTGTGGACATCTGTGGACCCTCCTGTCCGGTGACGTTGGGTAGGGGTCCTGCAGGGGTATAAAAGGATGTTTGTTACATCTGTGTGTGTAATGGTGTGCAATGGGTGGGTGACCGTGTACCCCAGTGCTAGCATTCCTGTGTGGGAGCTTGTGTGATGGTGGTTTAGGGGGGTGTATGGGTATGTGCAGTGGGCATGCTTTGGTGATGGGTGTCCATGCTTTGTAGTTGCATGCAGGGCTTGGTGTTGGGATGTGTGGTGTGTGATGTTGGGACATTTGTGAGGAGTTGGGGTGCTGGGGGTGAGGGTGGGGGTATGTGATAGCATGCAGGTAGGGTAGGGGATGTAATAGTAAAGCTTTGACTTACCAGAGTCCATTCCTCCACCTACTCCTGCGAGGACCTCAGGATGCAGAATCGCCAAGACCTGCTCCTCCCATGTTGTTAGTTGTGGGGGAGGAGGTGGGGGTCCACCGCCAGTCCGCTAAACCGCCAGGTGGTGTCTTGAGACCACGGAACGCACCTTACCCCGTAGGTCGTTCCACCTCTTCCCGATGTCCTCCCGATTTCTTGGGTGTTGTCCCACTGTTCACTATTCTGCGCCATAGCTCCATCTTCCTAGCTATGGAGGTGTGCTGCACCTGTGCTCCGAATAACTGTGGCTCTACCCAGATGATTTCCTCCACCATGACCCTGAGCTCCTCCTCCGAGAACCTGGGGTGGTGTAGATGATGTGTGGGGTGGAGTGTGTGGTGATAAGTGTGGTGACATGTAGTGGTGTGGTGTGTTGTGTGAGGTGCGTGGAAGTTGTGTGGGTGATGGTGTTGCGTGCCTGTGGATGCTGTTGTTCCTGCTGGTGGTGTCTCTCTCTGGCCTTCTTTCTGAATTTTTTGTTGTGGGGGTTTGTGGGTGATGTGGGTGTGTGTTTTATATTGTAATGGGTGTGTGGGAGTGCTGTGTGTATGTGTCTCAGGTGTGTTTATTTTGAATTGTCGAATGTGGGGATGTTTTGTAAGAGTGTGTGTATTTTGAGCGCGGCGGTTTGTACCGCCAATGGAATACCGTGGATGAAAGACCGCCGCGTGGATTCGTGTGTCCTGATAGTGTGGGTGTCCTTCTGTTAGCGTGACGGTGGAGGTTTTGTTTTCACCAGTTTATCACTGACCTTTGGTGTGGCGGACTTCTGTGGGTGTCTGAATTTTGGAGGATTCCGAGATGTGGGTCATAATAGCTGTGGCGAAATTCCGCGGCGGTGTGCAGGCGGTCTTCTGCACGGCGGTAAGCAGCTTTTAACGCCAATGTTGTAATGGGGGACAATGTCTAGAACAAAAGGCCAAACATATCAATGGTTTATTAGTTAAAAGAGTAATATAGCCCAATAATATACAAACTAGAAAAAAATAGGAATAACTGTAAAAGAGGATTTGGGGGTTGTAATGTAGAGTATTAATAATTATAGAGTCCTGTTCAAATCTATGATGGTAAAACAATTGATCACTGTTAGATTAAGCGGATTGAGGCCCTGAGACTGAACTGTATGTGGATGGGACCAAGCCAGAATGCTTCACAGTTTACATGCATTATTTCAATTTAGGCTTCCTGTCTAAGAAAGATTATGTCAAGTTAGAACTTACTGCAAGTGGAGTTCAACAAAGTCTACTCAGATGACCCTGATGCATCCTGTCAATCATGAAGCTTGAGGGTCAAATGTTTGGTGAGGAACATGTAGGAGAATGTGTTGAGGCAGGGCTTATAAGCTTGGTTGGTCCATGGGTCCATGAAGCAGTTGCTCTCAGTTGGGTGTTTGAGAAGCACAAGAAGTAGTCAGAATTGTTACTGCTGCAGGCAATGCCCTACTGAGATGAAGTGTCTCTGGCTTCACCTCAGCAATGCACCCATGGCAACAATAATGTTCTGTGGATAACATTTTGCACATATGAGGTTTTTTGTTTAATTCAATGTTATACCAGCATTTATAAGGCTATTGAGCCTGCTGGTGCTGTGCATAACTGACCAACTCCTACAAACATATTGTTGGAAAATAGAGATTATACAAGTTCCACACATAGTTCATCGTAAATATTGCATTTCAATAATGGAAAAGAAAACAAAATGAAGAAAAAATCATAAAGCGTTCAAAGTGTTTTAAACATGTATTGAAAACCAAAAATATCACATGTCAAATGTGTTGAATGGAAATTGAATGAAAAAAAAAAAGAAAAATATGACCATAAACAATTGATGTTATCAATGTACCATTAATTATGAGGTAAACTAACTATAATCAGAAGAAATCCAAATTAAAAATGTAAAAGTAAAAATGATACTTTAAAAAAATAAATTAAACATAAACAATGTGGAAATATGGTAAACATTTTTCTTAGAGTCCTTCATAAAGTTGACAGGAAAGGAGGAACCATCTATGGCTGTGTACCAAGCACTCCTGGTCGGACAGAATGTAGGGTTTAGCAGCTGAAAGATTATCTTCATAATATGAAACTTTTATAGGACTCAGACCTTTAGCACAGAGGATGCTGCTTAGATTTGAGTTATACAAGGAGAAACACTAAAGTATGATGGATGGACTGCTGAAACTTTTCAAACACTCACCCCTAGACACAGATCTGGGTTACACCCATTGTTCTTTAGGTTACAGTGCCACCCCAGTTTGTTCCCCGCCATATGCAAATCAGTCTTGACCATGTTCCCCATTGGAACGGTCCAGCCCGAACTGCCAGGTCAGATCCTCCATGGACTGAAAACAAGCATCCTGGGACCGGTTTTGGGATATCACCCCTCGTCAGCCAGGCTAGCTTGAATCGAAGGGCACAGTGAACAAAGATTCTGACCATGACAAATCTGGAGGACTTGCCAGAATTTGATCTCTGCTGAGTCAAATACTGTACAACTTGCTGGCGTTCTTAGACAATAACAAATGTTGGGGTTATAGAGACCATTGAATGGTTAAAGTTCATATGATAGGATGAGTTCAAAGTATGATCACCAGCATGAATTTCAAGAGTAGTCCCAGCTCAAATATTATTATTTGAAATGTAAAATTAATGTAAATGCATCTTACTTTCATCATGCATCTACAAATCATTAGTCTAGAACAGGTCTTTATTGATAGTCCCAGCCTATCCTTAAAACTGGTCCTTGTCCACTTAAGTATTCTACCACTGATAAATCTAAATCCAACACAAGTCAGCACCTTTCTCTTGATATAGCACATCCTATTTGAATGCAAATGTTCCCAGCCTGTACATAGACTGGCCAATGCAGACCCAGACCCCTTTATCCCAGTCTGGAAGTTGACAGGGTCTAATCCTTGCCCATCTCATTTGATTATTGGAATTCAATTGGTCCAGGCAGAGTCATCCTCACGTATTGCCTTCATAGGAATCAAAGTATCTTTATACTTCAATGAAAAAGTACAAAGCAATTTCATGAATGTTGAAGACAGACATTGACCCTCCACATAGTCTCCAGCAGCTTTCCATTGGCATCATACAGTAGGAACAAGAAAGAAAGGCCCTTATGTATAAATCCATTTTTCTGTAGGCATAGAATAGGAAAAACCCTTTGAGACATCAGACCTATGATTCATTAAATGCTCACAGGTTCATGGCTTTGTGTAGGAAACTGATACAGAGTTCATTATTCTAAACTAATTGTGTCTACCTACAACCTAGAAAAGGGAATTACTGTTTGAATTCAGACCTTAGTGGAAACTATAGACAGATGTTAATTTTACTCAACTGAGAAGCACAATAAAATGGTGCAGTTGAAGACAATTTAAAGAACTATGGTTCATATTTATACTTTTTGATACAAACCAGCTCCGGCGATGGTTTGCGTCAAAACATTTACCGCCGGCTAACACCATTCCTACGTGCCATGCATGCGCCTTATTTAAGGACTGACGTTAGCCGGCGCTGCGGGCTGATCAGAGTAAAAACAAATGTCTCAAACCAGGCAGTAGGGGGAAGGGCACCTCTGGACTGCTTCCATGGTCAGAGACCATGAAAGTGAGCCCACAGGTCCCTTAACGCCTACCCTCAACCAGGCGTTAAAAAACAGCGCACATCAGGCTGTGCGCCATTTTTTAAGGCCCGCCCCCTTCTGTGCGTCAAAATGGCGCGGGAGAATAAATAAGGCGCACAGGCCTTAAAGTAATTTTTGGGACGGGAACGCCTACCTTGCATGTCATTAACGCAAGGCGGTTTCCCGCATCTAAAAAATTACGCACACGGAGTATTTTTGATGTCCGCGGGGTCGGGTGTCATAATATAAATATGGGGCAAGGTTTGTCTGAATGTGCGTCAAAAATGTTGGCGCACATTCGGCGCAAAAAGAGTATAAATATGCCCCTATCTGTTTCAGTTAAAACTATACTTAGGGTGTGAAAACGTAATCACCCTACTTCGCTATGTAGAAGTTATAAATTTATGGTTTTAATTAGTTTGTTGGTCAACTAGAGGTGAATGACATGAATATTGTTTCAAAAATATTGTCAGTACAAACATATTGAGGATCTAATTATAGATGATATTAATATATATATATATATATATATATATATATATATATTGTTTAGTACAGTTTGTAATTTTTAATGTGTAATTAAAATGTTTTTAGATTTAATTGGCAATTTACCATTTGGTAGCAAATTGTTGGGTTTGTAGAGGAATAGGGTGGAAAGTTATTTAAATGATAAATTATTGTTTCTTTATTTTATATTATATGTAGGTATTTATTTGATAATTATATATGTACATTTTTTAATTGACTTTTTAAAAATTATTTAGGTGTATTTTCAAACTTTTAATGTGTGATTGTATTTTTGCATTGTTTAATTACTAATTTATGATTTAGTAACAGGTTTTAGGATTTGTAGGGGAATTGGGTGGGGAGTTATTTAAATTATGTTTTTTTTGTTTTTAATTCTTTTTTATTTTAATAAAATATTTAATTAATAATTATTTATGTAACATCTTTAATTTTTTGATTGTTATTTTAATTGTTCAAGTATATTATGTGAATTGTAATGTATATTCTATTTTAATTCTGTTTAATTAGTAAAATATAATTTTTTTAGTTGGTTGTTGGGTTCGGATGGGATAGCATTTAAATTACAATTTTTTCATGTTAACGAAATATGTACAATAATAATAATAATAATTCATCTAAATTATGTAATGATAACGTATAATGTAAAATATTTGTTGTAATTTGTTTAATTGTAAATTTACTTTTTAAGAAATTTGTAAAACATTTATATATTTATTATTGGTTTTAGTTATGTATATTTGTTAATTAATATTTTATTTTAATGGTATAATTGTGTTATTATAATTTATTTACACTTTATGAGGGGTTGTTGTTGAATGGTTTATCTAATGCTTGTGAACTGAAACATATTCACTGTTTTTGATTATGTGGGAGTGGGAATAGTACATGTAACCCTTCCAATTTTCCCTGCCTTTGCTTAGATTGGAGTAGGAATAGTAAATCTATCACCCCTGAAGTGAACACATAATCTAATGTAGCTACAGTTTGAGGGGGAATAGTAAATCTAACCTCTCCACAGTCCTACACTTTCCCAGATTTAGCTTATGTGGGAGTAGGATTTGTAAATCTATCCATACCGAATCTACCACTTTCCCGACTGTTGCTTAGATTCAAGTGGTAATAGTAAACCTAACCCCTCAAAATGCCCAACAAGTTCCCTTCTGTTGTTTAGATTGGAGTGGGAATAGTAAATGATACCTCTCCAAAGTCCTGCACTTTCCCTGCTTTCACTTTTGCTGGAGCGGGAATAGAATTCCTCCTCTCCAAAGTCCACCATTTTCCTGCTTTTGCTTACACTGGGGAGTGAATAGTAAATGTTACCCCTCCAAAGTCCAACACTTATCCTACTTTTGTTTAAATTAGAGTTTGAATAGGTAATCTGGACTTAGGGCACGATTACGAGTTTGGCAGTCGGACCGCCAGACTGCCAAGGCAGCGGTCCCAAAAAGACAGCTATATTACGATGTATGCAGGCTGAGCTGGCGACCACCAAAAAAAGTTGCTGCCCACCAGCTGCGCGACGGCCTGCAATCTTGGCGGTACACATTCCCCCACCATCATGGCTACCTGGAACCGCTGAGCCAATTACAAAAACATGTGATGGTCTCCTTGCGGTGGACAGCTGAAGGCGGTCGGCCGCCATGGTAAGCATTCAGCAAATCAACAGACAAGTGCCAAATGGATGGATTCAAAAACAGCACCACTGTATAAAACACACCCCTTCCCAGACCTTCACTTGCCTCTCCACTGCAAAAAAGAGACGAGAGCCCATTGCTTTTCTCATCATTGATAGATAAGGCATCCCTTTTTTCTCCATCCCACGTACCACTTTTCATTCACCTTTGACCATTTAATCCCTGTGTCATTTTTTTTGTTACGTAAGTCCCTGTCACCCATTTTAATTTACATCCATGTCACATCTCAAAAATCCCTGTTTTTCTGAAGATGATTTGAGAGTCATGGTGGATGAAATCATAAGAGTAGAGCCACAATTGCTTGGAGTCCAGGTCCAGCTCACTCTTCTCAGTAGGAAAATGGAAATGTGGGAAGGGATCATTGTCAGAGTGAGTGCTATAGGCACCACCCTGCCCAAAGAGGAGGACATTAGGAAGAGGTGGAATGACTTTAGGGAAAGGTGTGTTCCCTGGCCTTCAAGTAACACATGGAGTCCCTGAAGGCTGGGGGTGGTCCTCCCAGTGCCCTATTAAAACTCTTTCCCAGGCAGGAGAAGGTCTTGACCATTCTGTATCCTGAGGGCTTAACAGGAATAACTGGGGGAGTCGAGTCTAGTAAGTTACAACACAAAAATAGTCGCAAATCTTCAATATCCGATATGCTCACATCTCACCTTTTGCCGCTTTGTTGTTCATTTACTTTCCCAACATGTAATACCCAGAGTTACAGAGATCTAAGCTTGTCAGTGAGCATTGTCGTACATAACATCGCGTGTATAAATACCCTATGCAAGCCATATTTTGGAATGGGTTGAATAAAGACAGGAATCTGTTGCTGTACCACCCAAAATTGTCACCAAGTACAAAGCAGTGTTGCCCACCTCTAAGGACCAGCTGCCAATTGGCCCCAAATAAGATGCTAGGAAAAAGGAAAGAGAGGCAACATAACCCAATAGATGGAAATAGATGCACAAAGTAAAGTAGCACAAATACAAAAGAAAATGGTGAGTCTGCTGTTTATTCTTCTTTCTATTTCTTTTTTTCTTTTATTTCTTTTATTTCTTTATAGAGTACCAACATTTCACAGCCAAAGTGTTTCACCTAGATAAAGGCTTTCTCAGGGCAGCACACATACAAAATTGTAAATATAAACAATCCCCGATTGAGGTTTTGGGGGTACATACATGCAGTAGGGATACACAAGAAGCTTAAGGAATAATCAAAGGGGAATGCTTTGACTTTTGGAGATCGTGATGTATACACAGCTTACTTCAATAATGTGAATAGATTTAATGTTTGAGTGTTGTTTAAGTATGTGTTTATTAATAATTCCTTCATTTTGTTGGTTGTAGCATTAATGTATATTTGAAAACTATGAAACCAGTATGTGATTATTGCCTAGACTACTCAGTTGCCTAAGTCACTTCATGAGAGTATTTAACCATTACGGTATTGTCTAAGTATTCCAACATTGGTGTGTGGGTTTCATTTTTGGGGAGCACCGTATCTTATATTTTCTTGTTTGGGTGTTAATATGAAAGGAATTTCTGGGCATGTGCTCTCGTGTGTTGGGGTGCATTGCACATTGGGGCTGTTTTAACACTCATTTTTGAAGCATGTTACATTTTGGATCACTGGCTGGAAAAGTGGTGTTTGGCACGTTTGGTAGTTATGAGAGTAGTTTCAATGTTTTTTTTGGTTCATGGTGGTCTCTTTACCTGCTTATAGAACTTCCATAGAGATTGATCTAAAAAAAGCAGAGATATTTTGTGCTTTCTGGAAAAGGCAATTTGTATGACGTTATGTGAATTTGCGTTTTTTTGATATATGTTTGGAGCTTTATTTTGTTATTCATTTCTGTGTGAGGATTTCTAACTTTGGATTGCGTGGATTTTAGGTCTTGGATGTTTTCTGAAGGGTTTACATTGTCTGTATATCCTTTTAATTCTTTCCCCCATCCTTTTATCTTTTCTTTTTCTTTCTTTTCTACTTTTGTATGACTTATGTACTCTTTTCAATGTGAACTCTTTCTTTTGACATGTCAGTTGCAACTGTATCTGAGACTGTCTCCTTTCCATCAATAATACTACTCTGGTAGACAACTGTGTGACTAGTGTCCCTAGACCAACACTTTATTGTTAGACTGCCTATATAGTTTTAATATTTAAATATGTGACTGTTCTTGGTTCCTTTGGCAATACCTTTTATCTGTGTGTCTGTTAGTACATAGTTTGGTGTAATGGGTTCTAATATTGTGGGGACACACACTGTGAAAAGCTTTTAATGTTGGTGGTTATATGTATGGTCTTATTAACATGGGGGATTGTTTATATTTACAATTTTGTATGATTGCAGCACTGAGGAAACCTATAACTAGGCAAAATGGGATGGCTTTGATATGTGGTACTCTATGAAGAAATAAAAGACAAAAGATCTCAAAAGAAGAATTAACAATGGACTCCCCTTTTACTTTTGTAATTCTGCTACTTTATTTTGTGCTTCTCTTTACAACTATTGGGTTATGTTGTCTCTCCTTCCTGTTTTCTAAATGTTGGAGTGGGATCTGTAAATAGTTCAATAAGAAAAGATCATCCCAAGACCCATGGTATGTGTCAACGTGTAAATGTATGGTCCAACCTAAACTGAAGTGTGTCAACAGATAGGTAAGCCTAAACATCTGTCAAGTGTTGGGAAGTACAGAAAGCGACATGACTTCAACTACCAGGAGGCCCTGTTTCTGTACCTCAATCCGGCAAACCTTTCTGCATTTGTCCAAATTCACCTGTGTGCCATCTCTCAAATGATGCACCCTGCCCTGGGAATTTAGCATTTAGTGTGAAGATTCAGCAAGTGACATATCTACAACTACTGTTTATATACCTCAAACTAAAAGGCCTTTCTGCACTGGTTCAAATACAAACTCCACTGGGAGTTCAACTTTTGTGTAGTGTGGGGAGTCAGCAAGTGACAAGACTAGAACTACCGGGAGGCCCTGTTTCTGTACCTCAAACCATCAGGCCTTACTGTACTTTTCCAAATACACCTGTGTGCCATCTCTCAAATGATGTACCCTCCCCTGGGATTTTACATTTGCGTAGTGTGGGGAGTCAGCAAGTGACATGACTACAACTACCTGGAGGCCCTGTTTCTGTACCTCAAAACATCAATAATTTCTGCACTTGTCCAAATACACCTGTGTGTCATGTCTCAAATGATGTTCACTCACATGGGAGTGATCAATCTACATATCATGCTGAACTCATAGGCGTGTCTGTCTACTTTGCTTGCTCTTGTCCTAGTATCCCAAAATGAAACTTGTGAGGACAGGAATGACAGCTTACCAAGTTTGCACATCAAATATTCCGTAAGGCATTAAGGGCCAGATGTAGCAAATTTGCAAATTGCAAGTCGCAATTTCCAATGCAGAACGGTGTCTCAGACACCGTCTGCGACTCACTATGGGGCCGCAATGACCCACCTCATTAATATTCATGAGGTGGGTCGCAAATTGCGGCCCCATAGCGAGTCTAGGCACTCGCAAACATGGAGGCCTGTTGTCGTCAGCAGACCTCCATGTTCGTGACTGCTTTATCATTAAAGCAGTTTTTTTTTTTTAAGTGTAGCCCGTTTTCCTTAAAGGAAAACGAGCTGCACTTAAAAAAAAAAACGAAACCTTTAGTTTCGGTATTTTTTCAGGGCAGGTTGTGGTCCTTTGGACCACTACCTGCCCTGAAAAAATAATTTTCGGTCCATTCACAAAGTGGAAGGGGTCCCATGGGGACCCCTTCCAATTTGCGAGTGGGTTACCATCCACTTGAAGTGGATGGTAACTGCGATACCCTTTGCGACCGCATATGCGGTCGCAAATGGTATTGCATTCCACTCCGAATCGCAAATAGGAAGGGAACACCCCTTCCTATTTGCGATTCTGAAATGCATATTGCGAGTCGGTCCCGACTCGCAATATGCATTTATGCATAGGTAAATGCGTTTAGCGAGTCGCAAACGGCAATTTTTGCCGTTTGCGACTTGCTAAATGTTTCCTGCATCTGGCCCCATGCTACTTCATCAGATTGGTAGTGGCAGTTAACAAATTGACTCAGCACTGCTCATATGATGGCTACAGTTATATATACAACAACGTTGTGTATTTGCCTGTAGCTCACACAACTGGGCTTTGGGATGGTCAAATACACATGTTCCCCGCTCCACTGTGTTGGCCTAACTGTTTCTAAGAAGCAATGTTCATTCTCTCATCTAAAGTGCAATTGAGCAGCACATCTAATGATCTGCTTGAGTCTAACAGTTTCTGCAAGCTTCACACATTTCATGCCAACAACTTCAATACCATGGTAACATAGCACAATCAGCAAACCTAAAACTTCAGATTGTTAGAGGTCTCTGCTTACAGTGACACAAAACCTATGGATGTAGATTCCACACTTCACCCAATAAATATGTACTCTATTTCTCAACAGGTTGAACTGGCACAGTACCTGGCCAGACATTGCCAACAAATCAGACTCCCAACCCACCTCTGGATGAAGCCCTCAGTGATGATGACACTCATGGACATGTAGACGTGGAAATCAGTCCTGGCCCATCTGGGCAGCCTGGTCAAATGGCAACAGTGAGTCTCACTGTACCCACAACAACACCTCCCACTCTAGTTGCGTCTACCTCAAAGACAGAAAAATGCCCCCAACCTGTGTACCTAGCACAGTTGCTACCATTGTGTGCCCCACAGTACTAGATCCTGAGGTGTAAATCGACAATCCTGACACTGAGGGTCCAGGACCCAATTGGAGAGTGCACCCTGTGCCAAGGACACAGGCTTCTGGGGGTAGAGTCCATGGGAGGGATGCAATGGTCCAGCATATGAGGCCACTGGGGCCACTCATGTCCAGGATACTATCGGCCAACCTTTGGGGGTCTATTAGGAGTCCCAAGGCGTGATGGGCCATGTGCTAACTGAACTCTGGGAAATCAAGCAGCTGCAGAGAGACATGGCCCAACAAATAGAGGACCATAATTTTAACATGGCCATCCTAACAGGCGTGCTGAGGGACATTAATACAATTCTGAACAGGTCTTTTACCCCAACATCTACCCCTTACCGTGGGCCAACTACATAAAGCCTAAGTCATCTGTGGCAAAAACAGGAAGGTAGGCCCTGCCAGAGGACCAACCACCATCAGACACCCCTGCCTCTGCAACATCTGAACCCCCCACCTTTACAAGCAGGATGACCATGTAAAGATCCAGGAGGTGCAGATGGCATATGACACCCACCACTGCAAGCAAGAAACCTCAGCCTTAATGTTCTCCTTTGTATGTCACACATTCGCTCTGTGGACTGACCCTGAACCCCATTCCATTTCTGATGGGAGGAGTACTCTGGACTTTGGACTTCCGATTGTGTGGCATCTACTCTTATGATTTCATTCACCATGACTGACCACTTCACTTTTCATTTATGTTACTTTTTGTCACACATTTATTTTCACCCTTAGCATTGTAATAAATTCATAAGTCACAAACTCATTGTCTGCTGTCTTAAATTTCACATTTAGCAATGGAGATATGAATCATATGAAGATGTGAATGATACAATGAAAAAACAAGTTACTTTTGGAAGTAGGGATATGTTGCATGTACATAGTGTCCAGCTCAGGATTACAACTATTCCACACAAATACATACACACACGTGCCTTGTCAAAGAACATATCTTATTACGTTGTTCAGCTCATAGGCTGTCAATATGTCTAAAACACAGTGATTCATACATGATTGAATCATACTGGGTAAATGATCAAATTTACAGGTACAAACCTCCAGACCATGAAAGGAAGGGACATATCAGACATAGGGGGTTATTACAACTTTGGAGGAGGTGTTAATCCGTCCCAAAAGTGACGGTAAAGTGACGGATATACCACCAGCCGTATTACGAGTCCACTATATCCTATGGAACTCGTAATACGGCTGGTGGTATATCCGTCACTTTACCGTCACTTTTGGGACGGATTAACACCTCCTCCAAAGTTGTAATAACCCCCATAGTCCTGTAGAATATTCAAACATGAAATTGGTTGATGTCATAAGCTGGAGCCATATCTCTTACCTCACAAAAGGAATCCAACATCATATATCAACATCAAGACAAATGACAGTACATCAATATCTGATCACAGGGTCATTACAACCCAGTGCTTCTACATCTGGTGCTATGACACAAACATCAGTGATGTGCCACAGACACTTTGGCCTACAATGATGAAACACATCAACAGCTACATATAGTTCATCCAAAAAGAGTGTTTAGCCAATGTGAAGGGAAACTAACATAAATTGACCTAGGACTACATATTTTCTGACCACATGATGACACGCATGATGCATCAGGCCCACCACACAACAAGGAACAAGTCAAATGGAGGGTTCAATACTTCCATCATATCACTGTGCAAGCTGCCTTGGCACAGGTCTTGTACACGCAAAGTCTGTGTCCTACATTCCAAAAAACAATCTGTGTCCACTTCAGATGTCTGAACAGCATTATATACCTGCCAATTTCACAACTCGGAAATATCTCAATGAAGATGTCATGGTGAGGATACCTGAACAAACGCAAAAAGAAGGAGTATAGTTATGAATCTATACATATGGCACAATTCACGAAGCAAACATCTGGAAAACACAGTCCATGTTAGAAATCTCACTAAAACAAAGCAACATCTCCAAAATGTGATTGTGTCCAAAGCTTTCTCATCAGACACACTTGCCAGTATTTGCCAGAGCTTTTGAACTTTTTCAACAAATATACTCCTCACTTCATCACAACAAGAGTTTATTGTACAGTCAAAATCATGACATCTCATGACATACTTTCACTGTTGATGAGATCTTGTCTCAGAACATTTCCTTCCTCTTCACCACTATCATCTTTATTTGGCATTTCCGGATTCTCACCCGGTGGCACCGAAGGCTCTCTCTCCTCTGGGATGTAAAAGATGTAGCACGCCACAGTGATTTGACACACCTTCCCGGGTGAGCAGAGGAGGGCTCCCCCAGTCTTGTCCTGACAGCAAAATCAGACATTCAGGAGCCCAAAAGCCTGCTCAACTGGCTGCTGTGCTCTTCCATGGGCCTCATTAAAGTGGACTTCCCCTGGCATAGTTGGATTCCTCAGTGATGTTAACAACCAAGGATTGTTGGGTTATGCTAAGTCTTCTGTTTTGAAATGGGACATAAGCACCACAATGAGTCACATACTTCCTGATTGTAGTAATTGACATTACACACACAAGACCATGACAGATGTAACTTACCAAAAAGTAAAGCCCTCTCCAGTTTCAGTTTTGACATCAGCTATGGTATGGTGCTGTTCCATATAATAGAGGAATTATGGGCTGAACCTGGGACTGGGCATAGACTTGAAGTGTACAGATTTGACAAGCAGACAACTTGCACGTTGATCGAATGGAAGTACTTCCTGTTGCGATAGACTTGTTCACTGGCATGTGGTGGCACTCATGCAATATGTGTGCCATCGATTGCTCCTACAACTTGTGGGGGGCGACCAAATCCATATAAGTCAAATTTTACAGTGGCTAAATCCTCACGTCTGGGGAACCTGATATAGCTGTCAATGTGTTTCTTCATTGCTGATACCACCATTTTTTTAAACACAACCAAACATATGTTGTGTCCTACCACCCAATATAGCCACTGTATTTTGAAATGACCCTATGGCCAGGAAGTGTAATACTGCCATGAGTCTCAAAATGGGTGGTATACATGTTGGATTATTGTTTTGAGGCATGAAAACTGGCTCCAACGGATGACATAGATCTTGGATTGCTTTTCTATTCAGACTGAACTGCTTTATTAAGTCACTTTCTTCCATTGGTCTAGAGGTCTGGAAATGGACGGTAGACTGGAGGTTGTCACATTCTCGCTCTCCCAGTGTACCTATTTGTGGAATTAAATGAGTTGGGACATTTGGCACTGTGTCAGACCAAAATATCTCATGAGTAAAACCAAAGTCATGTGACAAAACATTACTCACTGGAAATACATTACACCCATTACACATCAAATCTGTCTTCTGCTCAAGGTCCAGCTATGATCCCCATGGTTGTCTACACTTGTCTACAGCATGTATGCTCACATAGCACACCTATCTGCTCCTCTTGTGCCCCATGATATTGTAAAGTATTGTGTTAAGCTGTGTTCCGACTGCCAAAAATACGACCACAAGTGGAGTACAGTGTACTGCGGTTATATGGCACCTGTGACCAGCAACGCACTACACTGACGATTGTGTAGGAGAATATATACATCAAAGGAGCTTTATATCTGTTGAGATGATACTACATATGAATAGATGTTGTGACACATTTAACAGTCACCAAAACTGTAGTTTGAAATGCCAAAATGGTGGATGTCTGACCTTGTTCATTGAACTTTAAGGAACGTTCTGCCACCGGCGGAAGTCAACCATGCGGTGGGCAGTTTGAACCTTGGCAGACACAGCCATAGGCTAACATTGTTGACTGTGACCTTGTATGTGGCGAACATGCACGCCACAGTTTGAAAAATAACCCACTTGCCTCCTGACACTGCTGCCAACAAGGCCTCCACCACTTCAGCTGCTGTGTGCTGCCTTGGCGAGAAATCATGCCAGGCCAGGCAAGTGAAAGGGCCCCTGCCTTCTCTACAGAGAAGCTAGAGAAACTGTTTGAAGAGGTCCTTCCCCTGTATGGTCAGTTCTATGGTTCACTGGAGGAACAGGTAACTATTTCACATGCATATTTGCTATGTTCAAAACCGTCTTTTCCTTCCTCACAGGATAAAATGTGCCTCAGTGTCCCAGTGAGTTATTTGGGTGCCTGTTGTCCAGGTTTTGGATTGTGGAGTCCTGTATTCTGAGTAATTTTAAATGAGCAGTGTGATAAGCCCTAGATCATCCTTGTGGGGTATACATATATCTATGCAAGTAAACTTTGCAGCCAAACAATGTCATATTTGATGATCTGATGATAATTAACAATAACACAGTAAATGTATTTGCGTTACAGAATGAGCTGTGTATGTATCATATTTGAGACAGTAGATGATGTTGTTAGCAATGTGTAATGCCCCACAAATCACCCATCCCAGATCAGGCCTTGGCAAAGTGAGACCAATGTGAAACTTACTGAGCCCTTCAGAGAGCAACATAAACCTGAACTCACATATAGGATGGCCACAGGATATATTGTCATGCATGGAAGTGATTGAAATGTACTGTTCATGTAGGTTCTGTATGCTCAGCCTGCAGAGAGCAAGGCTGGTCAAAGCTTTTTCACAGTATGGGACTCATCCCAGTCTGGTGGACAGTAACTGTGACTATGCAAGTGAGGCACTGGGCCCACTCCCTGTAGACCTTCTGAGCCTTGAATATGGCCAGAATGAGTCGCCAGAACCAAGTGTTGATCTGAATGCATTTACATAGACTACCGTAGAAATGGGGACCTAGGTAACCAAATTACCTGGTACTTATTTCCATTGATCCTCATTGTCAGTGTGTGTCATTGCCTAATGACAGGCCCCTTACTCCTGCACATCTGTTGTTGTCACCTTTCCAGAAGTCATGTTTGTACAGTACAGGCCTATTGCACAAGTGACAAACCCACATTGCAGATAGTTGGTTAATGCAGGGGAGACCATGACATGGAATCACTAGCTTTGATACATACAAACAATCAGACCAAACATACCTTGGTATGTTGAATGTCATTTCTGTAGGAGTGCCACATATGGTAAGAGGTGTTTTCTGTGATACCAGTACATACCACACAAACCCCCTCAGAAGTGGTATAAGATTCGATTATGTAGAACACATTTCCACACATCCACAGAGAAGAAGCTTTCAGTGACACCCATGCTAGCCCTTTCATTGTCACCCAAGTCATACAGTGAAGTCAGTCCCATGGTAGTTGCCTGTATCGACCATATGCAGTGAGTCAGTTTGCCTGGATGTAAAGTTGTCTGTACAATCATGCACAAGCATTTTACCCTTCAGAAGGTGACAGTGGTGTGTTGTGTTTTCCAGTGGCTCACATCAAGGACATGTTGCTTGGCCCTGGGCTACATGTTGTCAGTGGGCTTGCTTAGTCAGTGTAGGCTATGACCAGGTTTGTGGTTAGTCAGCTGATGCCTCCAAAAGTGTGTATTTATGTCTATGTGTTCTTTACATATGTTGTGTGTTGACAATTACAGAATGCTTGTGCTTGGTGTTTCCTAAATGTGTGTTAAACAACCAGTTACCCTAAAAAAAAGTGCAATTGTGACTTCTTCATCTGTTTATTACATCCATAAAGGTCAATGCCCATCAGGAGCAAGTGAATTAGACAGCCATCATCCAGAAGGTGCAGACCCTGGGGGTCTGTCGCACGTGGAGCACCCACTATCAAAAAAGGTGGGAAGACCTTAGACACTGGCCCAAAAGATCACTGATGTCCAGTTGGGGCTGTCCTCCTAATGTGGGTGGGGCGCACACTGGACCCTGACCCCCCTGATGGCCTTTATACGGGTAGTGATGTACCGAAAGCATGATAGGCATTTGAGGGAAGCACAGCAGCTACAACTGGGTGAGACCTGGGCAAATTCATGCCTGTTACATTGCCAGGTTGATGTGTTAGAGGGAGCCATCTCCCTATGAATATTGGAGATGGCCCTTGTGTGATGCACAAGATGAGTTGTTGTTGGTGTAGTTATGGTAGTTGGTGAATGGTTATGTACCTTGCCTCTTGTCCTAGTGACCAGGAACACAACTGAGTACAGTCCACTAGCAAGATACTCTCTTGAGCAGACACTTAGCTGAGTGCAGTGGTCAATCACCTCAAGTTGTTTCATGTTGTGGGTGTTATTTGTACTCAACAGTCCACTTGTCTTCAGTGTGTAAGCCCCATCATCAAACAACATGAGGTAATAGATCACTATACTCAGCAATGTGTCTGCTCAAGAGAGTGTATTGGCATCTGTACCCAACAGGCCACTTGTCTTCAGTGTGTCAAGAGCGCTGGTGCCTCACTACTGTCTCTGCTGTGGCCACCATACATGTGACATAGCATACGCTGTCCTTTATGTGAAGTCACTGAGAAATATTTTTCCTTGGTAAGTGGGGACTGTATAGTTAAATTAGTTGACTAACATCACTGTTGGCATCAGTATCTGTGCCTACATGTTAGCATGTGTAACTTGCACTTTTTCAGCATCATTTCCACTACTGTTTCATACATGATCTACCTGTCATATGTGTGCATGCCAAAATCTCTTGGAAAGTAGTTTTATATGATGAATGTACAGTTCACGGGGTACCATAGACAGGAGTGTGTTAACATTGTTTGTTGGGTCACACATTACTCCATATCATTTATCTTGAAACATTGCAGAAGCAATGAAGGGCAAGACAGGCTGACCTAAAGTACTTAAGATGTGCATTTCCATGCCATTGATGTTGAGTAATTTGGCTAAGTGCTTTGAACATGTCATTTGTTGAAGGTTCACTGCCTGACTTTTGGCATGCATCAAGGAGTGGCATGTAGAAATGTTGGAATCATATGTGAGTGTGTACACTCAGTAATCCAATGGAATCTGTGTTTGCATGACAAAAAGGTCCCTTCACATTGAGAAACATGTTAAAGGCCCTTTTCAGCTACCGGAGATTGCCTGAGCCACAACAGCATTCAATGGACTATTGCCTTTTATTTAGGCAGTGCTTTGAGGGTGAATACAGAAGTGCCAATCAACACAGGTGATTTCCCTAGGCCTAGCTGATTCATTGTGTTGTGGATATCTGTAGACAGATCCTCCAGATATTTTAACCAGATTGTCTCCAGTGTACTTTGCTGTGCAAGATATCCTATCTAGCAAAGCAACATTAGTACAACTTCCATTACACCATTTAGACATTGTATATATTGTGAAGGTACCATTGGTGAGTTTTTAAAGTGTAACATCAGTGTTTCCATGTCACCTTTGTTGGGCTACTGTACTTTTTACTGCCACATGACTGGATTATTTGCCCATCATTTCATCATGATGTGGTATTATGCATATGAACATTTGCTGAATGAAGCATGTGTGGAATCTGTGAGAATGTCCTTGTCATTGCCATTATAGGTTATGCCAACAGGTTAGTGAGGGGTGCTACAAAAGCCAAACCATTAAAGGTGACAAGGTATCCTATTTGATACATGAGTATTGTCATTGGACAACTTCACATATGCAATTGAAGTTGTCTGTGATTCTGATTTTCCTGTGTGTAAATGTTTACAGTTCATGTAAGATGCAAGCATATGATATTGCAAATGTTGGAGGCACTATGGGGACCTTGTGACTTGGGCTACTGTACATTTTGGTAATGTTTCATAATCAAAGCCGTTGTTCAAGTGTGTTCACAGGGACTGATCCTATTTGCATTTGTCATTCCAACATCATCAGAGGCAAGTGGAGGAGACAGGGCTGGCATCAGTGGGGAAGCAGCTGGCCACTGTACCTCTGGTCACAAAACATCAGACATGGAGGATCCCAGTGGCCTAGAGGGTGATGGGAGTGTCATGGAGGAGACCGGCTCTACATCATCTTCTTCTGAGTCGATCTCCAGTGGACACTCCCTAATGGTGGTGGAACACTCAGGACCTACACCTGCTCCATCCTTGTCCACCACCCCCAAATCCATCTCCAACCTCCCTTTTGCTCCCCACCCAGTTGGCTGGGCCCACTCCCCAAAGAGAGTAGGTGTCTCCTTTGTGCTAGGCACATCACTCCCTGCCACTGTTACCCCTGTTGCCCTGAGTGAGGTGGCTATTGGCTTCCTGAGGACCATCTCTGTGGGCCAGACTGCCATTCTGAAAGCCATCCAGGTTAGGCACTCAGTTCCAACAGATAGTTGTGCACCTAGAAGGCATTTACCTTGGTATATCTGCCCTACAGAGATCTTTTTAGACTCTGGCCTCCTTCCTCACAGCAGTCTTCCACTCCCACCAGTCCTCCCCCACTACCTTCCTCGTTCCCATCCAATTTCCCTATTCCCATACCTGTCCAAAGCACACTCACATATACACATGCACAAACAACAACAGCCAAAGCAGCACATGTAAACTCTAATACCACAACACACACAAGCGCTCAACAGTTACTAATCCCACTCACAACCACCACCACTTCCAGCATTCCCCCAGACACCACACCAGCACCCAAGACACATCCACCATATCTACCATACCCCCAGATACCACCCCAACCCCCACAGACACAGCCAACACGTCCACCATACCCCATACACCACCCCAGCATCCACAGACACAGCCAACACTCACATCATTCCTCCAGATACCACCCCTACCCACACAGATACATCCACCACTCCCACCTCACCCATTACATCAACATCACAGCCCACCTAGAGATGCACACACCCACACATGCAATAGACACCAACAAAACACAAACATTCTTCAGACATACTCACACCAGCACCAACAAAACTCAAATCCACAGCGGACACAAGCACTTCCTCAGCCTCCCACCCCATAATTCCTCCTGTGCACCTTCCCCATTTTCCCAAAGAAAGTTTACAGTTTGGCCTTGCCCCTACCCATGTGAAACCACCCCCTCCCAAATCCAAAAGGACCCCACCACCCCTTCCATGTCCAAGTCCTCGATTGTGACACCTGCCCCCCTGGACCCAGCCATACCCCACCCAAACCCCAAAAGAAGCCAACCCATCTGAAAGTGACACCTACCCCTCCCAAGACCAATCCCACCCATCAGAACGTGACCCCACCTCACACAAGGGTGATAATTGAGGTACTTGAATGCCCACTAGATGCCCCTTCCTGTGAAGGTTCCTGTGGCAGTGATTTGTGAGGCACGTTGTGGGGCACAGCAGTGCGCTCAGCACACTTTTTTACCAAGAACTGGCCATTGTCCTTTTCTCCATTTTTTGAAAGTTGTAAATAAAGTTCAGTTGTTTGCTTTGCTGCACATTGGCCCTGCAATTACTTTTATACCTTTTTGATGCTCATGAATAATTTGTGATGTATGACTACAGTTGTGTCTGTTTCACCCTGATTGATGAGCCTTTTGATGTGGTTGATAAGATCGGACTTTGGAACCAGTGCTGGAGTCACCCAGGACAAGGGAAAATATTTGATTGATGAATGTTTGGGGTGTAATCCAATTGGGTTGGCATTGCATTGGATGTTGTTTCGTATGGTAAGTATTTCTAATTGGCTTGGTCAATGTCAACATCTATTGGGTACATTTCTCCCCTGATGTAGATTGGACATTTAATAATGTGTGCAAGTTAGAGGGTTGTTTGTCCACTCATGAAGGGTGTTCAATTGTGCTATCTTCCTATACATTTGAATGGACATGTCCATATTAATGTGTGTTCCTGAAACCTACTTTATCTAAGTGTGTGACCCATGCTGTTACCAGTGTGTTTGCTTTCTAGTCTCACACTCACACATTTGCCACATGGGTATTACACTTGTATATTATTGGTTGTCCCTGATATTCATCAGGCCACAGTTCCTGTGCAAATAGTGTTTGTGAGGGATGTGCAAAGTTAAATGTGTCCCACAGCAGCAGCCTACCTGGGGTCCCCCTAAGGCCACCATACCTATTTTGCAGGGATCATTTACATTGTGCGCTTTGGATGTTTGTCACACAAATTATTCTGCTCCCATTAACCTTACATTCACTTGAAATGTGGGTGATATGTGGGAGTCCATTACATGGATTTTGCAGCGAAGGTGTGTTTTGGGTTCAATGACACGTCCATGCAGATGTGTATGTCCTGTCACAACAGGACATGGCTTGTGAACAATTTGATGGTGTCACTTCAATGTTTAGGTGTGATATTAATGAGGATTTGCTGTTGGGTGAAACACTGTTATGAATACATCACTATCCCGAAACTGGGATGTGCACACATATTAAGTTCATAGAGTGTGGCAGTGCAGTGCCAATGACCCCGCAAAAAGGAGAGCCCTGGGGCTGCGATTAGGACATATATTGTGCACAACTTCGAACTGGGACACAACATATATTTGGGCACAGCCCATGCCACCATGTCAATAGCAGCCCATCGATTTGCTGTGTTGTTGGAGGAAACGGGTAGGTGTTTGGCTTACTCTTGGTGGCGCCCAAAAAGATGTTGATTTTGTGCACCATCCAGCAGCACAAGCAGCGGCAGGATGTGTAGGATCGGCTCCATGACATCACATGATGTGTGATGCTGCCTACAGGTGAGTTTCTCCCTATATCGCTCTGTTTCTGCCTGCTCAAGGGGTGGTTGGACTGCCACGGTCGCATCAGCAGAAAGCAACGTCATGATTGGGACTGCAGTTGAATTGGTGGCCCACACTCCGATAGAGCCATTGGCCTATCTCGCCAACACAGTGGTCTAGATTTGCTAGAGGTGTAGGCTGCACCGCACTGGTCTTGTCAGACTGCAAACACTGTGGTGGTCGGACCCCCGCCACGGCTATGGCGGTCCCTGGACCGCCAAAGTCGTAATCAGAACCTTACACTTTTGCTAGTGCTGTTTATTATTAATTGTTAGTTTTTTATGTTTCTATTATTTAGAAAAGTTTAATTTAATTTAAAATATATTTTTTTAAATAGTGTATTTTTAATTAGGTGTGATATATGTTTTATTCAACATATGTTTGTATTGCTAACTTTATTAAGTATTTTTTTTAAAAAAAGGTTTAAATATGTTTTACATTTTATAAAGTAAACATATAAATATATTCATGTATGTATTTACTTCACAATATGAATTATAACTTTTCTTGATATTAATTCAGTTTTTAAATTGGGCTACATATATGTTTTGGTTAAACTTTTGATAATATTTACTGATAATATTTAACATTTGATGTTTTGTCAAAAATTATTTATCATATTTTTATTTTTAATGCACTAATGTTTATTTACATTCCCTGTCAACGCTATTTGTTATATTATATTACTAATTTGTAGTTTGATACGTTAAATAAATTACCTATAGTGATATAAATATCTCTCTCTCCATATATATATATATATATATATAAATATATATATATATATATATATATATAAATATATATATTTACAGTGTGATATATTTACACAAAGTATGTACACCCAATATTTTTGTAGATTATATTTTGGCATTTGGATTTGATGTCGATGTTGTTGTTCTTGATATACTGTCATACAACCCAAATGTGACCACGCAGATAGAAGCAGAGGGCTTTTTAATCCAGTAAATCATAAAAAGAAATCTGGTTCAAGAAAATATGCAAATATTTCAGCAAGTGCTTCCTATTTATCCATGTGAATATGCTGGCTACATTTATATTTATATTTGCCTTACAGAAAGATAGACCTTAAAGAGCAAACATTTTTCTCTATCTGTTTAAAAGTATCTTTCATGTCTGCAACAACATTGCTGCATCAAAAGTCAAGAAAATGTAATTAGGACAGACAGGACAATTAGGTAATTAGGACAGCTTGCAGTTGACCCTAAGATCTCCAAAGAACTCTAAACCTAGGAGACCAACAATAGAGAAACCGTAAGGTGTTTTGCCAGGCAAGATGGAGTAGCAGCTTACAGTATCCCCTAAATAAAGATGGGGATTTAGGAGGTGAGTTCTCTATGCTTTTAATTGAATGGAAAGAGTGGTAAGATGCAGCAAATAAACACATAATGTAAAAGCAGCAATAAAAATACTGTAAGAACCAATAAGTAACAGATAAGTAAAAGATTTTGAAACGCAAACAATGTAAATTAAAAGGTGCTTGAAACAGGTAGATGCTAAGTCGAGAATGTTTCATGTCTGAATTTTGAATAAAATACAAATGGGACAGGAGGCTGGAAAGAATCAGGGAAGGATGGGAGAGTTGGGTTTTAAAAGAAAGTTGTGAACTGAAAGAAAAGGCAAGATCTGGGAACAAATCACTCAATTATTTATTTTTTGGTTGCTAAGAATATTGCAATTCGTGCCTTGGATCACTGAAGGATACAAATGCAGATTAAAAGAACAGAAATGATACATCACACAATGAATGTACTCAAATATAACAATTTGAACTTCGGAAATCATTTGTTTCTAAGGGCCACATGTATCGTGCATTTTTGCGATTGCAAACGGCCCAATCAGGCCATTTTCGAACGCAAAAATGCATTTTGGTATGTATGAATTCCAAATTGGGATTTCATACCGACTTGGTATTAGGAAGGGGCGTGTCAAGGGAGTCCCTTCCTAATACCTAATCGCAGCGGTATGTAGGAATGTTTTGTAACCCAAATAAGGTTGCAAAACATTCGTATTTTACCACCTACTTCAAGTATCTGGTAACCCATAAATGTACAGGAAGGGGCCCCCAAGGGCCCGTCCCCTTTGTGAATGCATACAAGATCATTTTTTAAGAGCAGCCAGTGGTCCCACGGACCACTGCCTACTCTTAAAAAAAGAAAAGAAAACTTTTCATTTTTCTTTTTTAAACACATCCCATTTTCCTTTAAGGAAAACAGGCTGCATTTTTAAAAAAAATATTGCTTTATTTAAAAGCAATCACAGACATGGTGGTATGCTGAGCCCATCAGGCCATCATCCCTGTGCTTATAGCCATTCACAATGGGTTGCAAATTGTGACCTACCTCATGAATATTAATGAGGTAGGTCAATTTGCGAGTCACTGGGAGTCACTAAATGAAACTCCTGAAGTTTCATACATTCAAATAGCGATTATGTAATTGCGATTCGCAGATAATCGTAATTAGGTAATCGCTATTTAGAAAAATGATACATCTGGCCCTGTCTTCTGTTCTTCCACTTTTTCCAGAAAGTGCTTAGGAACCAATTGTGCTAAGGCGCACCACAGAAGTAATGGAATAATTGCCAAAGCCAATCCTTTTTCTGAAACGGAATTGCACAGTAAAACGAGAGACGTGTTAGTTTAAAATTACTGCAACCTTTAAACATGTGAACGACAGACGTCTGCCAGTGCAAATGGTGAAGATCAAGGGCCAGATGTAGCAAATTTGGAAATTGCGACTTGCAATTTGCGAGTCGGAGCGACTCGCAAATTGCAAGTCGCAATTTCCAATGCAAAACGGTGTCTCAGACACCGTCTGCGACTCGCTATGGGGTCGCAATGACCCACCTCATTAATATTCATGAGGTGGGTCGCAAATTGCGGCCCCATAGCGAGTCTAGGCACTCGCAAACATGGAGACCTGCTGTCGTCAGTAGACCTCCATGTTTGTGACTGCTTTATCAATAAAGCAGTTTTTTTTTTTTAAGTGTAGCCCGTTTTCCTTAAAGGAAAATGAGCTGCACTTAAAAAAAAAAACGAAACCTTTAGTTTAGTTATTTTTTCAGGGCAGGTAGTGGTCCTTTGGACCACTACCTGCCCTGAAAAAATAAATTTGGGTCCATTCACAAAGTGGAAGGTGTCCCATGGGGACCCCTTCCAATTTGCGAGTGGGTTACCATCCACTTGAAGTGGATGGTAACTGCGATACCCTTTGCGACCGCATATGCAGTCGCAAATGGTATTGCATTCCACTCCGAATCGCAAATAGGAAGGGAACACCCCTTCCTATTTGCGATTCTGAAATGCATATTGCGAGTCGGTCCCGACTCGCAATATGCATTTCTGCATAGGGAAATGCGTTTAGCGAGTCGCAAACGGCAATTTTTGCCGTTTGCGACTCGCTAAATGTTTCCTGCATCTGGCCCCAAATTCTCTATAGTTTTACTTAACATAACGAAAATAATGGCTGCAATAGGGAAATAACAGCATCTGCTAAATGAAAGGATAATGTGGGTCAGACCCATGATGATTTCTCAGCCTACCAAATGGCTGCAGATCAGAAAACGAAACAGAACGATTCACTCCCAAAACACCCATGATAAACAGGTTCAGCCAGATTTAGTGCAATGACTTTGAGCAGTGGAACTTCAAATACATAGGGTCAAATTTACATGTCCCTTGTGCTTCCTTGCGCCACACTAGTGCCATTTTTTACGCTTCTGTTGCGTTAAGAAGGCCATTTCCCCACCCTTATTTACAAAGTGGTGCAATGCTTGCATTGCGCCACTTTGTATCCCCTAGTGCCGCATTATGCTTGCGCCAGGCATAATGTATGTAAGGAGGACACGGTGAAATCTGCAAGATTTAACTGCACCTTATTTTCTGTAATTTTTAACGCCTGCTCAGGACAGGTGTTAAAGTGACGGGTCCATAATAACTTACTGGCCTTCCTGGTACTTTGCTGAAGTAGCACCAAAATGTATGGCTCTAATCCAGCAAGCACCACAATATCATCATGAATTATGATGCTATTTTGGAAATGACCGCCATGGTGCGCTGTATTGTAAATACAGCGCAGCCATGGTGTCGTTAGGTGGGCAGGGGCGATGCAAGAAAAGTGGCACATTGGGACCGATGCACCACTTTCTTGTAAATCTGTCCCATAGTTTTCCTGAATGGCCATCTTCATAGTACTTGTGCTGCTTTGGAAGATAATGCTGCAGAGGGTGAGTGTATGAGGTCCTTAACCAGCTTCTGTCTGTTCGACTCCACAATTTCTTGCTTTCCTATTCTCTCATTTCAAACTCAGCAAAAACACTGGCCTTGTTTTTTGTCAGGACCCCATTCAATTGCCAATCTTGTAGTCTGCAGTATTATTAAAGATGTAAATTATATTCGTACAGAGTTTACCAAAGGATGCAAAGCTGCATGCTTCTCTGACTAATATTATACACAGCATCACTATGTTGTGTTACCTCCAGGACATAAGCTTAACAATTGCATACAGGCAAATAGCCACTGGCCACATTGTCTGACTAATATTATACACAGTATTACTATGTTGTGTTACCACTAGGACAGAAGCTTAACAAGTGCATACGGTAAAATAGCCACTGGCCACATTAACTTGCCTTGTGCTTAGAAACTAACAGAAAATTGTGAGTAAGTTTGTGCAGTTTCATAATACAATTATATGTATTATTTTATGTTTTCTATATGCACATTTTAAAAGTAATTGAGTCATGTTTCAAAACACATCACATTTCTAAAACTGAATAACTTTTATGCACCCGATCTTTTGATTTACTTCGCCAAAGGAAGACCCCAGTCTTAATAAATCTTCAGCAACGTTACCCTTTGTAATTCAAAGAGTAGAGTACAATTAGTGCTGTATGTAGAAGAAGATACACCATGTTCCAGGAACAAAGCCACACCATCAGATCAAATCACTGCACCGAAAAAGCTACACGAGAGCCATTTACTCTGCATTGATAGAGGGGCAACAGACAGGTACAATTTCTCTGCATGCTTTACAGGTATCCAGGTGTTCGGAACAGTGGAGTCTTATATTTGAATAGGATTGAAGGTGGTCATGCAGGATTTCTTTCCTCGTCTCGTGTCATAAATGTAGAGCGGTCCAAGTCCGGAGTAGTTGTATCGGCTACTTTAGGACCTAAAATTCACAATGTAGGACAACCAACTCTACAGTGAGGCCATACCAGAATTTTAGGGTAAGCTGGAGTTGGCCCCCACGCTCCCTTAAGTAGCAGTATGACCATCAAATAAAAAGAATACTGGTGCTGGTTTAAATATCACCTGCACAATAATCCAGTAGGAAATAAGGAACGTAACCCTATAATTTTAATTAAAATAAAAAATGTATATGGATTATGTCACTAATAGTTAAAAAATGTTCAGTTCATGAAACAGTTATGGTAAAATTGGGATAATTTGAAAAATTTAAACATTACAAGTAGCTAACACTGATCAAGGCAGCATTTGTGGCCAGCATGTTATTGTCCACTGTTGTTTCTCCCTGCAAAGTAATCTATTACTTCTCCAAAAATATTAAGGAGGACACAATTGTAGGGTTTCAGGGTACCAACATTATCCCTTCCTCATTTTTTATCATCTATTGAAGTGGTGAGGTTCGAAAATTACTTGCTTTGATAGTAATAATGACTTTTACTTTGATTGCCCTGTATCTTGAAATATGTGTTGGATAGACAACACAAAGTTACACACATAGATGGTCATTACAACCCTGGCGGACGGTGTTAAAGCGGCGGTAAGACCGCCAACAGGCCGGCTGTAAAAATTTAGCAATTACGACTGTGGCGGAAACCACCAACAAAGACAGCCACTTTAACACTCAGACCGCCACGGCGGTACAAACAAATAGCTCGGTGGTCAAAGCCAACAGACAGGCGGAAGACAATGTCTTGCCCACACTATTATGACAGGCCAATCCACCACCTTTTCCGGGGCGATTCACCGTGGATAAAAACACGGCGGAAACTGGCATTTCGAAGGAAAAACGCTCACCTCTACACACTCCACGAGGAATGACGACACCATGGAGCCGGAACTCCATATTCGCTAGTCTTCGAGCTCCTGTACCAGGAGCACCAACGCCGGCGGCGAAGACTACGGTGAGTACTGCACCTATGGCATAGGGGAGGCAAAAAACAGGGACACACACACGCAACCCCCAAACCCCACCCTCACCCACTACAACACACACACCGATGCATATCCAAACATTACAGTAACACCCACCAACCCCCCCGGAAGAATGCAAAGACAAAAGGAAATGAGTGGAACCATTGTAATATATCAAAATTCAGTTAGCAAATATATACATATATACACTATTAACAAAATATACACTGCGATTAGTAGTCCAGGTATTGCACCATTCATAGTCTGTGGACCACTGGGCCCAAAATGCACGGGCGAGGCCCACACAAGATACCCGAACATGACGGAGAGAACACTGCTGGGGCATCAGATAGAAATACAACAGGCACCTCAGGGGGAAGGGAAGGGGCCACCTCAGCCAGATGAGTGCACGACGCCAGATCCACGAGGGGGCTCCCTGCCCATTGATGTATCCTGGGGAGTGCAAAGCCACTGTCTCTCAAGTCTCTACAGTGGGTGGGTTGCCCACTGTACCATCCTTGGGAGTACAAAGCCACCGTCTCTCAAGTCTCTACAGTTGGTGGGTTGCCCACTGTACCATCCTGGGGAGTGCAAAGCCACAGTCTCTCAAGTCTCTACAGTGGGTGGTTTGCCCACTGTACCATCCTGGGGAATGCAAAGCCACAGTCTCTCAAGTCTCTCCAGTGGGTGGTTTGCCCACTGTACCATCCTGGGGAGTGCAAAGCCACAGTCTCTCAAGTCTCTCCAGTGGGTGGGTTGCCCACTGTACCATCCTGGGGAGTGCAAAGCCACAGTCTCTCAAGTCTCTCCAGTGGGTGGTTTGCCCACTGTACCATCCTGGGGAGTGCAAAGCCACAGTCTCTCAAGTCTCTCCAGTGGGTGATTTGCCAACTTTACCATCCTGGGGAGTGCAAAGCCACAGTCTTTCAAGTCTCTACAGTGGGTGGTTTGCCCACGGTACCATCCTGGGGAGTGTAAAGCCACAGTCCCTCAAGTGGATAACAGTCTACACTGGTTCTGGAAGGGGACTGGTGCCCAGGGTGCTTCATCTTGTGCAGGACAGACAGAGTGGATGCATGTCTCCACTGGTTCTGGAGGGGGACTGGTGCCCAGAGTGCTTCATCCTGTGAAGGACAGACAGAGTGGATGCATGTCTCCACTGGTGCTGGAGGGGGACTGGTGCCCAGAGTGCTTCATCCTGTTAAGGACACAGGTAGTGGATGCATGTCTCCACTGGTTCTGGAGGGGGACTGGTGCCCAGAGTGCATCACTCACCCCGTGACGGTCCCAGTTGCGTCACTGCCCCTACCGCTCATAGGCTAGCGGTGTTTGAGTTGGCGGTGCTTGCCCTGTTCAGCGGTGCTTGACTTGGCGCTCCTTGCCCTGTTAAGCAGTGCTTGACTTGGCGGTCCTTGCCCTGTTCAGCGGTGCTTGACTTGGCGGTCCTTGCCCTGTTAAGCGGTGCTTGACTTGGCGGTCCTTGCCCTGTTCAGCGGTGCTTGACTTGGCGGTCCTTTCCCTGTTCAGCGGTGCTTGACTTGGCGGTCCTTGCCCCGTTCAGCGGTCCTTGCCCTGTTCAGCGGTGCTTGACTTGGCGGTCCTTGCCATGTTCAGTGGTGCTTGACTTGGCGGTCCTTGCCCTGTTCAGCGGTGCTTGACTTGGCGGTCCTTGCTCTGTTCAGCGGTGCTTGACTTGGCGGTCCTTGCCCTGTTCAGCGGTCCTTGCCCTGTTCAGCGGTCCTTGCCCTGTTCAGCGTTGCTTGACTTGGCGGTCCTTGCCCTGTTCAGCGGTCCTTGCCCTGTTCAGCGGTGCTTGACTTGGCGGTCCTTCATTGCCCAGCTGGGCTGGCGGTCCTTCATTGCCCAGCTGGGCTGGCGGTCCTTCATTGCCCAGCTGGGCTGGGTCTGGCGGGGCCCTCCTGGCCAGCTGGGCTGTGGCTGGCGGGCCCTCCTGGGCAGCTGGGCCATGGCTGGCGGGCCCTCCAGGGCAGCTGGGCTGTGGCTGGCGGGGCCCTCCTGGGTAGCTGGGCTGTGGCTGGCGGGGTCCTCCTGGACAGCGACGATGGGGCTGGCGGTGGCGTACATGGCAGCGACGATGGGGCTGGCGGGGCCCTCCTGGGAAGCAACGATGGGGCTGGCGGTGGCCTCCTGGCCAGCGGGGATGATGGTGGTCTTCTCTGCCGTGCTGCTCCTCCCAGACTTTGCAGGTTTCTTCTGCCCCTTTCCCACCTTGGGAGGAGTCACAGCTGAGTCCACACTCCCCCCGGGACCCCTGGGAGCGGCTTGGGTGGCTGGAGTGTTCCCCCTCTCCCGCTGGGCACTGGCCAACTTCTGGTGCTTCACAGGGGGGGTACTGGCTGTGCTCCGGCTCGGTGATACACTGGCTGGCCTGGTGGCCGGTGCACTCCACATACCTGTGACCACTGGTCCCGGAGATTTTGTGGCTGAGGTGCTAGTACGGGACCTATGAGTTTGACGGGGGAGGTGGTGGGAAATAGGTTAAGGGTGGACAGGAAAAGTTGTTTGGAGACACTGGGACGGGTAGCTGGAGGAGGTTTGGGAGTGGAGGAAGAGGTGGTGGTTGTAGGAGGTGTAACTTTTGTGGCTTTGGGTGCAGGTGCATGCACTGGAGGCTGTTGTGAGGTGAATGTATGCTGGGTGGGTGTGTGCCTGCGTTTGTGCATCTTGGGAGGGGGCGTCACAGACACACTAGGAGTGGACACAGGGGACGTGTGAATGGTAGTGGGGGTGGTGACTACACGTGAGCGGGGTGTGCTGGTGCGGGACATAGTGGCTGTAGTGGTAGTGCATGCAGGTGTGAGTGTAGACGAGACTGGGAGGGAGATGAGGAGGAGGGGGACACAGTGGAGGCAGTGGATGTTGGTGTGTCTGTATGTGTGTGATGCTTGCGTGAGTGCCTGTGGGATGTGTGGTGCTTATGTTTGCCTGAGCGTCCCTTGTGTGGTGAGGTGTGTGCAGGCTGGTCTGATGGTGTGCTTGGGATAAGCAGAGGTACAGGGGATTGTGTCTGGGTAGAGGAAGTTGGAGGGGGGAGGCTAGACACTGGGACAATGGCTGCCATCAGTGCTGAGGCCAGAGTTTGAACGGTTCGATGAAGAGCAGCCTGACCAGAATGAATGCCCTCCAGTAATGCATTTGTGTGTTTCAACTCCCTTTCTACACCCTGGATGGCATTCAAAATGGTAGACTGCCCAACAGTGAGGGACCTGAGGAGGTCAATGGCCTCCTCTCTGAGGGCAGCAGAGGTGACAGGGGCTGAGGTGCCTGGGGAGAAGGTGATGCCCACCCTCCTGGGTGAGCGGGCACAGGGCAAAGGCTGAGGGGCTGCTGGGAGGGCGGTGCTGGTAGGGGGGGTGGCTGCTGTACCTGTTGAAAGGGGGGGGCACAGATGTTGCCGCCACCACAAGGGAGCTCCCATCGGAGGACGAGTCTGTGTCGCTGGTTGCAGATCCTGTGACCGCCGTGGTGCTCCCCTCGCCCTCCGTCCCACTGGTGTATTCAGAGTCCGTAGTGTGGGCCTCCATGCCCATGTGGGATGCAGCTCCCTCATGCTCCGGTGCCACTGCACCTCCGCCTGATGATGCTAATGCACACAAGAACAGGGAGACCGCAAAAAAGGGGGGGGGAAACAGAAGAAAGACATGTTGAGTGCATGCATTACCGCTACCGTTGGCGGACAAGACGTTGCGCTGTTACGCTCTCCAGTGCAATTCCTGGGAAATGGCCTACAAGGCTATGGACGACATCTGCACACATAAATGACACAGGTGCATGAATAGCTGTACTTGCCACTCTACAGAGGTGGGGTAGGGGGCCACAGGGCCATGCCTTACGAAGGGGCCTAGCATACGGAACTCGCCCTGGCCCTTGTGTCTGCTGTGATGCCCTCAAGCGCCCATCCAACTCAGGGTAGGCCACCGCCAGGATCCGGAACATCAGGGGGGTCATGGTTCGACGGGCACCCCTCCCACGTTGGGAGGCCATCCCCAGCTGAGCCTCCGCTGTCTTCTTGCTCCAGCGGCGAATGTCCTCCCATCTCTTCCGGCAGTGGGTGCTCTGTCTGTGGTGGTCCCCCAGGGTCTGGACGTCCTTGGCGATGACACGCCAAATATCTTTCTTCTGGTGGGTGCTGACCTACATGAAATGTACAGGGGAAGAAGAGAAGTTATTACAAACTGCACCGTCAAAGTGAGTGGCCCCCATCCCTACCCTTGCCATGTAGCACATGCACCCACCGTCTTTCATGCACCCAGAACTCTGCCCCCTTCCTTCTTACAACCACCCCTCTCCACACAGACATAGCCCATACAGCATGCTCCCTGTGTACTTACCTGTTGGTCTGGAGGACCGTAGAGTAGCGTGTACTGGGGGAGGACCCTGTTGACGAGCTTCTCCAACTCCTCCGATGTGAAGGCAGGGGCCCTTTCCCCAGACGCACGAGCCATTGTCTCTTCCAGACTGAGGTCACAGCAGGTCTGAGATTCTGCCATAAAGCTGCAATGAATGTTCGTTCTTAGAGAATCCCTTGAGTTCCTCAGATAAAGCACTATAAGGATTGTGTTAGACCTGACTGCCCTAGGGTGGTCTTCTCCCAAATTTTTGCCTGCCTCCCTCCATTTTTTATTCTCATTTTTGCTGGTTTTAGTACTCTACATGTAAGTGCACTACATGGTGCCTGAATATTAAATGCTACTAGTGGGTTTGCAGCAATAATTGTCCCACCCACATAAGTAGCTCCCTAACTATGTCTCAGGCCTGCCACTGCAAGACATGTGTGGGCTCTTTCACTGCCACTTCGACTTGGTATTTAAATGTACTTGCCAAGCCTTAAACTACCCTTTTATTACATATAAGTCATCCCTAACGTAGGCCCTATGTAGCCCATAGGGCATAGTGCTATGTAAGTTAAAGGCAGGACGTGTACATGTAAGTTTTACATGTACTGGTAGTGAAAAACTCCAAAGTCATTTTTCACTACTGTGAAGCCTGTTCCTCTCGTAGGCCACCGTTGGAAAATTCCTTATATACTTTTAAGTGGTAATTTCTGATCTGATCTGAAATGAGTGGCATTGTCATGCTTGGTATGATTGGAATGATAGTGAGAAATCCTGCTTACTGGTGAAGTTGGATTTATCATTACTATTTTAGAAAAGCCACTTTTGTGCTTTACAGCATGTCTCCAATGCACATCTGGTCTATGCTGGTTGACAGCTCCCCTTGTGCATTCCACCTAGACAGCCATAAACACAGGACAATCAGCTGCATCTGCATTCATCTGCATACTGATGTGTCTTCCCAGGCAGAAAAGGCGGAGGGCCTCTCAACTACACATCAAAGGACCATGGCTTAACCCCCCACAGATCTCCTTGCAGAGAGGACTTTTTTGAAAGGGGAATTGGTGCACTTCAAAACCACACTTTGAAGTGTCCTCTACGTCAAAGGCACATTTGGGTATGTATATATTAGGTCTGTGACCGCCTAAAATCTAACACTCCTGGACCTACAACTAGACTCTGTCAGAAGGACTGCAGTGCTGCCCTAAGGACTCAACTGGGCTGCTTTCTGGAAGGACTGCTCCTCTGCTTGTTGTCCTATTGCCTGCTGCTCTCTGAATCTGCTGGAAGGACTATGCCTTCCCTCCACAAGTGATCTCCAAGGGCTTGTCAGCCTGCCTCCTGTTAAGAAGTCTCAAGGACCATCAAAGACTTCACCCAAAAGGAAAAATCCATGCATCAAAACACCACGGCTGATAGATCAATGCAATGCCTGTCCCGGAGCTGAAAATTCAATGCAGAGCATGGAGAATTGACACAGCACCTGTTTCACCATGGTTCCATCATTGCAGCACATCTAGATTTTCCACACATTGTCCCTGGGTGTCAATTTGTCATCAAGCCTGCACCACAGTAAAGAACCAAGGTTGCGTGTCTGGAAATTGATGCATCCCCTTTCCTGCAAGGTAAGAATTGACGCATCACCTCTGCCGCTCTGGAAAACTCACTGTTTTGCTTTCCAATGCCTCGCCTCCTCTGTGGCTCTCATTGTCTTCATTTATGACACATTCCAGGTACTTTGTGCTAAAGAGATACATCCATTGATCCCTATGATTAAGACTTACTTAAACCTCTAAAAAGTGATATCTTTTTGTTTCTATTGGATTTTTGTCGTTCTGGTCTTGTTTTATTCAGACAAATATTATCTATATTTCGAAACTGGTGTGGAGTACTTTTTTGTGGTGTTTTCATTGTGTTACTAAATGAGTTTTTCTACATTGTGAGGTGACATGAATGCCTTTATTCTAGGACCAGCAAGAATTTCGATTTGGGTGTAAATGGGAGTTTTCTTCTGAATAGGATTTCAGGTTTTGCAGTACTACATCTTTGTATCTTTTCTGCGTGATTTCCATGTGGTAATACTGGGTGAAATCTGTGCAATGAAATTGCGTAATTCTAAGTTGTCACAATTAGGAAAGAGGAAGTCATGCCGTTATCTGACATTCTGAAGTTCATAATTTGGAAGGATGTAACCTGGTAAATAAACACCTCTCAGTATCAGTGACTCGGCTGGTCCGAGAATGAAAGACTACTTTGGAGAAAGCTTCATTGTAGTAATATGTTAGAAACTGGGTCTCTAGTTGGCAGAGTTATTCACCTTGTCCAAGTAGGGATACAATTCTAATCAGGGTAAGTCACAACACAACCAAAATTATCGTCTGCTCATCCTCCGGTAGCTTGGCAAAAAGCAGGCAGGCTTCATTTAGAAGGCAATGTGTGAAGAATTTGTGCTATAACTCATTTAGTAACACAATGAATAAAGGCATTCATGTCACCTCACAATGTAGAAAAATAATCTAGGGAAAAACAGTATTGAAATGGTACCTTAAAGGGCCTACTTCACAAAACATTTGCTGTGACATTCTTTTAGTACTCCTGGCTTACTCCTTAATTCCGGGAGTAAGAAAGGAATACTCCTTGATTACTTTACTTACTCCTAGAATTCTGAACAAGCCATGAGTACTAGAAGAGTAATTCACACCAATTTAGAGCAAAACATTTTTCATTCTCGCTCAAAGTATGCACAGTTCACATAATTAAGAGTGACTTGGCACATGCTATGGCACCATGCAATGGTTAATGGAATATCAGCTCTGCTTTCATATATAGTTTGATAGTGCAGCCTCAAACTCATGTAGTGGTAAACCTAAACAAAAGGTATGCCTGGAGTAAGGCAGTAGCACTCTTGATTACTCCAGTAATCCAGTTTTAATCACAGAGTACTGCACAATCATGTGACACCTACTCATAGTAAACTCAGTATGAATTAGGCCACTATTAATTAGCAATTAGTCCTCCTCGTGTTATACATTCTGCAGATTTTATTAGGGCATACATATATAAACAATAAAATGCCAAAGAATAAATGAAGTTTTCATAAATATAAAAGGTGCTCTTTCAAAAAGTAGAAATAGGTTACCATGTGAGAATGAACAGGAGCGTGGTTTTACAAACTCTCATCTGATGGATCTTTTTACGTTAATTGAGACACAAAGAAAGTTAACAATAATAAACAATTCCATTGGCCCCACAATAGGGATCAGGAATCAGCGATGAGGTTAAGTCAATTTATTCACAATCAGTAATCAATTTAATATATGCAAGTCATGACAACATTAAAAAGTGACAGGATTACAGCTGGCAAGCTGAAATATCACTGTTGGAAACGGCTCTCCATGCAGGGTCACCTCCAAACATTTTGCCTTTTCCCTCCACTTTTTGCTGAATTCTTTTTTTGTTGGCCTTTGGACTCTGGGTAGTTTACCACTGCTAACCAGTGCATTTGCTCATTCCCCTAACACAAAGTAACATTGGTGTATCCACAATTAGCATACTTAATTTACTTATGCATCCCTAGTAAAATGAACTATATGTGCTCAGGCCCTCTAAATTAAATCCCACTAGTTAGCCTTCAGCACTGATTATGCCACCCATGTAAGTAGCCCTTTAAACATGTCTCAGACCTGTCACCGCAGAGGCTGTATCTGCAGTTATCCCACCACATTGACTTGACATTTAAAAGCCCTTTATCAAGCCTTAATCACCCATTTTATTACACATAAGACACCTCTAAGGTATACCCGAGGCAGCCCATAGGGCGGGGTGCGGTGTAAGTAAAAGGCCGGACGTATAATTTTTTGTTGTACATGTCCTGGGAGTGAAAACTCCCAAATTCGTTTTTCATTACTTTCAAGCCTACCCCCTCATAGGATAGCATTGGGGATTCCTTAATGCATTTATTAGGCATAATTCCTGATTGAGGAGTAGGACTGTTGTGTTTGGTGCATACGGACTTGTAATAATAAATTGTCCTTAATGGTAAAGTTTAATTTATGATTACAACTTTAAAAATGCCTATTTTAGAAAGTTGGTATTTTTCAGCTCCTAAGCCCTGTGTGACTGCTGCCTCCATCCATTACACATCTGGGTGTGGTTTTGTGCATTCCCTCTAGACAGTCACACACAAAGTAAAATGAGTATGCTTGATGGGCTATTCACATCCTGGTGGGCCATCACCAAGCTGATAGGCCATCCTTAGCAGGATGGCAGGGTGCAGTTGACACTTGCACCTGAATAGGGTTGTGCCTATCTCCACATAAAGAGCTACATGCCCCTCTGTAGTGTGTCTGGAGCCAGGGCAGGAAAGGGAGGACCTGTATGCACTTCAAAGCCCCTACCAAATCAGTACACTTCTTAGGACATTCTGCCAGTAAGAAGAATTAATGTGCTGCTGAAGAGAATGTCACTCTGCTGAAAATCTACTGAACTTTGCTGGACTCCTGCTTTGGTGTGCCTGCCCTACTGCCTGCTGTCCTCCTTGCCTAGGAGTGAGAGGGACTGGACCTGAAATTCTACATCCCCAGAACCAAAGTGACTATAAGAGCTTGATGGATTGCCTCCTGTTCTGAAATTTCAGGGACATCAAAGACTTCACTCACCTCCGTTCCAGCTTCTGGACTGAGAGTCATACTCTGCAAATTGGTGTCAATCCATTCCTGGGCCCACGGAAGTGGGTTCTGCAGCTGTGCTCTATAAAAATCAATGCATTGCCAACACTGTGCAGATCAGAACCACCGCATCTGTTCTCCATGCTGACGCATTTTAGCTGCTGCTGAGAACAAGGACTTTACATTACTGATTGCACGGCTCAGGATCAATGCAACACCATCAACCCCATCATCTTCGCATTGCCGGGTGCATTCATCGCAAAGGGTTTGATGTTGCAGCTCAAGGACATTGCTAACAGAGTGTGATCATGGAAAGCCGGAGCAGGGAAAGGACCAATAAGGCAAAGGAACAGATGCCATAGACCCCCACTGGCTATTGATTAATCATTTTTTAACAAACACAAAACAGTATACAAATATTGCATGTGGGAAATGCATTCATTTATCAGTTTTTATACTTTGTAAGTTTTTTAACACATACGCCCCCCTTCAAGGAGTTCCATAAAAAACCTCTTGACATATAACACATTTTACTCATGAAGACAAATACATAAACATGGTTGAATGTCCCTAAAAATATCCACATATATGCACATTAAATTACATATATACAACAATTAAAGGGCTAAACTTTTCCTACAAAACTCAGAGTCCCATCAGTAACTTAAAATTATGATCTATGTATGCATAACTCTTTGAAATAGTTCAAATCATTTTAAACCCAATGATAAATGAGGCATAAAAATCCATATTATAGTATAATTAACCTCTGTTTTTGAATAAATGTTGCTGTCTCTTCAGTCCATTTTTTGGGAGAGCACTTGATGCTATATCGGGGAATTATGAAGCAACCCTTATGTTTGTCATAGCCAACATGTTTTGACCTCTGTGTCACATGGGCTACAGCTTTCAAATTGAGGTCATCATCAGGGCTTTATCCTTTAACCACTGTGATGTAGACTCTAAGGTTTGTCTTTGATTACTGGGCTGGGCAAGGCTACGTGAGCACTAATTTGAAGGTGTTGGTTTTCTCATTCTGTCCCACATTCTCCGTGCTGCTCCTATGTGTCAGCATCTTAAAAATGTTTACGGGAAAATGGGTGGCATATTTTTCTCTTCACTTCAGCATTATACTATTACTTCAATGGCGCTTTCGCCATAGTCTCAAGGACATTTCATCAAGGACTGTGCAGCTCGACGACGATGTGTCCCTGGCTGCATGGATCAGAACCAATGCATCACCTTCGCATCAGCCCTTCTAATTCTCGCATTGGATCCCGAAAGTTGATGCTAAACCTCCACACAAGGTACTGTTTCAGCAGGACAAGGTTGGACCTTGCTGCCAGCCCATGCACCATTGCGATCGGCCTGAACATTGGATTTACCCCAGTACAGCATGACCAAATAGCCCCAGTTGGTGCATTCAGGGGCATATTTATACTCTGTTTGCGCCGGAATTGCGTCGTTTTTTTTTACGCAATTCCGACGCAAAACTAACTCCATATTTATACTTTGGCGTTAGACGCGTCTAGCGCCAAAGTCCATGGAGTTTGCGTCATTTTTTAGCGTGGACACCTACTTTGCGTTAATGATATGCAAGGTAGGCGTTCCCGTCTAAAAAATTGACTCCGAGGCATGTGCGCCGTATTTACACTCCCGGGCAAAATTCACGCCCGGGAGTGGGCGGGTCAAAAAAAATGACGCACGGCCGCTTTTGCGCTGTTTTTTTAGCGCCTGGAAAAGGCAGTCGTTAAGGGACCTGTGGGATCGGAAGGAGCCCAGAGGTGCCCTCCCATGCCCCCAGGGACACCCCCTGTCACCCTTGCCCACCCCAGGAGGACACCCAAGGCTGGAGGGACCCATCCCAGGGACATTAAGGTAAGTTCCGGTAAGTATTTTTTCTTTTTTTTTTTGTGGCATAGGGAGGCCTGATTTGTGCCCCCCTATATGCCACTATGCCCAATAGACCATGCCCAGGGGACAGAAGTCCCCTGGGCATGGCCATTGGGCAAGGGGGCATGACTCCTGTCTTTGCTAAGACAGGAGTCATTTCTATGGGGGTTGGGAGTCGGAAAAAATGGCGCAAATCGGGTTGAGGCGAAAATTTTGCCTCAGCCTGACTTGCCCCATTTTTTGGCGCCCAAGCTCCATATCCCCCTACGCCGGCGCTGCCTGGTGTACGTCGTTTTTTTCCACGCACACCAGGCAGCGCCGGCGGCTAACGCCGGCTAACGTCATTGATTAAATACGGCGCCCGCATGGCGCTTCAGAATGGCGTTAGCCGGCGCTAATTTTTTTGACGCAAAACTGCGTTAGCGCAGTTTTGCGTCAAAAAGTATAAATATGGCCCTAAGTTTTTAAGCACTACAAGTGCAGATATTATTTAAAAATGAATGTCTCGACTTCTAACTATTGGATTTTTGTCATGTTGGTCTTGTTTTGTTCATTAAGTTCAGATCTATTGTTTCTAACTTGGTGGGGTGATTGTTGTGAGGTGTTTTCACTGTTTTTCTGTTGTAAGTGTACTTTATACATTGTTTCCTAAGTTAAGCCTGCCTGCTCTGTTCCAAGCTGCCGGAGGGTGAGTCCCGGGTAATTTAAGGTGTGTATCTCACTTACCCTGATTAAGATTGTGGTTTCTGCTTGTACAGGGTGCATACCTCTGCAAACCAGAAACCTAATTTCTAACAGTTGGAATCGTTTCAGTCTCAATAGATTAAGGTACAAGGCAATAACAACCACAGCAAAATGGAAAAATAAAGGCTTACGGAAATTTGAAAGAGGTCTTAGGGAAATCTGGAAATGGAGAACATGTCAGTATAATGAAGCCTTCAGTAGAAGTCTTCCAGAAAGCGAATAAGTGTTTAAAATAAAGCTTCACGCTTGACAGAGTAAAGGAAGCAGAGAGGTCTGTACCCCTTGACATCTAAGGGAATCTGCCTTAACTTCTAACAGAGCAAGCATTAATTTAACAAACAGAACCTTCAACATCAATGGATTTTTTTCTTCTGTTTCAGGAACCAATCAGCTTCTTATCCGTCACGTAAACAGTAACATCACCTAGATTTCTCATCCCACAGAACTGGAACAGCCGCTGCAACCTTGAACATCCCATGTTCCTTAGAGATGATGAATAGGAGACTTCAGCTGCTTATTAAATCTTCACGTCTCTTGCCAAGATTTCTCTTCTCAGGCCTCACTATCATAGGAACTAATACACAAACCATACTCATTTCCTCTAGCTATTGAAGCCTTGTAACACACCTGCAAAGAAAGAACACTCTAAGCAAACAAACATGCATTTAAAAATTCAGACCATTAATCAGGATAACTTTAACTGAACATTTAATATACATTTTGAATACATGGTTATACATATGCACACATTAAACGTTCATAATAAATGGAAATGGGACTAAGAAAATGCATTTTACTTAAACATATGCAACTTACAATGTAATTGAAAATGCTAATAATGAATACATGTATTGTATTGTATTGTATTGGGTTATTTATAAAGCGCATTCCGGCGGGAGCATCGAAGCGCTATGCAGACCATAAATGCAGAAAAATGGTTCCCAAAGTGTCACTACTAATTAGTTTGTGAATAGTGAGGTTTTAAGACACTTCCTAAAAACCAAATGATTCAGTATTAGTCGCATCTGCAGCGGCAAACCATTCCAAAGTCTGGATGCTTGCACCGAAAAAGCGCGATCTCCCCATCTCGCTTTTTTACAGCGAGGGACCTTGACCATAAATCTAGAGGCAGATCTTAAAAGTCTTGGGGGTTGATAAAAAGAAAAAATAGATTTTAAATAATCACATCCCACCGACTGGAGAGCTTTATGTGTGAGGCAGAGTGTCTTAAACATAATTCTCTTCCTAATTGGGAGCCAGTGAAGAGATGTCACACACCTAGAAGCCGAAGAGAAATGGGGCATATTTAAAGTTAAACGTGCCGCCGCATTCTGAGTAGCCTGTAATTTATCCAGAGAGGATTTATTAGCATTAAGAAGTAAAGAATTGCAGTAGTCTAATCTAGAGGTGACCAACGCCAGTGCGACTGGGCGTCTAAGGTCTTCCTCCAGTAGGTGAAGAATTTTCTTGAGAATTTTTAGTGTCCAGAAGCATACGTTGACCAGATTGTTAATCTGTACTTTAAAAGTCAATGAGTCGTCAAACATGAAGCCCAAATTTTTGGCAGCTGGTACCGGTGAAGGGCAACCCCCACACATGGGCGGCCACCAGTTATTATCCCAGGGGGAAACTTTACCCCCAAAGTACATGATCCCTGTTTTGTCCCCATTAAGTTTCAACCAATTACACGTCATCCATTTATTGATAGCTAGCATACAGCATTGAAAATTTTCCTTTGTGTCCTTTACATTATGTGAAATGGGCACAATCAATTGAGTATCATCTGCATAAGAGATGATCTGAGCCCCAAATGAGCGCACCAGATTGGCCAGAGGAGACATATAGAGGTTAAAGAGTGTCGGACTAAGAGAGGAACCCTCCAGGACGCCACAGGGGAGTTGGAAGGGAGAAGCCTTATAATCCCCGCACGCTACCGTTGTGGTTCTGTCCAACAAAAAAGAGCTAAGGATCTGCAAGGCCTTCCCTCTCACTCCAACTTGAACCAGCCGGTTACCTAAAATAGAGTGAGAGATGGTGTCAAATGCTGCTGAAAGATCTAATTGAACCAAAATCGACCCCTCACCACAGTCGCCTCTTCTCCGAATCATATCTGAGGTGGAAATAAGTGCCGTTTCCGTGCTATGATCACCCCGAAAGCCATGCTGTGAGGGATCTAATCCACCATTCTCCTGTAGAAAAGCAGACAGCTCCTGATTAAGATGTTTTTCTAGTATTTTAGACAGCCCTGGGAGTAACGAAATTGGGTGGAGATTGGACAGATCTGCCACATCTTTCCCTGATTTTATAATAAGCGGAATGACAGTGGCCTGCTTCCAGATATCCGGAAATATTCCTTCCCTAAGAATCTCTGCATACACCGGTTCCAATGCTTCGGCCATCATCTGAGGAGCTAGCTTAAGCACCCGAGGTGGGCAAAGATTATTAGGTGCCCCTGATTTAAGGGCCAAAAGAGAGTCTCTAATTATGTTTGCAGAGAACGGTTGAAAATTGTCCAGAGTGTGCAGAGGTTTAACCATACCTACGGCACCTGTATTCACCTCCTCTGTCTGGACAGGGAGAGGGGGACTAAAATTATTTAACAGATTGATGATTTTGTTGTGGAAAAAGTCTGCCACTGACTGACAGAATTGCTGTGAGTTCTCCAAAGGGATAGCTGCTATAGAAGGAGAGGTTAAGGCGCGCACTGTCTTAAATAGTTCCCTCGGGGCATTTAAGGCCCCTCTTATCTTTTTGGAAAAATATGTCATTTTAGCTAACTTAATGGCTATTTTATACTCCCTCAAGGATTCCCTTAGAGATCCTCTTTCAAGAGGGGATTTATTCAGACGCCATTTTCTCTCTTGCTTACGATATTTTCTTTGTAGGATTTTCAGTTCCTCAGAGTACCAGGGGGCCGAGTGTGCCCGATGGCCCTTAAAATTAGATAAAGCCCGAGGAGCAAGCTCATCAAGGGCCCTTTCCAGGCCATATTCAAAACTCTCCAGTTTAGAGCCCCCTAATGGCTCGGCCCTAAACCAGCCTATTTTCAAGGCCTGAGGAAAAGTGTTCTTATTAATCTTAAACCATGGTCTTTTTAAGGTCGTGTTAAATAAGGGTCTAGCAAGGGGGAGAGGCCAAGTCAGCGTAAATGATAGAATGAAATGGGCCGACCAATCTACTTCCCGGATTTCCCTCCTAGAGATCATACCAGGCCTAGAAAAAATGGCATCTAGCCTGTGTCCTGCTCTATGGGACGGTATGTTATCCCCAGAGAGCCAATCCAGGCTCTGCATGAAGTTCATAAAATCTACCATGCTAGAGTCCTCAGAATCTTCTAAGTGGAGATTAAAATCGCCTAAGACCAGGGCATTCTTAACTAGCAGCAGTGGTTCCACCATAGATGGCCATGCTGCCAGAAAACTATTTTTGGGGCCTGGAGGTCTATACAACAACAAACCTTCAACGTCATGGCCGTTCTGTGTTTTAATTTTAAAATAAGTACTTTCACAGGTCTGGATATGGCCCTTCTGTTCCCCTAATGTGCAACACAACTCCTCTTTAAACATAATGGCAAGACCTCCCTCTTTTTTTCCTGTTCTATCATGCTTTACATAGGAGAAGCCTGGAGGGGACGCAGTAAGGAAATCAGGATTAGAATCTTCACAGGCCCATGTCTCAGTGACAAAAAGACAATCCAGATTGTCAGCCTTAATCAATTCACTAATTTCCAAAGCATGTTTCACCAGGGAACGGGCATTAATCAATCCCCATACCATGCTATGCCTAGAAGGTATGACATTGCTCAATACGTTGAGGCTAGCCACCTCACCTGCGTGGGTAGAGGGTTTCCAGAGGCAGTGATCGCAGCTCTGACTCAAGACCTCTGCTGGGTCCATGCGCCTGCAATTAGATACCATAGGGTCTTTGTTTAGATGGAGCAAGTCAAGATTGGAGTATTTAAATAGCTGTTTTGGTCCATAATAACCGCCCCCCGGCCCCAGCCGGGCACGGACGGGCGCAGACGGGCTTGCCTTAGGCGCACCTGCTGCGCGCATCCGCTTTCCTCTTAACATTTATGATAAATGGCCCCCAGAGACCCCGGAACCAATACACGTCAGCAGACAACTAGACTGCTGACCTCCGTATCCAAATAACCCCACCGTGTGTCTGCTGCTAACAGCCGTTTAGGAGGTGGGCTCTTACAGACCCAAACCTCAGGCAGGCAGCAGCACACTGTGTGACAAGGTAAGCCCTCAGTACATGATTTTTTTAATTCAATAATAAAGAATAAAGAAGCGCGCCGTGCCTTTAGAATCTAACCCTCTGTCTTCCTTTATATTAACGCCCTTTAAAACACCGAAGGTAGGCATTTTAAATCAACATTAGTCTCCAAGTTTATAAAGCTTTCAGTTTCTCAGGGGTTACATTTCAATAATACGTCTATATAACTTAAACATGTTACATGACATGCTCAGAATCTATCTTATCCAGCCTGTAACAAAGTCCAGCTGTGCTCCATGTTGCTATGAGACCTTCTCCTCGAAAAGAGCTGCCAAGACCAGAGAACTGTGACTACTGCACAAGCTGATCCCAAAACGTATGCTCTGCAGGAGCAGTACACTTTCTGTGACCTCTTTCCTTGTCCAAGAGAGAGGGGCTAAAACCCACATTCAATCTGGCCATCAGGTGATCGAGGAAGGATTTTACTATCCCTCAAGATGGACAGATGTTGAAGATGAGGTCTACCTTAACCAGCCTGTTCCCTTTCTTGTATGCAATGGAGAATGAATACTTTGCTTCTGATTCACAAAGGTAAACATACACATTTGTGTATTTTACGTTTGTTTTGGAATTCACAAAACTGCATTTAAGTAAGTTTATGAGTGTGAAGATTTTGCAGTCAGAGCAGAGATCTCTGCATGTAAGAAAGTTGGCCTGTGCATGGTTTTGACACTTTGTTGCCACAGGAACCCACTCCCAAAGCCCGCCATCACTGAAATCAAAAACATAGTGAGTAGCATGAGCTTCTATTCTACCAAGAGATATTGAGATAATGGAGAGTGCAAAGTAGCTGAGTAAGACTTTACTGAACATTAGACTGAACACACTGTCCTGCTCACGCAGGACAGAACCCATACTATTTTTGCTCCTGGCTTGATCTATGCACTTAAGGTACTCAGTGCCCCCCAATCCTTGCTCTGTATAGTTTAAACCAGCACAACCACCGTGCTTTTTAAGAGACCAATCTTATAACATAATTGAAATTAACTAGATTTAAAGTCTAAAGTTTAATAACAGAAATAACACGCAATTGACAATATGATCATTCCATCTTATCTCTGTGTTACTTGGATCTGATGTACAACACCACCCCCAAGATTAAGTCATGACTGTTTAATCTCAATAACCCTTGATAGTCAAAGTCTGAAAAGAAGCAGCTTGGCAATTGAGTGGTAGCTTGCTCATGTGGTTCACAGTACAACAAGTACTGTGAGTCCAAAACAATAACCACTTGCCTCTGCTTCTAATGCGACTGGAGACTGACTTACCAATTGTGATTCTTCCATTTCTGTGCCATCTATAAAAAACACAAGATCCATGAAGATAGTTCACAGCATTTCTAAGAATTTGTACAGCACATGTATGGATGAGACTTATAATGCACAATATCCCTACAAAGCATCAGAGAACTGTATAAAGAGATACATTCAGCATGGGCAGGCAGGCAAATGAGCAGAATGTAGCAGAGTATGCTAGGGAGTCCCAATAGCCCTGAAGGGGATCTTGGGAAATAGGATGGGTTCGACTGACTGGCAAGCTGTAGGTGGAGTATGTGGGATACAGGAGCTGTGGAGCTGAGGAAGTGGATATTATTCTGAGAGTTCAGCTGCGGGTAAGTTATCTTCCTACAGGGAGTTGCCTTAAGAAGTAAAACTTCAGTTCTTTTGGAAGTGCAGACAAGAAGGTAGTTGCCAGGTTTTGAGTAGGATGGAGGTACATTCCATGTCTATGGGGTAAAAGTAGGCTTGAGACCGTAGAAGATATTTCATATTAATTGAAAGAGCATCTCTGAAGTGATATTATAGTTATGACACAAAACCTAAAGCCACTGAAATTGGCCAGTTGTAATTAGCTATGCAAAATATGGTTCATCTGCATTGCTCTATGTATGACCTTACTGATGATGTTATACATGACATCACAAATGACCCAATGATTTCCTCAATGTTGACATCACATAACACCTCGCCATTGAATAATCATTTACATTACTGTGACTTCTCAAATGTTAGATTGAGTATGTCATCAGCAACACCTTCACAATCATCATTCTTATCAAGCGCTTAAGACCAGTAGGCAACACAGCAATGTGGTAGACACAAATGGGAAGTTAAAAGAGTAGTACCTTTAGTGCCTTCTAAAGAGGAAGGAACAGATTAATAAGTCAATGGGGAAGGCATTTCATAATGCACTGGCAATGCATGGGAATGTTCAGCTCCATGACTTTATCTGTATGCTCTGAAGTGGAACAAATAGGTATTTCTAAGCTCACTATGGGGGTCATTATGACCCCGGCAGTCGGAGATAATGTGGCGGTAGTATTGCCAACAGGCTGGCCGTACTTACCATCACATTATGACATTGGCAGGTTGGCTGAACCCAATCCTCCAATGTACCACCCTGACCGCCATGGCAGTAGCAGCCCCTGGGCTGGAAATAATAATCTCCAGCCTGGAGGCCGCTATTGTGCCTCCGGCAGTATCATGACCCTGCCTACCGATATGGTTTTACGTGGCATTCGTAGCACCACGAAAACCATGGCGGTATACCCTATCAGAAACAGGGAATTCCTTCCCTGTCACTGATAGGAAGCCCCTTTCCCAGCACTCCCCACACCCCCCCACCCACCTCATCCATGCTCCCCCTTCCTTCCAGCCTCCCCCCATACACACAAACACACGCAGACAAACACTCAATCACACAGAATTACACCCATACATACACGCATGCATTCATTCATTCACGAACACATCCACACAAACATCCAAACTTACAGGCATTCACATTTCCATTCATACATGCACTCACACACATGCTTATGCGCCTTCACACACATGCATACACACACACAAACAACACCAAACACACACTTGCATTCACACACACATACATGTACACAACCCCACACATACACACAACACCCACCACCCCTCCATCGGAAACCAGACTTACCTGTATCCAGGGGGTCGTCCGGCAGGGGACGGGACAGGGCGCTGCTAGTGCCAGCACCAACCGCCAGCAGAACACCTCCAGGCCATATTAGTTGACATATTATGGTTGGCAGAGGTCTACTGGCATGGCGCTGCTGGTGGTAGCAGCGCCACCTTACCACTATCCGCCAGTATGCCCACAGCTGGATTTCCACCCTTCTTGTGGTGGAAATCCAGCTGTGGTCATAATTTGGCGAACAGATGGTAGCCACAGCGACGGTCTTTTAGTGGTAGGTGGTTTTTACCGCCACTGTCATAATGATGGCCTAAATGTCTGAAAAGGTTGGTAGAAAGTGAAGCAGCACTTCAGATAATCTGGGGCCACATGTACTTGGCCTTTTGCACGTCACAAATGGCGAATCAGGCCGTTTGCGATGTGCAAAATGCACTTTGCCATGTACCAAACCATTTTTGTGATTCAGTAAACTATTTACCGAATCGCAAAAAGGGATTGCGACTCACAATTAGGGAGGGGTGTTCCCTTCCTAATTGCGACTCGCAGTCCTATGTATGATTGTTTTGTGACCACAAATGCGGTCGCAAAACAATCGCAGTTAGCACCAGCGTCACACTTCCCCTTTGTGAATGTCAGTTAAAACATTTTTTCAGAGCAGGCAGTGGTCCGTAGGACCACTGCCTGCTCTGAAAAAATGAAACGAAAACGTTTCATTTTTTGTTTTTGAAATGCATCTCGTTTTCCTTTAAGGAAAAGGGGCTGCATTTAACATTAAAAATAATGCTTTATTTAAAAGCAGTCACAGATATGGTGGCCTGCTGTCTTCAGCAGGCCACCATCCCTGTGACTGCCGCCATTCCCAAGGGGGTCGCAAATTGCGTCCTACCTCATGAATAATCATGAGGTGGGCATTTGTGCATCGCAAATAGTGTCATTGACACTATGCAACATAAGGTTTTGTGACTCGCAATTTGTGCGTCGCAAAACCAAACGTTGGTACGTGTAGCCCCTGGTGTTTTGCGAAACACGGCCTTATGGGTTACAGTGAGGGCTTAGAATTGAATTTGTGCTGCTTCTGTCAGCCATTGCCTTTCTCACAGCTGTTCTGAGATAGGGACTTTTCTTGCTGTATTTGTAACTGATCTTGTGAGTTCTGCACTATCCCCACCTGATGTAGGTGGCATTTAGAGGTTTAAGTATTAGGGCAATTTAATATTCTAATGTGGCTCCTGTCACAGCTAATTCATAAATGCCCTACTGTCCTGTGATAAAAATACCAGTTTTCCATAAGATGATAATTGGAGGATTAACCCACCTGATTCACTAGATTATGCATTGTTAATTTGGCATCAAGGATGCCCTCCAAGGTTTTGGTCTTATAGTTAACTTGGAATAAGACCTTACCTACTGGAAATGAGGGATCTCCAGAGCTGTTAAGGGCTATACAGTGGTCTGTTCTGTTTAATAAAAAGTCATTTGTGTTGTATTCAGAGCCAGCCAACTCTCTTCATACATGTTTTACTAAATGTAAAAGTTTCCTCCACCTTCCACTAAGTACCAAGAAAGGGGGCTCTTGATATAACTGCAAGGGGTTAGCAGCTCAAGAAGCAGATGAACATACATATTAAATAGAACAGGTTATAAGCAAAAACGTTGTGGTACGCTACGCTGAACAATGGCATTGTCTGAATTATTGCAAACAGGGACCTTAGTTTTTCATCCTGACAGAAATGTTTCTATCCATTTCAAATATATCGCAAACACCAGTGCCACCCCCACTAGCCTCTCCAGCAGAATAAAGTGATCAATTGTATTAAATGTTCAGGACTGAGGATATCCTATCCAGCCACACTGTCTTTATGCATCTATTTGGTAGGAAGCCATGTTGTTTGCTTCCTAGAATGGAATTTGCCATGTCAACATGCCCTGTAACTGAATTGTGGCTGCTTTCGCTATGATCTTCAGTGATCAAACGGTACTAGAAATCTGGTGTTAGCTTTTTTGGTCTGGCGCATTAAGAGAAGACATTTTCAGAAGAGGGGAAACCTAGGACTCGTTTTAGTTAACTGATATCTGTTTGTTTTTACTGAAAGTTGACAATATCTATGAATTAAATGTGCTAGCAACTCTGTGCCCTCATTGAGTAGTTTAATGGGTGGGGCTGCCCTTATAGAGGGCATGGTTTTGTGTCTCCATAAAGGAAATAATGTAATTTAGAGATATCCCTAAAACTAAAGCTGTGACATTAAATGCCATCCTGATCTCTTTGTCAAAGCACTCTTTTTTGCCTGCATGATTTTTGTTTTTACAACTTTCCAGCAGGTGACAGTTTGACACTGATGTTATCATTTGGGTCTTTTTTCCAACTCTATTATAATTTCCTACCTTTACTCTGGAGAAGTTTAAGTTCATCAGAGAATCAGGGGGAGGCATACCAAAGATCTCATGTCACTAAAGACACCACCACCAATCTAGTGCTGGTGCATTCGAGTGAAGTTTATTTGCAAAACACAAAAGGGCTTATTTGTAGTTTGGGGGATGGGATACTATGTCAAATTGTGATGGATCTTCCATAAACAGTATTACAAGGCCCATGAGCAATAGTGCACTTTCAGACAGTACAGAACATCTACCATGTTTCTGATGGCGCATCCCATCTGCCAAATTCAACATGAGGACATAAGTCTCAAAATCACTGAATATTTAGTCCCCCCCGGCACCATAACTAAATGCAGAAGCATTCTCCCAATAGCATTATGGCTGAAGAAAGACAAATGCCCTGTTTCAGAAGGAGCCATACTTGGGATTTATGTAAAACAAATGTCAGAAATCCCATCTGTCCACTTCCATAAATCCTCACTCTGTCATGAAATGGGAAAATATCCTTTTTTAAAGCTTGCTGCTAATAGTTGAAGGACTCAAATTAGGCATGCCGGTCCACCAGCATACACAGCATCATCATGAATGCTGTATAAACCATGGCACTCTTTCACAAATCCATACAAAATGGTCCTCAACTTATTTGGAGAAAACTCATCGGCGACACTTTGAAAGTGTTTGCTAGAAACTTACCTCCACTTTGGGAAAATATTTCCTTTACCCACATTAGATAACAGTAGGTTCACTTGGGAATGACACAAATGTTTTCAAGAAGTATTTCATCTGAGGTAGCTTCCACTATGCTAATGGAGTTTTCTTTAGGGGATAACAAACCACTTCCATGGTGATGATGGACATAATTTTCAACAAAAAAGTGTGTGCTTCCTCTTCCACACCAATGGCTGGGCTATCCATCTGGTAAACCTATATTCAGACCATAAATCTCATTGCACTACACATTCTTTCCTACATCCTGTGGCTATGGCATGGTTATGAGCCCTGCACATAAGGGTAGTGACCCAAACTTTATTTTGGGACATCTTTTAACCACCCTCATTGCCAATAATCCCAATTTCAAAGACAACAGGAAATAACCTTGTAGTTGTAATGGGATTAGTACCTTTGTCAGCCCATTCCCAAAAATGGTTTACTTAGAAGCAATTCATGATTTTTATCAACTTTATTTGGCAGAAACATTCCTGTCAGGGTTGCCGGTCTTCTTCCTTTACTAAGGACTACGACAAGGATCAAATCAGTGAAAGTAATGAAGTCAACAGAATTTAGGCCTCCTTGGAAAACATTATGTTGCAGAACTGAAAATCCCTTGCAAAAACAGCTTTTGAAATTCCACAAAAAGAGGTCGAAACACTTCTAACATTGCCTGAATCACTGGTTGTAACTCCACTTGTCATTGTATATATGTGTCAGAAATGGCACATGTTCTCCACCTCTCTTGTGCAACTGAAGAGGTTGGACATATTCCTTGTCTGAACAGAAATTCACAAAATGTGAATTTGACTAATTAAAAATAGTTTTAGAATTGTAAGAATCAGTTAAGACAGTGGTCCTAATTAGTAGTCTGTGACAAGAGATGCATAAATAATAGGGTAGCACCTACATCTATGACAGATGGAAACAAAGCCTGCACTTGGGCATAAAGCTAAGCTTAGATTGCAGCTCAAGCCTTTCTTCTCAAATAACAAATTGGACAGCAGATGACTAGTAAGATCAATTACCTCATTTACCTTCCCGAAGGTATTGCATCTAAAACAGCAGATGGGGAGGTGTGTCACCAAAATTACAAACATAGTTTCAAAGTATTGAAAAAGCAATATTTGCAACAGATGTATCCTTTTACATATAGGCATTTTAGTTCAACTCAATAGTCAGCATGCTTTTCTGAAATCCACAGTTCACTGAATGCCCATAATGCCACCCATGCTTTCCTTAAGGAGGGACCCATCAATAAAGTAAGTAATTGAAAATGCCCAAAGAATTGGATAGTGGTCTACCAATGTGTATTACCCTTCCATTGATTTTTAAAGTTGGGCGTATGTCTGCAAAATAGACTGGTGCCTGCATTCTTGAATACTGAACATCAACCTTTCCAGGGACTTCCTGATATTATAGGCTAGGCACTCAGCTTCTATGTTCAGAATTTGATGGTGTGCACCAGTTGTTTTCCAGTTGGGCCCTCACAGAAAATAGTCGATATGGGTGAGAACACTTTGTGGACCTGGTCATCTGACATAATAATGGAACTCATTCTATTCATGTCCAATGAACAACCATTAAAAGAACCATATTAATTTTAGTGAGAACCCATGGAATCTTAAGACAAAATGGAGCAAAAATACAAATAAGCGTACAGGGTCACCTAAAATAACTAGGGGCATATTGATACTCTGTTTGCACAGAATGTGCGTCAAAAATGTTGACTCACATTCGGCGCAAACCGTGCACCATATTTAACTTTGATGCCAGAGCCCGCGAACGCCAAAATTCCACTGTGTGCGTCATTTTCTGGATGCGGGAAACCGCATTGCGTTAATGACATGCAAGGTAGGCGTTCCCGTCCAAAAAATGACTTAAACGCCCGTGCGCCTTATTTATGCTACTGTGCAAAAATGACGAGCGGCCGGGAGGAGGAGGAGGAAAATGACGCACAGCCTGACAACAGCAGCTTCCACAACACCAGCAGGGACCCAAATGCAACTCAGAAGGCAGGAGAGGATATTCCGCACCAGGACAACCCTTCTGGGACTCCGCCAACAAGAAATCATTCAGAAGTACAGGCTTAACTGGCAAGCCATTCAGCAGCCGCTGTGCAACATTGAGCCACAGTTGACACCCAGCTTGCAGACACCCCGCACCATTCCACCAGAAACCAAGCTGTACTCCACATGTTGGCAAGTGGCTCCTTTCAAACCACTGGCGCCCTGGTTGCTGGTATCTCACAGCCATCATTCTCTGCCTTCTTACCCAAGGTACTGGATGCCATCATCTCCCTCACACCCCACCACATCAGCTTCCCCAAAACACAGCAGAAGCAGCAGGAGACAAAACAGGGGTGTTACCAAAGTAATGGCTTCCCACACGTCCTTGGTGCCATTGACTGCACACATGTACGCATTGTGCCACCTGCTGCAACCGAACATCTATACCGCAACAGGAAGCACACACACTCCATTAATGTGCAGGCCATTGTCGATCATCAGGGTTTTGATCACCAACATCGTGGCAAAGTATCCTGGGAGTGTACATGATTCATTCATCTTCCATCACTGCACCATCAATCAACAATTCCAGTATGGACGATATGGAAATGGACTACTCCACAGCAACCCTCTAGGACACACAACACATACACCACGACATCGACACGTGGACAGAAACACACTGAGGTTGTGACACCGCTAGGCATGTTTGATACCCTCACCCAATGGGAGACACACTTAGGGATAAATGACAGTTCCAAATAACAACAGATGCCACTTCACAGACACAAGGGAAAAATTTAAAACAACACAATGACAAAGACATGGCTCCAACTGGAGGTACATTTGGGAAGATTAATCTTTCAATATCACATCAATAACACTCAATCCAACACCCTTCAAACCAATACGTACTGTGTAAGGGGTGTGTAATGTTTTTTGCTGCAGGTCAAACACCATGACACACATAGCATGATGATGGCTCCAATGAAGGTCACGTGCAATCATTGAGGCTGTACCAATATCTCACATCACTCCTGCTCTCACATTGCCCACTACCAAGAAGCAAGTGGACTATGCGAAGAACACATATTGATGGGACAATATTGAAAATGCACATTTCTAAACATACGCATTGCAACAAATTAACACACACACACAACAGATGTACCGGCATACGGACCTTCTGGAACTCTAAATGACAACCTCACAACCAAGTTAGCCATCTGAACTAGAACATGTTCAGTAGTATAGGTACACGTGACAACCTGAGTCGACTTGGCAAGGGCAGAGAAATAGGTTTGCAGTGAACTTGTCACAAATGTGAAATTTGTGCATAGTCAATTGTTAGCAAGTCAGTGCTCACAATGTATGGAGATGTTTTGCACATTGTCACCTTGCAAAATCTAAGGGTCTCACTGATGGTTAAATAATTCTATTGCATATGTGAAATTGTATGGGACGTCCAGGGTATATAGATGCAACCGTGTTACCACCACTGTCGAATTGATTCTGTGTATGGAAGTATCATCTCACCCCCAGTTAAGGCACAGGGACCCCTATTTCACAAGTCACAATGCAAGGGAGTACACACTGTACTGCATCTCTACAAAAATACTGCTGACATCCGGTCAACAGCCAAACACCCATTCAGATAAGGAAACAACCCAATGAGGATGGTACATCCTAGAAGCCTAGGATTCCACACAATAACACAAACACCAATGAGTCACAGACAACACAAGAGAACAACTGCCATGCAAAGTGATATTTATGGTGCAAGGTACATCAACATGCTCTCACTCATTTTCTCTTTCAACTGATCAGTTGTATGTGATCCAGCCATGGATCATGACCCCATTTGCAAACTCAAGCACTGCAGCAGAACGTGCCTATAATGAGGCACATAGGAGGACACGCACCATAGTCGAGAGGACCTTTGGCATCCTGAAGTCAAGATTCAGGTGCCTCAACATCACCGGAGGCAGCCTCCTATACTCACCAGAAATGGTGCGCAAAATAATTTTGACCTGTGCCATCCTGCACAACATATGTGTAAGAAGGAACATTCCCCTCTATGAACCCGACCTACAAATGCCTCAAGAGGAGGAAGAGGAGGATGCTGTCCATCAACATGAGGGGGACCATCCAAACACAGCTGCAGGATTGTGTCGGAGACAACATATTTGCCAAAATTTCTTTTAACTCTACTCATCCATCACCACTCTCTTACCATATGTAAATAAATACCTATACTAATCACTATATCATGGTCTGGATTATAATTTTTGCATAACATTATCTCTAACTATCAGAATCAGAGTGTAGCCTCATGGAACATTGCTGAAATACCGATTAGAACACATCATTCCTAAACTAGTTTGATGCATATAAATGTACAGCCACATTCACTCACACTGTAAATGACATATATCCTGTACATTTCACATTTCAAGGGCAATAGCAGAGGACCACACCTATTTCACACATACATGTTGGCAACATGGTTCATCGCAGCACATGGCACACAACTAAGACACCATCAGTCAATAAGGAAAAAAAAAATGCCTCGTACATGAGGCAGTGGTTCTGCTATCGCAGTGGGAACAGGAATGTATGACCAGACCCTTGACAGCAGAAAGTCTTACATCACCTATCTTTGCAAGGACTATGTGTGACTAGATTTCCATATAAGCAGCAAATTCATAGCACAAGTGCCCCAGGTATGACTAGCATTGCTCACATGACATCCCCTGCACATGGCAGCCCATGTCCTAAGTCCAGCCACACCCATGTTCCCTGTCTCAGCCCACCCTTCTTCAGAGGTCCCTGGAATAGGAATATGTGTCCCCAGATAATCCCTCCTCTATACACTCCCAGACTTACAATGTAAATCCAGTGTGCTTCCCTCTTTAGTATGGTAGGCCATAGTCATTGTACTTCTGTCTGCATGAACGTCAGGTTAAATAATGCACTGGCTTGTAGTCTGTAGTACCTGTAATCACCTGTACATTGCTTCCCATGTGAAAGGTACTGTTGGCCGTTTGAACTTGAATCTCACCTACAGGACATGTGAGAGACTGATGCTGCACACACCTGTGAGCACCTCCATGGAGACCAGCCATTTGAACATGCACTGCCCTTGCAGCTGCTTGGAACAGCATAGGAGCAGCCATTTTATCTATAACAATGTTATGCGTTGCCGTATAACCCAGCTGTGTAACACAGCCCTTGGGTTAATTTGTTACATTCCAACACACAGGACAAACACAGTTTTCTGTTTCCACAGTCTTGTTCCACCTTCGACCAGTCTCAGTCTGACCACTGTTTATTTACCCTGTGAAATGTTTGGACCCTGATTGACCCTGCATCCTGTTAGCCTGACTGGCCCCTGTCTTTGCGTTACCCTAAAGGTTCCTTGTGCCTAAATTTGTATCATAGTTGCTTTCCCAACCCTCATATTCCTTCTGGGGTATTGTGTTAGGTGGGTCTACAATGCTTACTGAAATACATTGTATAGCATAATCAGTGTATTTATTGTACCATGGTGGGAGGGGGAACTTGTCTCCAAATAGCCGAATCATGGCCTATCCCTTGTCTGGGTTTCATGTATGCATGAGTGACAAATTGTGACAGTGTACCATGGCTGTAGGCATGCATTGGGTATGGTGCCTCCAGCACAACAAACAACATCAGATAATGTGCATGAAATGACTACACATGTTAGGACCCAGACAGCCCACACGCTGATTGCTCCCAACATATTGATGGGGCTTGTGTGGTGAATAGCTGTGAGATTAATCAGCACAGAGGCACTGATGTTTCCAGATGCAGTGGGTATCTTAGAGGCCAACCTGTGTACAAATTTTGGGAGGACACCTGCCGGTATAAGAATCCTGAGACATTAACTTTGTCAGCACACCAAGGTTACCCTGTTGACAGCCTCATAACACGTCTGCAGTGACAGGGTTGGACCATCTCCATGTGTGTTCTCAAATCCTCATTGGCTTTCCTTCTATTGATCTGCGAAGGATACTTTGTAGATACAGGAAATGGCTCCACAGACTCATGACTAGACCTGCACGTAACTGTGACAACATAGACCCCAATAATTATACAGGCTAAACATTGGCCCACACACATGAGCCAGACACCTCTGTGCATTTTACCACTGGACATATGTGAACACGTGCTGCTTGGTCTGCTGGTGCTCCACTGCCACAGGAGAGACATGGCTCAGTTATATGACTCCAACTGTGGTGTAACATTACAATTGTGTATTATATTTGGGACTCCGTGTCACAAACACGGTACCCACATAGTATGATCCCATGCCTGACTCATGGTGGGTAAACAAACAAGTGCCTAGGAAGTAGTATCCAACATTCCAGGACATGTGATGGCTACGTTTTGGAACATTGACATGAACAACCGTCTGCTATCTATCCAGTGCCTGCTTTGTCATTGGTGGTGGTTATGTTCCAAAAAACCTAGGAAGTGCACACAGCAGTTGTTGTTATGTGTATGACTAACAAATGTCCTCTCTCATTTCCACACTGACTTTCATCTGAGGGTTGGACACATTGACTCCACATGCATACAAGTAGATTGGCAAAAATGCATCTTGTGATGCTCACACAGTGGGTCAACAACAATAGTAGTAGCCAAATCACACACATTGACCCATAGGCATTGAGTTATTATAGTGAGTTGCGTCGCCTTGCTATCCTCTCTTGATGCAAAACATGCCCAAACTGGGTAATACATAATTGTATCACCATCTATTGCGTCAGTAAAGAGTGAAAATCCAGTACACCAAGTAGAGGATCATGGTCCACAGTAGTATGATCTGTCACAGGGGCCCATACACCGTAATGGCCAATGTGGGTGCAATCAGCCTATCTCTGTATTGTCACAACTGTCATGTCCCATTACAAATGAGAAATGACCCAAACACAGTTAATGACAAATTTGTACGCATATGCGTAAAAAAAAATGCACATGCATCAAAAAATGACGCATATGCATCAAAATATGACGCACATTGCCATGAAACATCCATTGGCCCTGAGCGGTAACTCCCACACTGTACACCCGGAAATTGGTTAAGTATGAAACATATTTAACAATATTGATGCAGGGTTATTTCTAATCATGTGTGTCAAAAATAATGACGCACAGACTGTAAGGGTCATAATATTTTGAAACATAACAAGAAAAACGCATCGCATTTGAGGCAGGAAGTGATGTAATAGGATATCCTGTTTACAGATTAGGTACAGTGGGTGTACTTTCACTTTCATTTTGCAGTCTGTGATATTTCCTGGCTGTGTGGCTGTGTTTAGACTAGTCTCTTTGTGCATTTTGTGATTTTGTCTCCAGTGTGGTCTTTAAATTGCCTTTTTGTGTATAATAACTGTCTGTGGTATCCGGTCTGAGTGTTTTTTTGGTCATTTGTGTTGTCAACTTTTGTCTTTGTTGTGTTGGGGGTCTGAGGTGGGTAGTGGAGGTTTGGGTATAGTTGGGCTGTGTTATTAGTTATTTAGCATTTTCCTGTCCTACTTTCCCTCTATTCTCCTTTGTACCCCTTTATCCCCTCTTTTTTTTGGTGCAATAATGTTAGGTAGGCCTCGTCTTGGCAGGATGGGAGAGGGGGAGCTGGGTGGGTTTATTTGGCTGGTGTGCCACTTCCTACCCTTAATGATAGAGGCAGGTGGTCATGTGATCCAAGGCTGTCACACAGAGGCAAGGAGGCTCTGGTGGGCAAAGGTGTTGTACCATCTTCAGAGAATATACAACACACCGCGAAATGACCACCAGCTGAAGCACCACAGGGCTGACCTTGTTGCCAAGGAGCAAGACCTGCTGGACCACCTGGGGATTATGACTGGTGGCCCTGTTGGTGAGTACAACTCAGAGTAATGTGCATGTTTAAATGCTCTGTAGTGACAGTAGCTGATTTGTTTGTATTCGGCCGGCAATGTTTTTGAACATCTGGAATGCTAGTGAAACATACAGGGCCATATTTCTACTTTGTTAGCACTGCAATTGCGACCTGTTTTGAAGCAAAAGCGGTGCAAACTTAGAAAATACAATTGTATTTTGTAAGTTTGCACCGCCTTTGTGTCAAACAGCAAAACAAATGCAGTGCAAACTATGTGCACTGTGAGGTATACAATTTTCCTACACATTACCGTCATTTGTTGACGCAACAACTAGACTAACTTTCGAAACACAACACGAGCCTGAAATTTAGTGCTGGCTTCACGTCAATTGATGATGGCAATGTGGCTCAAACATATGTTTTATGTGTGGCCGGTAAGTGTAACAGGAAACATATCTTGGAATTCCAGAAATTTTCAAGAAATATTGTGTCCCTCAATTGTTTTCGGTTACATGCCTGAACTGGATTCTGACACATACGTAACAAGTTATAGCCTACCTCAGGTAACATCTTAGACTGATATTTTCAGTTTGTAGTGCCACATTTCAATTAGGGATGGCTGGCAAAAGGTATGCACACGGGTTCATATCTCCATGGTTGGTGCAACTCACCATAGCTGTGGCACATCAAATGAAGAAAATGATACAAATTGAGGGCTAACAGCATCATCATCACCTCCTACGCCGACGACACTCAACTGATACTTTCCCTCACCAAGGACCCCACCAGCGCCAAGACCAACCTGCAAGGTGGAATGAAAGACGTCGCAGATTGGATGAAACTCAGCCGTCTGAAACTGAACTCAGACAAAACAGAAGTCCTCATCCTCGGAAACACCCCGACCGCCTGAGATGTCTCCTGGTGGCCCACGGCCCTTGGCACCGCACCGACCCCCTCAGACCACGCACGCAACCTGGGTTTCATCCTGGACCCACTTCTCACCATGACCAAACAAGTCAATGCTGTATCATCCTCCTGCTTCCTCACCCTCCGCATGCTCCGAAAGATCTTCCATTGGATCCCTGCCGACACCAGAAAGACCGTGACCCACGCCCTCGTCACGAGCCGCCTGGACTACGGCAACACCCTATTCGCAGGAACCACCGCTAGACTCCAGAAACGTCTGCAACGAATTCAAAACGCCTCCGCTCGCTTCATCCTCAACATACCCCGCAACAGCCACATTTCCGCCCACCTGAGACACCTGCACTGGCTTCCCGTCAACAAAAGGATCACCTTCCGACTCCTCACCCACGCACACAAGCCCTCCACAACAAGGGACCCGAATACCTCAAGCGCCGCCTCAGCTTCTACACACCCACCCGTCCTCTTCCCTCCGCCAACCTCGCTCTCGCCGCCGTCCCTTGCATCCGCCGCACCACGGCGGGTGGGAGGTCCTTCTCCTACCTGGCGGCCAAGACTTGGAACTCCCTCCCCACCATCCTCAGGACCACCCAGGACCACTCTGCTTTCTGGAGACTACTCAAGACCTGGCTCTTCAAGCAGCAGTAACCGCGTCCCCCTAGCGCCTTGAGACCCGCACGGGTGAGTAGCGCGCTTTATAAATGTTTATGATTTGATTTGATTTGATTTGATTTGAACAACTGCCCCTGGCCCTCAGTACATTGTACCTGTGTGTCTAAAATTGGTCTTAGTCACAATGTCTGGGTGACTGGTATTGAAGTACTCACGGAAAGTGGCTTTGCATGTCTCTCATTGATACACATGATCAATGAGAGGAATACACTCCATGATTTTGTCTGTTCACTAATGAAGGAGCATGTTTGCCACCACATGATAGTTAGGGCCACTGTATGTGTGCAGATATGTGTGTATCACTCACTGGAGTCCCCGGGTCTGTCCATGTTTGCAGTGGTATGTAGGATGCAGTATCATCATGTCTGAGAGGCTTTACTTTCTGAGTTAATATAACACTTAGGGCCTCATTCCGACCCTGGCGGTCATGGACCGCCAGGGCCGGGGACGGAGGAAGCACCGCCAACAGGCTGGCGGTGCTTCTGGGGCAATTCTGACCGCGGCGGTAAAGCCGTGGTCAGAAAAGGGGAACCAGCGGTTTCCCGCCGGTTTTCCCCTGCCCCAGGGAATCCTCCACGACGGCGCTGCAAGCAGCACCGCCATGGGGATTCCGACCCCCTTCCCGCCAGCCTGTTCCTGGCGGTTTACACCGCCAGGAAGAGGCTGGAGGGCACGGGTGTCGTGGGGGCCCTGGGGGCCCCTACAGTGCCCATGCCACTGGCATGGGCACTGCAGGGGCCCCCTAACAGGGCCCCATTCTGATTTTCAGTGTCTGCAAGGCAGACACTGAAAATCGCGACGGGTGCCACTGCACCCGTCGCACACCAGCAACTCCGCCGGCTCCATTTGGAGCCTACTTCATCGTTGCTGGGGCTTTCCCGCTGGGCGGGCGGGCGGCCTTTTGGCGGTCGCCCGCCCGCCCGCCCAGCGGGAAAGTCAGAATGACCGCCGCGGTCATTTGACCGCGGTGCGGTCTTCTGGCGGTCTCCGCCCGCTGGGGTCGGAATGACCCCCTTAGTATTTGTATTTGGAAATGCTGTACAGTGCACAGACATTGAGCACGTTTCTCCCTTAGATGCCTTACAGGTGGACCTGCACCCTACACTATCGGAGAGGTGGCTCGATTTGTGGACCCAGACATCTCCAGTAAGTGTTGATATTTCTGTTCAGTGTTGTGTTTGCTGATGATGTGTGATTGACTCCTGTGTGTTGGACACATAGCAAGGTTTGATGCGCTGGTCGATGATCCTTTTTGTTTCTTGAGTGGAGTATAATTTTTTCCCCATCTTTGAGTTGGCCAATCCTTATCGTATTGTCATATTTTGGGATTCTAGGTCAGTCCTGTAGGCACTGCAATGTGAATAGGGATGAGTTATGTGGATAAAACTTGAAATCAGAAACTGTAGCAGTGGACCATAGTAGTGAATTAGTCAGCCAGTCAGACCTTGATTCTCCCAGAAAAGGGATGCCCAAGTCTTACCCACAGGCTTCAGCTTCCCTATTCACCAATGAACATGTTTGACTGTATGTTTAACTTCCTAGCAGCATGTAGCTCCACATGTTGTGCTACGAGTATGAGGCACTTGAGTACAATGCCCTAGTTGTGCATGCAGCTCATGGCCAGAGGTGTTCTTGCATCTATCTGTTTGTTGTAAGTAATGGGTTACTGGTAGGAAAGTATGTTAACAATGGTCTGCATTTCCAAAGATAATTGTTAATGGGATTGTCCAAGGTTTGGGTGAATCCTATTTGGAGTTCCTCCTTACCTGTGGTGTGCTGGCCAAACCCATGTACAGCTTTCCAAAGCTTCCTGGGTGTCCTTGTTGTTAGAAATTATTAGTTGCTTGTCCACCCCCCCTCAGGCACAAGCATAGGGTTGTGAATAGTGTACCTAGGACTGATGATCCAAGTTTGGTACACAGACATATAAATCTGTAAATCACTTGTCCAAACCTAGGATACCCACTCATGATTAGCACCTGCATTCTATAGTGGCAATTCCATTTACAACTCGCAGATCTTGTGGCCGTAGATTGCCATCAAGAACATAGAAATTTGTTGGCCTGTCAGTGGGGGAGGATTTGCAGCATGATTTGTACCTGACAAGTGGCAGAACATTGATGCCAAAGTCATTCCAGTTGTTATCCATCTTGTGGGTTTTGGATGTGCTGTTAATAAGATATGTGTAGGCTGGCTTGGCATGTACTTCCTTAGGGACAATGAGTGATCTGTATGATGATATGGGCTGTTACAGGTACATTAGATGTATTGTCTGATTTACTTCTTGAGCCATTTCACACAATGAAGTACCTAATGTTTGGTTTTCTATTTGTTTTAACAGCTGCCAATATGACTCCCTTCCAGATTCGAGAGTTTCAGCGCAGGGCAATGTGTTACCGCCACATTCTGGATGTGGAGTCTGGGTACTGCAACATGGCAAGACGATATCGCCATGAAAGAGCCTCCGGAGTGTGGAGGGGGCCCTTCCATGTCCACCACCGCCAACACCACCAGCACCACCACTACCACCCAGGTAGCACCAACAGTAGCGGGGACCTTTGCTGGACCACCAACCTTGACAGCTCCAGGACCTATCACAGAACCACCTGCACCTCAGCCTACGGACATGGCACCGACAAGGGCCCATACTTCATCCAATGGCACCAGACCACCCCTGCTGCAGTCATAGACCATGCAGCTTTTAGCCTGATGCAAAGGAACTTGGACCGTGTCCTACGTAAAATGACCAGACTGCAGCAGGAGGTGGCACAAGTAAACCGGGGGGTGCATGCCATCAAAAAGACCCTGCGGAGGGCCAACTTGTAGGCTTATACTCAGCCATGATTCCCTCCCCTCCCTCCTCATTCCTGGTTCTTTAACTTAGTGGGTGTAGGGGGCTTAGTGTTAGGTTAGTATAGGCTGTTAGTTTAGTTTGCAGTAGTAGGTGCGTGGTGGGGTTCATACTTTTTTCAACTGTTTTTTATTATGTGTGTTGACAATGTTGGGGTTTGGGTGTTTTAAAAAAAGTTAAATAGAAAAATACTACAAAATATATATTTGTTTAGTATAAGATAGTATGTGTTTAGGTTAGTATCTGTTTTCCTCCATGTGTCCCCTCTTATAAGAGGGGTGGGGGGTTGATATTTAGATCGTTTCGTTAAATGTGATAAGTACGTTTAGCTTGGGTTAGTTAGGGACAGTTGTGGGTAATGTGTAGTTAAACTAGATTAGGTTAGGTAAGGTGTTTCCCCTGGTTTTAGCTTCTGTATTTACTGTTTAATAAATATCTAGGTAACCCTTTACAGTATGTGTCAAATGCTTGTAAATCAGGGCCTTGCCATGAGTGAACAGTGTCTCTTTTGTATTAGCTGTTGTGTCCCATGCTGCAACCATATCCCAACTGAGCTGTTACATTGGCAGCTACACCACAGCTACTTAGCTAAGATTCGGCCATCAATTGCACTCACCACTCACGGTTACTGTGGATCTCAAAGTGTGGTTATTTTGTGATGTATGTTTTTAATGTCACATACTTTGCTAACAGATTTGGTATTGGGGACACTGTGTTAAGTCTGCCTGCAGCCTGATGTCCAAGCAAATCCTTATAAGGTGAGTGGTAGTATGCTCTCATGTAGTATGGTATACATAACTCACACCTATCATTTGTTACAATGTTCAGAATGGTTACTTATTTGTATGGAAATTCATACACATCCATTCATGCTGGTTGGTGTGCGTTAGGTAAAAATTGGGGAAAATGTCACATTCATATGTTTTGACTTTCAACAAAAATTGAAGGCACTATTTTCTGGCTTAGACATCCCTTGAGGAGGCGTTATTCTGTACAACACAGCATTTTGGTGTATAGTTTATATTTTCCTCTGAAATAACCCTCAGGGAGGGCAGATGATGGTACAATCCAGGCCACTTGGCATAGTTATCAGCCAAGATTCATTCAGGTCAGGTGTATAGACAATCAATGATCATTGACCTGAGGTTAACATCACTGATGGCCATCACGGTTGATGTGTCACATTACACAGAGACAAAGTTGTTGTGTAAGTGCTATTTATTTAAAAGTGCTGTGGTGCTATTTCTACATTGTCCATGATTGTGAGTCCATTAGTGTGACATCTTCCATTGTGAGCCTACACAAGTGCAAAAGGACATGTCATTGGACATGCTGGGGTGAAGTGTCAGACAGTGCAGAGGGACAGGATTTGCCAATGAGTTAGTGAGAGACAATCACAGGGCAGCGTGACAAGATAAACAGTGGGTTGAAGAACAGTGCTTGAGTACAGTTGTTGCAAGACTGGCATATTCAAAGCACCGGACCTTGGTAATAGGTGGCCATGTGTCAGGGACTAGTGCTATCAGGTACTCTTACGGGTAAAGGTGATCTGTTCCACGTCTTCATCTTCTGATGTGTGTGTAGTCTCCTCTGCCCTTGGTGGTGGTGGTTGTGAAGGGGCAACTCACACCTCAGTGTTTGAAGACATGGAGTCAGACATCCCGGTAGCTGCTAACTGTGGGGGTCTTAAGGGCAGTACTGCAGCAAGGAGGAGCTGCTGGTTCTTAAGAATAGCAGCCACATCACGGTGGTAGGCAGCCAGGTCAGCCCTGAGGGGTTCAATATTGCATTTGTGCACGCGTTGACAGGATTGTTGTTGTAGGTGTTGGATCAACTCTATTACAGCTGTGCTGATTTCCTTCAACCTTTTTTCAAGTTCCTGCAAGATTGTTGTTTGCCCTTGCATAGCTCCTGCCTGTTCTTCAGTTGACATCATGCACGAACGGACTCCCTCTAGGCTGGCTGCCATAGTTTGCATCCCCACCCGCACCTCCTTGGCCAGCTCCGCTGTACTCCAACTACAGTTCGCTCAAAGCTGGTGCCAGGGTCGTCAGAGTCCTTAGCTGTTTTGGAGATGGCAGGTTGTACAATTAGGGTGGTGGGTGGGTCCTCTGTGATGGCAGCTAGTTCTGTGCTCCTCCTTGTGACTGAAGGTGGGGTCTGGAGGGTTCCAAGGACATCTTGGAGGGTCTGCTTGCTGATGTTTGTCAGCTCGTCATCCATGTCATCAGGGTAATCCTGGACAGGCATATCCCCAGGAGAGTCATCATCCTCTGCAATGAGATACGGTACAATTAGTGTGTCTGTGTTGTGGGCTTTGTAATGTGACATGCCTGCCTTCCGATTATTTTCACATTGTGATCTTGGTTCCTGTTCACTGTTCCTGTCTTTCATATTAGCATTCTCCCAGGCCTATGCCCCATCTGCATGTCACATGTATTGTGGTCAGTTTGTGGACTTGTCAGCATCACATCCTCTAGGTGTTGGTTCAGGCCAAATTGTGAATTGCCACCTTCTTGTCCTACTCAACCCACTGTCTACTTCCATTCTCATGGTGAGGCCTTTCACTGGCTGTGGGTGCTCTGATGGCACTAGCACCACACTTAAGAATCTGGACCCGCCCCAGTCTCTGATCTTTCACATCCACCTATATGTAGTTGAGATCTAGCATATACTATGTATTGCTTTGTTATGGCACAATATGGATGTCAGCATTGGTAATGTGTACTGCTGATGTTGGGGAATGTGTGGTACATTGGATTGCACTGATAGTCGTAGCAGTGTTCTATTTCCTCCTATGACTGTGCAGGTGTATTTCTGTAACCAGTTACACGTGTCGTCCCCCTCAATGCTGTTATCTGAGCAGTATGACATTTGAGATGTTGCATGGTGTCATTGGAGCTATTGTGATCCAGGCACAGGGTGGACCCTGACATGTGCAGCATGGCTATGGCATTAGTGCTGTGTACCTCCTAATGTTAATGACAATGGCTGATGTTCGTAGCAACTTTGGACAATCACATTTGCCTGGATTGGAACATTTGTCTTGATTTCAGGGGATTGATAACGTTGTCTTCCTGAACCCTCTAATTTGTGTGTGTTTGATCCATGGGGACGTTACTGCCAATAGCTACTTGCACACACAGCAGAGGTGGTAGTGGCAACTGTTTTCAATGTTACATTCCACTTGCAGGTATGGCCAGAGGTTGTTAATTGGGCCCTAGTTACTGTAGGGAGAATACTGGCTGACGTGTGACGGGCTGCCAGTTTTACGTTGTACCCTGCCCTCCTGGCCTGGCTTTACCTTTGTAACATCCTTGGCATGGCAGCATACCCCCATGCAAAGGTTGTTGGTGTTGTGTAGTAGGGTGCCCCAGGTTTGCTCTGAACGGGCCATTCCCCCGTTGGCCATTGCCATATTGCCTCTCTCCTACTGATTGGCAACTTTGAGGTGACAAACAGTTGATGCTGGTGTTCCGTCACCTCTTTAACCAGAATTTCCCACTCCTCTGCACTGAAGCAACACTTTCTTTTCTTCTTCTCCCTGCCAGGGTCTTCTGTGGGTCCTCCTGGTTGGTTCCTGGTCTGTTGTCATTTTCCTGGGGTCTGTGCAAGCATCTGGGATCCATTTTGGCTCTCCTATGCACATTTTGCTGTGTTTGCGGCACTTTTTGATGCAATTGCGTCAAAAAACAGCATGTATCCGGTTTGCAATGTCGTAAACCGTCTCACAGTCATTTTCGCAGCGTTAACATCGTTTTCCTTTACGACGTGACGTATTGGTTTGAGTAAAAAAAATGACACACACCTGTGGTTTGCTCCGCTGTGCGTCTAAGTATAAATTTGACGCCCGCACGGCACAAAGAAATGGTGTTAGCCAGCGGTAAAATTTGTGACGCAAAACTGGTTCAGTGCAGTTTTGCGTCAAAAAGTATAAATATGGGCCCTAGTATCCACCCTCCAAGCTAGCAGGCTCATGTCAAACTACAGCTAAATGGGCATTATTCTGGGAGGTTAACAGAGCCAGCTATATATAGAAAGATCTCTCAGACAGGTCTTGTAGAATAAAAACTGAGGATTTCTGACTGATGGCTTTCTGGACTTGGAGTATGGATTGTTGACAGAAATAGAGGAGTGGATACAATGCACAATGTATATATGTATATGTAATGATTTACCTCTCCTGAATCAGAAGTAGCAATGGACTGAGTGTAAAAATAGTGTTTTGGACTCTCCCTAATCAGGGGAGAGATATCTTTTGGTTAAGTTCCATTTTCTCTCTTCACAGCTTAACAATTGCACTGGTAGCTGAATTCTGTAGTAATGATCATTGGTGAGAATGGGAGAAGCAGTGCCCTATTTATAAATGATATGGAACCAACAACCACAGGATGTCTTGTGCTATACCCGGGAAAATTGAATCCTTATGCACAAAGTTCTGGATCTCAGACAGACTGGAGATGCCTGGATAAGAAATACAAATGTAACATTGTCATAGGGCAATTAACACCATCAGTGCTGTGTCCCCTTATACTGATAACCAAGCCCTTGCTGCTGTATTGCATGTCATCAACATTGACAGTAGGTTTTTTTAAGCTTGGCCACACTGTCAGAGAGTCACATGCTGCCAGTTATAATATCATTAATACTGCCCCTTTGAATTCCAGGGACCACAATGGCACTGACACCAATTTCTTTAGGGTATGACAAAAAGCATTATTCCATTGTGTATACAACACTGCCTGCACATTGGATGAGCTGTGTGCCAAAGTAAGTATGGAACATTGCAATTGTGTCAGGAAAGATATTAATAAAAAAGAGCTGTTCTAAAAATCCTTGTTGACAACCTGAGTTCAAACAGAATTGCATAGGTTAAAGGAACCATGATTATGAAATAGGGAAATCTTTGAGGCATCATAATGTGCCATAATGACTGATACCTGAGGAAGGCATCTTCCAGATTTCACAAAGTCTCCTCCCATTTCCTGAGAGGTAGTGAACTGCAACTGGATGATGGTTCAGGAATGGATTTAGGCATTTCTATTCTATTACCAGCTTGAAACCCCATGTTTTTGCACCACAATAAAAACAGATGAGGAGCCTATTATGAGTTGCCAGGCGATGTATCCCTGAAGGGAAAACTTGGAATAGCCAGAATTTGGTTCAGGGATACAAGCCAAAATACAAATTTCAGTATCCCTGCATCACATTCTGGCCAACTCCTAAGGGGCGCATGAGTACAAGCCCACATATGTCATGTAGGGGAAGATTGAAGTACTGCCTGCTTTCAATGCTTTGTGACCACAATAGGAGTAGCAAACACTTGTCAGTTACCAAGACCTTAACAGGGTTGGTTTCTGAGTCACAAAGGCAAAGCTGCCTCTGTGGGACAGTTTTCCCATTAGGAATCATGTCAGGCAGCGTCTCAAGGGGCAGGCAATGGTGCAGAGACACAAGTTTTCTCCTGATGTTGTCCCAAATAGGAAGCATGTTTTCAAACAGAATGTGTCACTTTAATGGACTCAGACTGCTTCCCATTTGGGAGAACAAATGCACAAAGGGGTGTCTGCTGATCCTTGGTTGCACCATTGCTGCATGTGTAGCCATTAATGAGGCTGGCTGCAAATTGTGACCAGGTTGTTTTAAGAAGCTCTCTAGATAGATATCTGTATATGTCCTACTAGTACACTTTTCACAGTGAAAAAAGACAGGCATGGTGCAAAAACTCAGTGCACAATTTCCACCCAATGTTTATTTCTGTCTGCATAGACATCAGGCCACCATTATGTTTTTTTTCTGGTGGGATACAACAATCAAATATTTCCATAAAATTCAAATCTCATATATCTTTTATGAAAAGTAATTTGTCAGAATTTGGAGGTAACTGATTAACATCCTCTTCAACATTTAATCGCTCCATATCATTGTCAGATAGTGAAAATTTGATATACAAAAATCTAGTGCTGTGAGGACTTGGCGAACTGGAACTATAAAACAGGTATATTAAACTCAACCACTGTAAGTCTAACATTTCAGCAACTTAAATAAAGCACCATAAATGATTCAATAATGATAACACAAGGAGTTCATGTCAATGTTATTTTATTAAACAACATTATATGTTATTGGGACAATCCAAATAGACATGTACGAGTACGTGTTGTAACACTACTGCATGTGCTCATAAATGGAATCCGTAAAGCCACAGGCATAGTCCTATGCCTAGCTATCTGTCATGTGCAAAGAACTCCACCACAACTTTGTATAACTATATGAGATATGAATTTAAGGTGTAAATGTGTGAGTGGCAAGGGGTTCTGGCAAGAACAATGTGAGTATACCCCCTTCTTTTTAAAATAAACTCTGCATGCCCCCAGGACCTGGCCCATCCAGAGGCCACAATTATAACAAGTGCGGTAGACTGTGCTTGCTTTTTTTCTAATTCATGATGATATTTATGGGTATTCACGAATATCACCATGAATTTAAAAAAATGCTTTTTAGTCCTGGCAGGGTCACAGGGAGGCCCCAGGACCAAGGCTATGGGGTTAGGGTAGTCATTCTCTTCCCCCTTTTCTTTTTGTTTGCATTTTTGTTTGGCATTGGGCTGAAGCCAAGTCCCAAAATGACTGCCAACACTTCCTGGTTGATGTGTTGGCAGCCAATGAGATCTCTACACGAGATTGGGATTGTTTGCGAAGTCATCGTAACCCTAAATATACAAATTTGTATTTCCTTTGATTTCTCTAAAACTACTGAATAGATGTACACCAAATACCCAAAAGCTAACCTTCTGCCAAATTTGGGCCCATAGTTAGACTTTTTTAGCACTGTATTTGCGTCATTTTTGGATGCAAAAGAGGCACAAACTTACAAAATAGCATTGTATTTTGTAAGTTTGTGCCGCTTTTGCATAAAAAAATGACACAAATGCGGTGCTAAAAAAGTATAAATATGGGTCTTGGTGTATTTCCGTCCAGTGGTTTGGGCTGGAGTTGTGTTAAAAATCCTTATGGGAATTACATTTGGAAAAACACTTTTTTTACCTCCCCTTTTTCTTGGTCCCTGATTGACAGATCACCCCGAAACATAAAGCAAAATTCTTGGGGGCACTTTTTGGGGGAAAATTTCATTAAGATTTGTCAAACAGTGCCAAAGATATAGCCGCCAAAAAAAGCTTTTTCTATGGAAAGTAGGTCCTAATTACAACTATCTACTTTGGACCGCCAGTAGGTTTTATATATATATATATATATATATATATAAAACAAAGGAGAACTCTGGGAAGTTCCCAATTTTAGGTGGAGAGCTGCTCTAGTAAGGAGCACCCAGCAACACCAGCAACACTCTAAATTTGCTCACATTCCAGGTTGGCTTGGACGGTATTTGACCAGTCCAAAGCTGTAATACTGTGCCTGGAGTGGTAAATGGCTTTTGTCATTTTACAGCTCGGCAAGGATGACACTATGTCAATCCTATGCTTAAAGATTTTGCTGTACAAATGGCAAAAGACTTTGTCATTATCTAGCTCGGCAAGGATAGCACTGTGCTAATCCTATGCTTAAAAACTTTGCTAGATAAGCAGACATTTGAGGTGAGCAAATTTAGAGTGTCGTTGGTGTTGCAGGGTGCTCCTTACTAGAGCAGCTCTCCACCTAAAATTGGGAACTTCCCAGAGTTCTATTTGTTTTTTGCATAATTTATGCATCACTCTAACCCTGAAAGGGCCTTGGTTTGACTTATACTGGGTGCTCCCTTGTGTTTGGACAAAGCTATACCCCTCTGAAGAGCTCTAATGAGAGCAAAACACGTGTCAGAGGTTGCTTTACTCATTCCAGGTTGGCTTGGACAGTATTTGACCAGTCCAAAGCTGTAATACTGTGCCTGGAGTGGTAAATGGCTTTTGTCATTTTACAGCTCGGCAAGGATGACACTATGTCAATCCTATGCTTAAAGATTTTGCAGTACAAATGGCAAAAGACTTTGGGGGTGATTCCAACCCTGGCGGGCGGCAGGAGCCGCCTTCCAGGCGGGAACCACCATTTGGCCGCCATGCGGCCAAAATACCGCTGCCCCCATTCTGACATTCACGCTGGGCCGGCGGGCGCTAACCAAGTTAACGCCCGCCGGCCCAGCGGGAATGAGGGCCGCAACACAAGAGCCGGCTCCAAATGGAGCTGGCGGTGTTGCGGCCGTGTGACGGGTGCAGTTGCACCCGTCGCGCTTTTCACTGTCTGCTAGGCAGACAGTGAAAAGCTGGCCGGGGCCCTGTTAGGGGGCCCCTGCACTGCCCATGCCAGTGGCATGGACAGTGCAGGGGCAACTAGGGGCCCCAGGACACCCCTTACCGCCAGCCTCTTCCTGGTGGTGAAAACTGCCAGAAACAGGCTGGCGGTACGGGGGTCAGAATCCCCAGGGCAGCACTGCTTGCAGCGCTGCCCTGGCGGATTCTCCCAGTCGGGGCAAAAACGGCGGGAAACCGCCGGCCCCAGCGGGCCGACCGCGGCTTTACTGCCGCGGTCAGAATGCCATTGGAAGCACCGCCAGCCTGTTGGCGGTGCTTCCGTCATTCGTGACCCCTTTGTCATTATCTAGCTCGGCAAGGATAGCACTGTGCTAATCCTATGCTTAAAAACTTTGCTAGATAAGCAGAAATTTGAGGTGAGCAAATTATTAGTAACAAAGTATTTTTCCATTTGTACAGAAAAGTCTTTAAGCATAGATTTAACACAATATCAACCTTGCCAAGCTGTAAAATGACAAAAGCCATTTACTACTCCAGGCACAGTTTTACATCTTTGGACTGGTAAAATACCACCCAAGCCAACCTAGAATGAACAGAAGCAACTTCTGACACATGTTTTGCTCTCCTTAGAGCTTTTCAGAGAGATTTAACTTTGTCTCAACACAATGGAGCACCCAGTATAAGTCAAAACAAATCCCTTTCAGGATTAGAGTGACACATAAATTATGCAAAAAGGAAGAGAGAACTCTGGGTAGTTTCCAAGTTTAGGTGGAGAGCAGCTCCAGTAAGAAGCACCCTGTAACACTCTAAATTTGTTCACTTCACGTCTGTTTATTTAGCAAAGTTTTTAAGCATAGGATCAGCACAGTGCTATCCATGCAGCGCTAGATATTGACAACGTTTTTTATCATTTATACAGCAAAGTCTTTAAGCATAGGTTTGACACCATGTGAGCCTTGCCAAGCTGTAAAATAACAAAAACTATTTATCTTTCCAGGCACAGTATTACAGCTTTGAACTGGTAAAAATACAATCCAAGCCAACCTGGAATGAATAAAAGCAAACCCTCACATGTTTTGCTCTCATTAGAACTCTTCAGAGAATTTTAGCTTTGTCCAGACACAAGGAAGCACCCAGTATAAGTCAAAACAAATCCCTTTCAGGGTTAGAGTGACGCATAAATTAAGCAAAAAGAAAGAGAGAACTCTGGGTAGTTCCCAAGTTTAGGTGAAGAGCAGCTCCAGTAAGAAGCACACTGCAACACCAGTTACACTCTAAGTTTGCTCACCTCAAATGTCTGTTCATTTAGCAACGCTTTTAAGCATAGGATCAGCACAGTGCTATCCACGCTGAGCTAGATAGCGACAAAGTATTTTGCCATTTGTACAGCAAAGTTTTTAAGCATGGGTTTGACACTGTCTTCCTTGCTGAGCTGTAACATATGTATTCACTGAAAAAAAAAAAAAAAAAAAAAAAAAGGTTACAGGGACATTATAGCTACTCTTTGCAGCAAAAAAAAATGTATATATTCCAAAAAAAAAAAAAGGTTAAAGGTAAATTAGAGTTAAGAAATCTTTATGTTTAGTGTACAAACCTTACATATATTACAATTATAAAATTATAGTTATAATTTAAGTTTATAATTCATGTACCAATTACGCATTTATTTATTTCGTATTTGTGACAAACCAACCTTAAACTACACAAACTTTACAAATTATAAAGTTACAGGTAGCTGTTAAATTCATCATTTACGCTCCACTTTCAAATTGCTATGTCATACTGATAACTCACATTTATACTTATGCACCACCTTCAAATTGATAACTCGCTCGATTCAGTACACAGTCTAGTCATCTTACTCACCACACGGCATGGTTAATGATAAGTGATAGTTAGGAAACCTTTATTTATGTTTAGTATAAAAATGCAATTTAAACTATACAAACATTCAAATTTCAAAGTTATAGTTATAATTTAAATATATAATTCTAACACCAATTACGCATATAGGGCCAGATGTAGTAAGCATTGATCCTGTTGCAAATGACTCATTGGCCTGTTTGTGACTGGAGAAAGTCTTTTTGCCATGTATCAAAGGCAAAATGGAACTCTGTAGGTTGTTACTGATCCCATTTTGCTATTGCAATTTGGAATTATGAAGATGCATGTTTAAGGCGTCCCTTCCTAATATCGTATTCCACTGGTATGTAGGAATGTTTTGTGACCAGAAGGAGGTGGTAACTCATTCACAAACAGGAAGGGGTCCCCAAGGGACCCCTTTCCCTTCATAAATGCATGCAGAAACTCTTTTTAAAGGTGGGCAGTGGTCCCGCAGGCCACTGTCTTTTCTTATAAAATGAAACTGAAATGTTTAATTTTTCTTTTAGAAACCCTTCCCATTTTCCTTTAAGGAAAACAGGCTGCATTTAAAAAACAATATGTCGCTTTACTTAAAAGCAAGCATGGACATAGTGGTCTGCTGTCCCCCGATGATCACCATCCTTGTGTTTTTAACGATTCCCAATAGGTTGCAAATTGCAAACTACCTCATGAATATTAATGAGTTAGGTCAATAGGTCAATTGCAACCTCATCGGATATTGCTAAATGTGTCAAGGACACATTAGTACATAGGTGTTTGTGATTTCCTAATAGTGAATCACAAATATTCGCTATTAGGAACTTTCAAAATGAAACCTATGTACATGTGGCCCTTGTTTATTTCCTATTTGTGACAAACTGAACTTAAACTACACAAACATTAGAAATTATAAAGTTACAGGTATCTGTTAAATTTATCATTCATGCACCACTTACAAATTACTATAAATCATACTTATAACTCACATTTATACCTATGCACCACCTTCAAATAATATAACTTGTGCAACTCAGTACACAGTTGTGTCACCTCAATCGCCACACTACATTACCCAAAACTCACCATAGCACCATGCACTGTGTTCTGGCAAATCAGGTAATTTCAGATGTCATAACTGTTGTCGATAATCCAATAATTTCACATCCTATAAATGATATATTGTGCAAGGGTAAGGCTAGTGGATGGGGGAGAGGCAAATTACGGTGAAGAGATGTAGATTAGAGTGCTGTAAAGTGGCAAAACATGGGGTAATGTATCATACAGTGGAGTAGTGGGGTGGTGTGGTGAAGCATAGAGTGGAGTGTTTTATTGTACAGTAGAGTAGGGTAGTGTGGAGTAGAGTGCACTGACGAACCAGTGGTTTAAAGTGTCATAGAGTGGAGCAGTGTGTCTTACACTGGAGTGTACTGGTGTGTCGTAGAGTGTTGGAAAGGGTCATTCATTACAGTAAAGTAGAGTGCCATCGAGTGAATTAAAGTGTTGTAAAGTGTGGTGTGGAGTATAGTGTGTTAGAGTGGAGTGCCATAGATTGTTGTAGAGTTGAGTTTTATTGGGTAGAGTAAAGTGAAGTGGTTTAGAGCGGTGTAGTGGAGTACAATAGTGTGTAGTAGTGTGTCCTAGAGTAAATTGCAGTACAGTGAATTGGAGTGGCACTAAGGGAGTTGATAAGAGTGCTGTAGAGTGAAGCAGAGTGTTGTATAGTGGCACGGAGTAAAGCAGAGTGTCATACACTTGCATAGGCAGGAGCACACTGCTGTACACAGGAGTGCTATGGATTGGAGTATTGTGTAGTATAATGGAGGGGAGTAAAGTTGTTGAGTGGAGTAGAGTGTCGAAGAGTGGAGTACAGTAGAGTGGATGGAGTGGACTTGGGTACAGTGGAGTGGGGTATACTGGAACAGAATAAAGTGGAGTGGCATAGAGTGGAGTGGAGTATAGTATAGAGGCGTACAGTGGAATAGCGTAGAGTGGAGTGGCATAAACTGGAGTGACATACAGTGGAATAGTGTAGAGAGGAATGGCACAAAAAGGAGTGGCCTTGAGTGGTGTGGTGTAGAAAGGAATGGCATAGAGTGGAGTGGCATACAGTGGAGTGGCACAGAGTAGAGTAGTGTAGAGAGGAGTGATGTACAATGGAGTGCTGTGCAGAGCAACAGTGTACAGTGGAGAGGTGTATAGTGGAGGGATGCACAGTGGAGTGGCATAGAGTGGAGTACCATACAGCTGAGTGGCGTAGAGAAGAATCACACACAGTGAAGTACCCTAGTGTGGAATGGCATAGAGTGGAGTGGCATAGGGTGGAGTGACATGCAGTTGTATAGAGTGTAGTGAAGTGGCAGAGACTGGAGTGGTGCACAGTAGATTATCATGTAGTAGGGTAGAGTGGAGTGGCATATAATGGATGGGTGTGCCATAGAGTACAGTGGAGTGGTGTAGACCAGGTATCGTAGAGTTGAGTAGCTTGTCATAAAATAGAGCGGAGTAGAGTAGAATGGAATAGCGTTGAGTTGAGTGTGCATGGAATGGAGTGGTGTAGAGTTGAGTGGCATATTGTGGAATAGCATACACTAGACTGGTGTACACTGAAGTGGCATGGAGTGGAGTGGCATACAGTGGAATAGTGTAGAGTGGAGTGGCATGCGATGGAATACCATACAGGGGAGTGTGTAGCGTGGAGTGGCATATTGTGGAGTGGTAGAGTAGAGTGACATAGAGTTAAGAAGCATGTTGCACAGTAGGGGAGTGTGCTGTAAACAAGAACACTGAAGAATAAATTGGTGTAGAGTGAAGTGTGTACAGTGGAAAGGCAGAGTGGTATAGGGTAGAGTGGAATGGGAAAGAGTGCAATAGCATTGAATAGAGTATAGTACAGTGGAATAGCGTACCGTGGAGTGGTGTACAGTGAAGTGGCATACAGTGGAGTAGTGAACAGTGTAATGTCATATAGTGGAGTGGCAGAGATTGGAGTGGCATATACTGGAACAGTGTAGAGTTCAGTGGCATAGAGTGGAGCTGCATACTGTGGAACAGAGTAGAGTGAAGGGTTGTATGGTGGAGTGTGGTAGACTGAACGGGTGAAGAGTGGAGTGGCATAGAGTGGAGTGGCCTGCAGTGGAGAGCTGTAGAGTGGAGTGGTGTAAGGTGGAATACCATAGAGTGGAGTGCATAGAGTTGAATAGCGTAGAGTGGAGTGAAGTAGACTGGAGTGGCGTGCAGTGGAATAGCATAGAATGGGGTAGCGTTGAGTGGCATTGTGTACAGTGGAGTGGTGTAGAATGAAGAAGCATAGAGTATAGTGGCTTGGAGTGGAAAAGCATACAGTGGAGTGACATAGAATGGAGTGAACTGTTGTAAAGTGGAGTAGCGTGTTATACAGTGGTACTACTGGCATGTAGTACAGTAGAGTGGAGTGGCATGCTAAGGAGTGGTATAGTGTGTTAGAGTGTAAGGTGGTAGAGTAGAGTGGTATAGCGTGAACTGGGATGACCTAGAATGGACTGGCATACAGTGAAGTGGCATGTCATAGAGTGGTGTGGTATGTGGTATCCTAGTGGGGTGTGCCATACAGTCAAGTGACGTTTTGTAGAATGGAGTGCCGGGGACTTATAGAGCGGAGTGACATGTCGTAAAATAGAGTGGCTTGGGTTAGAGTGGCGTGTCATGTCTTAGTGTGGAGTGATGTTTCATGGAGCAGAGTGACGTGTCATATACTGGAGATAATTTCACGCAGTGGAGTGCCATTTCGTGTCGTAGAGTTTAATTTAAACGTAGTGTGAGAATTTTCTGAATGTATGTAGATAATGTTTTTCAATAATAAAGAATATGGTGTGGAAAGGGTAATTTTCTGTAGTATCCAACATGGTTAAGTACTGTTACATTTATAAGTCACAAAACACATATGGGTAGATTCATTAAAATGTCATGCAATACAGCAGGACACCTTGGTGCACTGTGTTGTGTGGCAGGGAGGGGGCAGGAATGCACCATAGCTCTCAAAATATGTCTCATTCCTGCTCTCTCCTTCCACTGGTACACTTTTGGCTGTCTAGCGCCAATGCAAAAATGAGGAAGCAACGAGGAGAAATTAAGATGTTTCTCCTTGTTGTGCATCCCCTGGGAAGGTGCAGCATTTTGATGCATTCCCAGGTTGACCAGTCATAGTAAACATGTGAATGCACCAAAATCAATTAGTGGATGTATGGTAACACCCACGCTCCAACCATGGAACGCCTTCCAGGGGACAGTGTAACGCAAGGCAGTGACTTGTGCTGCCTTGAGTTGCTCCAGATTTCCCAAGGAATGCAAGGCCATGCATGTTGGCCTTGACTTGCTTTGTAAATTTGACGTCAATATAGCATTGCCCTTGCAACACCATGCATGAAGCAAGGGAAATACAATACAATAATAAATAAGGCCCTTAGTTTTATATATTGGGCCACAGTATGCTGTGGTAGCTTTGCAGTACACCATGGTACATGCCACTAATAAGGCAGAAAATGATTGGCGAGTGGCTGCCTTTACAAAAGCAAAAGGCAGCCATTTTGTTTTTACAATACATTGGCAGTGTTATGGATTAGGGCACTATATATATGTAACTGTATTTTGTTTCCAACTGTGGTACTAGGTAGGGACACTTGTTTATATTTTGTATATATATTTTAAAACATTTGTGGAGTAGTGTGCTAGTACCTAGAAAGTACTGTGGTAGTTATAGAAACCCCCAAAAATCGCACAATTTAACAATACTCAGTAGTATAATCCATTAGTGAAACAAAGTGGAATGCATCTGAAATAACATGGTTGCCTTTTACTTTTGTCAAGGCAGCCATTACCCAATCATATACTGCCTTGCCATCATCATGTACCATGAAATATAGCTGGAACTGTGCAGCATTTTATGAAATTGTGTGGTATTTCGTGGCTTCAGATATCGCTAACCTAAAATCCCTTACAACTTTAAAAATACCTATTATACTTATATATACTACCAAAAAGGAACATCTGCACATCATAATCTAATAATCTAATAATAATCTCTAATCCTGTCACATTTTGTAAAAATGTGTTCAGCCGTTTTGCTGCTACCTGCAATACCAAAGTTTGATGAAAATGCTTTGGGAACCCATTTTTAGGATGAGCGTAAGCGTTTAACCTCCTGTATACTTTTAGCATACTTCTTATGCCTTAAAGTGATTTCATTTGTTGGTTGCAAAGTCCTTCAAAAATTCTTGCTCGCTAGTCATCAGTTCTGCTTTTTTCTCCCTCCTTTATCTGTTTCAGAGCAGTCACTAACTAGTGTATTATTCCACTTTTGTTTCTTTATCTGATGCTGTGACTGACTATTTTTGTTATTTCTTTGGGGCTCCACTTTAACTGAGGGTGTTTTAGGCTGGTAGCTGCCTGCGTTTTAATGCAGCATTCCGTTCCTCTTATCTCCTGACATGTCGCTGACATTTGTTTTGGCTTTATTCCAGTATTGTCCATGTTTACCTTGTTTATTTTACAAAAGAAACACACAGTTGTTTAGCTCACTGCTCATGAAAGCCACAATATGCCCTTTGAGGCAGAATGTAGGTAAACCTAGAAGCAATCATGAGAAACTTGTTTAGCCTCGCATCTTGATTCTCTCTCTCCAGGGCCCCTCCCTGCCAGCACTCACAACATCACACACAGGGCATTACTTATCTCCTTTATTTGGACCATAAATCCGCTCAGGCTGCTCTAATCATTGAAATGCAAGGCAAAGTTCTTGCAAGACTTTTCATTATGTTAAAATAAAAAGACAATACTTTTCCAGCCTTAATTTCTAATTTCAGGTCAGACGTTTACACAATGCAAGGTAGTGCAGTCATCTCATCTCTCCTCAAGGGCTTGTGATTTCTTACGCTCTATCAGCCTTTTACAACACCGTTTGTTGCAAATTTAGCGAAACATTACATACATTTAATATGGTTGATTCTACATCAGTAAGTTCCAGATTATATTTATGTTGCCTTGTTGCTAGCTGCACTCTGTGCACATGTCATGCTGCATTTTTTATTCTTAAGCACAGACTGATTTTAGAATCAAACACACACTTGCACCTATGACATTGTTTTTACATGGGACTTATATGATGTATGTGCTATAAAATGTATATGCCTTACTCACCATTCAGTAATAACAGATTGTTATATAGAACTGGCAGAAGTAATATTCCCGTTTACATTGCACTCATTTTGACTTGCTTTACTGTCCTTTGTAAAATGCAACACCACAAAATTCAATGCCACACAATTCCGCACCAGTCAACATAATTCCAGTCCACACAATCCCACTCAACATAATTCCACTACTCACAATACTACATAATTCCTATCCATTGAATGTCAATTCACATAGCTCCACTCAACGTCAGACAATTCAAGAACACACAATTCAAAGCCAAACAATTCCACTCCACACAATTCCACTCAAACCCACATAATTCCACTTCACACCACATAATTGCAATCCACACAATAACATTAAACATCATTACACATTGTTCTAATCCAAGCCACTCCACATAACCCCATACCATACAACATAATTACACTCTGGCGCTATTAAATGTCAACGCTCTGAAGAGCAAGGTTGCATACTAGTGAATCCACCCCAGGCCTCTTTAATCCACTGACAGACACTCTGTGCCCTTTTAGCTCTCTTCTGTGGGTTCCTGCTTTCTTCCTTTGTGAGTTTTCCATCTTTCACTTCCTTTGTCTTTCCCCTTTGTGTGTTTTTCCCTCTATTGCTTGCAGAAAATGTCTGCCCACTGGCAACCACCGGATCAAATTAAGCACTGGGTGCTGCCCCTCATTCACAAGGTCTGTGCATCTCCAGTGTCTTAAGGTCTCATTCTGGTGAGTTGTTTTGTGTATCTGTGTGTATGTAAATGTGTGTGTGTGTGTGTGTATTTGTTTATGGTTATGTATATCCTAACATTCAATATCTTTTTAAGCTCTCTCATGACTGCAACTTTTGTTTTACAGCTGGGAGTAGTTTGTATTTTGAGGGCCTTGTTTGTAATAGTATTGCAGTAGGCCTGCTAGGCCTAAAAATGTGTAAGGCATTACGTCCTATAGGGGTTACATATATGGTTACACTGCATTACTTTCTGCAATTCTTTTTTCATGTCGTTGTGCCATCTGGGGGCTAACTATATGGTTACATGACCATGTCCCTTACAAATTTTATTTTCATTATGGTGTCCTTTAGGGGCTGTTCTGAGCATTACAGTGAAGATACTATAATATTTGCTGCACTCAGAAACTTACCCCATAATGCTTTGTGGGGCATTCCTTTTACAAAACATTTTTGCCCATAACTGGGACCACCATCACAATTTTCAGCACAACACACTCTGTTTAGGGCATCTCTGGTCCCCCAGACTAAATTAGGAGAGGCTACAAAATAATACCCCCCACACACCACTCAGTGTCTTTTTAAGTACTCTCATGGCTAGAACGTTTGTTTTATAGCTGGGTATAGTGTGTGTGAATTTCTCAAGAATTCATGTTTTTAGCACATAGAAAGGAATAGTGCCTATCTAGCCCACCTCGACCGGGGCAAAGCCAAAGGTTAAGGCCGACCGTGATGAAGCCCTGCTTGGCTGCAGGAAGCAGGAGGCCTTGGTCAAAAGTTTACCTTCGGACTTAGTCATTTTCTTGAAGATTTTCTTCAGCAGGATGAAGTCGCCAGTCCGATCCAACATCCCTGGAGCCCTTCCTCAAATACGAGTCGCAAGATACCTCAGTGGAGATTTCTACGTTCGGACGTACTCAATTTTTAGAGATGAAAATTCTTCAATCGGGCCAAACCTGAATCCTGAGCCAACGTCCCTAGAGCCCTCTTCAGATACACTGCATGGAAGGTCCCAGTCAACTTTCTATGTTTGGACGTAGTCACTTTTTCTGAGATTTTCTTCAGCGGGGCGAACCTGCAAGTCAGGCCGGGTCGCGGTTGAGGCAAGCTGGCTAGAGTCGCTGCGGCAGGTCGGTCCCTCTATGAAGCTTTTCCCAAAAGGTTCTCCAATCTTCTCCAAACTTCTGGATCTTCTTCCAGAAGGACTCTTAAGGTCTTTTAGGAGTTCACAGCTCACCCCAAGGTTCCAGAAGCTCTGAGTTGCTCCTTGAGGGTGTAGACTACAACTCCCAGAATGAACCTGGCTCAAACTTCAAAACAGCCACTGGACAGTGGTCAGCTGGTCAGTTTCTTCAGGATCTGAGACCCAGGACTCTGGTTAGCAATTTTTCACCTGTAGCAAACAGGAAGTCCCTCCTTGAACCAGTTGAAGCCAAGCAAAGTCCTTCTTGCGGTGCAGCCTAAGTGAGCAGCTGGTGCAGTCCTTCAGAGTGCAGTGTCCAGGTCAGGGGTCCAGCAGGGCAGTCCTTCTTCTTCGGATGTTCTTCCTTGTAGGGATCTGGTAGGAATCTGAGGTGTGGGTGCAGCTCTGCCATATTTATCCTTGCTCCTGGGTGACAAACAGGGGTTCTGGGGGTCCAATTAGAGGCAGGGTCCTTCCCCCTCTGGTGACCACTTCCTGGGAAGTGTGCAAAAATCAACCCCAGGGAGCAACATCCTTCAAAAATTCAACATGCCTGAAACTTATTTTTGGAGGTTAGATCTGGCTGAGCCCACCCACTGGTGTGGCTAAAAATCCTAAACACACTCTTCTCCTGCCCTCTCCTAATCTAATCAAGAGGGCACCTAATTGTCTGGGGTTACAGGATGTGAGGGAGGTGCTTGGTTGCTCCAATCTTCCTTCCCTGGCTTTAAAGACCAGTTTGGCAGCCCTCCCCCTTCCCCATCTGCTGAAGCAGATCTCCTTCCCCAGGCACATCCTTTGTGTTCAGTCCAAGCCACTTCACACCTCATCAAGGCAGCCTGGCCAGCCTGGCAGAGGCTGGCCAATCAGAGAAGGGCACTACAGAGCTGAGGTTGGCAACTTTTCAGGTAGAGTTAAAAATGCTTTACCTGACCTAGATATATTGAATCCAACAATTGTAAGTTGTGAGATTTATTATATCAATTAATTTGATACTAAACTCAAGGTATCTGACACTTAAGGGGACTTTGTTAATTAACATAAAGTCTCCCCATTTTAGCTTGTGGAGATCATTCAATACAGTGAGGGAAAAATGAATTTGGCTATTTTACCTCACCACGGCTTATAAAACAATTTTATAAGGTCCCCCGCTTATAGTACATGGCACTAACCCTAGGGGCACATAGAGCACACCTTAGGGGTGACTTGTATGTAAAAACAATGTAGTTTAAGACTTTGGAAGTACTTTTAATTCCAAAGTAAAATTTGCATGTAACTTTAATTTCAATTCTGGCTAGCAAGGCAGGCCTTTAAAATGACACTGGGACTCTCAGCAGTGCATCTATGGGTGCACCATCTATGCTAGGGTCCCTAAGCCCACATGTCCTACCATATACTAGGGACTTATAGGTAGGTTGACAAAAATAAATTATAATTAGTCTAATTTGCATACTCATTTTACACAGAGCACAGGCCCTCGGACTGGTTAGCCGTACCCAGGGCACCAACAAATTCGGAAAAACACCATCAAAAAGTGACAAATGAAGGCAAAAAGTTAGGGCGTCTCTGCAATCAGCCCTGTTTTCTCACAGCCCTCTACGGGCTAAATATATGGTTGTACTGCATTACCTTCTGCCATTCCGTTTTCGTGTGGTTATGCCCTTTAGGGGCTGTCTATATGGTTACATGACCATGTTTCTTATAAATTTTATGTTTATAGTGGTGCCCTCTAGTGGCTGTTCTGAGCATTACATTCAAGATATTACAATATTCACTGCACTTGGAAACTCGCCCCATAATGCTTTGTGGGGCATTCCCTTTTACAGACCAGTTTTGCCCATAACTCACTGCACAATGTGCTCTTTCTGTCTAGGTCATATCTGGGTCCCCACACTAGATTGGGGGACCCCAAAATAATATTATAAAAATAGTGGAAGAAGGTAAATAGAAGTGCTTTAGTTACATTCAGGGCCACTGGTATTATGTGGCAGAGAGAACCAAATTATGCGGCAGGATTGACCAACTTATTTGGCAAGAAAAGTCCAGTTATGCATTTGCAACACCAATAGCTCTAACTCAAGCAAATGCAAGACCTATTGCAATGCAAATACTTGTTTCTGTGTGCTCCCTTGATGAATCACCATGGAGATCAGCATTAATCACCAGTGTAGAAAAAGAAATAGGTCTACAAAGTTTCCTGGATATTTGTCAGAAGGCTGCAAAGTTATTACTGATCAACAATGCAAGGGATTCCTATCTCTGGGAATCCTAACTATAACTACAGAATGGTTACTGCCACTACTTGATATATGCAATGTTTATTTATTGGCAAATAATAGTCTGGGAAGGAACATAAAGCTGTCTCAAGGGCCAGACCAAGAGATAGCTGGTTATTTCTGAGTGAGGGTAAAGTGATACAAAACATGCATTTATTTACTGTGGTGCAAAGCAGTTGGTGCAAGGCAAAATGAATACATCTGTGCCTTAGTTTCTTTAAAAAACGAATAGAGGTTGGAAAAACATCAGTCAGTTCCAAAAAGGAGCTGTCTTGCAAAACACAATAATCTGCAAAGCTACACTGGGAACCAAAGATAAGTCTGTGAAGGAGCTACCTTTTCATTTATTTGTCAAGTCTACCCGCTCACACGTGCACCAATGACCAAGATACCTTTCCATTCCAAAAGTGCCAAGCCCCACCATTGAAAACGGAAGATTAAATATTTAACAAGGGAAAACATCAGACAATTTCAAGACGGTTGACAATGGTGCTACTTCTAATAGTTGAAAGGTTGCTCAGCAGAATTGCTCATGAGTTAAATGAGCTGTCGTCTCCTGCATAGTGGAGCTCTGTCAATCGGGCGTCAAGATCGATTTCCTACCACATTAAAACGAGGAATACAGTGGGCGCTAAGCAGCTGCCGCTTGTTACCGCAGTGACTTCTTCTCTTTGGGAGGCAGAAAGGGAACAGGCTCAGGTCAGCGTGACATCACTCATCACAAGCTCCGCTGATTGCGTCGATCAAAATTTATGTTCAGCAGGGCACGACTCCTAAAAAAAGAAGTGGGGGGGGGACTAACCAAATCAGGCACTATGCACGTGACATTGTGGTGCGTGACATCACAGCTCGACATCACAGCATTACAGGAACTGACATCATAACACATGACTTCAAAGAAAGTGACATCACAAGAAGTGACATGAGATCTTAACTCTTAACACACGTTCGCAGGTCTATCATGAGTACATTTGAGTGCATCATGAGATTTAATCAGATTTTGTGTGTGGGTTGTGCAAAAAACTTAATACAACCCAGACGCAAAATGTCGGCCTCAATTTATACATTTATGTTTTTAAAACTCTGCCACAAAGAAGTTGGCAGCAAGGAGAAACATAGCTGTAAATCTGTTCTGCTTAATTAATTGCAAAGTCTGCATTTCAAAATATTTTATAGGATTAAGGCATCTTTGGAGGGTAACACATTTGTTTGAGAGACCTATGTTTTTCTAGTCCCAGTTTTGAAATAAAGTAGCATATAAGGTTAATGCATCTCCTGCAAAGCAGACTATCTAACGTGCAGATGACAAATTTGTATTTTATGTAGCTAGGTAAGTGTGTTACTGTTTAACACAGACATCCTTTAGTTACTGGCAGTTTGTAAATTGTAATCCTTCTAATATAGCAAAGCAAGCTATGAAAGAAATGTGACTCCTGCACGTTGTAACCCTCTTTTGTAACACATCTTGTACATTGATCTACACATTTATAGGACTTACAGTCAATGTATAATATGTATGTATGATGTTAAGCGTTGGGACACCCTGCATTGGGATGAGTAGCGCTATAAAAGAAATAAAACAAAATAGTGGTTAAATTGTTATTTGTGAAAAATACTGCAACATATCAAAACATCTAAAATTCTTACAGTGCATGCATATCTCTTAGACACAGGGATTGAACACTGTAAAAAACATACCTCTCCTAAATATTTGTGAAGTGATTACAACAAGCTGTGTGCCTTTGTTTCCCCTCCCTGGTGTTTGCATCTAGGTGCAAGGCTCGGATAGCTCATTTCCAGGAAGTGGACCAAAAGGAGGCCTGATGACCCCTTAAATTTGGCCTTTATTATGGGCCCACCTGAAGCCTGAAACGTGAAAGCCCCCTTGCTGGCTGTATTGTACTGCTCCAAACCAAAGCAAACAGGGTGCGGTCCCTGATGAATGTGTCTCGGTGTCTGAAAATTACACCGGGACATGTTTGGTATATATCAGTAGGGCCCACTTAATGCAGGGTGGACAACGTCTATGTTTTATATCCTTGGAGTTTTGCGGGCAGCTAATGAGTCATTTCTATTTCATATGTGTGTACTTTGACCTTAGGTGTTTTGTCTGCGTTTCCGAGATTGGCTGCTGTTACCCAGACGGCATAAATCACAGATAGCCTGTCAGATTGGTGCACTGTGGCATTCAATCAACTTGACAAGAGATGTCACGTCACGGCGAGATCGATGATTCACATGTTCGCACTAATTATGGATTTCATTGGACAGAATTAATGGTAACTGAGCAGTACCCCTGGCTGCTAAAGTGGAGAAACGCCTGCGGATTACAAGCAAAAGAGTGCAAGCTTTATGGTAAAAATCAACATGACTCATGAATCTCTCATTCGATTAACTTTTCCTTGAAAAAACACCAGGTATCTGCCACGTTTCAAAGGTCTGATAAAGGAAAAGAAGCAAACAGCATACTAAAGACAGCGCTCTAACAGTTTCAAAAATGTAACCTCATAGTTTTGTCAACATACAAATACAAATGAACCGAAATTCTTACCTTTTTCTTCCTTGTTCATAGACATTTTTATCCGATGCTTTTAAAACAGACCTTTTCCTTTGTGCCCGTTTTATAATACAAGCACTGTCAAAGCCAATAGGTTTCACCTATGCAAGATCTCTTTGTTTTTCCAATGTTTTCTTAGACATGTTGCACAGCAGGGGAGGGTGCTGTGCAAAATGGCTTTTAAGTATAAAAAAAGCTCAATGTCATGGCCAGAGCTTTGTTTCTTTAACAAAAGTTTCTTGAAGCTATGTTACTCAGCGGCCAGCACTGCTGTGCATCATATCTAAAGAAAACATTGACAAAGCCAAATAGCTCTCGCAGACGCTCGTGTTCTTTGGCTTTGTTAATGTTTTTGGTGGCTGACAGGGAGTTGGAGGGTGCAGCATCCTAACAGCTGGAAGGGGAGCAAGCAAGACAAGGAAGGAGCAGGGTAGGAAGGTTGTGGCAAGAGCACAGATGGTGGAAGGAGGGAGTGAGAAGGGAGAGAGCAATCCAAATGATGGACAGCAGTGGGAGGGGGTATGGACTCAGACATATGCACTCCTATAGAGTGCATGAAGAAAAGTAAAAATAAAGTACCTGTAGAGTTGCTGGACATAGGCAGGAGGCTGTGGTTGGTCCATACTCCACAACAGGGACAAAAACTCGAAGCCCCAAGAGGACAAGAAAATACGAGCATGGGGTGCTGATCACTAAGCCCCAAGAAAACAAGAGTGACGTCAAAGCCATCCAATGGTAAGTAACGGTAAGTAATAGGTGGGTTGCAAGCCCTATTTAACCTCTTCCCTGCCGAGCATGTAATGGTTACGTCCAGTGGCGCGGTGCTCAGGTGCAACGGACTTTACCACTACATCCTGGAAGAGGCCCTCGGGGGAAGCGCTGGTGCTCCCCGAGTGCCTCAGTGATGTCTCATGATGTCAGCATGCCAACACGCACTGACCTCATCAGAGGTCAACTCCTGTCGTGCTGGAATCCATGCTTCCAGCGCAACCAAGGAGAAACTGATTAGTTTCTCCTCTGTACGGGGGGCAGGGGAAGCAGAGAGGCATGAAAAGGGAAGGAAAGGCTTTTCCTTCCCTTTTCATGTCTCTCTATGCGATCGTGCTGCAGGAAGCCACTAGACATCAGGGAACTTTTTTCTGTGTGGAAATTGTCATAAGGGGAGCGGCCCCTTGGGCAAGGGCTGCTCCCCAAGGGGGGGGGCATTTTATTTAAGGCCATTTCTGCCCCCGTGGGGGAAGATCAGCCAATATTAATTAAGCCGATCTGCCCCCGAAGTCATTAGGCACCAGGGTTGTTTTCTTTTCTTTTATATTGATAAGGGGAGCGACCCCTTAGGCAAGGGTCACTCCCAGGGGCACAATCTTTTTGTTAGGCCTTTTCTGCCCTCCTGGAGGCAGATCAGCCTATATTAATTAGGCAGATCTGCCCCCAGAGGGGGCAGCAGCCATTAGGCACCAGGGATATTTTTTATATTGATAAGGGGAGCGACCTCTTAGGCAAGGGTCTCTCCCCGGTAGGCAATTTTTTTATTAGGCCTTTTCTGCCCCCCCGGGGGCAGATCGCCCATATATTAATTAGGCAGATGGGCAGAAGCCACTAGACACCAGGGATTTATTTATTTTTATTTATATTGATAAGGGGAGTGACCCCTTAGGCAAGAGTCGATCCCTGGGGGGAGGGGGGTTAATTAGGCCTTTTCTGCCCCCTCTGGGGGCAGATCATCCTATATTAATTAGACTGATCTGCCCCCAGTTTTTGTTTACATTGATAAGCAACGCGACCCCTTAGGCAAGGGTCACTCCCCTGGGGGGGGACTGTTTTTAGGCCATTTCTGGCCCCCTTGGGGGCAGATCAGCCTATTTAAATTAGGCCAGTCTGCCCCCAATGGGGGCAGAAACCACTAGACACCAGGGATTTTTATTTTTTGCAACAGTTTCACACAAGGGGAGCGACCCCTTTGGCAACGGTCGCTCCCCTGGGGGGCAAATTTATTTTAGGCCATTTCTGCCCCCCTTGGGGGCAGACTGGGCCTATTTATATTAGGTCAATCTGCCCCCAAGAGAGACAGAAACCACTAGGCACCAGGGATTTTTTATTCTTTTTTGTTTTTTACAGATGGGGAGCGACCCCTTAGGAAAGGGTCCCTCACCTGGGGGCAAATTTATTTTAGGCCATTTCTGCCCACCTTGGGGGCAGATCGGCCTATTTTTCTGAGGCCAATCTGCCCCCAAGTGGGGGCAGAATCCACTAGACACCAGGGATTTTCTATGTGCCAATTTCACGGAAGGGGAGCGACCCCTTGGGCAAGGGTCGCTCCTCTGGGGGGCACATTTATTTTAGCCCATTTCAGTCCCCCTTGGGGACAGATCGGCCTATTTTTGTGAGGCTCATCTGCCTACCAGGATGAAAGAAAGCCCACTAGAGACCAGGGAAGATTTCTTTTTTTTAAAAAAGAGGGTGGGGGTATGGCCTTACCCTCATCCCAAATAAATGGGGCCAAAGTTGTTCTGCCTACCGGTGGGCAGATGGGGCAATTACCCCCGATCCACTCCCTGGGGGGGTAAGAAAGCCTACTAGATGCCAGGGAATTAAAAAAAAAATTGTGGGGTGGTGGCTACCAACCAGTATGGGCATGGTTATGCCCCCACCCCAACTGAATGGGGTAACAGTCTTTCAGCTCTTCCCCACACACTAAAGCATCTTATTCCATGGCAAGCAAGAGGACATTTGATTATTTTGAGTTTTGGTTTTACATTTGGTCAATGAGAGCTTGTCTAACTCTCAAAATCATCCCACTTGGAATGGTGAGGGCTGCCCTTTTTGGACTTTGAGACACTGCCATGTAGAAAAATCCACAAGACCTAGACACATCTGAAAACTAAACATCTGGTTGAGTCCAGGGTTGTGTGCTTCACATACACCGGCACCATATTTTTTACCCACAATTCCCTGCAAACCTCCAACTTTGCTGGAAATCACACATTTTCCCACATTTTTGTGATGCAACCTTCTGGAATCTGCCAGAATCTACAAACTTCCTACCACCAAGTATTGTCTCAGCTATACAGATAAAAATTCTGCCCAACTTGTCAGCCTAAAAATGTTTTTTCCAAACTGCCCTTTTGGAACCACTTTGGTTCCCCCTCAATTGTGACATGTTTTTGGCTCTTCCCTGTCACAGGCACTTGGCTCACCTACACAAGTGAAGTATTATTTGTACCTGGAGACTGAGGGGAACGTTGGTTGGTAGGAAATTGTCCCAGTGCGGTGATTACACACAGGAATGTGGAAAAAATTTGATTTTGTTTAGCTCAATCTGAGGTTTGCTGAGGATTCTGGGTAAGAAAACACTGGGGGATCTATGCAAGTCACACCTCCCTGGAATCCCTTCGGTGTCTAGTTTTCAGAAATATTTGGATTTGGTAGGTTTCCCTATATGGCTGATGAGCCCAGGACAAAAAACGCAGGTGCACCCCCGCTAAAACAGGTAGTTTTCTATTTGATAATTTTGATGTAGTGTTTTGAGGTGTTTCCTTTCGCGGGAACTAGGCCTACCCACACAAGTGAGGTACCATTTTTATTGGGAGACTTGGGAGAACACAGAATAGCAGAACAAGTGCCCCTTGTCTTTTTCTACATTTTTTCCTTCCAAATGTAAGACAGTGTGTAAAAAAGACGACTGTTTGAGAAATGCCCTGCAAGTCACATGCTAGTATGGGGACCCCGGAATTCAGAGATGTGCAAATAACCACTGCTTCTCAACACCTTATCTTGTGCCCATTTTGTAAATACAAAGGTTTCCTTGATACCTATTTTTCACTCTTTATATTTCAGCAAATGAACTGCTGTATACCCGGTATAGAATGAAAACTCATTGCAAGATGCAGCTCATTTATTGGCTCTGGATACCTAGGGTTCTTGATGAACGTACAAGCCATATATATCCCCAAAACCAGAAGCATCCAGCAGACATAACAGTATATTGCTTTAAAAAATCTGACATGGCAGGAAAAAGTTACAGAGTAAAACGTGGAGAGAAATGGCTGTTTTTTTTCACCTCAATTTCAATATTTTTTTATTTTAGCTGTTATTTTCTGTATGAAAACCGTGTAGGATCTACACAAATGACTCCATGCTGAATTTAAAATGTTGTCTACTTTTCAGAAATGTTTAGCTTTCCAGGATCCAGCTTTGGTTTCACTCCCATTTCCGTCACTAACTGGAAGGAGGCTACAAGCATAAATATAGTGAAAATGGGGTATGTCCCAGTAAAATGGCACAATTGTGTTAAAAAATTTGGTTTTGCGATTTAAGTCTCTCTGTTCCTGAAAGCTGGAAAGCTGGTGATTTTAGCACCACAAACCCTTTGTTGATGCCATTTTCAGGGGGAAAAAACACAAGCCTCCTTCTGTAGCCCTTTCTCCCTTTTTTTTTTAACAACATTTTTGCTGTATTTTGGCTAATTGCTTGGTCTCCTCCAGGGAAACCACCAAACTCTGAGTAACTCTAGAATCCCTAAGATGTTGGAAACAAAGGATGCAAATTTGGCATGGGTAGCTTATGTGGACAAAATGTTATGAGGGCCTAAGTGCGAACTGCCCCAAATAGCCCAAAAAAGGCTTGGCACCGGAGGGGGAAAAGGCCTGGCAGCAAAGGAGTTAAGCTTATTTTTTGTTTACAAAAGATCACATGCACTGTCTCAAGCAAAGCCTAAACATTGGTTACAAACTACCCTCCTCCTTTAATTGCTTTATATTGCCTTATAACATTTATATGGCACTTGCTATGTATCTGTTGAAGCCCTTATGCTTGCAGGTAATATGCTAAAGTGTGTGGATGTGTAGTTGGAAGTGTGCTGTCTTTGCTTTGAACCTATGTGGAAATTGTTTCCATTATGTGCAGTTACTGTTTTATTGGATGCAGAGCTTAGTTGTTTGATAAAGCAGAAAGTGTCAGAAAGTGAGGCATATTTTTATAATTTGCGCTATAGTAGCAGCTGTGGTAAACTTTGCAGGTCAGTTTCTTGTGTCAGTAGTTTACCATTTATGTTTTTGATCTGATTTCACATGCTGGATGTGGCAGGAGATCATCCATTCTGTGAGCTCATAGATCCGGGAGTGGTAACATGTACATAAAGAGTGAAGTAAGTGGGTCAGAGATCTGCCTGGATAGACTGCCGCCATTATGAGGTGTGAACTAAAGAGATTTCCAAGACACAGTGGGCCTCATTACGAACCTGGCAGCCGGCGGTAAGCTGGCAGTAACACCGCCAACAGGCTGGCCGTGTTCCACCAGCTATTATGACTGTGGCACAATAGCCACAGCCATACTGCCGGCCCCTCCACTATACCCCCAGGCTTCTGCCTGGGGATTATAAGTCCCCCACCACCAGCCTGGCCACAGCGGTAAACACCACCATGGCAAGGCTGGTAGTAAGGGGGGCTTGGGGTGCCCGTGGGGGACCTTTCACTGCCCATGCACTTGGCATGGGCAGTGCAGCAGCCCCAGACACAGCCCCATCACGCATTTCACTGCCTGAATTTCGGTCAGTGAAATGTGCAACAGCTGCTACTGCACCCGCTGCACATCCGCATTGCCGCAGGCTCTATTACGAGCCGGCAGCAACGTTGATGTGACTTTTCCGCTGGGCCAGCGGACGGTAACATTGTTACCGTCCGCTGGCCCAGCAGAAAAGTCCAAATAGGGAGCCAGAAATAACGCCAGCACTGGCGGTATACTGGCGCCCGCAGCTTCAGCAGCCTTCTGTGAAGACCACCAAAGTTGTAATGAGGGCCAGTGTGCTATCATCGTATTGTCTTGTCATTTTAGGAGATCAGTATTCAGAATAGGTGATTATATGGGACCTTCGGGATGAAATATGATAGAATCCTCTAGTGACCAGGAATTTGGGACAAATACCTTTGTTCTTGGCAGGCCTGTCTGATTAATATTGAGTGGTCATATATAATATTGGTAGTCTGGTATGGCCTGCATCTGTGCCATCCATTTGCCAGCAATTTTCCACAGAAACATTCATATCTTAGCAGTCCGTTCTGTTAATGCTGAGAGATCAGTTATTGAACAGGTACATGATTTCAGATATTGACATGGATTATTGCTATGGGGGGACCTTCATTAAGACTAGAATTACAGTCCTCCATCTTGTGACAAGGAGTAGGAGAAAGGGTAGACATTGTCTACTTTGCCTGTGAAGTGTAAAGTGGCTACACATAGACTCCTATATTTCATTAGGCAGGTTGTGGATTTTCACACATAGTGGCAGTGGGTAGCAATAGTACTAATTGGAGGGCATATCTTAGGGTTGGGATGGCATGGTTATTGTATTCCATCTGTATGTTGAGGTTATTGCAAGGTTATGTTGCGAGGAGCTCAATAGTGTGGGCTGGGTCCTCCATCTGTTTTCTTTTTCATCGGGGCATAGTGTGTTGGTTGGACCTTTTCATAGATATGGATTGTGCTTATACTGAAAGATGGGTCATAGCTCTTAGTTCCATCCAAGGGTTAGTGGTTGATGTAATTATCTTAGGAACATCTACGTTTTCACCTCTTTTCTGAACTTTAAGTGCTTCTGGATACTTTTTTACCTTAGGTAATGAGCACCAGAGCTTGACTTGTACCAAGAAAGCAGATCTTCCTATGAATATCTTGTTGTAAGGCAGTATGCCAATGTGATGTGCTAGTCTAGAGCACAGTGTTCTATTTTGTTTGTATTCTTTATATTTTGCTTGTAGGTATTGTGGTTCTTTTCTTTGGGAGGCTCTCTTAATAATGCAAAGTGTGCAGAACATTAATCATCTAGCTATAGATAGGGAGGGATATGTTTTGCAGAACTTGTGTCATATGCTCTCTGAGATTAAGGCTGAGGGGGAGTCTTATTGCAGTGTTTATTTGTTGAAGTTTGCATATGCAGAAATGGAGATGTCAAGGTGCACAGTATAGGGATAGCTATGATTGGAGATCAAGACAGTGAAGATAGCATGTAGGTTTTATTGCTATCCATGGTAAGGAAACATAGTTCACAGTGTTTTCACATTTAGAACATGCTCCTTGTGGCCTCACTGGTATGTAGTATTAGAAATAGATCCCAGGAAATTCTTACTCTGAGTTTTTTCACCTCTCTTGACATAGCTGGTTCCTTGAGCCATATAGCTGTAGGCTAGTGTTTGTGCATTGTGCTTTGGTTATGATCTCTGCCTTTGCAGTGTTGAGGATTAGGTGGTTAATCATCACCCATGCATCTAAAGCACAGAGGCAATTGTTAAGTCTTGACTTGTAGAGGTCTTCTGGGCCACCTAGTTTTAGATTTAGTTATCATCTGCATAGTTGTCACATGAAAGATTAAATGTTCTAATTGATAAGGAGATTCAGTAGATTTTGAATATGACAGAAGAAGTCATTGACCCTTGAAGGATGCCACGATGTTGGATGTGAGGGCAGATATGAAAGGTGTTAGGACATCAATTTCTGTGTCTTTGAAGTAGGAGGCAATCAATTTCAGGGTACTTTTGTGTAGTCTGAAACAATGTTGTCTGTGGACCCTGATGGTGAACAGTGTGCATGCTACTGATAAGGCTAGAAGCAGTAGGGCAGCCAATCCATTATTTTCCACTGTTCATTTCAGGTCATCCCATATGGATACGAGGGATGATTTTGTTCAATCACATGTTATGAAACTGGATTGCTGAACTGACATCACAATGTTTTCATAAGTAAAATTGGAGAGTTTAGTAAAAACTGCTCTTTTGTAATACGCCATTGCAGATCGGCTGTAGTTTGCTGAATTGGACTACAGTAAGACTTTCTTAGATCGGATATTAGCAACTTGCTTAGTGTGCTTCTAGCTATTTCCCCTGCACAACTTCAATTATGTATGGAGTAGTGGTGTCGTTTTGTGATTCTAATGATTGCTTTGTAGCTCTGTTATAGAGATGCAGTTTACCTTTGTCATTGTTATCCTTTGTTTTCCTCCACTTGAGTTGTAGGATACTGAGTTGCATTTTCAAATGTCTGAAGTTGCCACAAAGCCATGTACTCTTCTTGTTAGACTTAACCTTTGTAGTGATGTTTAGAGGTGTCTGGCTGTCCAGTGCAGTGGCGATCCAGTTGTAGAAGGTGGCTAAGTCCTGAGGTTGCATATTGATTGCTGTGACTTCAAGGTGGGGGTTAAATGCACGGAGCCCCAATTTTTTTGACTGAAGGTATGTGGAGTTGTTGCATATAGGTGTGGCTTTTTTAGAGTTTCCTTTATTGATTGGAATGTTGATACTGAAGATAGTGGCATGGTGGTTGCTTTAGAGGACTAGAGAGTTGTCAATCATCAAGACGTGACTCGAGGAGGCAATTATGACTTGCAGTGTGTGACTGGTGGAGTAAGTTGGCCCTGAAATCATTTGTTGGAGGCCAAAGACCTTAAAATTGGATGTAGTGGAAGGAGTTGTTGTTAAATGCTTTATGTCAAACCAAGTGGGGAGGTCTTTTATGATGTATAGGCTGAGGTAGTTTAAGGAATCTTGGACATTGTGTTAAGTAAGGTGTCTTTCAACTTTCTGTTGGTGGGCGGTGCCCTGTAGATCAAGAGGAAAAAACAAGCAAAGTTTGAAGTGAGGTGACATCTTACAAGCAAGTATTTATAGTATATAATAAGAGATAGTTGGAAGGATGTCTTGTGGTTGACTGATAGGCTGCCACCAATCTTGCTGTTACAATATATGTTGATGATGCTCCAATGTTAAAGGGAGCTAGGGCTGACTTGACGAACCAGAGTCTCCCATGGAAATGAAATAAAACAAGTGGTACAAAGCTGCAAGAACAAAGAGCAGCAGGAGAAGCCAATTGTTCGAATATTCATTTTTCCACTGAGGGTGTGCCCCATAATACCCTGCAAGACTTATTCAACAACATGAAAGTTTTCTTGCTATGGTCCCAGGGTGACAGGAGCACCCCTAATGGCATAGGGAATGTGCACGGGGCTGCTGGAGCTTAGCAGCCCCACTTTTCTTACCTTAGGAAAACTGACCCTAAGTTTCTGAGGTCATGAAATGCATGGTTCCCAAGCTTTTCAGCATTTACTACAAGACTGTCTTTGGCTTGAGCTGTTGCTTTACAGTTGGGAGCAATGTAGTCACAGGGGATTGGGTTTATAGCTGAAGAGTAGGTGTCTGAAGGTGTGTAAAAAGAATCAGACATATGTTATGTTGATTCTCAATGCCTTATTACCATATTAATAGGATATTGTTGATAGTTATTTTGAATGTTGAGGAACATTAAGATTGCTTTATTGACAATGATTACATTCACACATGGTTATTGATCATGGTGACATAATGATGGTTTTGAACATGTGAATTAGTTGGCTTTTGACGTAGCGATCCTTTGAGCAAGCTAATATGTTTGCTTTATTTCAAGTTATCTCCCCTTATATTGTGGTGCTCTATCTGCTATACGTGGAGTACTGTGATTTTGGGACTCTTGGTCCTTTAGGGGTTAAATGTGATTTCAGATTGTAATAAAGGTCTTTCTATCTGCCTGATGTATTTAGTTATACATTAGTGTATAACATCCTGAGCTGTTGCTTTACAGTTGGGAGCAATGTGGTCAGTGACTCATGCACTGGTCCCTGCTGGACTGTTGGTGCTCCTTACATTCTGACACCAGAGAATATTCCTATTCACCCCCCCATGATTTTCATGTGCACCTCGATTGCATAGTCTGTAATCTGGCCATGAGACTCAAGGTACTAAGAGCGAAATATTTAGGCAGGACCTTCTACGATTATACCCCCCTGTTACTCCATTTCCGGTCCCCACTTGGCATTTGCAGCCATCCATGTTAGAAGACACATTCTTCCAAGAACCCACCAGTGAGGCTATCACACAGTATGTCAAAGAGAACCAGGGTATGTTGTCATTCAAATTATTGGACTGGGAGGCACTGAAGCTAGTGCTCAAGGGACATTGTATTTGCACCGTGGTGGGCCTCAGAGCGGAGCTGCAGCATGACCTCATCACAACAGAAGAATCGTGGTGTTTCCAGGAGACTGCAGCCCAGCATAGCCACCCTCACCTTGAAAAACATGTAGCAGCATTGGAATGCCATGCAAGCTTGACAGAACATCTACTCTGTGTAGGTTTTCATGCGTACCAAGCAAGGATGCATGCAGAAGGAGATAAACCTGGCTGTTTGCTGGAGTGGCTTTTGCGCAGCGCCCAGCGGCATACATAATTCACTATGATGCAAGCCACATCGACACAAGTGGCCACAACTCAGTCAGATATACATCAGGCATTCACAACTCATTATTGGTCTTCATATGGCCCCCTACACACCCTTTGCCTGACACATATTTGGTAGTTTCTCGATCCACTCACCCTGCCTGGCCTCACCCCTCTGGACAGGGAGGAACTAAACATGCCCATCATGCTGCAAGAGATTTGGGCAACAATACAGGGTGATACCGCCCTAAAAACTCAAGGGCTAGATGGGCTCCCCATTGAGTTTTATAAAGCTTATAAACACCTCCTAGGTCCCAACTACTGAAACTTTATCAATTCTCCTTGGTGCCGGGCCAACTCACACCCTCACTACAAGAGTCCTTGTAGATATCGCCCCTCAAGCCAGCAGAGACCCGCTAGCATTGTCATCCTACCGCCCATTGTCAATGCTCAGATCAGACTACATGATTCTGAGCAAGGTAATTGCAGGTCAGCTGCATGAGGCATAACGATCCTAATTCACCGGGATCAGACCGGCTTTGTGCCCGGAAGATCAACATCCCTCCATATCCGTCTTCACAGGGTTTTGTAGAATCCACTCCGGTCCATTACAGATGTAGTACTGGACCAACACCCGCTAACACATACACTGTGTGCGATGGATGGGGTCACCGTATTATCACGTAGATAGCACTCGCCCTAACTTACACTAGACAGGACCGACTGTCCGCCACATGCAGGAGTTGGGAGGCTGACATAGGCAGGGCATTAGTAAAGAAGGAATATGAATGGGCATTACTGTACCCCAGGAAACTATTGTGAAATGCCAAGTTCCAATGTATACAGCATAATATCTGGCATAGGGCATACCTGACCCTGGCCACGCTCCACCATTTGTTTGGATCAGTCACTGATTGCCCCCACTGTCTCCACAGAGGGGCTGATATGCTGCACATGTTTTGGAGATGTCCGGTGGGTCTGGGGAACTGTTGAGATAGTCTTGAAGAGAGCGATGGGTTTTGAGCTTGTCTGTAGGGTTGAGGGCGTTTTGCTTGGACTATTCCGCAGATCCAAGATCGATAGTGTTTCAAACTGCTTTCCAGATCTTGCATTGCTTATGGTCAGGTGACTTACCACCATGAACTGGAAAGCTCCTGTCTTATCAGATATGCACCATTGGTGCACAGCAATGATTAAGTGGGGTGGAGCGGAGGCACAATGAGGTGTAAGGCCTACGCAGGATGCCCAAAGCAACTGATTCTGAAGGTCTACTGCAGAACCTTCGAGATTTCAACATAGACCCTGACACCTAACAATTCCCAATACGCTTTTTGCCACTCCGTACGCGACCACCCCTCCTCCCCTTCCCCACCCCGCTTCCTCTCCCACCCCTCTTCCTCCCATAGGTAACCCTCTACCACTCAACACTCATAGCTTAGATGGCTGTGGCTCCCGCTGAGAATTGTAGTATAGAGATCAGGAGTCATGCACACTTGTACCTTTGTGTAACTGTGTTACTCTTCTGTAGCCTTTCTGTTGCCCTAGACTGTGCTAACAATGAGCTGCTGTCTAATCAAATCCTGGGTTTGTTCATGTTCCTTCTTCTTCCTGAAGTTACTGCTTTTTCATTGGATAAGAACCCTAATTCCTTAACGCATTCTATCATTGGCTATCTGACCATATTGTACTGAGATGTTTGCCTGCGCTTTATTGCGCTGGTTGTATTTCTCACATTGTGTTCACCACGTACTAATACTCAACAAAAATGGTTAAAAAAAAGAGGAAGAAGGAAAGGAAAATTAAAGGAGAAACGGAAAGAAGAGGTAAGAAGATGAGAAAAAGCATGCGAGGGATGGAAGATTCAAGAAAGAAAGAGCATATGGATAGAAATCAAAGTGGAGGAGAGGGGCATGAAGAGGACCTCTCTATTCCTCTATTATTGCACCTCAACTCCAATAACCAATTGTGTAAGAACATCTTTCAATTTAGAAAAATCCTAAATTGTGAGTTTTCTGAATATGTACAGGGTCATTTAAACTGATCCAGCCGCAAAGGTTATATTGTGTACTTATGTAAACCTCTGGAATGAGAAAGTACAATGAGCAAAGTAGTTAACCACAAACATTATTACACCTGCTTTAAGGAAGCATCTTTTAAGAGATTAGCGCAAAATTGTGCCCACTCCTATCTTTGAAAAGGCAAGTAAATCGGGCAGTAGCTGTAATAACGTGTGCAGCAGAAGAAGCACAAATAACATTTACACACATTATTCCAGTAAGAAATTGGGTTTTCAGATGTGCAGGATGTGAGGCCTGTAAAAGTAGTAGGTCGACAATTCATCCTTATTGGGGAACCAGGCACTCCATTGTAGCACTTGACTCTCTCAGAGTAGCGAAGCAGGGAAACCTAAGGCCCACACAGTGGAGGATGTGAGGACTAGTACCCACCATTCACTGGCATGCAATGTTGACACTCAATAAACAATTGTCCATTAACTGTTTTTTTTATTAGGAAAGCAATACTACATTTATTACCCAAACAATACTAAATACTACACACTAATGTATAACTAAATACATCAGGCAGATAGAAAGACCTTTATTACACTCTGAAATCACATTTAACCCCTAAAGGTTCCAAGAGTCCCAAAATCACAGTACTCCACGTATAGCAGATAGAGCACCACAATATAAGGGGAGATAACTTCAAATAAAGCAAACATATTGGCTTGCTCAAAGGATCACTACATCAAAAGCCAACTAATTCACATGTTAAAAACCATCATTATGTCACCATGATCAATAACCATGTGTGAATGCAATCATTGTCAATAAAGCAATCCTAATGTTCCTCAACATTCAAAATCACTATCAATAATATCCTGTTAATATGGTAATAAGGCATTGAGAATCAACATAACATACATCTGATTCTTTTTACACACCTTCAAACACCTACACTTCAGCCATAAACCAAATCCCCTGTGCCTACATTGCTCCCAACTGTAAAGCAACAGCTCAAGCCAAAGACATTCTCGTAGTAAAGGCTGAAAAGCTTGGGAACCATGCATTTAATGACCTCAGAAACTTAGGGTCAGTTTTCCTAAGGTAAGAAAAGTGGGGCTGCTAAGCTTCAGCAGCCCCATGCACATTCCCAATGCCATTAGGAGTGTTCCTGTCCCCTGGGACCATAGCAAGACAACTTTCATGTTGTTGAATAAGTCTTGCCGGGCATTATGGGGCACACCCTCAGTGGAAATATTAATATTCGAACAATTGGCTTCTCCTGCTGCTCTTTGTTCTTGCAGCTTTGTACCACCTGTTTTATTTCATTTCCATGGGAGACTCTGGTTCGTCAAGTCAGCCCTAGCTCCCTTTAATATTGGAGCAGCATAGGGAGCCCACTCTTGCACTGTTTGATTAGGATTGTCTCGTTGGTGTGGGAGCCAGTGTGTTCCTTTCCTTGCCCTATCCTTGCAGTACAGCTTCTGCTGGTTCTGACCTCCTCGCTCCCCCCCAGTCATGGGCAATGGGAGTGGGAGACAGCACCTCCTCCTCCAGTTTATTGGTCCCTGGTGAGGGGCACTCTATGACAAACTTAAATGCTCCTGGCCAGGGGGGTGAAGACCCTGGGCTGAGAATGAGTCTTCAGAAGCTGGCACACACATGCTCTCTCCCTGGGTAAAATAAATAATGAAGTCTGGCACCGAACCTCCGTGGGTGATTTTGAGAGATACAGCAGACCCCGACATGCTCCGTTTCTTGAAGGAGACACAGGTCCAAAATATTACAGTTAGTCTAAATTGGGGCCAGATGGGCAGATGTGGAAGACCTAGGGCTCATTTTTCTGCTGGTGGTGAGCTCTAGCCACCAGGATTAGTATCAACAAGCCTTCTGGCCTAGAAAGGGTACACTTTACAGGGAGCTGCCTTCACTGCCTCCTTGTACCAGCTTCCTCCTCTGCTGTGCCTTCTACAGACTCCATGGCCTCCTAGTCCTCTCACAGGGCAGCTGAGGGGCAGAGTAGTCCAAGTCTTCCCCCAACTCAAGGGATGTATGGAACCAGCCTTACTGGTCCGGGTGAGTCCCACTGGCTCTGAGTCTTCAGTCCATCAGAGGGATTGTCCTTCCAGCACTCCTTGGTGTTACCACTGTCTAGATGACCCATAACCTGCACGTGGTGGATCTTTAGACTTGTATATTCAAACTGGTTGCACAAGTTTCACCACAGTTTCGTATAATACCTCAGTTCGAAAGGAAGCAAAACTGCTCTCTAAGGCAGATATCATGTGTATGATACAGTGTAATTGAAGATAAAACAGTAAACCTGATTGAATTTACCTATGAGTGCCACTATAGGACCTATCCCAGGTCAATATCTAATCTTACAGATTCTTCTGTTCCAGGCTACCTCCGCTCAGTTACCGGACTGCATACAATGGTAGTCTCACATGTACAGCCAGCACGTGTAACCAGCCAAGTGTCCCTTACCCTAGCTGCATATTAAAAAAACGGACACTGCTGATAAACAAGCTTAGTCTATTTATCATGTGAATACTGTGGGAGTGGCACAATTAGTGAGACTCACCCACAGTTAAAAGTTCAAATCTTAGGTGGTCCAAAAGCAAAACATCTGGGTGTCCTAAATGGGCAGATCCCATTATTTTATTGAATGATGTAAATTGGGTGCAGGTTATATCCAAGGCCTATCACAAATATTATTTGTACCACAGTATTATGTGGCAGAAATGTAGGTTTAAGTGAAAACATCACTGGGAAAAGCTCTGTTAATAGTGAGTAAAGCACCACAATTCATAAATAAAAGCATATTAATGTCAGTAGTTGCTGTACATAGAATAGGGCATGCACAAATGGTGCTGTAGGTTGGCTCCTCAGGTGTATTAACATATAATACAAAATGTTTTTTTCTTGACCTGAAAAAAAACATGGAGTCACCAATTACTACTCTCAACCATAACGGCAACAAGACCACTGCTCCGACCTTCAACGTAGCACACAGGGAAATCAAGCTTTTCTCTTCAAGATCAAATAAACACTAAAGTGTAGCAAGGAAACATGTACCATAACGTACAATAAAACATGACAGGGGGATGGGTTCACTCCCAAACAAAGCTAGGTGCACTTTAACACAGAAACATAGGCGATCAATACACTCAAGCCTGGGACAGGCAGACACCAACATTGGAAGAACTAGATATCAACGCTGAGACATGGAGACACCATCACATAGAAACAAATGTCACATGCACTGGGAATGGTCGATACAGGCACCACACTTGGCCCATGAAACTAGAATATGGGTACTGGGCCAGGAAGACTGAAGCAATCACACTTGGTTAATAAAACATGGAGACTGCTAAAGGTAGGAACGCAAAGAATGCAGGTCCAAAAAACATATAGTGCACCTACATCAACATGTGTCCAGTCACATGTGGTCAATCATAAAATGTTGCGCATTTAAAAAAAAGGTGGTCTTTAATGTCTTTTTATGTAGTCAAATTACTGTGATGACTTAATGTGTAATGGTTGATTGTTCCACTGCAGTCCTCCACAACATGAAGCAATTTCCTCCCGAGAGCGCTCAAACAATATTACAAAGTTTTTAGATGCCTTTTAACTACAGGTCTCAAAGTTCTCATAGGACAAGCCATTCAAATATTGCCCCACAGTGCAAAGGCTATCCTCATGGATGATATTATAAATAGTGAAGTGTGTATTAACCTTGGTTCTGACTGTAAAATGTAACTAGATTAACCTCTTCAATATAGAGGGAATGTGAAAATTGTGGGCTATACCAGCAGCCATGCTGGCAGCCTCCTATTCAGATTTTCTATGCACCAATCACAAGTGTGGGATCTTGGAATAGCAACTGGGGAGGAAAACAATGTGTGAAGTCCCACAAAGTCAATAATCCAGTGCCAAGTTAGGTAAATACAGCTTACTGGGCCTATCGTTGTTAGCCATTGTTCTGCAAAGTGCTAAAGCAACACAGAAACATATTTAAAGTCAAGAAACCTATTAGTAAAATTTTAAACAAAATTTAGTAAAAGCTAAAAAAAATGTAGAGCACATAATAAGACCAAAACAATAAGGGCCATATTTATACTTTTTGACGCAAAACTGCGCTAACGCAGTTTTGCGTCAAAAAAATTAGCGCCGGCTAACGCCATTCTGAAGTGCCATGCGGGCGCCGTATTTAATCAATGACGTTAGCCGGCGTTAGCCGCCGGCGCTGCCTGGTGTGCGTGGAAAAAAACGACGTACACCAGGCAGCGCCGGCGTAGGGGGATATGGGGCTTGGGCGTCAAGAAATGGGGCAAGTCAGGTTGAGGCAATTTTTTCGCCTCAACCCGATTTGCGCCATTTTTTCCGACTCCCAACCCCCATAGAAATGACTCCTGTCTTAGCAAAGACAGGAGTCATGTCCCCTTGCCCAATGGCCATGCCCAGGGGACTTCTGTCCCCTGGGCATGGTCATTGGGCATAGTGGCATGTAGGGGGGCACAAATCAGGCCCCCCTATGCCACCAAAAAAAAACACTTACCTGAACTTACCTTAATGTCCCTGGGATGGGTCCCTCCAGCCTTGGGTGTCCTCCTGGGGTGGGCAAGGGTGACAGGGGGTGTCCCTGGGGGCATGGGAGGGCACCTCTGGGCTCCTTCAGAGCCCACAGGTCCCTTAACGCCTGCCTTTTGCAGGCGCTAAAAAACGGCGCAAAAGCGGCCGTACGTCATTTTTTTTGACCCGCCCACTCCCGGGTGTGAATTTTGCCCGGGAGTATAAATCCGACGCACATGCCTCGGAGTCGATTTTTTAGACGTGAACGCCTACCTTGCATCTCATTAACGCAAAGTAGGTGTCCACGCTAAAAAATGACGCAAACTCCATGAACTTTGGCGCTAGACGCGTCTAACGCCAAAGTATAAATATGGAGTTAGTTTTGCGTCGGAATTGCGTCGAAAAAAACGACGCAATTCCGGCGCAAACGGAGTATAAATATGCCCCTAAGTTTTGAATAAAAGGCACAAAATATACATTTTAAAGTTTAAGGCCCATATTTATACTCCGTTTGCGCCGGATGTGCAAATTCGGCGCAAACTTAACTCCATATTTATACTTTGGCGCTAGACCCGACCAGCGCCAAACTTATGGAGTTTGAGTCATTTTTTGTACGTGAAAACCTACCTTGCGCTAATGACATACAAGGTAGGTGTTCCCATGCAAAAAATGACTCTAAGGCATGTGCGCCTTATTTATCCTCCCGAGTCATTTTGACGCACAGGAGAAGGCGGGCCTTAAAAAATGGCGCCCAGTCGGATTTGCGCCGTTTTTTAACACCTGGTCAGTGCAGGCGTTAAGGGACCTGTGGGCTCATTTCCATGGTCTCTGACCATGGAAGCAGTCCACAGGTGCCCTTCCCTGCCCCCAGGGACACCCCCTGCCACCCTCGCCCACCCCTGGAGGACACCCATGGAGGAGGGACCCATCTACGGTACGTAGAGGTAAGTAGAGGTAAGTGAAAGTACGTTTTTTTGTTGTTGTTGTTGGCATAGAGGGGCCTAACCTGGGCCCCCCTACATGCCACTGTGCCCAATGGCCATGCCCTGGGAACAGTAGTCTCCTGGGCATGGCCATTGGGCAGGGGGGCATGACTCCTGTCTTTGCTAAGACAGGACTCATTTCCATGGGGGTTGTGCGTAAACAAATGACGCTAGTCAGGTTAGAGTCATTATTTTTCACTCTAACCTGACTTGCACCATTCTTTGACGCACAACCCCCAGTCTTCCCTACGCCTCTGCTGCCCGGTTAGAGTCATTTATTTTGACGCTAACCAGGCCGCAGCACCGGCTACCGTAATTCCTTATATATGAGGCCCGGCTGGTGCGTTGGAATGGCGGTAGCCGACGTTAAACTTTTTGACGCAAACCTGCGCTGGCACAGGTTTGCATCAAAAAGTATAAATATGGGCCCTAGTGTCATACTGAAGGCTTCAGTTTTAGCTATAAAACATCTGAGTGTTAGTAAATTGAAAACCATTGACGCTGAAGGCATGTCACCATCGATGTTCCTTTACTACCTTATCTCATTCTCGGATTTTATCTTCTAAGAAGAAATATGGAGTTCAAAATCCTCAAGCAGCATGAGGTCGAAAGCAGTAGCTGGTCAGAGCAAAGCAAAGCTGGATATCTTCTGTGCAAGGTCCAGCTGAGGTTTCATTACTCACAACAAAAATCAATGCATGGAGCAACCCATGAAATCTTGCCCACTCCTCGAAAGTCGCAAACTCCAATGTGTAGACAGCAGTGGGAGATAAGCTCATTCAGGGGGTTATTCTAACTTTGGAGGAGGTGTTAATCCGTCCCAAAAGTGACGGAAAAGTGACGGATTTACCACCAGCCGTATTACGAGTCCATTATATCCTATGGAACTCGTAATACGGCTGGTGGTATATCCGTCACTTTACCGTCACTTTTGGGACAGATTAACACTCCTCCAAAGTTAGAATAACCCCCTCACTCTCTTCAGACATGGGACCAGCAGAGGTCCCCATTGCGACTGATGTGCTGCTTCTGATGGAAAATACTCTTCTTATCCTGCATATCTCTGGACCAGGAGGCCAATATGCCTCACCACTGAGAATCACTAGCTGTTTTTCAGTACAATTGAATGCTGGTCTAGACTCTGTAATCTCCATAAGCAGATAGGCAGCAGAGTACCCCTCTTCTGATTTTCCCCAGGCCTTTCTTACAGTAGTGATGGCAAGTGATTTGTGATGCCTCATAATCCTTTCTCAAGAAAGTTCTTTTAGTTCACATAGCTTTCTTTTATAATATTTTGTGCCACTCTGCTGTAAATTCAAACCAGAAAACCCTTCTCTGTGAGATCTTTCAGAATAGCAATATCACAGGCTCTCAGTGCTGAACAGGGATGTGCAAAATTTGTATAATTTGTTTGTATATAATTATGTGAAATTTCACCAAAATTATGTGAAATTACACACAATTATATGAAAGGCGAGGCATTAATTTGTGCTATATTTTAGCACTAAGTGGGGTTTGGGTCATTTTTTGACACAAATACATATTTAAACAAAGCATTGCAAAAACAATGACACACTTGCTGTTGTTTCTGTGTATTCCTACACCAAATATTGCCATTAATTGCAAATTGTTACCACAAATGTCACATAATTATGCAAAGTGGTGTAATAGCTTAATTTCTGGAAACTCACATAACAAACATAATACAAAATCCCCCAAATTATGCAAATGATGCAGGCATAATTTAAACGTTGCCAAAGCGTGTACGGAATCCCTTGCCCCCAGAAAGGGACTCTCCTCATAAAAATGAAAGAATTGTACTGAGAACCAAATTCATCTGGTTCTGAGCATAGGTCACATTTTGTGATGAAAGAAGACAACTTAGCTGGGAGCAGGTGTCAAAACTGTAGGTAGGACTGGAATCCAGCAGATAGGTCTAAGCCTACTAATGCCTAAGATTCTGGGTACATAATCACAAGCACTTTGGAATCAGACTCTAGGGAAACAGAGGCAATGGGAACAGAAAGGAAGAAACAATGGAGTGATAAGGAGCACCTTATCATAACCTGTAAGTAGCAGTATGACTTCTTCAAACTTACATGCAAACATTAGTAATACCATTCACCATCTGGGGCAATTGGACAGCTTCACCAACAGGGTAAATTCTGAAATTCCATTATGGAAAGGAGCTGAATAAGGAGGAGCAGTAGACAAGAAGCAGCAGCCACAACTATTTCTGCCTAAATGAAAAGCCTGCAAAAACATGAGAAAATAAAGAAAGTGCTAACGAAGTGAAACCAGGTAAGAACTGTAATGAGCAAGCCCACAAAAATTCACAGTTTCCAAACAACATTCGTCTGAAAGTTCAGCCCTTATATACTGCTCTGTCTACTGTGACCTGGAAGAGCAAATCAGTCATCTTGAATTAGCTTGACTGGTATTTCCTGTATGTGGAACCTCTCCCATCTTAGAGTGGTTAAAATTAGGGGTGGGCAGAACTAGCGGAGTTTTATTGGAATGAAAACTGCGAGATTCTGCAGACTTACGAGAACTGGTGTAATTTGGCGTGGTGCGCTGCTGTCTCTGATTTTTATTGCTGGGAACTCATTCCATGCTGAAAATCAGCATTAACAGCTCCACACAGTGTGCCAGATGGTATTGCTCCTCGGGTTGATTTTGCTGTTGGTCAAGTAGATATTCTACTCGAGCAGGAGCTTTCCCACCACAACAGTCGCAATGGGTAGCAGCTGTTCGCTGTGAGAAAATGTCACCCTAAAGTCGTGCTAGGGATGCCAGTTCTTGCTCGTGCTCGCCACCTTACCATTGGCAAGCCACATGCGTGAAAAAGAACTCCACCACACAGCGGTTGGTGAAATTTGGCAGGAAGACTGCATTACAAGTGTAACGCAGACTGGACAACATTCTTCCAACTCCATTGGCAGAGCGAACTATATTGCCCACTCCTAGTTCAGACACAACTACTTAAGGGCACTACTCCTCACTTTCACCGCCCCAGTAGCCATATACGGTATACTCTTCTATTTTGCAGCTGTCAGAAATTGGGTTATTAGTCAAGGGAGGGAGTACCCACTTGAGTAATAATCATAATCCTTGTTAGGGTGAACCCTCAAAGCCACTAAATTAACCCCAGCTCAACTCCCTGGTAGCTGTGGCACAGAGCAGACAAGCTTAACTTAGGACACTGTGTAAAGAATTTCTGCAGTACCAAAATAGTAATAAAGTCAACACAAAACACAAAACAATCTCAAAATAATGTAATAAAATAAAGTTAATAGTTTTTAGACCTGACTTCTTTGGTGTGTTTTCCCCTAACTTTTTTCCTGCAGACTTCCTGTTTTTGCTGACTTTGTTTTTGCTGGACTTAGGATCCTACTCACTTTTCCACTGCTGCCCAGTACTAAAGTGCTTGTGCTCTTTCCATGAAAACATGCTAACAGAGGCTTATCACCAATTTGCTAATTTAATTTACTTTAAGTCCCTAGTAAAATGCACTTAATGTACCCAGGACCATGTAAAGTAAATGCAACTAGTGTGCCTGCAGCATTGATTGTGACACCAACTCAAATAGCCCTTTAAACATATCTCAGGACTGTCATTGCAGAGTCTCTGTGTGCAGTTCTAAACTGCCATGTTGACCTGGCCAAATAAGCCTTTGGCCAGTTCCAAATCTTCCTTTTTAGGTCAAGTATAGCAGCGCGCAAGCACGGCTCTTCTCGACATGTTGTGATCTATTCTGTGGGCTTTAACTACACCCATCACTTTCGATTGTTCCTGGGCCTGCCATTAAAAAATCCCTTGATGTTGTTAGTAAAGGCTTTACGTTTGTCTTGCCTTGAGGCTGTTTTGTCACCACCTTGGAGACTGACCCCCTTACATGGATTATTGCACAATCGGGCATGTACCTTAGTTTGGTGCACTATTTTTTCTTTTGCCTCATCTCTTCGTGCTCATAGCAGTATGTTGTTTCCTCCTTTTCCTTGTTTCCGGGCATCCCACTGTTTCTTTGCGATGTCTGCCATTTTTTAAAATGTATTTATTTAAAAAAAAAGTTTTACGCAGCACTCAACACGATGGTACTGGAGCGCTTTATTTATTTTTTGGAAATTTTATATAGCGCAAACTCAATATAAAGGTATTACAGTGCCGGTTACATTACACAACAGCAGGCTGTTGAGCTGGCACCGAGACTCGATCCATATTCCTAAGGTCCAGTCAGCAGCTCTGACCCTTGTGCCACATCCTGTCCCCTAGAGTTCTTTGTCTGTTGTGTTGGAGTAGTCTGGCAATAACTCATTTTTTTATATAGCACTTGGCAAAATAGGTTCTGCCATTCTTAATAAAATTGCATAATTCAATGCATTGACCTTGGAGAAATGAAGTGGGGAAAAAGATATGTCATGATTGTAATCTGTGACATTCTTTTTTCTGTCAAATCCTCTGCAGTGGGTGCATTAAGCAACTGACTTGAGTAAAGCTTAACACTAGGCGATAGCACATGCTATTGATAACCTCAAGAGGGCCACAACCCAAGCATATAGGTTAGTTTCAGGCAAAAAGATGGCAAAAGCTGTTGCCTCCAAAATGGCGGAAAAGGAGGTATGACTCCAGATCCAAGCACTTCACAGCCTTAAGCTTGATAGCAAAAACATCTAGCATTTAGATGTAAATTGGGCCTCTTCAAATAGAGTTGAGTTAGTAGAGGCAGCCATTTTCCTAACCCTGTAGTGCAAAGAAGCTGAGACAGGGGTGCCACAGTGAGAGGAGCAGCATGTCATAGGGCACAAAGTGGAGCAAACTCTATCACTTCCTCCTCTCAGGATTCACTGGGTTTATGGGTTTGACAGTCCCCTCACAGCTTCTACAACTTTGCAGATGCCACTTCCGGAAGCGCTGTCTAAAGCTTTGCTCAAATAGCGCGCTGCAGCTGCACCGGGGGCCAGAGCAGGACACAGACACCTCAGCAACAAAGGGCAGGAGACCTTTAAAGTTCACCAAGCGCTCCCGCCTCGCGGGACGCGCCGCAGCTGCACCGGGGGCCAGGGCAGGACACAGACTCCTCAGCAACAAAGGGCAGGAGCCCTTTAAATTTCACCAAGCGATCCCGCCTCGCGGGACGTGCCGCAGCTGCACCGGGGGCCAGAGCAGGACACAGACTCCTCAGCAACAAAGGGCAGGAGCCCTTTAAATTTCACCAAGCGCTCCCGCCTCGCTTGACGCGCCGCAGCTGCACCGGGGGCCAGAGCAGGACACAGACACCTCTGCAACAAAGGGCAGGAGCCCTTTAAATTTCACCAAGCGTTCCCGCCTCGCGGGACGCGCCACAGCTGCACCGGGGGCCAGAGCAGGACACAGACACCTCAGCAACAAAGGGCAGGAGCCCTTTAAATTTCACCAAGCGCTCCCGCCTCGCGGGACGCGTGCAGGCGCGCCCGGCCGAAGACCGGGCCAAGACGGGCCCGTCTACGCCCGTCTTTGACCGACTGAGGCCGGGCTGGGCCCGTCCCTTTATTCCCTCTCTTGGTGCCTGAGTAAGTGTCCAAACCTTTATATCTTTTGGGTAACCTATTTATTTAAGCCCCATGGGGAAAAGGAAGGCTGTTGATTTGCCGGAATCCCGGCTTGATTGCAAAAAACAAAAAAAACATTCCATCAAGCCAGCCAGTAAGCCAAAAAGTGGTGGGCTTAAGCCATTTGAGGAGATAGACCATCTGTTTGAGAAGGTGGAGGCCATTTTAAACTGCACTGTAGGTACCAAGAAGGTCACGGTTCAACCCAAGAGGATCCAAGACTTTTTTTATGAGAAGAACAAGGATCCAGCTCTAGAACTTAACTCTCCACTTAATGGACCAAGGGTTCCATCCAATGTGCCCACCTCAACCCCTCCTCCATCTTGGGAAGCAAAGGATGCAATTGAGGATTGCATTCCTAATCAAAGCCTACTTCAAATAGAAGAGGGAATCAGCCTGCCTCTTGCTCCCATTCCGCTAAGTCCTGTGATTAATGTGCTTCCAAACATCCCCTGCAGCAACCAGTTCCAGCCGTTATTTGAGGAGGTGACTACACCTAGGACGCATGTCTCTCTGATAGAAGCTCCAGATGCCAGGATCCCCAATCCTCCACCTACTTTAACAACTAAACCCCTACTGGTCCAACCTTCCTTGGAATCTAATATGTCTCTCATCCTGCTGAGAGTAGATGAACTCAAGAGTATGGTGCAGCGACTGACACGTTTTGTTCAGGAAAGACCAGCAAATTTGTCTGGATGCAAGTGTTGCTTAAGTAAGGAAAGGGGGAGAGGCGAACCCATTAAAACCGATTGGAGTTCGCAACCAAAGATAGTATCTGGATCACAAGCTAACCCTCACTCAAAGCAAGGGCAAACCAGAACTGATACTGTAGACAATTTTACTTACGCTCAGCCAGGCAACATACAGCTTCTCCCTGAGAAGGCCGCCATGACAAACTGTGCTGCCCCTACTAGATGCCCCCTTTCTCCTCCAAGTCTGCAGGGAACTGGAAGGCTCAAAGAACTTGGTAACCCCAGATATATAGGGGGGGTGTTCCCCCTCGAAACTAAGAGGGCCACTTGCATCTACCTCTGAACCCATTTATCCTTCCTTTCCCCAGAGAGCCCTTACTGCCTCCAGCTTGCTGATAAAAAGCCAAAAAAATAAACATGGGCCTAATACATTTTATATGACCAATGTTCCCAGGTTGCTGCTAGGAGTGAAAGAGGACCATGAGTCCAGGATAAATAAAGCCATCTATTGGCTTCGGAACCAACGGGGCTGTCTATCAGTCGTACGTTCGGACATTTCAAATGCCATACGGCTAAGCCCCCTGGAGTCTAATTACGATATCCTTTCTATTGAGCTCTATGATAACTCCCTGATTGACCATCTCACTGTTTTTGATTTTCGTACCTGCCAATTTTGGCTCAAAGGGAAAAGGGGAGGTATCAATTTAGAGTTTGGGGAAGTCGATGCTTTCCAGGTCCAAACACATGTGCAAACAACTAATAACACTACTCTATGTGGGTATGCTGATACCACCTTGCCCAAGTCTGTATGACTGCCTACATGCGAAGAAGCTCCCAGTGGGGACAAAATCGAGGAGCCATCCCTGAGCCCTATTATCGAGCCAATACTACAGGATGTCCCACAATTAATTAGCACCACGCGTGATGTTACTGGTGGATTATCATTACTGTCTTGGAACCTAGCTGGCATTGGGAGAAAACTGGACGACAAGGATTGGTGTTCATATATAAAAACTCAAGATATTTGCCTCTTTCAGGAAACCTGGGCCGAGGACATGATTACTATTGATTGGTTTCTTTCCTTTAATGTCCCTGCCCAACCTTCAGAAAAAGGACCAGGTCGCGCAAAAGGGGGACTGCTAATTCTCTTGAACAAAAGACTACAATGTGACTATAAGATCTTACAATTTGATTGTGTCGATTTGATGGGGTTGCAAATAATATTTCACCAGAACCTTATTATAACTCTCATCAATGTTTATGCTCGATCAGTTTCACGTGGAGTAGAATCCCAGACCCTAATTCAGCTCCTTGAGTTATTAGATACCATTCAATCCTTATGTCATTTGGTTATAGCTGGGGACGTAAACTGTACATTCGAACCATTGACACTATTAAGTGGCCTAACCATGGAGGAGGATCTAATATGGGGGATTGCGCAATTGAATTCTGATCGCTACTGTCCCCGTACCCGCGTAGCAGTTCAATTGGCCACACTTTGTTTGAAACATGGTCTCAGGGCCTGCAATGGCCGCACGCCCTCTGACCCGGATATTGCCCCCACCTTTAAACGAGGCTCTTGTACAAGTGTAATAGACTATTTTTTGGTCGACGTAAGACTGTGGCCACAGCTTAGAGACATGAAGGTCGATCTTAGGAGTGAGAGCGATCACTATCCGTTGCTACTGGCGATTTCTGGGGATGCATTCTGTCAATCTGCCAATAACCTAGTTACTATGGTTCCTTCTCCTGTTGTGAAGAACTTATCCATGAGGGTCAGATGGCCAAAGGTGGTGTCCAATCCCTATTTGTTGCATGCAATTTATTCATCTTTCTTAGACAATTTGGCACCCTACCAAGATCATGATCCCCAAGATATCCCCATTCTCCATATCCATGGAAATATGGTTGGCAAACTTCAAGATATCTTCTATAGGAAGAGTAGGGTAAGATCGCAAGGAGGGACCCTGTCTAACAATTCTTGGTTCGATGAATCATGCTCTAGGGCCAAGTTAGGGGTAAAGAGTGCTATTATGAAAGGGTCCATAGGGGATATTCAGCTGACCAGACGTATATATAAGGAGTCTATTTTACGAGCTAAAAAAACCTGGGAGGACTCAATTTGGCAGGAACTGGTAAAAGCAACCAAATTCAACAACAATGGCTTATTCTGGGAAAAACTAGCCCAAAGAGAGCGTGGGGTAGAATTACTATTATGAACCACATCCAACCAGAAAGTTGGGTGGATCATTTTTCTTCCCTCTATGGCAAAATCGACATCCCAGAGGTTCCCACTAACAATGGCACGAGAGAAGACCATGGTCTCCTCCAAGACACTGTACCCCCACCTGTTCAACTGGGAGGGGTTTGCCTAGATATTGAGGTCCCTATCTGGTTCTCCATAGAAGAAATATCATTGGCAATTCGCTCGCTAAAAATTGGGAAGGCTCCAGGACCCGATGGAATTCCAGGGGATCTTTATAGATCGGAACCCTCTATATGGGCCTGGTATATCAATGTACTTTCCAATAAAATTTCTGAATGGGGGCAGATCCCTTCAACCTGGAAGGGTGCTGAGATCATACCTATCTACAAAAAGGGTAATGCCAATCTACCAGCAAACTATAGGCCGATCAGTCTTATAGACAATCTACAAAAAAAATTTGCCAAACAACTTTTCGGTAGATTAATGCAATGGGCCAAGGAACACAAGGTATTATCACCCCTCCAGGAAGGCTTCCGACCCAGAATTAGCACAGTGGACCAGGTCTTCAGGCTGGCTGTGTTGTACTGGAAACATACTATCCTTGCTAACCAACCACTATATGTTGCATTCGTTGATTTGAAATCCGCCTTCGACCTGGTCCCAAGGGAGAAACTGTGGGTAGTTCTATCTAGAATAGGGGTTCCTATCAATTTAGTCTCCTTACTAAAGCGTTTGCATGAGGATACTTACGCGCAAGTTCGCTGGGGTAACCTAGGCGAACTGACTGACAAAATCGCTATAAATAGGGGTGTTCGCCAGGGATGTGTGTTGGCAGCGCTCCTGTTCTCCTTTTTCATCAATGAGGTGGTACAAGTCATGATGACCTGCCAGAGCGATGCCCCTACCTTAGGGACCCAGAAAATCCCCATACTTCTCTTTGCTGACGACTCGCTCCTAATCTCAAAGACTTCTATGGGTTTGCAAATCCTCACTGACAGATTTAGTGCATTCTGCCAGGATTATGGACTAGAGCTAAATCATAAGAAAATGAAGCTAATGGTGTTGTGTTCTGGGAAACGGAAGAAATGCACCATCTCTCTTAATGGCGATCCTCTGGAAAAGGTCAGCTTCATAGATTACCTAGGAGTAAGGATAAATGACAATTTACGTTGGGAAGAACAGATTAATAAAAGCATTGGCCTTCTCCAGCATAGTGCAGCATCAATTTTGCACTTCTATAGGAGCACTACCACAAAAACGGTCTCCCCGGCTATTAAGATCTATGCAGCAAAGGCACATGGAGCCGCCGTGTATGGTGCAGAAGTATGGGGCTTCTCTGACTCCAACAGACTCACCCTTGGGGAAAATAGTTTTGCAAGGGCCCTCTGTGCTTGTCCTCCCAGTACCCCACTGATCCCCTTGTTCTTGGACTTGGGTATCAAACGGATAGCCGACCTGATAAATCTAAGACCTTTGATGTACTGGGTCAGGCTATGGACCATCCTCGAACTAGACATTTACAAAGTCTCGCTTTTAGATCTGCTAACATCTACTAATTCAGCTTCTATTCCGTGGGTCAAGCACGTATCCACCTGGTTCAAGACATTGGGGCTAGGACACTACTGGGAGAACCCTCACAAACTTGAGAAAGCCCATCTCAAAGCACTGAAGCGTGTTTATTGGTCTTACTTGAGGAACGATGTCATTACTAACAAATCATGCGGTCGTCTAACTAATTCATTTATTGACATCAAATGGTACCCAAGGTTTGAACCTTATCTGGACGTTATACCTGATATTTTAGGTAAAAGCTTATATGCCAGATTTCGTTTTCGGACCTTACCATTGAAGACCGTAGTGTGTAGATGGGATTCAAATGTGACTAATGATACTTGTCCTGTCTGTGGTACTAATTCTGAAACAGAGCGCACTTTATGTTCTTTTGCCCTGCATACATGGTTCCAAGATCCAAGTGGATCCGTGACTATGTCGAGAAATGGAAATCAGGGAATGTGCACTAGCACTGAGAATTTTAAAAAGTGATTCCACCAAAATGCTAATAATTTCTGTTAGTAAATATTTATTATCAGCATGGCGCATAAGGAATTTTTACACCAGTGAAAACTAGCGGAATAAGCCCTTCCTGATTTACAAGGCCAGAGGAGGTGATCTCCTTTTTATGATTTTAGGATAGACTTGTATTTTATTCTTTTAGGTGGTGTCACCATGTGATATTATGCTCCTGGGATGGAATTGTATTTTATACTTATATTTATATCTATTTATGGTATTATTGATTATGTATTGCTTTGATGATCACTGATCGAATAAAGCTTGTTGACACACACACACTCCTTTCTGTTTGAAGAGACCCCATCTTAAATCCCCCTCACAGTCACTGGCACAGGTGTAGAGCGCTTCCCCATCACCCTCTAGATTCCTGATTATAATGATCCACGCATTGCCTGTCACAGTCCAGTAATGTTTAACCTGCTCTCCTCTATTCCAACCCCAGGCTTCATGTAACCACTCCACTAAGTTCCCATGCATCATTTGAGGTAAACTCAGTGCAGTATTTCTGGTTGCCGTGGTTACCAAGTACATGTAAAATCAATGTCAAGAAAATATTTTTCTGACCCTATCAAGTGGTCCTTTTATCACTCCTGCATTTACCGGTGTTCCTCTCAGTGCTTCATTATGCCTTCCTGTGTCTATAGGAATATATGTATGTTTATTTATATGGGTACACATCCCAAGGACTACATCTCAAAGTCAATTGTGGACAGCAACAGTAAATACTCCATGGGCAGGAGATATTTTAAACAGGAGAGCTGGTGTCTCACAAACTGTGGCTACCAGGACCATCCACTGCTTGCACTTATGTAACCCAAATGTGCTGTTGAGACTTAAGTCTTGTTTTGTATAAGACAACAAAGAAAGACTACAAATAGACGCTATGACGTGGCCAGATTTGTCGCTGGCACACCATTGATAGGTTATGATAATATGGCTAGCAGAGGGCCATAGTGGAAAACCCTAGACAGATGAAATAGTGTACACCAAGTGTTTTTTTTACATAATTGCATCACACATTTTGTTCACATTATAAATATTTGAAATTCGAGGTCCCAGTGTTTAAGTGAAGGTAACCTGAATATAGGCTAAGGTAGCTCACAGGCCTAATGTGTCCTCAGCAAAGATCTGTGTGGCAGCAAGAATTAAATGTTTGATTCCCAAAGGGCTAGCTTGGCCTTTCATCATCCAGGTTGATACCACCTGAGCCTTTGAATGATATATCACACCATCACTGCATGGAAGAGACCGTCAGTCACTGAACTAGCACACTGAGCCCAGACCACCACTGTCTGAAGCCAGCGGAAGGGGTGACATAGCTTCAGATGATGCCATGAAGAAGGAAAAGTGTGCAAAACAAATGGTGGGAAGATAATATATATGTTTTATCTAGTGTCTGTAGCTTCGTCCTTTCCTTGTCATGGAATCATGTCTTGTCATTGTTTTGTGTGTGAGGCCAAGTGGTTCCTCAGGATTTTGTATGTCAGCTGGAAACAGGAGAAGCTACTCAGGGAATGAGGTGATAAAAGCACACTGCTGGTGGGACAATGCCACATACATGACTGATCACCTACCTTCTGTACTGATTTACATGGTAATTAATGCTTCAACACGTGTACTTGCCTGTCTCATGTGCTGTGCATATGTGTTTTCTCTTCAGACCAGCTATTATCAAGGCCACTGGAATTATGCAGCAAATGGTGGGCAAACATATATGGCAGAGGTGCCTGAATTATGTGGCTAAATAGTACAATTATGCTGCTTAATACTGCACATTCAGTGTCAACATTATTTTGTTGTTTTTTCATTTAACACATCTTAATACAGTCTGAGCAAACATTTCTCCTTATTATTACCAGTTTAACGCATGACACAAGAGTCAGCAACTAAAAAGTGACAAGATGAACTCTGCAAAGGATCTGCCTCTCTGCAGAATATGCCAGAGTCACAGCACTGCATCAGTCCAGTGGCCCTTCCTCTTACTAGCATCCACCAAGAGGAGACACTGCATGCTTAATGTGGGCTACATAAATGATCATTATAATTTTATTATCATTGTTATTGCATTAGTTGTATGATGGGGTTATGAAGAGGAGTACATCTTTACGACTGCACTACCTATACATGATGCAGTCTAGGTTTCAAATACAGGCGTTATTATTTTCTCTACAGTAATACCTGTTTCCTATTCATGACTTGCGAGGCACTGCGAATTTGTGGCTGGTTCAACATCTATTTATGCTTCACAGACTTGGAGACATCCACTCTCAGCATCACCACAACACTGATCTGTTGTAGAGCAGCGGTTCACAGCATCTTCAAATCCCACAAATATTTCTGCCACGTGACCAGACTATTTCTGGACATATTTTTTTACTCTAAGAGGATCAGAGCAGAATCACTGCCTGAGAGGGACATCAATGCCTTAGCTTTTCTCATTTAGTGTTCTACGACTACACACCAGAAGGACACTAATGATGTATGCATTATATTGTTTGCATTTGAGGACGCACAAGTTCCCTTTCAGAGGGTATATGATCTAACCTAGCCCTGTGGTGTAAGGAAGGTGCCTTATGGAGTCACCTAGTGGTTAGGTGAAATTATTGCCAATTTACCTTAAACACCTATATCGGGACTGCACCATTGGCACAGTTCTATTTTACCTGAGGAGCTGAAAATTGTACCGCTCCCTGGCTCAACTGTTCCAATAGAATGTCCATTGAGCTGCAGGGCCAAATTAATTCTCACATAGTTTGTCCCAGCCTGTAATGGCACAGACAAGCTAAACACGATGGAGCAAAATGTGCCTCACCATGTCCCAGAATATTGTATTCGATCTTACAATTCACACAGAGCTGCTTGCCAGCTGGAAAAGGTTGGTGTGATTACTCATTTATGGCTGTGCCACACAACCAAACTGTGTCAAAACCAGAAAGGGGACCAAGCATCAGTGTGATATAACACAAGGCACAACCACAGTGATGTCCAGTGCCACTACAGTGGCCACCCTTGGATGAAATCAATGTCCACATCCTGGTATGCAGGTATATTTTGAATGTAAACCGTTTCCCGGCACCTAATTGGCACCATGAGATTTACTTGTCAAATGATTTCCCGGGAAGCAGGAAGTTGGGCTTATGTGCCCCATAGCACTCATTGTCCGATTGACAGTAATTGCATGTGTAGGTTCAACTTATGCTTGTAAATGGCTGGAATTACAAATGTGCAATATGAATTTGAGCTTATAACTCAATTTACACACACATAATATAATACCTGTATTATGTAACATTAGGTTGAAGTAAATCTGCTCTTATGGGTGTGAAGTTGTCATTCCATGATGGGAATGCCGTAGTGAGTTTGTGTACACTGACAAATGTATGAATTGGTAACGACTCACAAACATTCTCAGCCTGGAAAAGTTCAGAGTCTTACCTTTGTTACAGACAGGAGTATATCATTTGTCAGTAATAGAATGAGGGGAAACTTCCACTAAAATTTGTAGAGTTGTAGATGTGGCTTCTCCACCAGGAAAAACATTTTCCCAGTGGAAAATGGGGAAACATTCAGAAATGGTAAATGTCTTAGTAATCATTTCTTTTCACATGAAATTGTTTTCAATGAGCAATTATGTATGTGTAGCTGCCGAAGGATTGTTTTGTGACTGTTGCAGACTCCTGGGATTACTTCTGAAATTCTTAGAGAATTCCAAAATCAGAATCACAAATCTCCTCCTTAATGTAGGAGTAAACTTAAGACTGTAGGTTATCTTGGTGAATGTGGCCCATGTGTCTGAAAAAAAAGACACACAAGCATAGAATATAACAGGAGATGTCTTGACTCCAGGCCAGGTGGCAGCCCAATGCCCCCTCCTCCCTGTGAATATTAATGTTACTGTTTAGCTTCTGTAATTCTAACTTGACATTTAAAATTAAGCCGGTGATTTGTGGTCAGACAGTCTTTGTTTGGTTCTATGCACAGAAGTTTGAGCCAATTGTAGTTGTATGTCGTTGCATTCTGAAACAATCATCTGCAGCTGGGGCAGCAAAGTCATGGCTGCTTCATAGCATCTTCGGGCCGGTTAACTTTTCATTTCATAATTCTATGGGCCTAAAATACTTTCTTTTGAAATATTTTGAACACTGGAATGTTCTACTTGCTGGAAATGCTTGCGTTAAGCAGCTGTTGTCATTCTTCTTGCTCAGAGAGGAGAGACATTGGTGACCTCATGAGCTGACAGAGTGAGTGCCCTATTTATAGAACACAAGGTGACACAGGAAGCAGTGCACCGCACAGCAGCTTTTTATTTCATTTTTATGTTGTGGTTCATATGTGCTATTTACACATTATAGGTATTCTTTGAGCTTATTAGAACACTTTATGGCATGTCATTATAGAACACTCATATCCAGTGAAGGCCTGGGAAGGCAGTATCCATGCCAGGCTTGTAGGGCGACCACTGTGTAAATAAGTTCCTTATCAATTATTTTTACGTAATTTATCTTATGTGGGTATGAAGAACTCTGACATGGTTCTGGACCTAGCTTGGATTTCCAAGAAAAACATACATTTGAATCCTCTTCATAGCCTGAAAAAATGCCAATGATCAGCCCTGTAGGAGCCTCACTGGGCACCACTGGTCTAGGCGAAAAAACACTCTATCGTCCAAACCTAGACTGCACTCTGAATGGTCCAAGGCCAAGACTTCAAATTTTGAGTAGCCACCCCAACAGAGATAATTCTCATTTCAAAACCATCAGCACGTGCACAAATGTATGCACCAAAAAGGCCCAGGAGGTTCAGGTATACGTATCTGTTCTACAGAGTACAGTCCTGAGGCAAGGGCTGTCATGAGACTATTAACCCAAGGAAGTGCTTTAAAAGAATACGGAGTACCAGTCAATTCTGTATTTCCATTTAAAACACTGACCCAAAGCCACAGAGGCTGCACCTCTGGAACCTATCCCGTCGGCCCATCTACCACTGAAGCTCTGTTTCACCAATCTGCACACATTTAAAACCTCCTGTTCAGTTAAGCTGCCTCTTCTGTTATTCTTTCTGTATACAGTCAGTGTTTCCCAAAGTTAGGCTGGTTTTGCCAATGTAGAGGAATAATTCCTTTAAAAGTTTAACACACAGAAATATATGGCTGCCCCCTTTTCCTTGCTCCTAACTCTTTTGACCCCCTCATTCTCTGGGTTCTCCAGGTTAAATGCCACATTGATGCCTCTTTGTGGCTTATTTGCTGCTATAAAAGCCTAGGTAAGCACACTAAAAAGAGTTGCATCTCAAGGGTATCACAGCCAGTCTGTAGAAATGAGGCATAAACACTACCAAGAAGGCAGCCTTGTTGTGTCCTCTCTCCTGCAGTAGCAGGCCTGGGAAGGTTGCTGTGGCACCTGGCATACATCCACTATACTCCAAACCAAAACACATAGGTACAAAATATTGTCATTTACAATGCCACAAATGCAAGACCTATTGCATTGCAAATACTTGGTAATACATATAAGTCACACCTAAAGTAGGCCCTAGACAACCCCAAGGGCAGGGTGCAATGTCTTTAAAAAGTTGGACATGTACTTTTAAGATGTACATGTCCTGGTGATGAAAAACCCTTAAATTTGTTTTTTTAAAATATTGCTAGGACTATGGCCCTCATTACAACCCTGGTGGTCCAAGACCGCCAGGGCTGTTTTGGCTGAAGCACCGCCAACAGGCTGGCGGTGCTTCCGAGGGGATTACGACCACGGCGGTAGCGCCAAATTTGCCCCGGCGGTGATAATCCAGGGGGTTACGAGTCCCCGACCGCCAGCCTTTTCCTGGCGGTTTGAACGGCCAGGAAAAGGCTGGCGGTACGGGGAGTCGCAGGGCATACCACAGGTATTGTTTTTCTTGTTGGATACCATTTTGCGACTCGCAAATGAAGTCGCACCGCAGATAGCGAGTCCGCTGTTTGCGAGGTCGCTTTTTGCGACCTCGCTAAAAACAGACACGCAAATTGCGAGTGGGTGTCGCAAATTGCGACTGTGCCGCAAATTGCATGCAGGTGCAGCAGAACAGTTTGGAAAACACTTCCTGGCTCATGCCGATGACATCACAGCCAGGAAGTTAACAAATACACCTGGGAGGAGGCAGGACCACACCCTTTTCTAACTGCTGAGCAACCACCTGGAGGAACAGCAGCAAGAATGGAAGTCTCTGGCAGGAAGAGAAAACTGAAGTTTTCAGAAAAGGAACTTGAGGTGCTGACAGACGAATGCTGCCAGCACCATGATCAGCTATGCAGAAGGGCTGCCCTGAGTGTGCCAGAGACGGAAAAAAGGAGGATCTGGAATGACATCCAGGAGATGGTCAACGCCATAGGGGTGAGCCACAGGAGTATAGAGGAGATAAAAAAGAGATGGTATGACCTGCGCTCCAGGACCAAGGAGAGGGTGGCAGAGCGCCTCCGGAAGATGAGGGGCACAGGAGGAGGCCCATCCACCATCCCACCACCCACACCCATGGAGGAACTTGTGGAACAGACCCTTGAGCCTGAGGCAGTGGCTGGAATGGGAGTGCTGGAGACGTCAGCGCCAGGGACATCAACAAGTGAGTACCATGAAACATGCATGTACACCCATATCTGCCATACCCCCACCCACCCAGTACACAGCAGCATGCACAACCAAACTAGCTCCATTCCAGACTTGCAACCACCAGAATGGTGCATTATGGGCAATGTAGTTCAGTAGTCAGCTGATAGGCAACAGTTTATTAGGAGGCACACAACAGATGTTAGACACTGACAGTGTGTTCCCTATGTCCCACAGGTCTCCCACAAGACACCCCCACCAGCCAGTCCGTCCAGGGTGCAGAGAGCAGCCAACAGGTAGCACAGGAGTCCGAAGCAGCCACTACAGGGCCCAGCACCACCCAACCACAGTCCCCTCCATCTGCACCAATGGACATTGTGGAAATCGACACAGCACCTGGTCCCAGCCACAGTGTCATACAGCAGGACCCTGAAGCTCCACCGCGTCGCAGACGCAGAGTCCATGTACCAGCAGTGTCCCAGGAGGATGTAGGTGACTCATCTATGTCCGCTGCGGAGGCAGCCCTCATAACTGGTCAGCGCCTGCAGAAACGGCAGATGAGAGTAATATCAGGGGCAATGCAACGTATGGAGCGTAATTTCACCACAGGGCTGGCACAGGTGAACACACAGTTCACACGTCTGAACAAGAATGTCGGTGACCTTGCACTGTCCATCCGTCAACTCGTAACAGAACTAGTGTCAGAGAGAGAGAGTGCAAGACGCAGTGAGCGGCAACTCGTACACCGGTTGGACTGCATGGCTGCATCCTTCGTCCGCCTGGCAGTCAACACCACAGGGCTGTCACGCCGTACAGTTAGTTTGCAGGTGGACTTGGGCCACTTTGCAGGGGACGTGGCTCGGGGGCTGGGTCGGATTAGCCACGCTGTGGACATGATGGAGGCTAGACAGGTGGCTAGGGGCACGGCAGAGACACCTCAGGATAGTGAGGAGGGGTCCACCGTCAGCAGCGCATCTGCCATGGACACACGAGTCTTGAGGAGTGGCAGTGCATGTCAGGGGTCTGCTGACACACCGAGCACTAGCCATGCTGGGTGTCCCAGGCGGAGGTGTTGAGCCTATGCACTGCTGGACACTTGAGGCACATGAGGTGAATGTGTCCTCATTGCAAGTGGACATTTACAGCCCCTTCACAAAAGTTAAGTTCATCATTACTTAGGTTCACTTAATAAAAGTTCTTGTTTGTTCCACTTCACAACTGGGCTCTTTGTGTGTGACATTAGTGTGTGTGGTGACAGTTGCCATGTACCTTCCAAAGTATTGGTTTGCAATGTGGTCCCATCTCTGTCTGCCTTGATTTGCAATGCTTCTATCCCCATGATGGCGATTTGGTAGTTCTTGCTCGTCATCCTCTGAATCTGGGTCTTCAGGGGTGAGATGTAGCCCACGTCTGGTGGCAATGTTGTGCAGGATAGCGCATGCGCCAACTATCTTGAATGCTGTTATTGGGGCATACTGGAGCGCACCTCCACTTCTGTGGAGGCATCGGAATCTTGCCTTTAACAGTCCAAAGGTCCTCTCTATGACATTTCTGGTCCTCCTATGTGCACTGTTATATCGCCTCTCATTCTCATTGCTGGGTGTTAGGTAAGGGGTAAGTATCCATGGTCGTAGCACATATGCACTGTCACCTGTTTGGCATAAATGGACAATGTTAGCAGGGCATGGATGATTTCTACAGTCACCTGTGTATATGGCTTCAGGGTGTATTCAGCAATACATAAGAGATATCCGTCTCCAAACTCCCCACGTTCTAGGCGTTGGTGTATCCCACTGTGCCTGAAAATGTAAGAGTCATGTGTACTCCCTGGAAATTTGGCTACCATGTCAGTGATGACATAATGGGTGTCACATACCACCTGGATGTTCAGTGAGTGGGTACACTTCCGGTTGCGGAACAGATATTCCAGATTTGCAGGAGGGCATATTTGTATATGTGTCCCGTCTACACACTCTATTACATGAGGGAAGTTGGCAATCCTGTAGAATTCCTACTTGGTGCTGTTAATTTCTGCCTCATTCCTGGGTAGGTATATGTATCTGGACATGTGTGTGAGTATGGCATCTAAGAAACATCTGAAGAACCGTGAGAGTGCACTTTGGGATACCCCACCTCCCACAGCAATGACCCCCTGATAGCTACCCGAGGCCAAGAGGTGCAGTGAGCATAGCACTTGCACATATGTGGGGATGGCGCTGCAGCGCACAGTCTGGCTTTGCAGCGGCGGATTGAGTAGATCTATTAATTCTAATATTGCTGCACTGCTGAGTCTGTATTTATCATATATCTCCCCCTCTGTTTGTTGGAAAAGTGTCTGCCTGGTTCTGTATATCCTCTCCTGTCTCTGGCTCCTCCTCCTCCTCTGTTGTGCGGCGTGGACTCTCCTCCTCCTTGCTATCACATATATCTCCGCCATCTTGAGTAACCCAGATGCCTTCTGGGTCTCCTTTTATACTTTGGTTCTGGTTACCACCTGCTCTGACTTAGTGGTAAATTGGGTGTGCAAAATGGGCTTTTTGCGACTAGTCGCAATTTGCGAGTGGTTTTTTCATATGGTTTGCGACTCGCAAATTGTGACTTCCTATTTGCGGGTCGCACAATGGGGTCACAAATTTTGCGAGTCGGTAATGGCTCGCGTCGCAATTTGCGATTCGGAAATGGGGTTTTTGCATCCCATTTCCGATTTTGCGGGGTCGCAAATTGCGATTCGGGCCATTTGCGACTCGCAAATCTTTGCTACATCTGGCCCCATGATCCTAGTCACTGATGATGGGATAGAGGAGGCAAGTGAACCTCTCCTTACCTCCTTTCTTTTAAGGGTCAGGATGGTCAGTGGAGAATGTCAACCTCTCCCCCACCCTGACCCTAGAACAACAGAGAAACTGCCACTAGTTGCTGGGGCAGTTTACTTCTTTATTCTCTCTTACCCCAGGACTTACTACATGGTGTACCCATAATACTGATATTAGGGACAGCATGAATGTGAAAAATAAAATGTACAGGTTGTCTGACAGGGTGAGAGCCAGCACAAAGGAGGAGGTCTCCAAGATACTAGTGTTAAGGGCTTTTGAGACCTCAAACAGCCTTTGGTCAAGGCCAGTGGTATTAGTCACCAAGGCTGTCCCTCCAGGTGTCACACCTGATCTTAGGTTGTGTCGGGACCATCATGGACTCAATGTGTTCACCAAGACTGACACTGGCTAGGAACTGCCAAGTTGCTCAGCATGTTTGACTTACTGTCTTGGTACTTGCAGATCATCTTGACTGAGAGGACCAAGGAGAGATCTGTGTTCTCTACACCAGAGGGTATTCCCAGTTCCGGTTAATGTCCTACAGGTTGAAGAACACCCCTGCCACCTTCCAGAGGTTGGTCAACTAAGTCCTGGCTGGGTTGGAGAACTTCAGTGCCGCCTATCTTGATGAAATTGAAGTACCACCTGTGCCACATCTTGGACATGCTTCAAGCTCTACAGAGGATAGGCCTGACTATCACCTGTGCCACCTCAAGGATGTGCTTCAGGCTATGCAGAGGGTAAGCCTGACTGTCAAGGACACTAAGGCCCTCATTCTGATTCTGGCGGGCGGCGGAGGCCGCCAGCCAGAATTCAGCCCTCCATAATACCGCTCCGCGGTCAAAAGACCGCGGAGGGTATTATGAGTTTTTCCCTGGGCTGGCGGGCGGTCTCCAAAAGACCGCCCGCCAGCCCAGGGAAAAACTCCCTTCCCACGAGGATGCCGGCTCGTAATCGAGCCGGCGGAGTGGGAGGGTGCGACGGGTGCTACTGCACCCGTTGCGTATTTCACTGTCTGCTACGCAGACAGTGAAATACTAGCGGGGCCCTCTTACGGGGGCCCCTGCAGTGCCCATGCCATTGGCATGGGCACTGCAGGGGCCCCCAGGGGCCCCACGACAATCCTTACCGCCATCCTGTTCCTGGCGGGCGAGCCGCCAGGAACAGGATGGCGGTAAGGATTGTCAGAATCCCCTCGGCGGCGCAGCGAGCTGCGCCGCCTTGGAGGATTCTTAGGGGCAGTGGAAAACCGGCGGAAGACCGCCGGTTTTCCCTTTCTGACCGCGGCCAAAGCGCCGCGGTCAGAATGCCCAAGGGAGCACCGCCGGCCTGTCAGCGGTGCTCCCGCCCCCGTTGGCCCTGGCGGTTCTCTACCGCCAGGGTCATAATGAGGCCCTATGTATCAGATAGGGCAGGGTTCTCTGGCCTACTTAGGACGTCAAGAGGGAGGAGGCAAGGTGCAGACTCTCTGGGCCAAAATTGAAACTAAATCATCCTGCCTTGGACCCACCCACAAGAACTAGACAGGGGCTGAGCTCCTTCATAGGTCTCACTGGCTATTACAGGAGATTTATCAAGGGGTATGATACCATTATTGCCCCAGTGACAGAAACTACTTCCAAGAAGCAGCCACATCAAGGTGATCTTGTCAGAGGCATGCCAGTAAGCTTTTGACACCCTGTAGGAGGTCATGTGCACAGCACCTGTGCTCAATGCCTCTGACATCCCCCAAGAATGAATTGCGCAGAAGGACGCCTCTGACCATGGCATAGGAGCTGTGCCCTCACAGCTAAATAAAGAGAGACAGGATCAACCTGTAGCTTTCATGAGTAGGAGGTTACTTCCCAGGGAACAGAGGTGGATTGCAACAGAGAAGGAAGCCACTGCTGTTGTCTGGGCACTGAAGAAGCTGAGACCATACCTGTTGGATGCTCACTTACAGGTTCAAACAGATCACAGGCCCCTTGGTTGGTTAATGCAGATGAGGGGTTAGAATCCCACACTGTTGAGGTGGTCCATCTCCATGCAGGTAATGAACTTTACAGTGGAACACAGTCCTGGAACATACCACACCAATGCTGAAGGTCTCTCCACGTTCTTCCACTTTGGTGCAGAGAACTCCCAAGAGGTAGGGTAGTTCTCCCCTCTTTCAACTGGAGAGACACATGGTAGACTCTGTATCCTTGGTGCGGTCTCCACTAACATTTTGCCTTCAGACCTCTTATTTTTACTCACTTCAGGATTCTGCACACTTTATCATTGCTGACCAGTGCTAAAGTGTTTGTGCTGTTTCCCTAAAGACATGGTAACATTGGCTTATAATATAGTGCCATATTTAATTTACTTAGAAGTCCCTAGTACAGAGCACTACATTTACCCAGGGCCAGTACATTTAATCTACTAGTGAACCTGCAGCGCTAATTGGTCCACCCACTTACGTAGCCCTATAAACATGTCTTTGGCCTGCATGGCAGAGTCTGTGTGTGCAGTTTTAAACTGCCATGCCGACCTAGCCAAATAAACCTTTGGCCAGGCCCAAACCTTCCTTTTTAACACAAATAAGTCATGGCGAAAGTAAGCCCTAGACAACCCCAAGGACAGGGTGCAATATCTTTAAAAAGTTGGACATGTACTTTTAAGTTTCACATGTCCTGGTGTTGAAAACTCCTTAAATTAGTTTTTCACTACTGCAAGGCCTAAATCTCCCATATGATACCAGTGGAGTTGCCTTATAACTTTTTAGAAGTATAACTTTCAATTGGAAGAGATAGATTTTCCAAGTTTGGTGTCTCTGGAAACACAAGATAAATTCACAGCTTACGGTGAAGTCAAATTTTAAATTCAAATTCTGAAAATGCTACTTTTAGAAAGAAAGCATGTTCTTACTTAAGCCATTTGGTGCCTGCTGCCTGTTTCTGCTCACATGTCAGGGGTGATGTGGCAACTGGGCTGTGTGTATTCCTCCTATATAACCACACAAAATGGGAGCTTAGGTTTGACCTGAAGGGCCTTGATGAGCCATTCTGGGCAGGATGTGAGGGTGAAGCTAGACACAGACTTATTTATATTTGAATAGGCTATGTTCTATTCACCGACAAAGGGCTACATAGCCCCTTTGAGTGAGTCTTGAGCAATGTCACAAAGAGCAAGGACTATGTGCACTTCAAAAGCATGTCTTTGAAGTCTCCCCTACTTCAAAGGTCCAACTGGCTATAAGTACTGAACCTCTGACATCACCACTTTAGTACACTTCTAGATATGTGGATACTGTGCCATGAAGAAGGCCTGCTGTGCTGCTGAAGGACTGTCACCCAGCTGGACTGCTACTGTGTTAGACTCCTGTTCTGATGTACTGAGCTGCTGCCCTCTGGCCTGGGAGTGAGAAGGACTTGATCTGCATCTCTCCAACTCAGAACCCAAAGTGACTTCAAGGCCTAGTTGGCTGGCCTCTTGATCTGAAGTCTCAGAGACATAAAAGTCTTCCATCCACCCTGCTCCACCCTGCTCCTGCATCTGGACTCTGCCATTGGTGAGTCTGTCCTGCCAAGTGGTGCTACCCCAATCCTGGACCTACCAGAACTGATGCTTCCCCTGCTGTAGGAGCAGAACTGATGCATTGCCACTGTTGCATGGAACAGAACCAGCGCATCAACACTACTGCAGGGGTTGGAACCAACACAACAGACTTGCATTGCTGCATCTTGGGACCAGTGCATTGGCTTTGAAACTGCTACTGTGCAATTATTTCCCTGCGCAAGGTCCTCACATCCCTCGTCGACCGCAGCCTTGACAACAATGATGAACTTCCGCATCACCACTACTGCATGTCTCAGAACCAACACATCCTCTCGACTGCACCACACATCATCGACACTAGTCTTTGCATCTCAAGGCCTGATGCATCAGGATCTCTTACCTCTCCTCAACACACCTTGGAATGGACGTATCGGCCTGGCTGTGCGACACATCTCTTTATCAGATCCACGCAGCACTCCCCAACCAGGATTTAATGTACTTTGATTCAGCAGGCCTAAACTAACAGGGTAGCTGTAACTGGCCCATGCTCCATAGTATGATCAACTGGTTGTAGTACAAAGGGACCAATGTGCAATTTAATGCTGATGGTAGTGGAGCATGAATCGGAAACAGAAATCGGTTTTGACCCACTCAGGGGTATTATCGAGGGGTGGGTGATATATTTTACTCGACCGACCGAGTTGGCAGAATTTTGGCCCCTCTGCATTGTGCTTGTAAGGCAGAGTTCTGGTCAAATTCTGTCAACCACTATGTAGTGGAGTTTTTCTCATGCATGGCTCACCAGTAATAAGTTGGTGAGTGCAAGTGAGATTTAATGTCACCTAGCAGGATTTTCAGGAACTAGGAGGGCACCTTGTGAGATTCGTGGGTGGTCACGAGAGGTTGCAACTGTTCATGATCAGAAAGCTGCCACTTGAGTAGAAAATCTAATTGAGCAGCAGCAAAATCAACGCGAGAATCTGTGGCCTCCGGGGAGCTGTGTGGCGCCCTTCATGCAGATTTTTCAGGGCAGAATGAGTTCTTGGCACAAAATCACAGCAATGTTCTAATTTTTGCTGATATAAAACAGAGATTATTTCACACATCAAAAAGTATTTACTCTGGCTCCATTTCGCTTTAACAATCTTTTACGGCTGCATTGGTAGTCTTGAAATTGTTCTTCTAGATCCACTCTTGTGGGTTTATTGAAGCTACTGCAGCCTTCATGTGACATCTGACCTTTATGTCACTGATGCTTTTTGCACCATATTACTCTGACCCTACTAAATTATCAAAATTATTCATGTTGGAATTATGGGTATTATGTTTTCACAGTGAGAGCACATGCACTGAAACCTTTTAAGCTGGCTTTCAGGACTCAGAGTCAAAACAGGCCAGTAAATCCAGTTGCTTAATAGCACAATGGAGACAGCTAATTTCTCCCTATCAGGTAATTGATTTGAATGCGTGTGACTTGTTTCACCTATATTGGTTGGCTATTCTCTCAAAGTTCCCGTAAACTAAGATTTAAATTAATCTTATCAAGACCTGATAATTGGCCTGAGCATGGTAGTCCCCGCTCCCCAAAAAGTGATAGTTGATGACCTCTGGACCTCAAAGTGTACCACAAATCTGTAAGTATTGACTGTGACTAGGCTCATTAATTCACAGTTATAAAATGTAATTGTGTGACAAATCAACCACAGAACTTTGCCTTATTTTAATTTTTTTGCAATCTACTCCTGATGCATGGGCATTTTAAGATATAAAATGCATTTAAAATACATTATAGTTTACAATAATCTAATGATCTCCTGTTTATTTCTGTAAACTAATACTTTTTGATGGAGAAATCATGATGTTGAAGTATACATCCTATTTTCCTAAGCAATACATAGAATTGTATCCAAATTCAATTAATCATTTAGACATCTCTACCTAAAAATATACAGATTAAAAATCAGTTAGTCAGTGTTTTTCATTCTTTGCATCTCAATCTGTTCAATTTTGAATTGCAAAATTAAAATTTGTTAACACTGCTTGCCCGCCTGCTGGGATCTTCTTGCCACCTCGGGTTCAGAAACCACAAGCGAGCAGGTATGCAACATCAATATTTTCATCTTCAATGGTCGACTGAATCTTTAGACTTGGTGACAAATGTAGAAGTCAGATTCATACAATCACAAATCTTTGACATTAAATCATAAGCAAGTTGAAACACCATGAACAATTTACACTTAAATGAAAACTCCAATCTGAATACGTTTAAAAGCTTTATTACAATGTCAAAATCAATTTTGTGTAAATGGTGCACAAAACGAAGTTATAAACATACATGAAAACCATAGGCTGACCAAAGTTTTAATAATCAGTTTTCAAGGCTGGGCAATCCTTATCTCTAGCACGAATTAGGACTTGCATGTGTGGGAACGGACTAACACACGCAGGCAAAACAAAAGAAAGACAAACATAATTTAGAAAAATCATCTAAACTAGGGCAACCTACTATAAAAATGTGCTGGTGTAAGGGAATAAGCTGAAAAAGGAAACAAGAAACCACATTTATTCATGCCTCTCCTTACGGGACATCATACAGGGTAATTCTTCAGCAGTAACTATCACCTTTTTCCGAGGTCAGCTTACAGCAGCATCTGGGTGGTGCAGAACATGGGCTGCACATAGGGAAAATAAGCAGTTCAGAATTAGTGGGGCAAATTAGTATGAACAGCATAACGGATGGGGCAATTAAGACCATGATGGGAACACTCATCAGGGAACTTAGAGAACAGAATGTGACAGGAGCTGACAGAATTCAATACAGACTCGAAACAGGGACACGACTGAACTAACTTTACGTTTTCAAAGTTCCTTACTAATTAGAAATAAATACAGGCTTGTAATTGGTCCTTCAGGTGGACACAACTAGTATGTCAATTTCAGCATCCAATGGCTGTCAGTGGTGCCACCAAGTTTGCCACTTTTCAGAATTTTCACAGCAAAAGTGCTTTGTCATCTCCGTGACTTCAGACGAAACCCCCAAAAGTTTACATTTTCTAATATTCTGCAACATTAGGCTCTTCTCTCACAGCAAACAACAAACTATACTAATATTCTTTCACATGAGAACTACAAGTTCCCTGTCTTGTTTGAAAGCTAGAACAAATATTGTAACATAATTATTTCTTAAACATGCCTATCACCTGCAAAACAATAGGACATTCAATATAACATCAGCCTAGGAAAAATAATTTAGGTCAGACGGGGCAGAATAAACAAGCTATTTTCATCTACTGCTGCAAAAATAAATTTCAGGCCTAGTTTAGCTTAGAAAGCCTAAATGTATATTAATACAACTAATACATTTAGAAAACCTATTGTGCCCCTTACAATTAATCATATATGCAAACAAATTATCTTTATTGCAAACATTATTTATAACATGTTAGAACAGCTTTAAACGTTCATTTATTTTTCTGCACACATGTAATTCATGTGAATGAAATCCATTTAATCAATCTAGGTACGATTAAGTCACATAATATATTTCATTTCTACTGGTTCTCTTCAGAATAATGATTTCATGTTAATTCTGATTAATAATTCACTCAAATGTGCAATGCCTTCATACTAAACGTAATGACAAAATATAAGTAGCATCCACAGTGTCCACCATAATTCAAAGTGTGCACGTTTTACATTTCCATGTTAATTCTCTGTAGGCTTTTAATTTGAAGATTTATAAGTTGCCATATGCTAACTTCTGTGCCACTAATGTATTAGTAAAATTTGATCTCCATCAGTCCCTCCTCTGATGGCAATTTATGCCCTGAACAAAGGAACTTTTCTCATTTACAATAAGACAAATCAAAACCATGTTATTTGACAACGCTTAGGTCTAGGTCTGTGATAATCATCAATTCACTTCATCGTCTGGTAATATCTGTTTCTTATATTTTCCATTTCTATTTCCTCCCTCCTCTGTTTATTCTTTACTCTTTGTCCTTTCCAGAAATTGTAAGCCTTGTAAAATTTAAGTGCACATCTTAGGCGCACTGTCTCCATCAATAAAGCTTTCAGGATCATTTTCACAAATTCCAAACCAAGATCATCCCTTAAAGAATCCTTCACCAATTATCTCTAAGACATTAGTCTGTTCCAGGTCATTCCGGTCATGTCTCAAATTTGTCACAATAGATAGATACCTTCTTCTTTCCCTGCTGTTATCAGGAATGTAGATGCAGCAGCGCAGTGACTTCAAAATTCGACATACTCCATCTTCCTTTGCTAAAAGGATGTCTAACACAAGATGGTTCTGGAGAACCATCGATCTTACCGCAACTACCTCTGTATCCATTAAGAGCATTGCTCCTGAAAAATCAGTTGACATTTTATCTACAATCATTGATAGCTTCCCTATGTCATCCAAGATCACACCCACTGATGGAATAAAAGCTCAAAAAATATCTTCAGTCATTTCTGAACTACTTGCTCCTCTTTTGAATTCTATTTTAAGTCTTTCAATCCCTGCCAGACTGTCAATATTGTCTATTTGATACATTTTAGGAACAAGTACTCCTAAATAGCATGTGCCATACCAACATTTAGGTAATTTATAATAAGCTTTCCTACCACAGATGTATAATATGCCAGGTACAGCGGGGTCATGTCCATTTAGCATGAAATCCCATACACTCTTAAACAAAAATAAGTCCGCATTCACTTCTTCCTACAAACGTATTGTCTGCTTTTGATTGTTATCCTAGATATTCAAAGCTTCCATACATGTTGCCAATCTAAAGCTACGCGTCTTTGTGTATCCGGTATTTTGGGAACTATTTTCTTTCTGGAAACTATACCCTTGTCTATTTGTCTTTCATTACCTTTCTTTTGTCATCAACTTGATTAATGAATTCCATCTCTGCCTGTGTAAGAAGCCATGTCAAATTATTCCGATATGCCTAAACTGTGCCAAATGTCAATGTATGTTCAAGGAATCCACCTGCTATGTCTAAGTTCTTAGCCTTTGAAATGCTGCTCAAATGATGATTAATGGGACCAAAAGAGAAAACTAAATCACAGTAAGAATAGAAATACTGAATATACGCTTGATGACACAAGTGTGTTAATAATAAACTACAACTCATGCACTAAGTCAGTAGTAAGCTGTGATAAGTAACCCCTTCTTGTACTAACAAAGGAATTTATGTACACAAATAACAATCAAACACATTCATTGTATCCACATACTAATACAGCAAGCTATAATATATATTGGAAGCCAAATCTCCCTTTCTTTCATCTTTATGAAGCAATCCCTCATCCTTATAAAACTTATCCTGCTTTGATATTGTCATTCTTTGCACTGGAGTTGTTGTGCCTTGAACATCTCCTTTCATTGAAACACTCATTACTGCTATCAATAAAATGCATGCAATCATACACACTACAATCAAACCAATGAATACATATTTATATTTACAGCATTTACTCTGTTCTAGGGTTCATAGCTTCCGCAGAATCAGAGAAGAAAAGAAAAGGAAAAGGAAAAAGAAAAATTTAAAAAGGCAAAAACAAGCAAAAACCAAACAAAATGGTTTTCAAAGTCTCTTTGCACTGTCTACAGCAGTTCTCGATCTTAAAGAATCTTTACAAGTTTAGCCAAAAGCTGTCAAAAATAATTAAAATGTTTGTTTTCAATAGAACACAGTCTGATGATCACTTATGATTACTTCCACAGTGTAATGTCTTTGTTGATCAATTGGCAAAGTTATTTAAAAGCTCAGTTCAAATGTGATTTCAAGTTCCAAAAGGTTTATCTGAATTCTCATGGTCAAAACAAAAGGCCATAAACTTGCTCTCCAACTCATCTGTGACAAGATAAATCAATTCAGGTGAAGAGTATCTGCAACTTGGCACTCTTTTCCTTTCAATTCTCCTTACAGCACCATCTTCATCTTCTCTTTCATTTGACTCTTCCACTCCCATCACTGATGGGAGTTTGTAAGCAACCAGTTCATGTGCAGCTGCAGGTCATTTGTTTCCTTTCACAGTTCTATTTGCAGGTACAACTACATTCACAACGCTTGCTGTGCTGGCAGGAGTTGATTGACTGTTCTCCTGCACCATTGCCTGCATTCAGGCTGCTTGCACCTTCACTACTTTGCACATTTTCTGCTTCAGCCACCTCTTCAATCCTCACAGTTCCGTCAAGCTGAACCCCTCTTTCATCAGCATTCGCTCTTTCAGAATCAGGCTCCAGCCCATATTTAAGAAAACTTAGCACCACTTTTTACATACCTTTTATGCAAAAGTGGTGCTAACCTAGTGCCATATTTATATTTTGTCGATACCCACCTTGCGTTGTTTAGTGACAATGCTATGCAAGTAGACATTCCCTTCCAAAAAAGGATGCTAGCGCTCTAGCGCCATATTTACTGCCGGATGCAAAAATGATGCATGTTAAGTAACCGGTCCAAAAATGACGTAAAATTCAATTAGTGTCAAAATTTAACGCATGGTCAGACCAGGCGTTAAAATGAGGCCTACACACTACTAGCATTGGCAACCCCCTGGACAACATGGATCTGTTATTGCTCCAGACTGGACACGCCATAGACAGTGACAACAACATGTCCTATCAGCACCACCGCAGCAACCCCAAATACCACCACAGCAGCCACAAAGGCAGTGCAGAAGGCGGGAGAGGATATTTCAATAGCGCACAACCATCCTTCCACTCAGGGAACAAGATGTAATCAGAATATACCGTCTGAAGCTGGAGTCGATTGTACGCCTGATGCACCACGTTGCACCAGACATCACTGCAAGGGTGGAAATTCCAACAACTATTCCACCCATTACCAAACTCCTGGCTGACCTCCATATGCTGGTGTCAGGATCAATCCAGACAACTGGGGCACAAGTGGGTGGTATCTCCCAGCCTTCCTTCCAAAGGTTCTGGATGCAATCATCTGCCTCACATCCCACCACATCTTGTTTCCCAAAACACAGCAATTGCAGCCCGGAGTTCAAGCAAGGTTTCTAACAAAGTGCTGGGTTCTCACACGGACTGGGTGAAATGGACTGCACCCATGTCCAAATTTTGCCACCTGCTGCAACGTAACACTTCTACAAGAATATCAAACACACCCATTCTATAACTGTGTGGGCCATTGTGGATCACCGTGGGCTCTTCAAAAACATCCTAGCCAAATATCCTGGCAGAGTCCAGGATGCCTACATTTTCCTGCACTCCTCCAACAATGAGCAGTTCCAGGATGGGCAATATGGCAATGGGCTACTTGTAGGTAAGCCACCATACCAATCATTACACAGACAGCACACCAACCTTGTAGGACAAACAATGCATGCACTACACTAAACACACATGGATAAGGGGAACACAAATGTACAGACAGCACCACAAATGCCACATGCCACACTACACCGCATTCACTGCACATCACACACATACACCCATATACACATAATACAGGCACAACCTGACTAGCACACCACGTGAAGGACAGGTGGAGCTATGCCCCCTTTGCATATAGAAGCTGGGCCCAAACCACTACAATTGTTCACTGGTTGACAACTGAATACAGATCCCACACACATAACACTTAACAAGGAATAGCTTAGGTATGTGAATGGCATTGGCCATGTCAACATAAAGAAAGTCACATATAGGTACAGCCCCACATTGTCATGGTGTAGAAGAAACTGATGGCACCGATACAAAATGCCATTTACCTGTTGCTATCACCAATTACATATCACCACAACATACCAGACATACCCATTGTGTTCACCTTCACCTGTCTGGTGCATTGTGCCTCACACATAGGAATACAGCATCACCAGCCATGAAAGGTCATGTGTAGGGATGGACATCTCACAGCACACCTACAATCATACCCTGTAATTCCACAACTCCCTAACATGATACTAGGGTACCAACAGGGGACTCAGGCAGCTGGACTACTGACAATGTACTGGGAGAGGCCAGAGATATATGTGAATAAGGAGACATGGGACTTAGCAGGACTAGTCATGCGATGCAGGGCATTTCAGAAAAACACATAATTCCCTCGCCTGTCACATAGGTGTTTGAAAACGCATGCATACATCACAAAACATATCAAACAGTTTGCCACATTGTGCCCATGGTCCACATGTAAATACGTCTGTCAGCCAGCAATTGGCAACAATAACATTTTGTGCAAGGGAGATTTTCCAAGGGAAAAGGGTGGCAATCACATGCTACACACAGGGCACAACACCTGTGTCATGGCACACAACACGCAAAATATGTCCAAAGTCCTAGAACATCACTCTGGGACTTTGGGAGTCTAAAGTGAAGGGACTGAGGGCCACATGTCAGGAAAGTGGCGCAGCATTGATAGCAGTGCCACTATAATGGTGCACCTTTGCCACTCCCTACTGCAATATAAGGCACACCTTGGCGCAGAGTAGGTGCAATAGCGTCAAGATAATGCATGCCATTGATAGACACTGTAGGAGTACTGACAATATACCTGACCATTTCATACACAGTACATAGGGACCCATTCAAACGTATGGTGTGCCCGCTCCTAACACATGCTCTGTGCTGGTGTTAAAGGTATCTGTGAAAAATCGTGTACAGGAACCTTGGAGAGTCCTCTGCACCAATTTTGCTATTCCTCTTATTGTGTGAATCTCCATCTTGTACACATGACGCCTGGCACAGGTATATTCTACAACAAAGGGTCACTAAGTGCCACTCTGCAAGCATAGTGCCACATGGAAACATGGTGGCCTGAGTTTGACCTTATTGGGCTACCATACTGTTGATACAAATGATGCTATTGTGATGCAAGGAGGTGGTAGGTTCCACTAGTATAGGACACAGTCTCAAATATAAGCAACACAACACATATTTGGCATGGTTGAACTGTCAGTCCAGATTTTATTTGAAAATCACCAGGTCTTTGCGGCACAACCCATGATAGTAATGTCCATCACCACACACCAATGCAACCATTCAACAAAACAGGTCCACACACAATACCAAATGCAAGTCTGAGTCACCACTCCACCTAAAACTAACATCTGCTATGACTCGTAGCAAACCACAAATATGCATGACAGACATATGTTCTCACATTCTTTTCCAGCCGACCAAGGTTATGGCATCCAACCATGGGTGATGACCTCTTTTGGCAACCCCACAATAGAGGAAGAGTGGGCATACAATGAAGGCCACATAAGGACACGAAGTTTGGTGGAGAGGACACTTGGGCTCCTGAAGTCAAGGTTCAGGTGCCTGGCCCTGACAGGAGGAAGCCTGTTGTATGCACCCCCCTTGGCATGCAAGATGATCCTTGTATGTGCAATCTTGCATAACATTTGTATTCGGACTAATGCCCCCTGGGATGAACTGGTCGATGCCCTCAATGAGGAGAAGGATGACAATGATTTAGCACAGGGGGAAGGGGAACAACAAAAAAAAGCTACACGAATTCGCAGGAGATAACAAATTGTGGTGAACTTCTTCACCTAGACACTGTACAGCAAAAATCACCCTGTAAATATCACCATTAAATCACTTTGCACAAGATTGTCCAGGGTGTATTCATTCTCAGCTTCATATACCATTGGTAAGTTGCCCATACCTCAGAGAGCAGAAAAAATCACAACCGTTACAAAGAATATTGTAACATAGTTGTGATTTAAGAGGGTCTAGCACCTCCATGCCGCACTTCAGTGTCACATTACTCACGCTCATGTGTCTCTTGAAGGCCTAGATCCACGCACCAGAAATACTAAGTGGAGTAATGTATGTATTGCGTTAATTCCGACCCCTTGCACCACATCATGCCTATGCCAAGCATGCTGTATGCATGGGGTAAATGGCAGGCTGCTTCAAAATGGTGTACTTGAAACTAAGGAACTAATTTGTGTCACATCTCAGGCGGGTAGCTGTAACGCCAGCACTGAGCGGGTGAGACAAGGGTGAACATCATTGGTATCAATTGACTATTATGTCCTAGTCAGAGTTAGGGTCAAAAGTTAGACCCTAACCCTGCACCATATATCAATGGCATAACATACTGTGAGCTCTATTGGCCCCATGGTGTGCTGTCTCTCAAATATAGCACACACATGTTGGCTGTGGATTGCGCTAAGGGCCGCAGGACAAGTGAAGCAGCGATGATTGCTGATCTACTCTCTACACATATGCCCCATAGCAAGTAATGATTAATCAAATGGGAAAATGCACCACCACATGAATGGCAGAGTCTGTAGCACTTCCATGTACATTCTTAGACACGTCACACAATTGTGTTGTCTTGACATATGCCTGAAGTTAATCTGGAAGAAAATGTGAAGACTGTTGTTCTGGTGTATGGCCTAGGTAGGAAAGGGTTAGCAATTACCTACAATGGTTGGTTTGTGTCTGCAAGGTAACCCAGTATAGTCTGCATGATACAATCAGACACAAATTATGATAACATATCTCTCATTGACACTCACACGTCTGACCAAGAGAAAATGACCTACTGGGACCAAAACCCTAAAATATCTAGGTATCCCACATTCCAATCCAGTTTGGGACGCGCATGTAAGTCTAGCAATGTCCAAACATGTCACAGATCCATCTGAAATTGTAGGTGTGAAGAAAGAGACAGAAATGTTGCATGCGGCATTTCACATAGTCATAGCTGAGATGACTCCACACACTAAGAAGATACACTCATGGTGAAAGTGACATAGGTTGTGGAATGCAGATGTGAGTGCATGCTCATATACACCAAAGGATGTGGGAGAATAGCTGGACGACTCCCTCAGACACTTGGAGATACAACACGGGTAGGTCACTCTGACACTACATAAGTGCTGTGGCTGGTGTACTGTCATGTGTGTGTGGAAGTGAAAATATTTTAGCAAAGCCTGGAAATGGGAGGGATACTATCATGTAGCCAATAGAAGAAGATGTGTTCATCTACAAAGTACACAAGTCTCACGTAACATCCTGTCCATGTATAAGTGGACAATGTTGCAGTAGAAGATGTGTAAAAAAGGAAAGCAGCCTAAAGAATGCCACCAATGTGGGACCAAATCAATTCCAAACAAGATATGCCATTGATGTTGGAGAAGGAACACACATACTGACTGTACAGCACAACGTTACCATGTGATCACCAGACATATATTCACAGAGGATGTCTAGGTCAGCACCTAACCCATTCATGTTTGCAACAACAACAACAATATAGTTGCCTGGTGCATAATATTGTGACAGAAGGCAGTGACAGTTGACATTATCTGTCCCCGGGTTGGAAAACATAAGCAAGTTACACTAGATATAAATGCCCTAACCAAGCTTCACATGGAAAATACAAACATAGTATAACAATTTGTGTCAAACCATGCAAAATGATGAGATCTCCTACACAAACAAGCAACCAGTCCTCTGTACATGATAGGTCAAGCCTGACATCAAGTACCCCAACGGAAACAAAACATGCTATGCCATGGAATCACATTTGTGCAGGTGTCTATAGGGGACTGCACAATGCACTGCTGAATAACAATCATGATGAAGGTAGATCCATGCCCTAGACCCCCTAAGCCCCCTGCTGAGGCTACATTGACTCTTGACACAGTCAGGGGCCTGCTGCTAGTGCACACTGGACTGAGCTGAGTGGAGCACTGTCATCCTGCATCAATACATGCAACTATGGGTCTGTGTGGGCACACAAAGTGCCACAGGAGCAATGATGACTAGGGTGCCATCATTGCCTGACAGCAGCCCTGCAATACATTGGTATGTCATTGTATGTAACAGTCAAAACAAACATGCTTTGGTCGATTGTATGTACTAAGTGTGTGCCTTTCACACATATGTCTGAATTCTCAGCACATATGTACCACTTCAATGGTTCAGGCCTGGTACCCTGTATACGAGTATGCACAAAAATCAACTTTCCACTAATGAAAATGTATATGTATCACATGATCAAACATAGGCTTTTTATGCCCTTCAGATATGTTCCTACATGGGGAAAGATTGGTGACACAGATATGAATACACAGCCATGAAACAAGGGCCAACATATGTCCATTCTGGAAAAAGATTTGGGAGATTTCATATCCCATGAACACACAGCTTTGACATTCATTACACATATTATACTAAACATATCTTTCCACACCCACACGTCACACACCGACCTTCATTGACACATCAGTACACCACCTCCTACATCGTATATGCATGGGGAAAGATATTTTCCATGTGTAGCATAGCATAATGAATCCTGAACATACAACACACCACAGTGTGGGCACAAATGCACTCACATTGCCATGGGTTACGTGAAATCAACCCAGCCATAGTCCACTGCATCCTATGAGTATGATTCGATCAAGGGTATCACATGCATGAACGTGTATTGGACATAGCCCATCACATCTAAAGTGGTGTTGTCAAATGTGCGTTTGGAAATCAGACATGAAAGTATGGCAGATCCACAAATATGTTACATGACATATGTTCACTCCCAGTACACATGTGGTAACATGTATGTGGAAAAAGTCTACCAACATATCCACATATGCAAGCAGTATCAGTCATCTCATGCATCACACAGATACAAACATATGGTAACACATCCAGATGTTACCATTACATATATGAATGCACATGCACACACACACACACACATAGCCATACCATACTGACTACATACATGCTTAGCCCCTGCAACAAAGAATGTGAATCTGGGTGCACTGTCAGCCTTTCCAACAGAATCCCCACATTCCCGTTACGCGTCAAAATGTTTGACGCAAACAGCAATTCTCCATATATTGCAAATCAATAAAATGACGCCTGGCCCCTGCATGTCAATTGCAAGTCGAGAGGCCTTGTTAGCCTTCATGGAAAAAATACCACGAATTACCATTATGAATTAAAAAAAGACATATATCAGAAAATGGGACGCACACACCCAGGAAGTGATGAAACAGGACTTCCTGCTGTAAACATGGTACAGTGATTTTACTTCCACTTTTACTTTACAGTACTACAACCCCATGATGTTGAGTATGGGTGACTGGGTCAATCAGGGCTTGCCAACGGAGGCAAGGAAGCTCTGGTGGGGCAAGGTGCTCCACCATCTACGAAGGATCTTTGGTGTTGTGTGGACAGACCACCAACTCAAATACCGTTGGGCAGACTTCATTGCATGAGAAGGAGATCTGCTAGATCACCTTGTGATTTGGATTGGTGAACCAGTTTGTAAATATCCCTTTTGTATTGCAACATCCTTATTTGCATGTGCATGACGGAGGACATAATATTCACTGTAGCATGTTTTGTCGAGGGTCAGGACAGGAAGTTTACTGTCTAAAGCAAACAGCATTTAAGAGAGCTTAGCTATGCACCATTGCAGACAAATTGCACATTCCTCTTTGTGGACATTGTGTATCACATATACACCATAAAGTGTCAAATAACCGACACACATGTGCAATGGTGCAAGGGTACATGTTTCCCATGTACAAAATTCGATGTCCATCATGATCATTACCACTGTGTAAATGGGGTAAGTAATGTTGAAGTGATGGGAAACATGACGCAGGAGTATTGTCAGTCATGGGTGTGTGTGCTAAGAGTCATGTATGTGCAGAGTGACATGACAATTACACAAATGTAAGCAGGAGTGACTGCCTCATGATGCTACATCTGTGTCTAATTTTTTTAAAGTTTTTTTTTTGTTACCAATGGAAGCAACTAATACCTACCCATATGTCAAATTTTGACAAGTTCAAGCATTGTGGCAGTGTGAAACGCTGGTGCCACATAACGGTAAAACCAGGCCTGAAGAATGCAAGCTGTGTATTCCTGCTGTAGGTGGCACCCAAAAAATATAGCCTTAAGATCAGCCTGGTTAACTGTTCCTTTTTTGGAGTCAACTTATATTTCTGCCTAAGGCTGATCGATTACCTGACGGTGTCATCAAGAAGCCATTTCCACTTTTCACCTGTAGCTTATTAATGTATGGTGCTAAACATGCCAAGTGCAACCTTACTGACAGGGTTCCCAACATCAGTGTCCTGACATCCACCATGGTGTGCCATATGTTATATATGGCATGCACATGATGGAGGTATGTGTTTGTGCTATTGAAAACAGGCAAGCATCTGAGTGGTTGCCTGCTTCTTCACATAGATCAACTACAAGAGTCAAAGCCTTAGCCAATAGCCAGTATCCTGTCCCCCTATATTGTCATATAGATGTATCTGGAACATTTTCATATGCCTGCCACCCAAAATTGTGCATGTTCTTGTGTGATAACTATGAGCCACATATGTGAGAAACAGGTGCAGCGCAGTGCTGTGCCAACATCAGCAGCACTGTGCTGGATTTTAAACACAGGCCAGTCCCGTAGTACCTAGAGTACGGGGGAGGCATGCATCTGTGCCTTGCACCAGCACATAACTCAGCAGCCAGCGTCAATTAGTGCAAGTGTGTCTGTGTTGAGGGGAGTGTCTATGTGGTGGTGGGTGTCCCTTCCTGGACATAAATAGTTTACAATGGTGATATGCCACTTCTGTGTGTGCTGCAGAATGTAGCCCACAGAGTGGTTATGAAAGTGTATAAATGTGCAGGAAAGGACGCCTACCTGCACATAAGCAAACATCCATGAGATTGCATCACGACTGTGTGTGTGCCTTCAAATGGCGCACATATATTAGAAGCAAGAAACAAGAAGCATTCCTCTGTCATGCTAACACCATTCCTGGGCTGTTGTTACTCTTTTGGAGCTGGCTCTAAGTACAATGTCTTAACAATCTGGGGCAGCCTCAAAAGCTGTGGGTGTTACAACTGGACTGTCACTGTAACAACCATCGCATGCCCCTCTGATGCAGAATACTGTGTCATGCTGCCCCATATGTACATGGAGGCATTATGCTACAAAAGCGGGATAATAGCTCCTTGTACATATGGTGCAGTGATAAGCATCACAACAGAAAGTTATGCTGTGGTGGTGACAGGGCCTCTTTAATCTGGCCCTTTGTCTTACAGACAGAAATGTACTGGTTGTCATTTGTTCATTGCTAACACAAAGTTGACTAGCTTACTAGTTTTGCATATAGTTGGGCCTGAACTGGGGCAATGTGGCAAGCACAATAACAATGAATTGAAACCTGATCTGTGACTGGGGGTGAGTGTATGAAAAGTTTCGGCACTCCGTCCATCATTTTATTTTGTGATATTGCGGTGAACAGTGTGTGTCATCTGGTGCTGCTGTGTACATTGCATGCTTGCTTTATCTCTACCCAATGCAGTATTTGATGCCGTGTTCACCTTATGTTTTTGCCACTGATATGACCCCGGTACAGAAGCGTGCTTTCGATAAGAGGGGAGAGTGTTTCCACCATTTCATGGATGTAGAGCAGGGTACCGGAAGTTGTCCAGGAGTTATCGGCGGGAAAAGTCATCGGGGGCTTGGCTTGCCTTCCCACATGGGGGACCTCCTAAACAGGCTGCAACAGTGCAGAGAACATTGGGCACCACATCAAGGGTCAGGGGTGCCTCAGCTGGTGAAACACCTCCACATCAACAGCACCTTTGGCACCACAAGCACTGCAACAGCCACCTGCAGCAGCCACATCCTCAAGCTTTCAGGCAGACATAAGGAGGGACATGGCAGCTATTATGGCCAGGCTGGACAAACTGGAGCAGGACAATGCTCACAATTACAAACTCTTAAAATATTGTAAAAAGAAGCTGAAGAAACTGCAATCCTGTGTATGCAATAACTCCCAGTTCCTTTTTCTTCCTGTTTGTATTTTGTATTTAGCTTTAGTGGGTTTTAGGTGGGTAGTGATAGGTTAGGTAACATAGATTAGGTTAGTTGTAGGATAGAGTAAGTATAGTTGGGGGTGGGTTTTAGTTTCTTTTTTGTTTTGGGGGGTTGGATGTGGGGTTATGTTGGGGCTCTATGTTAAAATAAATCCATACAAAAAGTTTGTTTAGGAGATAGGTTAAGTTAGTAAATGTGTAGCTTTAGTTAATGTTGTCATATTCGTATGTTCTCTCTTAAGGAGGGTGGGGGGCGACAATGTTTAGTGTGTGCCGTTAAATGTATAAGATAAGTTTATATTAGGATAGATAGCTGTAGGGATAAGTTTAGATAAGTTAGTATAGGTTAAATAGTGTAGTATAGTGTCTAGTTTAGGTTTGTATAAGGTGTTGTTTTTAAGTACCAATAAATCCTTTAGTTGTAGACAAGTAGGTGTCCATGATGATTGAGTGTCTGATGTTCTCATGTGTGCACTGGCTAAGTTAGAGGAATGCCTTAGGGTATGCTCTCTATACTGATCTACACGTATGTCTATGTGAATCCCCCTATGACCAAGGAGCTATCTGGTTGTCTGCAAGATGACATTAGCTGCTCAAAAGATTTGTCATCCCCAGTTCCTGACAATCACATTGTGTATGTATGCAAAATCTTTGACAGGTGGGAATGGAACATCAACTGTCATCGCTGAAGTCTGTCACAAATAATCTTGGAAAGTGTAGCACATATTGCTTCACCTTATTTGAGGTATGTATCCTGGCACTCTGACAGCTGCCCGTCACTGATCAATTTTGCCTTTTCTGTTCCACACGTATTTTTTGTACTGGTGCTATTATCAGGGAAAATTCCAGACACTTGAGTTATGGTTCATACATGTCATATGTCAACTTGCATAGATATTTGTTCAATACATGCCTTTAAGGCCCTGTAAGTTAGTTGTAGCCCACAACACTATCAGTCACCTTTTTCATGTTAGAGTCCTAGTGTGTGGCTTTGTGTCTGACACTGTGCCACACATGTAATTAGGTTCTGTTCTCATTGACATAGCTTCACACAATGCATACATTTAAATGAGTTGATGGATCACAGTAAAAAATGACAAGATACATGTGAATATGGAGATTTATTTACATCTGCAAGTGTATTTTCCAATGTAGTACAATGCCCAGACCCCATGAGATATCCTGAGCCATTTGTTGTACATTCAGAGTCCAAGGGTAAGGGGCATGTCATGAAACATGGGTAGGAGAAGTGTGCATTAGTGAGGATGTGTCCAAATTGACAGTAGGTAGGAACTGAGATAGTGACAGTCTATAGCACATACGTCAACAGTGTTTGACTGAAGAGAGCACGTTGCCAGTTGTCACATCACTGGCATGCGCTTACGCACATAACTAAGGAGATACTGTCTATGTGGCACAGACTGCTACTGCTGGATGGTTTTACGTTTGAATGTGGTTCCGTTCAAATCTTCATCCTCTGATGTGTGTGGTGCCTCCTGTCCATGGCTGGTGCTGTTGTTGAAGTTAAGGGGGCCACACACACATCAGGGGACAGAGATGTGGAATCAAAGGTCCAAGCTGCTGCCATTTGTGTGAACACATGAGGCATCATTGCAGGAACGAGGAACTGCTGATTTTTCAAAACCGCAGCTACCTCACAGTGGTAGGCAGCCATGTTTTCTCTGAGGGAGGCCACTTCCCGCTGTATGGACTCCAGGGCATTTTCTATTGCCCCCAGTCTGTTATCTATCATGCTGCTGCCACTTTGGGAGGGCAAATATTGAAGCCTCTGCCTCATGACAGCAGCTATGTCGGGACTGCTGGAGTCCATGTAGCAGGGAGTGGGTACCTCTGATGGCAGCTGAGTTGTCATAATTTGGACTGAGGCACCTCTGCATTCCCTCTCAGCTGCCTGCCATGGTTTCCATCTCCACCTGCACCTTCTTAGGCAGCTCCGGCTGGACTCCTACCACTGCCCTCTGAAAGGTGATGTCTGGATCCTCGGAGTCCAGGGCTGTGGCAGGGCTGTGGCAGGACTGGTTGGTGCTGTGTGTTGGTAGTTGGGTGGTTCATGTGGAGACCCCACAATGCTGTGTGCCCTCGCTGCGACTGGAGGTGGTGTCTGGAAGAAACCTAGGACATCCTGGAGAGTCTCTTCATTGATGGTTTACAGATGTCATCCATGTCATCTGTAAAATCCAGGGCAGGCAGGTCGGAAGGAGGTACGGCATCATCCTCTGCAATGGGATAGTGAAATGTTAACATTTGACTGTAGTGGCTGTTGACATGGCTCATCATTTACTTGCTACTGGTGGGTGAGTGACATGTTACTGACCACAGGTTGTAGTTGTTGATTGTGTGCTGCATTGTACATCACACACAGGGCAACCTTTTAAGATATTTTGTGCATTGATCCCACACTACCATATTCCTTGCAGGCCCCTTGCCCCAGCCACTGACACCATGGTAGCACGTCATTTACATTCCTATTCACAATGGTGGCCATTCCCACAGTACTGTAATGAATGTTGTCACTATTTACGCGCTTTACTGCATTGGCACCATGAATGACATAACAGGGAGATCCGTTGCTTCCAATGCTTGAGTAACTTTGTCATCTGCCTTTAGCAGGCCCCACACATGTGCTAATTGGAACGCACAGTGCAACCTTAGTGGATTGTCAGCCCCATTAGTTCATCCCTCCCTACAATAGGGACATTTCCTTGCATACTGCATATCTGCCACAGACCTAGGTTGGTGTAAGGATGTACAATGTATATCAATGCACGCATGCTGAGAGTTTGTTAATGTGGCACGACTGGAATGGCAGCTTTGGTCCACATTGGCAACTATTTGTATGATGGTACTGTTGCACTACGGGCTACCGACATTGTGCCCGTAGTGCAACATTGATGCCACTTGTGCCTGTTCTTACACATGAAGGTGTCCCTTTATGCACAACACCAACCATTCATACCACACAGACAACCATGTTACGTGGTGAAATTAAAGCTACATGTACAGCAGCACAAATGATGATCAGAGCCACGCCTCATATGTTGGATATGTTCACTTTTGTGATCATTCCCAAGTGGTGCATGGAGGTGTGTGAGAGTTGTTGTTTGGCCACCCTGTGCGAGTTGCTTACCACATGTTACACACTGAAGCCCTGATTTTTTTTAAAGTGGGGCTGCGCACAAATAGCTGCACTGCACCAGTTTTGAAATGCAGGGATGCACCAAATTTACTGGAATATGGCACACCCGATGTTTCCCCCAGCCCCTGCCTAGATTTAAGCTTCCTACACCAATGCAGACATCCTCGCACCATAGTGCAAGGGTGCCTGTGTTGAGGGGATAGATTGTTTCAGCACACATAAGAAGGGCATGGATACGAGAATGCTGAAAAGCATTTTGCTTTATTGCGCCATTCTAAACCACCCCTGGTGGCGCTCACTTTAGTCACAGTCTAAGGTGAACATGTTGTCTTGGATCTGGGGTAACAACAATATGCAAAGGGTTTTGTTGTGTACAAGCCACAGCCACACTTATTGCATGCCCCTTCCAGGCAAAGTGCTGCATGTCTAGAGGCCATAATTTACAAGGTGGTGTTAAGCCACAGTAAGTGGCTTAACACCACATTGTGTATATGTTGTAATGCATAGCACCACCAGAGCATCACTAAAAGTGATTCTGGCCCTATGTGTCCAGCTGCAACCCTTTTGCATGCATTCTGTATGTCCTAGGTGCCTCCCCCTTCTGCCATTTGTATAATTCCAGCTGCCCCCCCTGCAACTTACCATGCATGTGTGGTAGTTATTGGTAGTCTGTGCTGTCCTGTCCTGCAATTCCAGTGACCAGCTCCTACAGGATGACCGCTGCCACCAGCTCCTCCAGCTCATCCAGGTCCTCCTGGGGTGCAAAACTTCCACCTCCAGCACGCATTGCTGTCTATCAGTTCCTGGCCAGTTCCTCCTTAGTTCTTTTCATGCAATCATGCCAGTGCTTTACCTCTGCCATGCTGGTAACTTTATCTAGTATTGACTGCCACATAGCCTCTCTCCCACCTATTGGCAATTTGGAGGTGATAAAGAGCTGGTGTTGGTGCTCCGTCACCTCTTTGATCAAGATGTCATTCTCCTCCTTACTAAAGCGACACTTCCGCTTTCTCATTCTCTTCTCTTGTGCTGATTGAACTGTTCTTCTTCTACTTGATGAGACAAACCGTGTGCCTCGTTAGCCAGACCTTTGCAATAATCCAGCACTAAGTTATCTGTTATGTCCACAAGTGCATTTGCAGACACTGATGGTAACCTCATTGCATGCCCCATTATAATCTTGTGGGGGGACAGTCCTGTCTTCCTGCCAGGGGTTCTATGCATGCCCATCAGAACAAATGGTAATGCATTAAGCCATTTCAATGCTGTAGAGGCTCAAACCTTTGCCAATCATGCTTTAATTGTTCCATTCATTTTCTCCACCAATCCAGATACCTCTGGCCTGTTATTGCAGTGCAAGTTTTGCTGAATGTTTAGTGCTGCATACAACTTTATGATCTCATTATTTAAATGAGTTCTTCGATTTCATTCCAAAGAAGTCAGCAACCCATACATGGGTATTAGTTCCCTGAGCAGCAACTTAGCTACAGTAAGGCTGTCATCCCTACATGTTAGAAAACCTTGAATCCAATGGGAGAACACACACACAACAACCAATACATACTTCAATCCATTGCAGGCAGGCATCTCAATTAAATCAAGCTGCAGTCTGTTAAATGGGCCTCCCGATCTACCGATGTGGCTCAAATTAACCGCTGTTACTTTCCCTACATTTATTTGTAGGCATGTAACACATCTGTGACAAACTGCTTTAGCAATCAATCTAAATATGGGGCTGTACCATGTCTGTTTGAATGTGCAAACCATTGCATCTCTACCAAGATGAAACTGACCATGATAATACCTTGCCATCAAGTTCAGCAAACAATCTGGCTGCATAACTTTCCCTTCATTTGAAATCCAGACATCATCTTCCTCCCTTTGAGCACAAGCTGCTTTTATCCAACCTCAGTGTTCTTCCTCTGTTGCCTCTTCCTGGAATCTCTTAAACTCAACCCAAGTATCAAGAAACTTTGATTTGTCTCACCACTGTCACTTCCACGACCCCACTCTTCATTAAAAGTGGTGAAATGTAGTGCACAATACCTAGAAATTCAATCAGCATAGGCATTACCCAGTGATACATAGTCATTTGATCTTAAATGAGCGGGACATTTTACAACCGCAATCTTCTCAGCTAACTGTAAAGCATTTAATAAATTGTGAATTCTTTCACCATTACGGATGGGTGATCTGGATGACATCAGGAAACCTTGCTGGTGCCATAACTGCCTGAAATCATGGACCAAGGCCCTCGTTATGACATTGGTGGTAAATCCCACTTACTGCCACGCTGACTGCCACCAACAGCGGCGGATATCGGTTCACCATATTATGACACACACACACCAATCCGTCACTATTCAGCCACACACACAAGTCTGCCACACCAAAGGTCAGTGATAAACTGACTGTATCCAGACCCCCACCTTTACACCAACAGAACTACGCCCACCACATTATGACCCACGAATCACCACGGCAGACATTCAATGGCGGTAAACCATTGGCGGTACATACCGTCGGTTCTCAAAATACACACACACATACAAAACAACATCACATTGGAAAAATGTAACAACACACACCTGACACCCATACACACACCACACCCACACACCCACACCACTCTAAAACACACACCCACAGTACCCACAACCCTTTACGTCTACAAACCATTGGCACGAGACAGACACCACGACTACAGACAAAACTAGAGCCTCACACCACCATCACCTATACACCACCCTCGCACCCCACATCACACATCCCAACACATCACCCTACACACCCTCACCAACACAACTCACACAACACCCATGGCACCACAAAGACACCCCAGTTTCTCAGAGGAGGAGCTAAGGGTCATGGTGGAGGAAATTATCCGGGTAGAACCACAGCTATTTGGAGCACAGGTGCAGCAGATATCCATTGCTAGGAAGATGGAGCTATGGCGGAGAATCGTGGACAGGGTCAACGCCGTGGGACAGCACCCAAGAACCACGGATGACATCAGGAAGAGGTGGAACGACCTATGAGAAAGGTACATTCCATTGCAGCAGACACCAACTCGCTGAACAGAGGACTGGCGGTGGACCCCACCTCCTCCCCCATAACTAACAACATGGGAGGAGCAAGACTTGGAAATCATGCATCCTGAGGGCCTGGTCAGAGTAGCAGGTGGACTGGACTCTGGTAAGTCAACTCTTTACTAATATTACCCCCCTACCTGCATGCCATCACATACCCCAACCCTCACCCTCAATCCCGTCACTCTACCACCTCCCACACACCCCACCATTACATATCACTCATCCCAATGCCAAACCCAGCATGCCATACAAATGCATGGACACCACTCACAGCCCTGCATGGACACCTATCACAAAAGCATGCACACTAGAGAGAATCAGCTAGCTTAGCACATACCAACTTACACAAGTGAAATCTGCCAGGGCAAATACAACCAAACAGGGCAACCCACTGATGCACAATATGTCACACACAGAAACAATAACACTGCATTTACATCCCCACAGGTACCCCAGCCAATGTCAGTGGCGAAGAGGTCCCAGCACTATCCAGTCCCCTAACAGAAGAGGCCCACAGTGATGACAGCAACTCTGGATGACCAACCTGGCCCATCACGGACCTCTGGACAGTCGGTTACCCAGGCACAGTCACACACCACCACAGAGCCTCCCCCATGAGAAAACACCACCACAGCACCCACCCAGCGTACCCACACCTCTGTCCCCGGACACTTCAATCAGCAGTGTGTCCACCTCTACAGGGACCCCAGGGCACCCCTCATACCCAAGACAATCAGGGACCTGGGGTCAGTGGCAGTGGGCACACGGTTCAGGGGGCAAAGGCACAGGCCACCAGAGATACTGGGAGGACTGCTGTGCTCTCCAGGAGGCACTCACTGAGTTCCTGGGAGCATACCAACATTCCCAGGATACGCTGGGCCAGATCTTGGCCAGCATGCAGGAGAACAGGCGGCTGCAGGAGGGACAGTACTAGGGGATCAGGGAGGACTTGCAGGCCATTAACACCACCCTGGTCTCCATTGCAGGGGTACTGGCAGACATGGCCAACATCATGAGGGAGGTAGTCTTACAACAGCGGGTCCCTGCCACTAGCCAGACATCTGAACTGCCTTCCACTTCTGCTGCCACTAGTGGACAGGAGGCCCCGCCACAGGACCAACAGGCCCCCAGCACCCCCCCTCCCGCAGAAGGAGAACCACCCCACAAACGTTCCCTCTGATCCAGGCAGGAGCCAGAGACTATTGCCAAGACCCCCGCCAGGAAATTAGACTCTCCTGATTGTCACCCTTGTGTCCCACTCTGTCACCCTGTCCATCTTGAACTGCCATTGCTCCCCTTCCTATGGCCCCTTGAACAATGCACCTGTGCTACCAATGGACTTAAACAATACCCTGGACTTTCCGCCATCATCACCCCATCCCAATGCACTTGCCTCTCTACTTCTTAGCACTTAAAACACACTTTGAAAAAATTACAAGTATGGAGTATGTTAAACTTATTTTAGTATGTATTCGTTTAACCAGGTTCAAACATTGCAATTCAACTGTACAGTAATGTTCAAATATGAAAGACCTGTAGTTGGCTGCAGTGATCACACCAGGAGCGATAGTGGGACACCAACATCTGCCAAATGAGTTGGCAAAGGGTACAGTGAGTGGGCATAGACGTGGGGAATAACAGCATGCCAGTGACAAAGATAAACCATAAATTGACAATGAAATATGAAGTAACACTGTCCTCCCTGTGTGTCATTGGAAGTATTGTCTAATCTCTGCAGTTCTGTTGTCCTCATCCTCATCCTCTGCCTCCTCATCCTCACTGTCCACAGGGTCCACTGCTGCCACACAGCCATCTCCAGCCTCCTCCTCCTGCAGAAAAGGCACATGGCGTCTGAGGGCCAGGTTGAGCAACATGCAGCATGCCACAATTATCAGGCAGACCTTCTTGGGTGAGTAGCACAGGGATCCACCAGTTAGATGGAGGCACCTGAACCAAGCCTTCAGGAGGCCAAAGGTATGTTCAATAATCCTTCTTGTTCACCCATGTGCCTCATTGTAACTTTCTTCTGCCCTTGTCCTGGGATTCCTCACAGGGTTAAGTAGCCATGACACGTTTGGTTAACCAGACTCACCTGCAAATATCGAGAGACAACATTTAGCCACACACTATCCCATATGGCCCACAACATAGCCATACCCCAACATTTACTGGTTGGGAACCAGGGCTCACTCATAAGCCACACCCGGTGCCTCTGTAGTTGGACGATCACATTTGGGATGGTGCTATTCCTCAGTATAAAGGCATCATGCCCCAACCCAGGATATTTAGCATTGACATGGGAGATGTACTGGTCCGCCAAGCACACCATCTGGACATTCATTAACTGAAAACTCTTTTGATTTCCGAACACCTGTTCATTTTGACGGGGGGACAAATCCAATATGTGTACCATCAATTGCCCCAATGATGTTGGGGATATGTTCCATTGCATAGAAGTCAGCTTTCACTGTGGGCAAATCCTCCACCTGGGGGAAAATTAATGTAGCTGCACATGTGTTTAATCAGGGCAGAGAACACTCTGGTCAGCACTATTGAGAACATTGGCTGTGACATTCCTGCTGCCAAGCCCACTGTCATTTGGAAAGAACCAGTTGCCAGAAAATGGAGCACAGATAGGTCTTGCACAAGAGGGGGATCCCAGTGGGGTGACAGATAGCAGTTATTGGGTCAGGCTCCAATTGTGCACACAACTCTGTGACTGTGGCCCTGTCAAGTCGGATGTGACCGCCATTTTCTATCTGATCACTCACTTGCTACCTGACCTTCAACAGGAGAGGACCTACACTGCATGTGCTGCTGTGACCTGTGTCTGGAACCTACCATGTCTCGTGAGACTGGGGAATGGGCCCCTGCCTTCATCTCGGCGGAGTTGGAGTGATTGGTGGATGGGGTCCTACCCCAGTATGGACTGCTGTATGGGTCTCCAGACCAACAGGTGAGTACACTGTGAGCACAATGCATGGGGTATGAATGCATGGAGTGGTATGTCTGAAGGCCTCGTGTAGGGAGGTTGGGGATGTCCCCTGTGCAGCGTGCAGCTTGTGTGCTGGGCTCTGTGTGTGCAAATTACAATGTGAAGGGGTATGGCGGGCAATAAATGTAACAGGTAGGAAGGTCTGACTGATACCTTCTCATGTGAGTATTTCTCTGCAGGTCAGCGCCCATCAAAAGAAGGGTATATGGGGTGCCATCACCAAGGACGTGCGGACCCTGGGGGTCTACGGCAGGTGGAGCACCCACTGTCGGAAATGGTGGGAGGACCTGAGATGCTGGGCACGGAAGACCGCGGAGGCCCAGCTGGGGATGGCCTCCCAACAAGGAAGGGGTGCCTGTCGAACCCTGACCCCTCTGATGGCCTGCATACTAGCAATGGCCTATCCGGAGACGGATGGGTGCTTGAGGGCATCAGAGCAGCAACAAGGGGGTGAGTACAGTTCCCATCATTACAACTTACACATGGTAGGGCGGTACCTGGGTGGTGGATGTGTGTCAGTGGGTGCCCCTAGGCCAGGACTGACTTTGCAGAGTAGGTCCCATGTTGGACAGGGTTCTGAAGTGATAATCCTGCTACCTAGCTTGTAGGCATCCACTACTGGTCAGGGCTGTGTGGGTGCCAGGTGTGCTGCAGTCAGCGGTATGTGTCCCTCCCCATACCATATTGGCTAGCAATATCACTAGTAGTGCAATGCATAGTGTGTAGGCCTGTTCCCTGTGTGTGAGGGTGCTGTGTACGCCAACAGTCGTGTTGGTGCAGGCATTGACCAATTGCTTCCTTTGTCTCTCCCCACCACCCTTTTTTGTGTCACCCTGTCCTTATGTGCGTTAGCATCATCTGGCGGAGGAGCAGAGGCCCCGGTGACAGAAGGAGCTGCATCGCACAGGGCCCAGGAGGCAGAACCCACCGACGGTGAGTGCACCAGTGGGACGGAAAGCGAGGGGAGCCGCACGGAAGCTCCCTGGTGGTTGTGGATACGTCTGTGCCCACTCCAGCTACAGATACAGCCGCCACCCCCGTACTAGTACCGCCCTCCCAGCAGCCCCTCATCAAGTTGGCCGTGCCCGCTCACCCAGGAGGTTGGGCATCTCCTTCGCCCCCTGCACCTCAGGCACTGCCCCAGTTAGCCCTGCTGCCCTGAGTGAGGAGGCTGTTGACCTCCTACGATCCATCTCTGTAAGGCAGTCAGCCATTGTGAATGCCATCCAGGGGCTGGCAGCCCAAATGCAACAGACTAATGCATTCCTGGAGGGCATTCACACTGGCTTGGCGGCCCAACAGAGATCAATCCAAGCTCTGGCCTCCTCTCTGATGGCAGCCATTGTCCCTGTTTGAACCTTCCCCCCTCCAACTTCCTCTTCCCAATCCCATTCCCGTCAACCCCAACCTATCCCAAGCACACAGGCAGACGAGCATGCACACAAGACAAAACACAAGAGTGGCACAGGCAAACACAAGCACCACACATCATCCCACAGGCACTCACACAAACACCATCCAGATGCAGACATACTAACATCCACTGCCTCCACTGTGTCCCCCTCCCACCCCTCCCCCACCTCCCTCCCAGTTGCTTCTACACTCACACCTGCATGCACTACACAACCATCCACTACCAGCATCACCACCACACCTAGCGGAACACACACCTCACTTGCAGACACCACTACAACAGTCATGCACATGTCCCCTGTGTCCTCTCCCACTGTGTCTGTCCCCCCCAAGGTACACAAACGCAAGCACTCAGACACCCAACAGCTATCCACCTCACAACAGCGTCCAGCCCATGCACCCAAACCCAAACACAGCATACAGACACCTCCTACAACCACTCCCTCTTCCTCCACTCCCAAACCTTCTCCCTCTTCCCGCCCAGGTGTCACTAAGAAGCTTTTCCTCTCCACCATTGACCTCTTCCCTACCTCCCCCCGTCCTTCACGTCTGGCCAGGGTGCCAAAAACCCAGGCAAGCACCTCAGCCACCCAGTCCACGGGACCATTATTCTCCACACTCACTTGTGGTGGGAAAGAATCCTGGGCACCAGCCAGCCTCAAAGAAAGTGTGCCTGCCCCAGCTGCTCCCCGGAAGGGCAAGGAGCCTGCCCCAAGTGCTGCCAGGAAGGGCAAAGGAGCCTGCTCCAAGTGCTGCCAGGAAGGGCAAGGAGGCAGCCCCAGCTTCTGCCAGTAATGGCAAGGAGCCATCCCCAGCTGCTGCCAGGAAGGGCAAGGAGACATTCCCAGCTGCTGCCAGGAAGGGCAAGGAGCCATCCCCAGTTTTTGCCCAGAAGGGCAAGGGCCTGCACCAGCAAGCAGGAAGGACAAGGGGCCTGGTGCAGGGACTCAGTCGGAGCCCCCACCACCAACCATGGTTGTGCAGCCGTCCGGGGCTGCAGGGGATGGGCTGGAGCTTCCCTCCACCACCAGCAGCAGCACCACCACCACCAGCAGCAGCAGCAGCAGCACCACCACCACCAGTGGGCAGCCGTCCGAGGCTGCAAGGGATGGGCTGGAGCCTCCCCCCCCCAGCAGCAGGACTGCCACCACCACCAGTGAAAAGCCATCTAAGGCTGCAGGGGATGGGCTGGAGCTCCCCCCCCCCAGCAGCAGCAGCGCCACTACCACCACCAGTGAGCAGCCGACCGAGGCTGCAGAGGATGGGCTGGAGCCTCCCCCCCAGCAGCAGCCCCACCCCCAGCGGCTGAAGCAGCACCACTACCACCACTGAGCAGCCATCACCGCCGGTGGATGGTCTGTAGTCCTGCCTCCATGGGCTGCTGTGTGGCCTTCCCCCTGCAAATCCTGTCGGAATGACACTTAGCTGAGAGACTGTGACCTTGCACTCCCCAGGATCAGAAGCACAGTGCACCATGCCCCCTCCAGAACCAGTGGGTAAGCCACCCACTCACCCCATCCTCACAAGGATCAGAAGCACAGGGCACAATGCCCCCTCGGGAACCAGTGTGGGAGACACCCATTCGAGAGACTGTGGCCTTGCACTCCCCAGGACAGAGCACAGGGTGTGTTGACCCCTCCAGAGCATGTGGACAAGTCACCCACTTGAGAGACTGTGGCCTTGCACTCCCCGGGACCTGGCACAGGGCATGTTGCCCCCTCCAGGACCAGTGGTGTTGTTCCATCTGCTGGCTGTGGTGCCCCCCTTTCCCCTTCCCTCTGAGGTGCCTGCCTATTTTCCAACTGATGCCCCTGCAGTGTGCTCTCCATGTTGGTGCAGGTGACATGTGGGGCCTTGGACTTTGTGCCGGGAGCATTAAGGACGTGTAGGTGGTATCGTTATCCGTGGCATCCCCACAAAACTTGTCGGACCATGCAGACCTGGTGCTTTCCCCTATGGGGCCCATCAATTAATATACAGAGGGTTCTTGTGAACTAAATATATTCCCTATTACGGGCTACCAATGATGTTAGGATTAGGTAGGTGTTAAAGGTTCTGAAGAATTGCATCAGATCATTTTTTAACTATTTAGTGAGAAACATGTCGACCCAGATGTATATGTAGTACAGGGGATCCCGTATCTACTCTCACTGCACTCTAAATAGAGAGTTCTAGTGACTACTACGATCATTATTATTATTTTTTTTATGGGGTGTGTAGACATTGTCCTATTTCCTCCCCGACTTCTGTTTTTAACCATGTCAGAGGGCAGATACCTTATTAAAATATGTTGCACCTCTAGGCATTTTTAACTGTTTTTTTTACACCAATCCTTGATCAGCACTCGTTTTGACAGGCTTACTATCATTTACTAAAGATCTCCGGCAAAGAGCCCTCCAGTGGGGCCCGTCAGGCATTGCAGTGCCAGCCTGAAGAGGAGCACAGCCCTATGATGAAGCATGTCACCGAACTGTGAGTGAGGGCTTTCACTCCAAACAAATTTGTTTTCCAGGGATCTGTGATCTATAGGTACATATCTGTTACGATGGAACTGTGTATATATTTTTTTGATGTATGTGCCTTGGGCTTTGGCCTGTGGCCCCATTGCCCACTCACAATATGGACTGGGCAGTGTCCCTTGAACTGTAGATATGTATATACCATTAGATTGATTTTTTGTATGTCTACTTTATTTATATTATAACACTCACTTTCATCAATTCCTGTAGTCCTTGTATTATTACTGAGGGGTACAGGGTAATTATGTTTTATTATTGCATCTGATTGTTTGTATGGTGTTGCGGGTGGGGGGGTGTTGTGCGTGTGTGGGTGTCACTCTCTTTTTCCTCCCTCCTTTGTGTGCAAGGCGGCTGCACTCACTGCGGTCGTCTTCACCGTTGTTGGTATTCGTGGTGAAGCAGGACATAGAGGAGCATGGGGAAGATCTGAAGTTCAGGCTCCATGGTGGCGTGGTTCTTCCCTGTGTCTCCAAAGATGAGTCCTTTCCCTTCTGTGATGTGTTTCTGCCAGGCTTTTGATGTCGTTGGTACTGCCCCGGAAAAGGTGGAGGATTTGTGTCTCTTAATATGGAGGGCATTTCATTGACTTCCGCCTGGCGGTAGGCAGCTACCGCTGTGGTGGCTGTTGTTTCCGTCCTGGCAGTCAGTGTGGTAAAGTGGCTGTCTATTTGAGTTCGCACCACCATGGTCATAATTTGGTGATAGTTACCGCCAGCCTGTTGGAGGTATTACTGCCACTTTATCACCGACAGCGGGTTGTAATGAGGGCCCAATCCTTATTGACTATCTGTGAATATTTTTACTTTGAGCTGCTCAGAAACACAGCATTCTCTTGTAAGAACAGCCAATGCGGCAACTTGGGCAGAAATGATTCCTTGAATCCATGAAGCTTCGACTACTCTTGAGAGTGTGCAAACTGCATAACCAGCTCTCTGAGTTCCTCCGCTGTCTTTTAAACATGAACCATCAACAAATAAGATTTGATACAATTTGATCATATTCCTCTAAAGGAGTATCCTGAATATCATGTCTGGGTTTGGTTCACAGTGCAGTGACATCGAGGCAGTCATGTCCCACTACATTACCATCATTTGAATCATTAATATTAACAGGCAGCAATGTAGCTGAATTCATATTGGCACATCTCTTGACCACAACATTTGGGGATCCAAGAATCAATAACTTACAACGGGTGAGACGGCACTGGTCAAGTATTGGCTTTTAGACCGGATCAGGAGTATTTCAACTGAGTGTGGTACATAGACAAATAAGGGATGTCCCATCACAATGGCTTCGCATTACTCTATACTCAACCTGCAGATGCCACACCTTTCAAACAGCCGGGAAAAGCATAGCTACAAGGTCAAATGTGGGGAAAAAATAAGCCACAGGTCTGTTCGTTCCTCCATGTAACTGCGTCAAAACAGAAAGAACAGAACCATAACGTTTATGACAAAACAATGACAAGTTGTTCCTGTAGTCAAGCATTCCCAAAGCTAGAGCTCTACACAAACTCTCTCTCAACTCAGTGAAAGCTTTCATGCATTCTTCATTAAAGGAGACTGGACCTGTAATGTCTTTGTGCATTCACTTCTGCAATGGCTTGGAAATTACTGAAAAGTTGGGGATCCATTGGCGACAGTAATTCAACATTCCCAAAAACATCCTGACACCTCTCTGCGTAACTGGGGGATTCAATTGCATCATAATTGCAACTCTCTCTCTGGACACTTTCCTTGCACCTTTCTCAGACTGGTGACCCAAATACTTAATTTCCTTCTGACAATACTGCAATTTTGTCAAGGAAACCTTATGCCCATTTCACCCAAATGATTCAATAAGACTATGGTATCCTGTCTGCAAACCTCTCCTGTACTCAATGTAACCATTAGGTCATCAATGTACTGCACTAAGGCTGACTGAAATGGTATGTTCAGGGATTCAAAATGTTTCTTCAGAATCTGATTAAAAATTTATGGTGACTCTGTAAACCCCTGTGAAGTTCAGCACCATGAATATACACGGTTGCCAATTTGAAGGAAAAGAGGAACTGAGTATCCTCGTGCGGGGGTACAGAAAACAGAACTTGTGAGAAATCAATTACAGAAAACCATTCTGCTTCACATAGAATCTGAAATAAGATCACAGCTGGACTGGGCACTATGGGTCAACAGGATACTACAATTTCATTCACCTTTCTCAAATCCTAAACTATGCAAAATTTCCCACTCGGCTTTTGCAATCCCATAATTGGAGAATTACATGGGCTGGTCATTACTTCTTTCAGCACTCCCTGCTGAACAAAGACTGCAATTATCGGGATATTTCCTTCAACCACTTCTAATGTCATGTTAAACTGTGGTGTTCTGGGATAAACTGCATTCGGCTTCACAATTACTTTAGCTGGTTAAACACCTTGTATGAGTTCAATATAATTCCCAGTGAAATCCAAAACTCTCAACATTACTATGTCTTGTAATTCAGCTGCCAGGTTTTTAACTGCCATGGCAGGAAACAACGTAATGGGAGGATACATCTCATCAGTTTGACTAGAAGTCTAGTCATCACTATTGGTATGAATTTCTACTCCTCCATTTGTACATGTGATGGAGCATTTTAATTCGCTTAGCAAGTCTCTACCTAGCAGGCTCACAGGACTGGAATCACAAACTACGAATTAGTGCAGTCCCTCAAAGGTTCCAATTTTAAATGGAATGGGCCATGTTACAGGGTTTACCAAATCCTGGTTTGCTACTCCTACAACCTGAACTGTCCTTCCTGAAGGGGGCACATTTGGGACTTTTGCAGTTCCCGGGTTGCTACAGTGTCAACCAGGAATGAAACACCATGACCCATAACACTCGCATTCACATAAGGAAAACACTGATCTACTTCCAGTGAGGCAGCCAACACACATTCTTCTTCCGAAGTCTCACTCATACATTTGTCACTCACTTCCTCACTGAACTCAATCAATAGGTATTGTGTGATTAATTGATTTGCATTTGTATTTGCTCTTTGGTTCACATTCTGCTGAGGAACCATTGCCTGTTGCTGTGCCATTGGATCTTATGGAATCTGTATTTGCTTTGGGACTTGAAGTTGCTGTTGGGGAAACTGTACTTGTTGCTGGGAAACTTGCATTTGGACTGCACCAATAGGAATGTTCATGTTTTGATTTTGGGGCCTTTGAACTCTTTGATTTTGAAATTGACTGTTGTCAACCATCTGTGCAATACCACCATCTTGCACCAAATTATTTACATTACTATAAGGACACTCCCATTTCCAATGTCCGATGATGCAACAGGCACAACAAAGCAGCACGTTCTTCATGTTTTGAGTGTCCGTCACATTAACATTCTGATCCACACAAATTCCATGACCTCTACCACTGAACGGAGGCATCATATTGTCCTTCTGCTGTGGCCCTTGCATTCCTCCTGCATTCACCATACCTTGCAATCCCTGCACACCTGCTGCTTGGGTGGATTTGATTTGCATCACCATTACCTTTTCCTTTAACTTTTTTTGCTTCAACTTGTTTTTGTCGGTGCAGTACTTTGCATATTGCAATACTTCATCAATCGGCTTCCCTTGCCTACAAATTAAATGATTCCAAATCATATTGCTAATTTCGGGCCTCAATCCTTGAACAAATCTAAACAAAAAATGAATCATGTTTCTCGGTTCAATAATCTCTGTGCCACTGTATTGTCTAAATGCTTTCAGCAGTCTCTCATAATAAGCATGAACAGACCCCTTTGCCTCCTGAGATGTCCTGCCAATCCTTTGCCAATCAATATGTTTAGGAGAAACTCTGGTTTTTCAAAACTCAATCACCCTGAATAGATTTTCATCAACTCTTCAGACGGCACACCTGTTACTGCATCTCTTAGTGGCTCTTGTGTTGGTCAATCAACACTCTGCTTACACTCAAACCACAAACCTGTTGGAACCACAATCTCACATAAAGTTTTAACATTTTCCCAAGGCACTTTGCAAGCGTGGCAGACCTCTCCTTTTGTTGGTACCAGTCCACTGGTTTCTCCCTCAACTTTGGGTAATCATTTGTAAATGACAGTATGTCACTTTTGCTCCAAAGAACATGGACAAAATCCCCCCCTGGAATTTCACTCATTGGCATTATTTGTACAGCTCCCTCAGCCTGCTATACATCATTTGAAGATGCAGTTGACTTTTTCTTCTGATATCTTTTCTTTGCCCATCTGCCGTCCCCCTTATCTAGTACTCTACATGTTTTAATATTCTGGTTTAATTATTTAATGTGAATCTTCATTCCGGGTGACCTCATATTTGCAATATCTCTTGAATCAAATTCTAATCTGTAATTCCTCTTTAATTGTTTGGATTTATTCTTCTTGATTTCATATTTCTTGGCTAAATTAGATAATTTTTCATAAACTTGTCCTGCTCGAAGAGTAACATCTTTACGCATGAAGTGTAATTCTTTTTCATTGTAGGAATCCTATCTGTTTACTTCAAGTGTTCCCTCAATCTATTCATTTAATTGTAAATAGTCTAACCATGTCCAATGTCTTTTCTCCCTCTGGCGTGTTTCCTGAAGCTGATGTTCCACTCAAATTGCCTAACCATTCAGTCAATTGTTGGACTGTCAATCCCTGTAAACTACTGTTATTTTCATTAACATGCAGCATAAGCTGTGGAACATTGCATGAAGCTCTCGTAACTTGCTCTTTAGTCTTTCCTAGAGGAGCTTGTACAGCATGGGGAACACGTCACATCAATCAGTAGACCCACTCTAACATGTGTCTGGTTCATGACTGGCACTGTAGTGCTCAATCTCTCCATTTCTGCATTGGGTCTAAAAGGTAAATTAATTGCTGATACTGGATTTGGAAGCTGGAAACGACTCTCAGTATTGCCATGGGCATACAGCGGAACTACTGAACCTATTGTTTCAGGAACTGTCAATGCATCTGGTCCTGACAAATTCATTTGGCTTGATTGAAACATTAATCCCTTACCTTGGCCACTCAATACTGTACTAAAGGCCTGATTTGACTGATTCAGGAAAACATTCTGTGGTGTCATTACAGGGGAATACATAGGCATTGCCTGTCTCTGGTTCACAATTTGTGCAGGGTTTGTACGTTAAATGTGTGGACTCAAATTGAGCCATTCCCACATTCTGAATTGGCTGTGGCATAACTGAGAATGGGACATTCTGGGCATTAGCATTAACTTTAGGAACTGTTGGATAACCTGCTGACATCTGTGCAACATTAGCAGTAGACACATTTGCAGTCTTCTGAATCTGATTTTGTATAATTGGAGCAGTGGCAATATTCAAGACCACAATCTGATTTACTGGAGCAACTGTATTATACGGTGGGGGACGATTTTGCAACAACTGCATTATAAATTCATCCTCTGAATCACTTTCGGTGTCTGCTACCTTTTTATTTTCACCTAACGTCTGTACTGGCTCTTCTTCAGATATCTTTATGGCTTTAGATTTAAAACCTCCATCACCTTCCTGTGTAATAGCTGGGAATACCTTCACTGCATATAATGTATCTGCTCTCCACATTCTCCGTTCCTCATCCCATCTAGTTTCCGCTAATGTCTTTTCTGCTTACCTCACTCTTTTTCCAAATTTCTAAGCCTCTTTCTGCCTTGCAACTAATTCCCAAATAGCAAGTGCTTCAAACTGTGCAGGTCTAGGAATGTGTTTTGCTTCATACAGCACTCTCCTCAGATTATCTAAAATTCTTAAATTAAAAGTTCCATAAAAAGGAAAAGCTAAAGCGCCTTCCTTCTCAGTTATTCTGCACCATTGATTTACCCAAAGACATGCTGAAGTTTCTCTTTCTTCCATGACCTTGAATGATGGTGTACCCTCAGGTGAAGTAGGTTCTCCCTCCCTAACTACAATAAAAACATTTCCTCTCAACGCACTATTTAAAGCTTTGAATAATGTCATTTTTACAGAAATCAGATTCACAACACAAATTCCAAGAAGCCAGGAAGTAATTTTCAATCCCACAATTCCTCTCACAAGCTGCCCTCAAACTATAGCAGCACAGTCTTGTCCACTAGTGTGTGTCTGTGTCTTTTCTCACCAACCAACCTATCCCAGTCCCGACCAAATGATGTCACACTCACTCTTACTCTGCACCTGCGACTCACTTCAGAGCCATCTCATGCACCTTTCACACAAAACCTAAATGAAACTATTGTGAGCACAAAAACCAAAACCTGTCTGCTCACTACGGGTCGGACTCAAATACTTTAAAAGCTGTATGGAACTTTCAACTGTAGCTTTTTGCACAAACAGCTACTCTTCCGGCTATTGCTTTCTCACATGTGCAAGTAAGATTTAATCCACAAATCTCACTCCAGTTGATACGGATTCTCCCTGCGCACTCAAGATTCACCTAATAACAACCAACAACTCACTCATACTCTAGGGAAATCTACTGGCATTGTCAACAGCACTCAATCGACCAACACCCCACTGCAGACAATAAATTAACCGTGTCTCCATACACTTGTACAATACCACTCCGGAGTCTTAGGTCTCGCAGGACCCGTTAACAACAACAACCATGTGTGCAATTTTTTAGCACAAACCGCAGCATTCACTTGGAGTACGCCGACTCCCAACTCTCTTACTTGGAGTATGCAAACTCCCGACCAAATTATCTTGAGTACACAAACTCCCTACTCACTTCAAACATCACACTTCACTGCGATTTGGCTAAAGCATTGCAAGCGCAAACCATACTCAATACACACACCTTACACTTGTAAAACAGCTCTGGAATTTCATCAGCCCTTACTGTACAACAAGACAACTCGGAATGTGTGCAGACTCTGACTCTACTCCTCAACAGATAAAACCATAGCTCTGCCACCAAAAACTACTGGTGTGCCCGTGAAGGTCTCCTTTCTGCCCCGGCTTCAGAAACCAAAAATGTGCAGGTGAGACAACATCGGTATTCTCACCTTCGGCGGTCGACTAAATCTTTGGACTTGGTGACAGATGTAATAGTCAGATTCATACAATCACAAATCTTTGAAATTAAACTATAAACAAATTTAAACACTATGAATAATTTAGACTCCAATCGAAACTCTAATCTGAATATGTTCCAGAGCTTTATTACAATCCCAAAATCAATGTCACATAAATGGTGCGCAAAACTAAGTTATAAACATACAGAAAAACCATAGACTAACCAAAGTGTCTAAAGAGATTTAGCCTACTAAACATCAATACTGTTAAACACTCCAAAAGAATAACATGCCAGCAAAACAACAATATGCACATTCATTTCGGATTTCAAAGCAACAGATGTGACATCAGCAGATCATCAAAATACAACTCTAATAATCAATTTTCAGGGCTGGGCCTTCTATATCTCTAGCACAAATTTGGACTTGCATGTGTGGGAACAGACTAACACAGGTGGGCAAAACAAAAGAAAGACACCAATAGTTAGAAAAGTCATCTAAACTAGTGCAACTCACTATAGAAGTGTGCTGGTGTAAGTGACTAAGCTGAAAAAGGAAACAAGAAACACATTTTAGTTATACCTCTCCTTATGGGACAGCATTCAGGGTAATTCTTCAGCAGTACTTATCACCTTCTTCGTCAGTTGACAACAGCATCAGGGTGATGCAGAACACAGGCTGCACATCGGGCAAAACAGCAGTTCAGAATTAGTGGGGCATACTAGTATTGAACAGCAGAATGGATGGGGCAATTAAGACTGATGAGAACACTCATCAGGGAACTTAGAGAAGAGAATGTTACAGGAGCTGACAGAATTCAAGACAGACCCAAAACAGGGACAAAACTGAACTGACTTCAAGTTTCAAAGATCCTCAGTAATTAGAAATAATTACAGGCTTTTGATTTGTCCTTCAGGTGAGCATACATTGTGCGTCAATTTCAGCATCCAATGGCTGTCGGTGGTGCCACCATTTTGCAGATTTTAAGAATGTTCACAGCCAAAGTGCATGGTTATTTCCATGACATGATACGAATCCGCCAACATATTACATTTTCTAATATTATGCAACATTAGGATCCTCTCTCTTGGTACACAACAAACTATGCTAATATTTGTTCACATGAGAACTACAACTTTCCTATCTTTTTCGACAGCTAGAGCAAATACTGTAACATAATTATTTCTGAAACATGCTTTTCAACTGCAAAACAATAGGACATTCAATATAATCTTAGCAGCCTAGGGAAAAGAATGAAGGTCAGAGGGGACATAATAACAAGTAATTTAATTTTTCTCTACTGCTGCAAAAATGAACTTCAGCTAAGAAAGCCCAAATGCACATTGATACAATTAATAAATTTACAAAACCTATTGCGCACCTTACAATTAATCATATATGCAAAGCAAATTATTTGTATTGCAAACATTATTTATAACATGTTAGAACAGTTTTAAACGTGCATATATTTATTTGCACACATAATTCATGTTAAAGAAATCCATTTAATCAATATAAGTATGATTAATTCACAAAATAATATATTTAATTTCTACTGTTTCTTTTCTTCAGAATAATACTTTCATTTTAATTCTGATTAATAATCCACTCATTTATAAATGCACAATGCCTTCTTGTTAAATGTGTTGACAAACTACGAGTAGCATCCACAATGTCCACCATAATTCAAATTATGCATGTTTTACATTACCATGTTAAGTCTGTCAGGCATTTAAACTGAAGGTTTATAAGCTGCCATATGCTAACTTCCAAGCCACTAATAGATTAGTAAATTGTGATCTCTGTCAACATTAAACTTCATCTGATACATAACAAGTCTAGGTAATTTGATTAAATTCAAATTTTATAAGAACATGTACCAAAGTACCTTGATCACATTTAATAAAAGTCTAGAACGTAGTATTCAGACCAAGGCTGATTTGAATATGGATGAGTCTTGTCTGAGGTAACATAGTGGACAAACAACAAGGGACTATGATGAGGCCACGACTACTTACCAATGTCTGAGTTTAATTCAAACATTTCAATCTTTTCTGTTTTGTATTTTTCAGCGTGACTCTCTATGTGCCATGGGGATGCCCAGACGGTCTCATGCTCACTAGGCCACTGGACTGTAGCCTATTAAAAAGACCAAAATAGGCCGAAACTGTTTTGGGGATGCTTGTTTTCTGGTGGAGAGGGGACTAGGCTGGACTAGGCTGGACTGTTTCTATAGGAGTGGAACCAAGGCTAATTTGCATATGACCGAGCTCTGTCCCATGGACTGGGATGCAGTCCTGAATAATAGCCAGTGGCTGAGATCAATTCAAACATTCCACCCATCACTTTTTTGCTTTCTTCAAGGCGGCACCAACAGTCAGCATAAGTAACTATGCATTTTTATTACTTTGTTATACGCCTGAATTAAACACATATATACTTGTACACATAGACTTCCAGTTGGAGCGCACTTACATTTATTTATATTAACAACAAAGTACTTCTACTCACCATCTGCAGGCCATTATATGTATTTTGTGTTCTGGTGGACTACATCATAGAACCTGTGATAACATGTTTTAGAATATTAATTATACGGTGTCAGTTGCATGAATTTTAAGAGCTGTTTTCTACAGAAACCGACTCAGCTCCATCGTTCTGCAGGAACACTTAAAACTGAAAAGTCATAATAGGAAGGAGTGTTTAGTATGCAGCCATTGTCGATGTTTTTTCTTATTTTGAATTCCCACATCAAACATCAATTGGCTTTCGTGTTATTAATAATTCAGAAAAATCTCATAAAAGCTATACTTGCTTAATGGAGTTCCTTCTGTGGCCGACAACCTCATTTGTTCAGGTTTTAATGCTGTCTGAAATGCTGAGATCAAAATGTGCTTGCTTCTATTCTTTGAAGAGGATTTGAGAAAGATGTTTTCAGTTTTTATAGAATGCAACTCTTGAGTGAGGTCTCGAAGATTACTTATAAATAGAGCCAGATTAAGACGGAGGGCCTCATGAACAATATGCGTTTTGATTCCTGTAAATGTTTACGTCAACACGATAAAGGGGCTCGCAGAGGGATAATTGAGACAAAGGAAGTATTTCACAGTAAAATAATACTTTGATGTCGATTAGATTGCTTTGTTTGCTTTTATCTTTTTATTGCCTTTATCTCCTTTGAATTACGACGACTAGTGCGGCTTGGTTCATCTTCCTTACTACCTTTGCTGTATCTTTCATTCTCCATTACTTCCTCGTCTGCCAGTTGTGTTCTGCTGGTATATGGTTTGTGTTCGGGGAAAGAAACTAACACATGAAACAGTTTGCCTGCTACCACATGCACTACCAGTACCACATGCAGTTACACTAACAGTAGTATGTCTTGACTAAATAGTCAGACAAATTGTGTTCCAGGAAGGGTGCAAACCACAGCTCTGCAGATCCTGGTCCAGGGAGCCATTCTCAGCATTGTACATCAATGCACCACGTCGCCGGCTCATGCAAACACAGGCCTACAGACCGAAGCAGAATGCTCTTGGTTCATGTAATTTCACAACTCTCGGTATAGAAGCAGCCTGTCCTACTCACTACCCTTATGACACAGTCATAGTCACTGCTTCAAGCAACCTGTCCTGAGTTCGGACAAACAACAGCTCGACAGGCCAGAACGGTATTGGCGCTTGTTTCTTGCAGTTGTATGCTGTGCGTGTCATAGGATTGTTTCCCACCCTTTGGTTAGCTTAGCTGTATCCGCGTTTGTTTGCAGGAGGGACTACATATGTATTCTGTTTCTGGTTTGCCTGCACTGGACGTTTATCAATATAGGGGCACATTCTCATTAGGTGCCTTTTTTAGGGTCGAGCGCGCAAGCACCCTGGCCTCTGTTGTAATCTCTCTGTGGGCTTTTAACCACGCCCATGTTACGCTCTTCACTTTCATTGGTTTGTATGCTTGCCTTTTAAAATTCGCTTGGTTTCATTTGTTAAAGGAATGCGTACGTAATGCCTTTTTCCAGTGTAGAGCCCTCCTCGAGCGCACCAGACAACTACTGAAAACAGACGAGCGTTCCATGTTTTCAGCATGGTTTCTGGACTTCTTTTTCTTTTCATTTCCTACACAGTGCGATCTCGCTGAGTTTTACACAGCGCGATCGTGCTCGTTTTTGAAAAAAACTTTTTTTGTAAATTTCCCCCTTCCCCTTGTTCTTTTTGTATCAGCGAGAATTAGTGACTAGGGATTAATTTGCACAGCAGATTCTCATGGTCTGAACCTTGCCCCAGTCATCCATCAGGTCTTTTGATATACCTGGGTGAGGGTTTTCTTAAGCCAGGCAGTGATTATTTATTTGATCAATTCCTCAAGTGCTTTTCTAAACAATGGCAGTTTTCTTAACATCTGGTTGACCTTTATGACGTATTTAAAACAAGTTATAAACGTTTTCTATGCTAGTTGTAATTTTATTTGTAGACTGCGAAAATAGTTTTCAAAAGCAGTACTTCTGTTTTAGAAGTCCGTTTTTGGAGGGGGTTTGTGTTGTCTGTGTGCGTGAAATTCATGCTGTTCCCAAGCAAGCAATCAGAAATAAAAACCGAGGCGGTATGCTGCAGAATGCAGGCTCTAAAAGGTTTCTGGATGTGTAGCCAATAATTACTGAACCCAGAGGTCAATTTATCATTTTCTTTTTAAATCACCCTTGCTAGACTTGGCATACTTGGTGTGGTCTCCCCTAATGTTTTGTCTCTGCTTCCCCAGTTGTTGATGTGTGCTGACTCCGTTTTTGCTGTTTTTGATACTCTGGGCACTATACCACTGCTAACCAGTGCTAAGGTGCAAGTGCTGCTATGTAAAATGATGTATACGTAATTGGCTGATCCATGATTGGCATATTTGATTTACTAGTAAGTCCCTACTAAAGTGCACTAGAGGTGCCCAGGACCTGTAAATCAAATGCTACTAGTGGGCCTGCAGCACTGGCTGTGCCACCCACATGAGTAGCCCTGTAAACATGTTTCAGACCTGCCACTGCAGTGTCTGTGTGTGCAGTTTTAAACTGTTGATTCAATGTGGCAAGTGTATCCACTTGCCAGGCCTAAACCTTCCCTTTTCATACATGTAAGGTACCCCTAAGGTAGGCCCTAGGTAGCCCCATGGGCAGGGTGCAGTGTATGTTAAAGGACATGTACTGATGTGTGTTTTACATGTCCTAATTGTGAAATACTGCCAAATTCAGTCTTCACTGTTGCAAGGCCTATCTCTCTTACAGGTTAACATGGGGGCTGCCTTTAAATATTGTTAAAGTGTAGATTCCCTGTGAGAGCAGATAGAAATGTGGAGTTTGGGGTCTCTGAACTCACAATTTAACTACTTTTAGTGAAGTTGGTTTTTAGATTGTTAGTTTGAAAATGACACTTTTAGAAAGTATGCATTTTCTTGCTTAAACCATTCTGTGACTCTGCCTGTTTGTGGATTGCCTGTCTGGGTAAGTTTGACAGTTGGTCTGTTTCTGAATCCCCTCTAGACAGTGAGACAAAGGGAGCTGGGGCGTAGCCTGAATATCTCGATAAGTCATCTGTGCTAGAGTGAAGGGAGGAGTGACCACTTACACTTGAATGGGCTGTGCCTGCCCTCTAACAATGCAGTCTCCAACCCCCCTGGTGTGTGTCTGGGGCCTGGTCTGGGCATGGCAGGATCTTGTGAACCACAGAGACTGTCCTTTGAAGTATGCCTACTTCAAAGGCAGAAAGGGTATAAGTAATGGACCCAAATCCCCTGAAAATTAGATCGCTTCTGGAATCAAGAGGAACCTCTGCCAGGGAGAAGAGCTGAGAAGTGCTGCCCCCTGCCTGTGACTGTGCTTTGTTGGGCTACCTCCATTTGTGGTTATCTGCCTGTGAAAAGGGACAAAGACTGGACTTTGTTGTGCATCTCTGCTGAGACTCCTGCCCTGCCAGGTGGTTCCCTATCCTGTTCCTGGTCCCTTGAAAGGTGAAGTTGACAGAAAAAGAGCTGTAAATCCGCATACAGAACCCTGTGCTGGGAAATGTTGGATGCACCATCTGCAACGCAACTGATAAACAACGCGCCACCAGCTTCACGGCTGAAATCAATGCTTCACCTGCATCACGGCTGGGAGATTGACGCATCGTGGCTGGAGAAACGACGTGCAACACATGCATGTGGCTCCTGATAACAACGCAAACCCAAAGTAGAGCGGTTTTCTAACACTGTATGACTGGATTTTCCACCCATCGTCCCTGGGCATCAAAGTCATCTTGACTCAGTGTGTATCCGAGGTGCCCCATCCAGAAAACGACGCATCGCTCTCTTGTGAGTGAGAAAAACGACAGACCACCAGCCCGACACGAGAAGAAACGATTCACGGACTCCCTTGTGAGGAAGGAATCAAGGCATCGCTGCCTTTTCCGACATACGCTCGCCCGTGTGGCTTTATTTTTTACGCTAACCAGGTACTTTGTGCAAAATCATTGTTTCTATTGTGTTCTGTGGAGTAACACTCTTATTCTTTTGAAAATTCATATTTTAAAGTGTGCATGTTGGATTTTTGTCTTTTTGGTCTTGATTTAGATAAATATTACCAATTTTTCTAAACCGGTATGGTGTCCATTTTGTAGTGTTTTCACTGTATTACTGTGTGTGTTGGCACAAATACTTTACAAATTGCTTCTGAGTTAAGCCTGCCTGCTCGTGCCAAGCTACCAAGAGTGTGAGTAGGGGTAACCTGACTGCCAACCAAAGACCCCATTTCTAACAATCCTTGATTTATTTGGAAATTTACTCAGAAGACATGCACCAGCATTGCTTGTTTTTGGCTGCGTGGTTCAGCTAGAACTTAATTCTGAAATTCATTATTCACTCAGCTTTGTGGCTTTTATGTGGTGATTTTTTTTACTTCATTAATCTAAATCGATACTTCTGAATGTCTAGTTGCTGATGTGGTGTACTGTGATGGCAAACAAAGGTTTGCTCACTTCTAAGAAATGGCAGGGCGGCACAAACGCATACACAGAAAATGCACCATCACATAAAAAAAATTACACCTCGAATCTTAAATGTCAGGATTTGCTTCACTTGGCTCTGTGAGCAATAGCTCCCAGTCACAGGCCTACTTGTTAGGCTCACGTGGGTTCTTGACATTGGTTGTTGCATGCCAGTGTCAAGCAAGGAAGCACTGATCAGTGTTTGGGGGTGTGAACACAGGCATCTATTGTCGTCTCCACCTCCCCCCACTTTTAAACTACCCATCTGCTTCTCCAACAGATCACTGATCAGAGGAGGGAATGGCCGCATTGTCCTGTGGAGGAAAGGGAAATAATGAATCTGCTCAAAATTGGCTCTCAACCCTAATGAGGCCTATGCGCAGCATGTCTCCTCAGCCTTCCAGTCAGACCTGGCACAAGAAGAGAAACCCAGAAACGTTATTACATTATACTGTAGTTGCATTTTTGCATCTCTTCATACTCCCAGATGAGGCACATTTGAGAATGGGAAACATGTCTCCAAGTGGGTCTGCACATGTGGTGTGGTCTGTGTATGAAGTGCTTCAGTGTTGTTGACGAGACCTGTGTTCTGCTCTTGTCATGGGTTTCTCTCTGCTCCTAGGTGGATATTAAAGTGAAAGGACTGACAGATAAGAGGGTGTTGTAGTTTAAAAAGGTGTAAGGGTGGAGCGACACGCGTGAAGTCATTGTTGACTATGTGGTCAGTGTCATATTAAAGCTACTTGTAGACCATGTAACCACCACAGGTTTCTTGGCACTATACCCCCATGAGCACAGAGAGGAGTTTAGATGAGGCTTGAAGCTTGATGAATCAGTCAGGTTGTGTTGGAACCCCTAAAGTAGTAGAATAGGTCCTAGACTGTTTCCTCTGCATCCTTTTTTGGAGCACAGCAGTGGATAATGGTTATGTTAATGTGCTTGCCTTTTAATCTACTGTCAGGAGCCTGCTGTTGACTGGCTTCCACTGAACTGGGAATTTATCTGTTGTAGTTAAGGGGGGGGATGTGGTGAAGTTCATCAGGAAGCATGTTCCATAGTTTGGCTGAACTCATCAAAAAGCTACAGCCACTTTATTTGTTGGCCCATATTCTGTTGTAACAAACATGTAGCTGCATTTGTGCTGGGAGGAAAGTGAATGGTGATGACAGCTACACCTGTGAATATGCCTTCCACCCTTGGGTAATTTGTTTTAGTTTCTATTGAATATAACACCAAGTTCTGTTCACCTCCCTTAGTGAGCCGATGCAGTGACATCAGTGATGGCCATTCGCTGAAGCCCATGAATATATACACAATGGTTAAAGATGCCCTTCAAAGTCCTTTTTAGGGTCGAGCGCAAGCAGTCTGGATTGTTGTAATCTCTCTGTGGGCTTTTAACAGTGGCCGCTACTGCTATTCATTCTTTGTTATGCTTGTCTTAAATGCTTCATTTTTATTGGTGCATTTTGTGAAATGTTCATCATTTGTGTGCTGCGTTCCCTCCTAGGCGATTTCACTAAGTGAACATTTTGGTTTACACTGTGTCATGCTTTCTCCTGTTACAGCATGGGATGGCTCCTTCTCCGGTTTCGGTTTGACTTTCATCCCAGTCTCGATCCTTTCTAGACATTCACTCAGGGAGCCAATAACTCACACTCACACTCATGGAGGCTGTGAGGCTTTGAATTGACTTGCTTATGTCAACTGTTTTACTTTTAATTTTCAATTTATGTGGCAAGAAAAGTCCAGTTATGAATTTACAATGCTAACAGCTCTAAATCGAGCAAACGTGAGACCCATTGCATTGCAAATGCTTGTTTACTTTGGGGTGCATGTAGACCTATTACATGGCAGCAGCTGATACTCTTTGTGTGGTTTTGCAGATGTGTTTCACTGTTTGCTTGCCAGGCAAGGCCTATGTCATGCACTGTCCCCAAGCTAATACAGATGTCTCAGTCCTCTTTTTGCATTCTAGTACCTCAGGGTTTTTCTGCTGGTCACGGGAAACTCTTTTTGTCTGTTAATTTGTGCTGGCCTTGCTACTCTTCTAGACAGTGGTGGTTTCTTCTTTAGGTTGGGGGAGCACCACCCCCCTGTGAGGCGCACTAAACGTGAAAAATAAAATAGCAATTAAATTATATAATTGCCATTTTTTTCACCATGGAGAGACGCAGGGGCTAGCCTGCTCCCGATCCCAGAGACATGCTGGGTGTGTCCTCTGCTGCAGATTGTGAGCAGAGGACTGGAACACTGGCTTCACTGGACGTTCCAAAGTGCACATGTAACTTTGGCCGGCTGTTTTACGCAGGCCAAGGTGACGTGCACTTTGAAGCTCTCCACCCAACTGTCTTAAGAGAGTTGGGTGGAGACCAAGCACAGACTTCTAGGGCCTGAAGGAGCATCCAGCCAGGCCGCTCGATGCAATCCAGGTGCTTCTCTCATGCTGATTAACAGCATGAGAAAAGCATCTGGATTGGTTAGGGGATCATCCTTAGTGCATCAGATGGCAGAAGAACACCGAGGAGGATTGGAGCTCTGTTAGTAAGAACAATTTTGGAAGTGTTTGTGCAGCCTTAACTTTACAATTATTCTGAGAACACATATGGCAGGAAAGTGTAATTGCATCAGAAATGACTTCAGAAGTGACTATTTTGATGACACCTCTAGCAACAATACATTTCACAACACAACATTTATGTGCTTGATAACGTCACAGAACCTGAAAATTGTTGCTCATTTCCACACTGGTTTGCTAAAAAGGAAAAAAATGCCTTGATTCTAGACGTTCCCAATGTGAAAATAAGTATGTAGGCAGAGGCGCTACAACCTGACAACTACAATTGTTCACAGCTTCAGCGTTCATTGATAAAGTCAGAGGTAGTGTGATTGTTTAACTAATGTGATCTGTGGCTTTACATTATGTCTGTGCACAAAGGAGGGAATTTATGCTTGTTAACTAACTCTACTTGCAGTATTTCAGTGGGTATTGACTGTTGGGTCTCAACAAGGATTTCTCTTCAATTGAAGCTTACAGGAAATTTGCTGGAGGTTTCATTAATGTTGGAAACCTTCGATTTTGGGATAGAGTCATGACTTCCCATAATGTGGTTTGCATTAGTGATTTGGGGGATTTTGCTATTGTATACACAGGCCAGGCATTCTGAATTAGGTTATGAGAGAGATAGGCTGCATACTTTGTATAAGCTGCGAGGAGCTCTGACATGGACCAAACAACACATTGCATAATGTTGGAAAATGGGTTATTGGTAAGGGCAGGTAAGTACCTATACTTAGCAATAGGCCACTAACCTCCATTTAGGAGACAAAGCGTAAAGCACTCAAATATCACAAAACAGCAGTTAAATAAAACACAGGAAACAGTTTACAAATCCAAAACCAATTTAGAAACATAGGATATATTTTAAGCTTTAAAATGACACCAAAACAAATAAAATCGGATAAGGGGAACCGGAGATATGAATTTTTAAAGAATTAATGCTTTCTAGCGCATAGAAACAAAAAGCGCCAATCTGGTCATCTGGTCGCACCTCGACCGGGGCAAAGTCAAAGTTTAAGGCCGTCCGCGATGGAGCCTGGCTTGGCTACAGCCCCCGGGAGCCCTTGGTCAAAAGTTTACCTTAGGACTTAGTCATTTTTTCTGGAGATTTTCTTCAGCTGGACGAACCTGCCAGTCCAATCCGACCTCCTGGAACTCTTCCTTGGATACGCATTGCGGGAGCTCTCGGTCGAGATTTTTACCTTCAGACGTAGTTGTTTTTTCGAGGTGAAAATCCTTTGACCGGGGTAAACCTGAATCTTGATCTGACGTCCTTGGAGCCCTGTTCAGATACACTGCCTGGGAGGTCCCGGTCAACTTCCTACGTTTGGACTTAGTCACTTTTTTGAAGATTTTCTTTACCGGGATGAACCTGCAAGTCAGGCCGGGTCGCGGTTGAGGCAAGACGGCTAGACTTGCTGTGTCAGGTCGGTCCCTCTATGGAGCTTTTTTCCAAAAGTTCTCCAAAGTTCTTCAAACTTCTGGATCTTCTTCCAGATGTTCTTTTAAGGTTCTTTTGAGGTCCACAGTCCACCTCAAGGTTCCAGAAGCTCTGAGATGCTCCTTGAGGGGTGCAGACTACAACTCCCAGAATGCACCTGGCGCAAACTCCTTTTTGGCCATTGGACAGTGGTCAGCTGGTTGATTTCTTCAGGAGTTGGTGCAGGGGACTCTGGTTAGCAATTTTCACCTGTAGCAAACAGGGAGTCCCTCCTTGAACCAGTTGAAGTCAGGCAAAGTCCTTCTTGTGGTGAAGCCCAGGTGTGCAGCTGGTGCAGTCCTCCAGAGTGCAGTGTCCAGGTGCAGGTGACGGGTCCAACAGGGCAGTCCTTCTTCTTCTGTAGTTAGTCCTGGTAGGGATCTAGTAGGGAACTGAGGTGTGGGTGCAGGTCTGCCAGTTTTATCGTTGCTCCTGGGTGGAAAACAGGGGGTCCTGGTTCTCCAGTCAGGGATAGGGTTCTTCCCCCTGTGATGACCACTTCCTGGGAAGTGTGGCAAAAATCAATCCAAGGGAGCAACATTCCTCAAAAATTCATCATGGCTGAAAGTGATTTTTGGAGGTTACATCTGGCTGAGCCCACCCACTGGTGTGGCTAAAAATCCTAAACACACCCCTCTCCTGCCCTCTTCTAATCTAATCAAGGGGGCACCTAATTGTCTGGATTTGCAGGATGTGAGGGTATTGCTGGGTTGCTTCAAATGTCCTTCCTTGCCTTTGAAGACCAGTTTAGCAGCCCTCCCCCTTCCTGTTTCCCCATCTGCTGAGGGGAGATCTCCTCCCCCAAGCACATCTCTTTGTGTTGAGCCAGGCCACTTCACACCTCATTAAGGCAGCCTAGCCAGGCTACCAGAGGCTGACCAACTAGAGCAAACAGCAAAAATACTGCAGGGCAGAAGTTGGCAACTTTTCAGGTAAAGTTTAAAACTCTTTAACTGAACAGGTTATATTAAATCTAACAGTTGTAAGTTGTGGGATTTATTATAACAATTAATTTGATACCAAACTTGTGGTATCTGTTACTTAAGGGAACTTTTAAAATTAAAATAAAGTCTCCTGATTCTAGCCTATGGAGGCCATTCACTACAATGAGGGAAACACAAATTTGGCTGTTTTACCTCACCAGGGCTTATAAAACTATTTTTATAAGGTCCCTGCTTATAGTTACATGGCAGCCAGCCCAAGGGGTACGTAGGGCACACCTTAAGGGTGACTTATATGTAAAAATAAGGTAGTTTAAGACTTTGGAACTACTTTTAATTCCAAAGTCAAATTTGCATGTAACTTTAATTTAAAAGCAGCCAGCAAGGCAGGCCTGCCTTTAAAATGACACTGGGCACCTCAGCAGTGCACCTATGGGGGCACTACCTATACTGGGGTCCCTAAACCTCCATGCCCTACCATATACTAGGGACTTATAGGTAGGTGAATTTTGCCACTTATAATTAGCCTAATTTGCATATCCACTTTACACAGAGCACTGGCCCTGGGACTGGTTAGCAGTACCCAGGGCACCATCAGAGTCAGGAAAACACCAGCAAAAAGTGAAAAATGGGGGCAAAAAGTTAGGGGGCCTCTGAAATCAGCCCTGTTCCCTCACACATAAAGATAAGCGTATTTTTTAATGAAACATTGGTTCACCTTTTGGTAGCTTGGCAACACCAACAAGGTCTTCCTCAGAGAAAATACACATGCTAGCCAAACAACTAGACACATTAAGTGCAAGGACCTGGAAGGTACCAAACATATTAGTTAAAAAAATTAAATGGTAAAGTATTGCAAGAATGGGTAAAACTAGCAAAAAGGATGAAAACTAAAATCAACCTTTAGGCAAGCACTGGAAAAATGATGTTCATTGTTATCTTACAGTAAATACAAAGACATGAAAAGGTTTAGTGTGTCTTCCACTTGGTTAACAAAGTCCTAGGCACCCTTTCTGGTTGACTCATGAGGGATCCTCAGGTTATTTAGTCACCAGTTCTGGACATTTATGATCAGAATGATCCTCCTCTCCTGGTACTCTCCTGATACTGTTACACCTACCCACTCCTGCTGGCACTTCTGATCACTCTATCATGTATGTGCAATCGAAGGATGAGACTGGTGTGTCTGACACGACCTGCAATGATGTGACTGTTTATTGAGCAACTGCACATCTAGAGACAGGAGATGCAGATTCTACAACGGATCAGTTGCCAATAGATTCCCTAGGGATCTTGTCTCTCACCTTTATTGTTTAATGTTTACATGCATGTGCTGCATGCACTATTGACTGAGATGGACTCCCTTTTCCATAGCTATGCTGATGGTATTTGACTTTACTCAAAATCCAGTCATGAATCAGAGATCATTGAAGGAAAACACCCACAATGGATAAAAGCAGGTAGAGCATGCATAAGGATAAGACAGAGTTCTTATTCCTGAGCTCAGAATCAATCTTTATTAATGTAAAATAAATGTATCTGTCATTCACAGCATGTCAGTGCAAATTAAACAGAGGGACCACATTAAAACAATGACAGTCTGTTTTGGCTCATAACTGCACATGTTTATCCAGAGCCAATCAGTGTCACATGAGAAATTAATTTTAAAACTCATCAGAAGAGTTCTTAGCATAAAAAAATAAATAATGCAATAGCCCTCAATTGTGGACAAATATGCGGAAACCCAGAGTACGGCCAAGTTAACCCCTAGGGTGCCTTGGACGAGGTGATCTCGTCCAAGGCACCAGTTCCCAGGTGCCTTGGGCGAGATCACCTCGTCCTGCACCCGGGAACAGGGGGGAGCGCTCCCCCCATGTGCTCCCCACCCACCCACCCCAAGGCAGGGATGGAAGGGGAAGCCCTTGCCCTTCCACTGGCGGACCCCCCACCCCCCCTGTGACGTCAGCGCGCATCGCGCACTGACAATCACAGAGGGCCTCCTCCCGTAGCTGAGCTTCCAGCGCGATCGAAAGAGAAATGCAAAGCATTTCTCTTTCAATCACGTGGGGGAGGCCCAGAGAGGCTTCAAAGGGAAGGAAAGGAATTTCCTTCCCTTTGAAGTCTCTCTGAGTGTTTCAAAAGCCGAATTGCACAGCAATCCGGCTTTTGAAACACCCACTAGACACCAGGGATTTTGTTTCTTTTTTTGAAATTGGAATAAGGGATCGACCCCTTGGGCAAAGGTCGCTCCAAGGGGGGGCATTTTTTTGGAAGGCCTTTTCTGCCCCCCGGGGGGACAGAAACCACTAGACACCAGGGAGTTTTTTTTTTTTATGTGAATTTCACGCAAGGGGAGCGACCCCTTAGGCAAGGGTCACTCCCCTGGGGGGAAAATTTATTTTAGGCCATTTCTGCCCCCCGGGGGGGCAGATCAGCCTATTTTGATTAGGCCGATCTGCCCCCAAGGGGGGCAGAAACCACTAGGCACCGGGGATTTTTTTATGTTTTACAGATGGGGAGCGACCCCTTGGACAAGGGTCGCTCTCCTTGAGTGGAAAATTGGGGGCAGATCGGCATATTTTTGCTAAGCCAATCTGCCCCCAAGGGGGCAGAAACCACTAGGCACGGGGGATTTTTTTTTTTGTGCCAATTTCACACGGGGAGGGGTTTGGGCAGTGGGGGGCAAATTTATTTTAGGCCATTTCTGCCCCCAGGGGGGGCAGAAACCTCTGACGCCAGGGCACTTTTTTTTGTGTTTTATTTTTTTGTTTGTTTGTTTTTTTAGAGATGGGGAGCGACCCATTAGGCAAGGGTCGCTCCCCTGGGGGGCAATTTTAATTTAGACCATTTCTGCCCCCCCTTGGGGGCAGATCGGACGATTGTAGGTCAACCTGCCCCCAAGGGGGCAGAAACCACTAGGCACCGGGGATTTCTTTTTTTGCACCAATGTCACGCAGGGGGAGCGACCCTGTAGGCAAGGGTCGCTCCCGGGGAGGGGCTGCGGGGGGTGGGTGGTTAAATTTATTTTAGGACATTTCTGCCCCCCTGGGGCCGGCTGAGCTAGAGGCCAAAATCCACAGGTAGGCACTTTCGAAAAACACCTCTGTTTTCTGTCAAAAGTTGTGATGTGTCGATGTTGTGTTTTGGGGCATTTCCTGTCGTGGGGCGCTATGCCTACCCACACAAGTGAGGTATCATTTTTATTGGGAGACTTGGGGGAATGCTGGGTGGAAGGAAATTTGTGGCTCCTCTCAGATTCCAGAACTTTCTGTCACTGAAATGAGAGGAAAAAGTGTTTTGGGGCCAAATTTTGAGGTTTGCAAAGGATTCTGGGTAACAGAACCTGGTCAGAGCCCCACAACTCACCCCATCTTGGATTCCCCTAGGTTTCTAGTTTTCAACAATGCACTGGTTTGCTAAGTTTCCCCATGTGCCCGCTGAGCTAGAGTCCAAAATCCACAGGTAGGCTCTGTTTTCTGTCAAAAATTGTGATGTGTCCACGTTATGTTTTGGGGCATTTCCTATCGCGGGCGCTAGGCCTACCCACACAAGTGATGTATCATTTTTATCGGGAGACTTGGGGGAACATAGAATAGCAAATCAAGTGTTATTGCCCCTTGTCTTTCTTTACATTTTTTCCTTCCAAATATAAGAGAGTGTGTAAAAAAGACATCTATTTGAGAAATGCCCTGTAATTCACATGCTAGTATGGTCACCCCGGAATTCAGAGATGTGCAAATAACCACTGCTCCTCAACACCTTATCTTGTGCCCATTTTGGAAATACAAAGGTTTTCTTGATAGCTATTTTTCACTCTTTATATTTCAGCAAATGAATTGCTGTAAACCCGGTATAGAATGAAAACGCACTGCAGGGTGCATCTCATTTATTGGCTCTGGGTACCAAGGGTTCTTGATGAACCTACAATCGCTATATATCCCTGCAACCAGAAGAGTCCAGCAGACGTAACGGTATATTGCTTTAAAATATCTGACATTGCAGGAAAAAGTTACAGAGTAAAACGTGGAGAACAATTGCTAATATTTTTCAGTTGTTATTTTCCGTAGGAAACTCTTGTAGGATCTACACAAATGACCCCTTGCTGAATTCAGAATTTTTTCTACTTTTCAGAAATGTTTAGGTTTCTTGATCCAGCATTGGTTTCAAGCCCATTTCTGTCACTGATTGGAAGGAGGCTGAAAGCACAAAAAATCGTAAAAATGGGGTATGTCCCAGTAAAAGGCCAAATTTGTGTTGAAAAATTGGGTTTTCTGATTCAAGTCTGCCTGTTCCTGAAAGCTGGGAAGCTGGTGATTTTAGCACCTTGATGCCATTTTCAGGGCAAAAACAACAAGCCTACTTCTGCAGCCAGGTTTTCCCATTTGTATGAAAAAAATTAAATTTTCACTGTATTTTGGCTAATTTCTTGGCCTCCTTCAGGGGAACCCACAAAGTCTGGGTACCTCTAGAATCCCTAGGATGTTGGAAAAAAAGGACACAAATTTGGCTTGGCTAGCTTATGTGGACAAAAAAGTATGAGGGCCTAAGCGCGAACTGCCCCACATAGCCAAAAAAAAGGCCTGGCACAGGAGGGGGAAGAGGCCTGGCAGCGAAGGGGTTAAAGGCAAACAAGAGTGTGTTAGTTGGCAGTCAAGGAAGGGAGGAAGAGTCTGAGATAGTTACAGACATTCCACCCTAGAATGGAATTCATACATATTTTTAGACGTTGCAGAATAAAAATATAAACCTCCATGACTGGTAATAGAAACTCAACCTATTGTGTTTTGTTACTTTGTACTTCCTGTAAGACAGTGCATCTCGGGGTTTATTCGATGTTGGCCTTAGTATATCCAGTCTTCCTGCTCATCTTTAGGGTCACATGGGATTTTACTTTTTTGTATTGCAAGTTGCAATGGGTACGATCAAAAGTACTTGATATATGTCAATCGTGCTAGATATTTTTGTTGAAATATATTCCAACGAGAGCACCCTGGGTGGGACTATTGTAAACGTGGTGCATATCTACTAACACTTCACTTTTTAGGTATTCTTTAAAGTTTGCAATGTATTTCCCATTGTTGCTATACATTTACACCTGAAAGTGTAAGTCTAAACGGTGTAATAGGTTGGCAAAGGGCATTAAATGAATTTTGTGGGAATATGGACAAATGGATAGTGCCATATGAAAATTGCTTTCCATGTGGACAAAAATTGGGAATGGTCGTGTATATATCCCCTATGCTTGTGTTGGTCGAATGTCTACCTTGCAGACAATCTGTAGATGGCTATGGCTCACATACATACAAAAGGAAAACTCCAAAAATCACAGTTTTCAACTTTGTGAAATGGTGGGTTTCCAAAACGTGGAAAATGAAGAAGTGTATTGCTTGTTGTAGGCCTATGCCTCAAAGAGTATACATTTCAGGTTTTTTGTTGAATCAGTCCGAGAGTGCTTTGTGGACTGTAATCCACCATAGGCTCATTTTGGCACCTCCGACTGTCAGGCTTTTATAGCAATCTTCCAATCCTGAAGTTTCAGTTGGAGGCAGTTGGAGGCAGAAAAAATTTGTGTGGAGTCAAATTTCGAGGGAGCTATTTTTGATTGTGTTATTATGCTGACACCATAAATCAATTCGGTCTTTTTAAAGATTCCTTTGTGCCATTTTACAGGCCCCCCTGCACCGGAAAGCCCTCCTTGCATACAATATGTCTGGCGCAGGCATAATGTGGAGCAAGGAGCAGCAAAGTGGCGCAATGCAAGCATTGTGCCACTTTGTAAATATGGCACAGCTTTTTTGCCTTTCCAGCGCCCCATTGGTGTAAAAGAAAATTATGCTAATGTGGCTCTGGAATGGCGCTAGGCCACCATAAATCTGAGCCTAAGGGTCATAGTTATACTTTTTGACGCAAAACTGCGCCAACGCAGTTTTGCGTAAAAAATATTACCGCCGGCTATCGCCATTTCTTTGCGCCATGCGGTCGTCAAATTTATACTTTGACACACGGCGGCGCAAACCACAGGTGTGAGTAATTTTTCTTTACTCAAACCAATGCATCACGTCATAAAGGAAAATGACATTAATGCAGCGAAAATGACTGTGAGACGGTTCACGACATCGCAAACCGGATACATGCCGTTTTTTGATGCAATTGCATCAAAAAGCGGCGCAAAAACTGCAAAATGTGCTAAGGAGAGCCAAAATGGATCCCAGATGCTTGCACAGACCTCAGAAAGATGACAACAGACCAGGAACCAGCCAGGAGGACCCACACAAGGCCCAGGACAGGTAGAAGAAGAAAATAAAGTGTTGCTTCAGTGCAGAGGAGCAGGAAATTCTGGTTAAAGAGGTGACAGAACACTAGCACCAACTGTCTGTCACCTCAAAGTTGCCAATCAGTAGGAGAGAGGCAATATGGCAACAAATTGTTTACAAGATCAACAGTGTGGCAGAAGTACGGAGAACAGTCATCAAGTGCAAGAAACGCTGGCATGACTGCAAGCGCAGGACAAAGGAAAAGATGGGCAGGAACAGGAAGGCAGCACTGCAGACTGGAGGTGGGAGTCCAGCACCGCAGGAGGCCCTGGACCACATGGAGGAGATGGTGGCAGCCGTCATCCCTGAGGAGATCGTCACAGGGATTCAAGGAAAGGACAGTGCTGACTACCAGGAGACAACACACATGCAGGGAATGTCGCATGGGGAATTAAAATGCACAAATGTTAACTGTAAGCAGGCGAGGTGGACATACCTACTACACAATGCATGTAAGTCATGATATCCAGGTAGTGGAATGGGTAAAGGGGTACGGCACGGGGGCATGGCCCATTGAGAGGAAACCTTGGGCACAATACTACACAACAACAACAACCTTTGTATGGGGGGATGCTACCATTCCAAGGAAGTTGCAAAGGTATAGCCAGGCCAGGAGGGCAGGGTACAACGTCAAACTGGCGGCCCGTCACACGTCAGCCAGTATTCTCCCTACATTAACTAGGGCCCAATTAACAACCTCTGGCCATATCTGCAAGTGGAATGTAACATTGACAACAGTTGCCACTACCACCTCTGCTGTGTGTGCAGGTCAAGTAGCTAATGGCAGTAACGTCCCCATGGATCAAACACACCCAAATTAGAGGGTTCAGGGTGACAACTTTATCAATCCCCAGAAATCAGTACAAATGTTCCAATCCTGTCAAATGTGATTGTCCGAAGTTGCTACAAACATCAGCCATTGTCATAAACATTAGGAGGTACACAGCACCAATGCCATACCCATGCTGCATATGTCAGGGTCCACTCTGTGCCTGGGTCACATTAGCTCCAGTGCCACCATGCAACATCCCAAATGTCATACTACTCAGACAACAGCATTGAGAGGGAGGACACATGTAACTGGCTATAGAAATACACCCGCACAGTCAGAGGAGGAAATGGAACACTGCTAGGACTATCAGTGCAATCCAATGTATCACACATTCCCCAACATCAGCAGTACACATTACCAATGCTGACATCCATATCGTGCCATAACAATGCTATACATAGTTTATGCTAGATCTCAACAACATATAGGTGGATGTGAAAGATCAGAGACTGGGGCAGTTCCAGATTGTTAAGTGTGGTGCTACTGCCATCAGAACACCCACAGCCAGTGAAAGGCCTCACCATGAGAATGGAAGTAGACAGAAGGTTGAGTAGGACAAGAAGGTGGCAATTCACAATTTGGCCTGAACCAACACCTAGAGGATATGATGCTGACAAGTCCACAAACTGACCACAATACATGTGACATGCAGGTGTGGCATAGGCCTGGGAGAATGCTTATATTATAGACATGAACAATTAACAGGAACCAAGATCACAATGTCAAAATAATCGGAAGGCAGGCATGTCACATTACAAATCCCACAACACAGACACACTAATAGTACCATATCTCATTGCAGAGGACGATGGCTTTCCTGCAGATATGCCTGTCCAGGACTACCCTGATGACATGGATGACGAGCTGACAAACATCAGCCAGCAGACCCTCCAAAATGTCCTTGGAACCCTCCAGACCCCACCTTCAGTCACAAGGAGGAGCACAGAACTAGCAGCCATCACAGAGGACCCACCCACCACCCCAATTGTATGACCTAGCAGCTCCAACACAGCTGAGGACTCTGACAACACTGGCACCAGCTTTGAGAGAACTGTAGTTGGAGTACAGCGGGACATGGCTAAGGAGGTGCGGGTGGGGATGCAAACTATGGCAGCCAGCCTAGACGGGGTGCGTTCGTGCATGATGTCAACTGAAGAACAGGCAGCAGCTATGCAAGGGCGAACAACAATCTTGCAGGAACTTGAAAAAAGGTTGAAGGAAATCAGCACAGCTGTAATAGAGTTGACCCAACACCTACAACAACAATCCTGTCAACGCGTGCACAAATGCAATATTGAACCCCTCAGGGCCGACCTGGCTGCCAACCACCGTGATGTGGCTGCTATTATTAAGAACCAGCAGCTCCTCCTTGCTGCAGTACTGCCCTTAAGAGCCCCACAGTTGGCAACTATCTGGATGTCTGACTCCACATCTTCAAACACTGAGGTGTGTGTTGCCCCTTCACAACTACCACCACCAAGGGCAGAGGAGACAACACACACATCAGAAGATGAAGACGTGGAACAGATTACCTTCACCCGTAAGAGTACCCGGTAGCACTAGTCCCTGCCACATGGCCACCTATTACCAAGGTCCTGTGCTTTGTAACATGCCAGTCTTGCAACAACTGTACTCAAGCACTGTTCTTTAGCCCACTGTTTATCTTGTCACCATGCCCTGTGATTGTCTCTCACTACCTCATTGGCAAATCCTGTCCCTCTGCACTGTCTGACACTTCACCCGAGCAAGTCCAATGACATGTCCTTTTGCACCTGTGTAGGATCACAATGAAAGATGTCACCCTAATGGACTCACAATCATGGACAATGTACATATAGCACTACAGCACTTTAAAATAAATAGCACTTACACAACAACTTTGTCTCTGTGTAATGTGACACATCAACCGTGATGGCCATCAGTGATGTTTACCTCAGGTCAATGATTATTGATTGTCAATACACCTGACCTGAACACATCTTGGCTGATAACTATGCCCAGTGGTCTGGATTGTACCATCATCTGCCCGCGCTAAGGATTATTTCCTAGGAAAATATAAACTATACACCATAATGCTGTGTTGGACAGAATAACGCTTCCTCAAGGGATGTCTAAGCCAGAAAACGGTGCCTTCAATTTTTACTGAATGTCAAAACTTACGTATGTGACATTTGCCCCAATTTTTAGCTAACACACAACATACAGCATGAATGGATGTGTATGAGTTTCCATAGAAATAAGCCCCCAGGCTGAACATTGTAACAAATGATAGGTGTGAGCTATGTATACCATACTACATGAGAGCATACTCCCACTCACCTTATAAGGATTTGCTTGGACATCAGGCTACAGGCAGACTTAACACAGTGTCCCCAATACCAAATCTGTCAGCAAAGTATGTGACAGTGAAAACATACATCACAAAATAACCACACTTTGGGATCCATAGTAACCGTGAGTGGTGGGTGCAATGGATGAGATAATCTTAGCTAAATAGCTTTGGTGTAGCTGCCAATGTAACAGCTCAGTTGGGATATGGTTGCAGCATGGGACACAAAAGCTAATACAAAAGAGACACTGTTCACTCATGGAAAGGCCCTGATCTGCAAGCATTTGACACATACTGTAAAGGGTTTCCTAGATATTTATTAAACAGTAAAAACAGAAGCTAAAATCAGGGGAAACACCTTACCTAACCTAAACTATTCTAACTACACATTACCCACAACTGTCCCTAACTAACCTAAGCTAAACTTACTTAATGACCTAAACATCAACCTCCCACCCCCCTTATAAGACGGGACACATGGAGGACAACATATACTAACCTAAACACATACTATCTTATACTAAACAAATAAATATATATATTTTTAATTATTTTTTTTAATTATTTTTTTTAAACACCAAAACCCCAACATTGTCCACCACCCACCCAGCCACACACATAATACAAATCAGTTGTAAAAAGTATGATACTGCCACCCCCCACCCACTGCTACTAACTAAACTAACAGCCTATACTAACCTAACACTAAGCCCCCTAAACCCACTAATTTAAATAACCAGGAAAGAGGAGGGAGGGGAGGGAATCATGGCTGAGTATAAGCCTACAATTTGGCCCTCCGCATGGTCTTTTTGATGGCATGCACCCTCCGATTCACTTGTGCCACTTCCTGCTGCAGTCTGGTAATTTTACGCAACACACGGTCCAAGTTCCGTTGCATCTGGCTAAAAGCTGCAGGGTCTATGACTGCAGCAGGGGTGGTCTGGGTGCCAGTGGAGGAAGTATGGGCCCTTGTCAGTGCCATGTCTGTAGGCTGAGGTGCAGGTGGTGCTGTGACAGGTCCTGGAGCTGTGGATATTGATGGTCCAGCAAAGGTCCCTGCTAATGTTGGTGCCACCTGGGTGGTAGTTGTGGTGCTGGTGGCTGTGGTGGACACGGAAGGGCCCCCTTGGGCAAATGCTCTCCACACTCCGGAGGCTCTTTCATGGCGATAACGCCTTGCCATGTTGCGGAACCCAGACTCCACATCCAGGATGTGGCGGTAACATATTGCCCGGCGCTGAAACTGTTGGATCTGGATGAGACTCAAATTAGCAGCTGTTAAAACAAATAGAAAACCAAACATTAGGTACTTCATTGTGTGAAATGGCTCAAGAAATACATCAGACAATACATCTAATGTACCTGAAACAGCCCATATCATCACACAGATCACTGATTGTCCCTGAGGCAGTACATGCCAAGCCAGCCTACACATGTCCTATCATCAAACAGCACATCAAAACCCTAAAAGATGGGTAACAACTGGAATGACTTTGGCATCATTGTTCAGCCACTTATCAGGTACAAATCATGTTGCAAATCCTTCAGCACTGACAGGCCAACAAATTACTATGTTCTTGATAACAATCTAGGGCCACAAGATCTGTGAGTTGTAAATGGAATTGCCAGTATAGAATGCAGGTGCTAATCATGAGTGGGTATCCTAGCTTTGGACAAGTGATTTACAGATTTACATGTCTGTGTACTAAACTTGGATCATCAGTCCTAGGTAAACTATTCACAGCCCTACGCCTGTGCCTGAGGACTGGGGGGAGGGTGCATAAGCAACTAAAGATTTCGAACAACAAGGACACCCAGGAAGCTCTGGAAAGATGTACATGGGTTTGGCCAGCACACCACAGGTAAGGAGGAAGTCCAACTAGGATACACCCAAACCTTGGACAATCCCATCAACACTTATCTTTGGAAATACAGACCATTGTCAACATCATTTCCTACCAGTAACCCATTACTTACAACAAACAGATAGATGCAAGCACACCTCTGGTCATGAGCTGCATGCACACCTAGGCCATTGTACTCAAGTGCCTCATACTCGAAGCACAACATGTGGAGCTACATGCTGCTAGGAAGTTAAACATACAGTCAAACATGTTCATTAGTGAATAGGGAAGCTGAAGTCTGTGGGTAAGACTTTGGCATCCCTATTCTGGGAGAATCAGGGTCTGACTGGCTGACTAAATCACTAATATGGTCTACTGCTACATTTTCTGAGTTCAACTTTTATCCACATAACTCATCCCTAGTCACATTGCCGTGCCTACAGGACTGACCTACAATCCCAAATTATGACAATACAATAAGGATCGGGCAACTCAAAGATCAGAAAAAAATGATACTCCACTCAAGGAACAAAACAGATCATTGACCAGCGCATCACACCTTGCTATGTGTCCAACACACATGAGTCAATCACACATCATCTGTAAACACAACACAGAACAGAAAAATCAACACTTACTGGAGATGTCTGGGTCCGCAAATCGAGCCACCTCTCCGATAGTGTAGGTTGCAAGTCCACCTGTAATGCATGGAAGGGAGAAAAGTGCTCAATTTCTATGCACTGTACAACATTTCCAAATACAAATATTATGTGTAATATTAACTCAGAAAGTCAAGCCTCTCAGACATGATGATACTGCATCCTACATACCACTGCAAACATGTACAGACCCGGGAACTCCAGTGAGCGAGACACACATATCTGCACACATGCAGTGGCCCTAACTATCATGTGGTGGCAAACATGCTCCTTCATTAGTTAGCAGACAAATTCATGGAGTGTATTCCTCTCATCATGTGTATCCATGAGAGACATGCAAAGCCACTTTCCATTAGGACTGTAATACCAGTCACCAAGACATTGTGACTAAAACCAATTTAAGACACACAGGTACAATGTACAGAGGGCCAGGGACAGTTGTTAGCCCTCAATTTGTATCATTTTCTTCATTTGATGAGCCACAGCTATGGTAAGTTGCACCAACCATAGAGATAAGAACCCGTGTGCATACCTTTTGCCATCCATCCCTAATTTAAATGTGGCACTACAAAGTCCAAATATCAGTCTAAGATGTTACCTGAGGTAAGCTATAACTTGTTACGTATGTGTCAGAAACAAGTTCAGACTTGTATCCGAAAACAATTGAGGGACACATTATTTCTTGAAAAAATCTGGATTTCCAACATATGTTTCCTGATACACTCACAGACCTCACATGAAACATATGTTAAAGCCACATTGGCATCATCAGTTAATGCGAAGGCAGCACTAATTTACAGGCTCCTGTTGTGTTTTGAAAGTTAGTCTAGCTGTTGCGTCAACAAATGACGGTAATGTGTAGGAAATATTGTATACCTCACAGGCAACTGTGGCCTATATTTATACCAATTTTGCACCGCATTTGTGCTGCTTTTTGACACAAAGGTGGCGCAAACTTACAAAATACAATTCTGTAAGTTTGCGCCGCTCTTGCTTCAAAACAGGTCACAATTGGTTGCTAACAAAGTAGAAATATGGCTTTGTATGTTTAACTAGCATTCCACATGTTCAAAAACATTGCCGGCAGCATATGAAGAAATCAGTTACTGTCACTACAGAGCATTTAAATGTGAACATTACTCTGATTTGTACTCACTAAGAGGGCCCCCAATTACAATCCCCAGGTGGTCCAGCAGGTCTTGCTCCCTGGCAACAAGGCCAGCCCAGCGGTGCTTCAGCTGGTAGTCATTGCGCGGTGTGTTGTAGATTCTCTGGAGATGGTACAACACCTTTGCCCACCGGAGCCTCCTTGCCTCTGTGTGATAGCCTTGGATCACACGACCACCTGCCTCTATCATTATGGGTAGGAAGTGGCACACCAGCCAAATAAACCCACCCAGCTCCTCCTTTCCCATCCTGCCAAGACGAGGCCTACCCAACATTCTTGCACAAAAGAAAAAGGGAATAAAGGGGTACAGAGGAGAGTAGAGGGAAAGTAGGACAGGGAAATGCAAAAGAACACAGCCCAACTATACCCAAACTACCACTACCCACAACAGACTCCCAACACAACAAAGACAAATTGAGACACACAAATGACCAAATAAACGCTAAGACTGGATACCACAGACAGTTATAAAACACAAAAAGACAATTTAAAGACCACACTGGAGACAAAATCACAAAATGCACGGAGAGACAAGTCAAAATGCAGCCACACAGTCAGGAAATATCACAGACTGCAAAGTGAAAGTGAAAGTACACCAACTGTACCAATTCTGTAAACAGGATATCCTATTACATCACTTCCTGCCTCAAATGCGGTGCGTTTTTATTGTTATGCGTCAAAATATTATGACGCTTACAGTCTGTGCTTCATTTTTTTTTACGCACATGATTAGAAATAACCCCGCCTCCATATTGTGAAGTATGTTTCATACTTAACCAATTTCCGGGGGTACAGCGTGGGAATTACCGCTCAGGGCCAATGGATGTTTCATGGCAATGTGCGTCATATTTCGATGCATATGCATAATTTTTTGATGCATGTGAGTCTTTTTTTGACACGTATGCGTCAAAATATCTGTCTGTAACTGGGTTTGGGTAATTTCTCATTTGTAATGGTACATGACAGTTGTGACAATACAGAGATAGGCTGATTGCACGCACATTGGGCATTACGGTGTATGGGCACATGTGACAGATCATACTACTGGGACCATGATCCTCTACTTGTTGTACCGGATTTGCACTCTTCACTGACGCAGAGATGGCCAAACGTGTGGGATACAATTATGTATTACCCAGTTTGGGCATGTTTTGCGTCAAGAGAGGATAGCAAGGCGACCCAACTCAATACAGTAACTCAATGCCTATGGGTCAATGTGTGTGATATGGCTACTACTATTGTTGTTTTCCCAACGTGCAACCATCATAAGATGCATTTTTGCAAATCTGCTTGTATGCATGTGGAGTCAATGTGTCCAACCCTCAGATGCTATTCAATGTGGAAATGAGAGAGGACATGTGTTAGTCATACACATAGCAACAACTGCTGTGTGCACTTCCTAGGTTTTTTGGAACATAAACACCATCAATGACAAAGCATGCACAGGATAGATAGCAGGCGGTTGTTCATGGCAATGTTTCAAAACTTAGCCATCACATGTCCTGGAATGTTGGATACTACTTCCTAGGCACATGTTTGTTTACCCACAATGAGTCAGGCATGGGATAATACTATGTGGGTACCGTGTTTGTGAACACAAAGTCCCAAATATAATACACAATAGTAATGTTATGCCACAGTTGGAATCATCTAACTGAGCCATGTCTCTCCTGTGGCAGTGGAGGACCAGCAGACCAAGCAGCACGTGTTCACATATTTCCAGTGGTAAAATGCACAGAGGTGTCTGGTTCATGTGTTTGGGCCAATGATAATGTTGAACCTGTATAATTATTGGGGTCTATGTTGTCACAGTTACGTGCAGGTCTAGTCATGAGTCTGTGGAGCCATTTCCTGTATCTACAAAGTATCCTTCGCAGATCAATAGAAGGAAAGCCAATGAGGAATTGAGAACACACATGGGGATGGTCCAGCCCTGTCACTGCAGACGTGTTATGAGACTCTCAACAGGGCAACCTTGGTGTGCTGACAAAGATAATGTCTTATACCGGCAGGTGTCCTCACAACATTTGTACACAGGTTGGCCTCTAAAATTCCCACTGCATCTGGGAACATCAGTGCCTCTGTGCTGATTAATCTCACAGCTATTCACCACACAAGCCCCATCAATATGTTGGGAGCAATGTGAATCAGCGTGTGGACTGTCAGGGTCCTAACATGTGTAGACATTTCATGCACATTATCTGACGTTGTTTGTTGTGCTGGAGGCACCATACCCAATCCATGCATACAGCCATGGTACACTGTCACTATTTGTCACTCATGCATACATGAAGCCCAGACAAGGGATAGGACATGATTTTGCTATTTGGAGACAAGTTCTCCCCCATGGTACGATAAATAAACTGATTATGTTAATCAATGTGTTTGAGTATGCATTGTAGACCCACCTGACACAATACCCCAGGAGGAATGTGAGGGTTGGGACAGCAACTATGATACAAATGTAGGCACAAGGAACCTTTAGGGTAACGCAAAGACAGAAGCCAGTCAGGCTAACAGGATGCAGGGTTAATCAGGATCCAAACATTTAACAAGGCAAATACACAGTGGTCAGACTGAGACTGGTCAAAGGTGGAACAACACTGTGGAAACAGAAAACTGTGTTTCTCCTGTGTGTTGGAACGTAACACATTAACCCAAGGGCTGTGTTACACAGCTGAGTTTTTACGGCAATGCATAACAGTGTTATAGATAAAATGGCAGCTTCTATGCTGTTCCAGGCAGCTGCAAGGGCAGTGCATGTTGAAATGGCTGGTCTCCATGGGGGTGCTCACAGGTGTGTGCAGCATCAGTCTCTCACAAGTCCTGTAGGTGAGATTCAAGTTCAAAGGGCCAACAGTGCCTTTCACATGGGAAGCAATGTTCAGGGGATTACAGGTCCTACAGACTACAAGCCAGTACATTATTTAACCTGACGTCCATGCAGACAGAAGTACAATGACTATGGCATACCATACTAATGAAAGAAGCACACTGGATTAACATTGTGAGTCTGGGTCTGTGTAGAGGAGGGATTATCTGGGGACACATATTCCCATTCCAGGGACTATGAAGGAGGGTGGGTTGAGACAGGGAACATGGGTGTGCCTGGACTTAGGACATGGGCTGCCATGTGCAGGGGATGTCATGTGAGCAATGCTAGTCATGCCTGGGGCACTTGTGCTATCAATTTGCTGCTTATATGGAAATCTTGTCACACATAGTCCTTGCAAAGATAGGTGATGTAAGATTTACTGCTGTCAAGGGTCTGGTCATACATTCCTGTTACCAATGCACTAGCACATCCACTGCCTCATGTATGAGGCATTTTTTATCCTTATTGAATGATGGTGTCTTAGTTGTGTGCCATATGCTGCGATGAACCATGTTGCCAACATGTATGTGTTTAAAAGGTGCGGTCCTCTGCTATTGCCCTTCAAATGTGAAATGTACAGGATATATGTCACTTCAGTGTGTGTGAATGTGGCTGTACATTCATACGCATCAAAATAGATTTGGAGTTTTCTGTGTCCTAATCCGTATTTCAGCAATGCTCCATGAGGCTACACTGAGTTTCTGATAGTTAGAGATAATGTTCTGCAAAACTGATTATCCAGACCATGATATATTGTATAGTATAGGTGTTTATTTCCATATGGTAAGCCACTGGTGATGGATGAGTAGAGTTAAAAGAAATTTTGGACAATATGTTGTCTCCGACGCAATCCTGCAGCTGTGTTTGGATAGTCCCCCTCATGTTGATGGACATCATCCTCCTCTTCAGGCATTTGTGGGTCGGGTTCATATAGGGGAATGTTCCTTCTTACACATATGTTGTGCAGGATGGCACAGGTCAAAATGATATGGCACACCATTTCAGGTGAGTATAGGAGGCTGCCTCCGGTGATGTCGAGGCACCTGAATCTTGACTTCAGGATGCCAAAGGTCCTCTCGACTATGGTGCGTGTCCTCCTATGTGCCTCATTATAGGCACGCTCTGATGCTGTGCTTAGGTTTGCAAATAGGGTCATGATCCATGGCTGGATCCCATACCCCTTATCAGCTGAAAGAGAAAATGAGTGAGAACATGTGGATGTACATTGCACCATAAATATCAATTTGCATGGCAGTTGTTCTCTTGTCTTGTATGTGACTCATCAGTGTTTGTGTTATTGTGTGGAATGCTAGGCTTCTAGGATGTACCATTAGCAGTGGGTTGTTTCCTTATCTGAATGGGTGTTTGGCTGTTGACCGGATGTCAGCAGTATTTTTGTTGAGTTGCAGTACAGTGTGTTCTCCCTTGCATTGTGTCATGTGAAATAGGTGTCCCTGTGTCTTAACTGGGGGTGACATGATACTTCCATACACAGAATCAATTCCACAGTGGTGGTAACATGGTTGCATCTATATACCCTGGACATCCCATCCAATTTCACATATGCAATAGAATTATTTAACCATCAGTGAGACCCTTAGATTTGGCAAGGTGACAATGTGCAACACATCTCCGTACGTTGTGAGCACTGACGTGTTAACAATTGACTATGCACCAATTTCACATGTGTGACAAGTTCACTGCGAACCTATTTCTCTGCCCTTGCCAAGTCGACTCAGGTTACAACGTGTATCTATACTAATGAACATGTTCTAGTTCAGATGGCTAACTTGGTTGTGAGGTTGTCATTTAGAGTTTCAGAAGGTCCGTATGCTTGTACATCTGTTGTGTGTGTGTGTTCTGCTTTCCTTCTCTTATCTCATGACCGAGCTTACAGAACCTCTCTGGAATGCACTTCTGAGTTTAAAGAAGACATTTATTGTTATTATTACTTCACCATGAGGTTCCTGAAAGACGAAATTAGTAGGTTGGAAGCACATGTTCAAAAGTAATCGCAGCAATGAAAGCAAAATATATCAGAGTACTTCTCAGTTGCAATGTACACATCAAATACATGTGATTATATTATAGCATAACTTCAAAGCAAAACATAAAAGTCAAAATTACATCACCGTAGGGCAAAGCTGTAGGGCCTATAACAGCTTCATCTTTCTAAGGTCTGCAAGTTGATGACTCCGGTTCAACTGCGAGAAAGAGATTTTCTACCCAAACGGGGACAAGCAACTGACGTCTGGTTCCTGTCTGAAGTCAAGATAGTTTCAATCTAACTCTGTTGTCCAGAGCCATCCCTTAAAAGCAAACTCAGTGTGAGAACCGAAGAAACTTGGAGAGTGGCCAATTCTCCAACCTCACTCGTTCTCAGACTGGATTGAGAGGTAAATACTAAATCTACGCGCTCTTATCAGCTAGGGTCTGGTGTGAAAAACACAGCTTGGTCTTTCTTGTGGAAAAACACAGCTTGGAAAAACATAGCTCATCTGCAATGTCTCAACTGCAATGTCTAACTCCACGTTAAAGCCAATAGGCAGCTAACCTAAATACCAAATGTAATGTCTAATGCCATGTTAAAGCCAATAGGCAGCTAACCTAAATACCAAATGTAATGTCTAATGCCCTGTCAAAGCCAATAGGCAACTAAACTGAATACAGAATGTAATGTCTAATGCCATGTTAAAGCAAATAGGCTGCTAAACTGAATACAACATGTAATGTGCTACTGGTGAACATTGAGCAACTAATATGCGCAGTGGTGAAACACAAAGTCATTGGTCAAACACAATTAATAGCATCACAGTGTGTTAATTTGTTGCAATGTGTATGTGTAGGAATGTGCACTTTCAATATTGTCCCATCAAGATGTGTTCTGCGCACAGTCCACTTGCTTATTGGTAGTGGGCAATGTGAGAGCAGGAGTGATGTGAGATATTGGTACAGCCTCAATGATTGCATGTGACCTTCATTAGAGTCATCATCATGCTATGTGTGCCATGGTGTTTGTCCTGCAGCAAAAAACATTACACACCCCTTACACAGTACGTATTGGTTGGAAGCATGTTTGATTGAGTGTTATTGATGTGATATTGAAAGATTAATCTTCCAAATTGTACGACCAGTTCGGGCCATGTCATTGTCATTGTGTTGTTTTAAATTGTCCCCTTGTGGCTCCGGAGTGGCATCTGTTGTTATTTGGAACTGTCATTTGTCACTAGGTGTGTATCCCATTGGGTAAGGATATCAAGCATGCCTGGCGGTGTCACTACCTCATTGTCTTCCTGTACACTTGTCGATGTCATGGTGTATGTCTTGTGTGTCCTAGAGGGTTGCTGTGCTGTGTGTATATAACTGGGTTTCTGTACTTACCAACAAGTAGGCCATTTCGATATCGTCCATCCTGGAAGTGTTGATTGATGGTGCAGTGACGGAAGATGAATGAATCATGTACACTCCCTGGATACTTTTCCACGATGTTGGTGATCAAACCCCGGTGATCGACAATGGCCTGCACATTGATGGAGTGTGTGTGCTTCCTGTTGCGGTATAGACGTTCGGTTGCAGCAGGTGGCACAATGCGTACATGTGTGCAGTCAATGGCACCAAGGACGTGGGGGAAGCCATTGATTTGGTAGAAGCCCTGTTTTGTCCCCTGCTGCTTCGCCTGTGTGTTGGGGAAGCTGATGTGGCGTGGTGTGAGGGAGATGATAGCATCCAGTACCTTGGGTAGGAAGGCGGAGAATGATGGCTGTGAGATCCCAGCAACCAGGGCACCAGTGGTTTGAAAGGAGCCACTTGCCAACATGTGGAGTACAGCTAGCAGCTTGGTTTCTGGTGGAATGGTGTGGGGTGTCTTCAAGCTGGGTGCCAACTGTGGCTCAATGTTGCACAGCAGCTGCTGAATGGCTTGCCAGTTGAGCCTGTACTTCTGGATGATGTCTTGTTGGCTGAGTCCCATAAGGGTTGTTCTGGTGCGGAATATCCTCTCCTGCCTTCTGCGTTGCCTTTGGGGTCCTTGCTGGTGTTGTGGTAGCTGCTGTTGTTGATCCTGTGCTCTGCGTCTGCGTGCATGCTGGATGAAAGGCACCTCCATCTCTTCCCTTTAGAGCTCTGATGTTGCTTCTGTGTGTTTTCATTAAGTACAGGTGTGTTTGCCCCATTTTAATGCCTGCCCTGACCCACATGTTATTTTTTGACGCAAATCAGGCTGTGCGTCATTTTCTGACTCCGCCTCCCTACCGTGCGTCATTTTTGCGCTGTAGCATAAATAAAGCGCACGGGAGTTTAAGTCATTTTTTGGACGGGAACGCCTACCTTGCATGTCATTAACGCAAGGTGGTTTCTCCCATCCAGAAAATGACGCGCATGGTGGAATTTTGGCATTCCTGGGCTCGGACGTAAAAGTTTAAATATGGGCCACGGTTTGCACGAATTGTGCGTCAAAACTTTTTATGCACATTCGACGCAGACAGAGTATAAATATGCCCCTAAATGTCATTTGTGCATCTGTGGTTCAGAGCAGGTGTCAGCACTAAATTGCCTTTTAGTAGTGCAATTTAAGGAATCAAAACCATTAAAGAGCAAAAAAACATCACCATTCTTCAGTCCTAAGAATATTAAGACACTGGTTATGCATATTTTGTAGGTAGATCAGTAAATAAGTTATATCTCGGCAACTATTCAGCCACTAGACTGGTTGGCTTTTACGCAGGTAACACCTGGTGCTGTTCAGATGCTCTCTAAAGGAGCTGCCTCGCGCCGGGATGGTTATTGATATAAAACGTGGCCTGAAGTGAAGGCGACACTTCAGTAGTTACGCTACAAATTCAATTGTGAAGGTAGGAGCAGCAGAATGAATATAGCCATTTCAGCTGTCAGAAGCCAGGCTAAAACATGGGCCCCGATCTGCTGACTTGGTTCAGGCAACAGAGTGCAGGGTCCTGGCAGTATCATCCGAAATAACTCATTGATCGCGAAGTCTGACAGTGCAAGCACTGGGATGTGTTTCTGCTTGCAGTTTCAGAGCCTTATATGGCAGGCTTTCATGACAAATAGTTGCTGTTCAGCGACCTATAAGGCCTAAGTCAAGTAGAAAGTGAGAGTTAAATCTGATAAATATCCTTTAAACCACATGGGGACACGTGGGAAAGCAGCAATAGCACTCATATAGTGGAATTTCTGCATTCTTAAGGAGACCTTGGGGATGATACATTCAACTAGTCAATTCTCTATAGCAGATTGAGATTTTAAATTTGCATAAAACCCCTTTTCAGACTCGAGTTCATCCTACGTGCACCCATAGCTGGTGATGATAGAAATCTAACATCCGTTTTTGATGTAATATTGAAGATATTGAATATACATTGTTTTGTTGTTAACTCATTAAAAAAAACGCAAAATCGCGTTTCAAGAGTGAATAGAAAAATTCGAAGAGGTGCAGATGTTAAATGGATTAAATAAACTATAGCCCTTACCTAGAGGCAAGGTCATAAGTCAATATGAGGTGACATTTCTACAACCGTCATCTAAATCATAGGATGTCGAGCGAAGGGACATTCCTGAGGACTGCACCTTTAAGAGGAAGCCATCTCCTTCTGTTCCATTTGTACTTCTTGTACATAACTAGTCGAATGGCCGGGGGTTATGGGAAGAAGATCGTAGCCACTTGGTCAGCTGGTGCTGAGTGAAGCACTTTCTTAGGTGGCCTAGACACTGGTAGTTGATGGCTTTAGGAACAATACAGATTTGTGTAAAATAATGTTAATATTTATACATTTATATGTATTGTCTTGGCTTTGGATCTTAACTGCCCACCCCTCCCAAACCTCAACCCATGATAATTTAGTGTGGCAATTAATTATTCCCATTCAGCTGCCGCCATCTTGTATTGAGGTAGCTTTGTAAATACCTCTTGTAAAGACTGCAGCAGTTTGGTGCTTTTCTTTCCATGTGTTCCTAGCCTTTGAAGCAGCCAGCAAGATGTTTAGCTTTTTTTGGTATTATCATCTAAATCACAAGCAGAAATGCTGCCTTTGCTTCCAGAGGGAATGTGTGGTATGATTAAAAGTCTATTTGCGAACAGCCATGTTTAAACTTGGAGTCTATATCCCTGATTCAGACTCCAAAGCTGCTTGACTAATACTAAAACGTTTCATTTATTTAAAAAATGAATGACAAATAGGAGTATTATGGCAAACTAGTTTCTGAAATAAAAATGGGTGCCAGATCATAAGCAAATGGCTAATATTGGTTTCAGAATATCATTTTGAGAATTACTAGCAAGAAACGTAAGGAACAAACTAAGGGGGTCATTACTACCCTGGCGGACGGTGTTAAAGCGGCGGTAAGACCGCAACCAGGCCGGCGAAAAAAAAAGGGAATTATGACCGTGGCGGAAACCACCAACAAAGACAGCCACTTTAACACTCCGACCGCCACGGCGGTACAGACAAACAGCGCGGCGGTTACCGCCAACAGACAGGCGGGAGACAATGTACCGCCAACACTATTACAACCCGCCAATCCGCCACCTTTTCCGGGGTGGATTCACCGCGGATAAAAACACGGCGGAAACAGTTTTGCTATGGGAAAACGCTCACCTCAACACATCCCACGAGGAACGAGGACACCATGGAGCCCGAACTCCAAATTCTCCTTGCGCTTGTATTCCTGCTCCTTTACGACCAACAGCTACGTAGGCGCAGAAGATACCGGTGAGTACTGCACCTACGACACGGGGGAGGCAAAAGTTAGGGGGACACCCACCAAACACCCCCACCCTCGCATATCTCAACATACACACCAATGCAGTCACAAAAATAACAGTAACAACCCACAATCCCCCCAGAAGAACCAACTGCGCTGACAACCTCGCACCTCTGAAAACCCATCCCATCAGGCCCAACAGCAAGAAAGCCTCCTGGTTCAACAACGACCTCAAGAACTCCAAGAAGAACTGCCGCACCCTCGAGAAAGCCTGGCGAAAAAACCCGACTACAGACAGCATGACCGCCCTCAAGCACGCCTCCCGCAAACACCACCAGCTGATCCACACCACCAAGAAGACAGCATTCAAAGAACGACTAGACAACAACGCACACAACAGCAAGGAACTCTTCAGCATCGTCAAAGAGCTCTCCAACCCCAGTGCCGGAAACAACGACATCACTCCCTCACAAGACCTCTGCGACTCAAACGCCTCGTTCTTTCACCGCAAGATCGCCGACATACACAACAGCTTCGGCGCACAGACCACGCACCCAACCACCAAACCGACGCCCCCCAACACCACCCTCCGCGCCTGGACCCCGGTCAGCACCGAAGACACCATCCATACGATGAACACCATCCATTCCGGATCACCAACCGACCCATGCCCCCACCACGTCTTCAACAAGGCCGACTCCGTCATCGCACCCCATCTCCGGGACATCATCAACTGCTCCTTCAACACCGCCACCTTCTCGGAGAGCTGGAAGCATGCCGAACTCAGCGCCCTCCTGAAGAAACCATCAGCAGACCCCACCGACCTCAAGAACTACCGCCCCATCTCGCTCCTCCGTTTCCGGCCAAAGTCATCGAGAAGACCGTCAACAGACAGCTAGCCGCCTTCCTCGAGATTAATGGATCCCTCGACCACTCGCAGTCCGGCTTCCGAGCCAACCATAGCACCGAGACCGCCCTCATCGCAGCCACTGACGACATCCGAGCCCTGCTCGACAACGGGGAAACAGCGGCCCTCATCTTCCTGGACCTCTCCGCAGCGTTCGACACTGTCTGCCACTGCACCCTAGTGCAGCGCCTCAGCAACATCGGAATCCAAGAGAAGGCACTAGAGTGGATCAACTCGTTCCTCGCCGGAAGAACCCAGAGAGCCCGCCTCCCCCTGTTCAGATCCGAGGCCACCGAAGTCATCTGCGGCGTACCACAAGGATCATCACTCAGCCCCACCCTCTTCAACGTCTACATGAGCCCCCTCGCAGCCATCGCACGCCAACACAACCTCAACATCATCTCCTACGCCGACGACACCCAGCTGATCCTCTCCCTCACCAACGACCCAGCCACCGCCAGAACCAACCTGCATGAAGGGATGAAAGACGTAGCCGAGTAGATGATGAACAGCCGCCTGAAACTGAACTCAGACAAGACGGAAGTCCTCATCCTTGGATCATCACCCTCTGCCTGGGACGACTCCTGGTGGCCCCCTGCCCTGGGCAGCGCACCCAAACCAACGGACCACGCACGCAACCTGGGCTTCATCCTGGACTCCTCCCTCTCGATAACCAGACAAGTCAACGCCGTCTCATCATCATGCTTCAACACCCTACGAATGCTACGAAAGATATTCCGATGGATCCCTACCGAAACCAGGAAGACGGTCACCCTGGCACTCGTCACCAGCCGACTGGACTACGGTAACACCCTCTAAACCGGAACCGCGGCCAAACTACAGAAAAGACTCCAACGCATCCAGAACGCCTCCGCACGCCTCATCCTTGACATCCCCCGACACAGCCACATCTCCGGACACCTGAGAGACCTGCACTGGCTCCCCGTCAGCAAGAGAATCACGTTCCGTCTCCTCACCCACGCACACAAGGCCCTCCACGACCTGGGCCCCAGGTACCTCAACAACCGCCTGACCTTCTACACTCCCATCCGCCAGCTCCGATCGACCAGCCACGCCCTCGCCGCCGTGCCACACATCAGAAAAGCCACCATGGGAGGAAGATCCTTCTCCTACCTGGCAGCCAAGACTTGGAACTCCCTCCCCATCCACCTCCGTCTGACCCAAGACCACCTCTCCTTCAGGAAGCAACTCAAGACCTGGCTGTTCGAGCAGTAGCGGTTCCCCCTCCCCCAGCGCCTTGACACCCTCCGGGTGAGTAGCGCGCTTTACAAATTTCTTGATTGATTGATTGATTGATTGATTGAAGAATGAAAAGACAATGCAAAATTGGGGCAAACATTGTAATGTGCCAATAAACATGTCATACAAAAATATACAGATATATATATCTCAAAATCACTCTTATTTACACAAACAATCCGAAAAGTAGTGCAGATATTTACACAACAATGTCCGTGCACCAACAGTCCAAAAATGCATGGGCGAGGCCCACAATAGATACCTGACCAAAATCGGAGAGAACACTGCCGGGGCATCAGATAGAAAGAAAACAGGCACCTCAGGGGGAAGGGAAGGGCGGGCACCTCAGCCAGATGAATGCGAAGCCAGGTCAATGACGGGGCTCCATGCCGATTGATGTATCCTGGAGAGTGCAAAGCCACAGTATCTCAAGTCTCTACAGTGGGTGGGTTGCCCACTGTGCCATCCTGGGGAGTGCAAAGCCACAGTCTCTCAAATGGATGACAGTCTCCACTGGTTCTGGAGGGGGACTGGTGCCCAGACTGGATGAGTCTCCACGTGAAAGTACCTGTCCTGTCACTGTCCCAGCTGCACATGGGATAAGGATGCCTGATGTGGCGGTCCATTCATTCCTACACGGTGCATGCCCTGTTCAGCGGTGCTTTGCCATGGCGGTCTTTGCCCTGTTCAGCGGTGCTTTGCCATGGCGGTTCAGGACAGTTCAGCGGTGCTTTGCCATGGCGGTCTTTGCCCTGTTCAGCGGTGCTTTGACATGGCGGTCTTTGCCCTGTTCAGCGGTGCTTTGCCATTGCGGTTCAGGACAGTTCAGCGGTGCTTTGCCATGGCGGTCTTTGCCCTGTTCAGCGGTGCTTTGACATGGCGGTCTTTGCCCTGTTCAGTGGTGCTTTGCCATGGCGGTTCAGGACAGTTCAGCTGTGCTTTGCCATGGCGGTCTTTGCCCTGTTCTGCGGTGCTTTGACATGGCGGTTCTGATACGGACATTGGTGTGTGGCATGACGATCTCCACACTGGACATTGGTGTGTGGCATGACGATCTCTACACTGGGCATTGGTGTGTGGCATGACGTTCCATCATTGCCCAGCGGGGCTGTGGCATCCTGGCCCCTCCTGGCCTGTGACTCCGGCGGTGGTTTCTGGACCAGTAACGATACTTGTGCCCTCCTGGGCTGTGACTCCGGCTGTGGTTTCTGGACCAGTGACGATACTTGTGCCCTCCTGGGCTGTGACTCCGGCGGTGGTTTCTGGACCAGTGACGATACTTGTGCCCTCCTGGGCTGTGTCTCCGGCGGTGGTCTCCTGACCAGTGACGATACCTGTGCCCTCCTGGGCTGTGACTCCGGCAGTGGTTTCTGGACCAGTAACGATACTTGTGCCCTCCTGGGCTGTGACTCCGGCTGTGGTTTCTGGACCAGTGACGATACTTGTGCCCTCCTGGGCTGTGACTCCGGTGGTGGTTTCTGGACCAGTAACGATACTTGTGCCCTCCTAGGCTGTGACTCCGGCGGTGGTTTCTGGACCAGTGATGATACTTGTGCCCTCCTGGGCTGTGACTCCGGTGGTGGTCTCTGGACCAGTAACAATACTTGTGCCCTCCTGGGCTGTGACTCCGGCGGTGGTTTCTGGACCAGTGACGATACTTGTGCCCTCCTGGGCTGTGACTCTGGCGGTGGTCTCTGGACCAGTGACGACGGTGCTGGCGGTTGTGTCTGGACCGCCGGAAATGATGGCGCACTTCTCCGCCGTGACACTCACAACAGGCTGGGCAGACTTCCTCTGGACCTTCCCCACCTTTGTTGGAGTTACAGCTGACTCACCAATCCCCTTCGATCCCATGTCACTTGTTGTCCCACCAGGGGTCTTAAGACGGTCCCGTCGTCCACTCTCCATTTTCAGAGCCTTTACAGGGGGTGGGCTGCCAGTGCCTTGGCTCCGGGTCCTACTGCCTGCCCTGATGGCCGGTGCACTCCAAAAACCTGGAACACGCACCACTGGTACTGGAGGGTTTTTGGTTGAGGCGCTACGACAGGACTGATGAATTGGAGGGGGGGGGTCGGGGCAAAAAGGTCAATTTGACAGAGGGACAGTTTCTGACGAACACTGGGATGGGTAGCTGGAGGGGGTCTGGGAGTGGAGGAAGAGGAGCTGGTTGTAGGAGGTGTCACTTTAGGTGTTTTGGGTGCAGGTGCAGGTACTGGAGGCTGTTGTGAGGTGAATGGATGTTGGGTGAGTGATTGCCGGCGTTTGTGTACTTTGGGAGGGGGCGTCACAGACACACTGGGAGAGGACACAGGGGACGTGTAAATGGCAGTGGAGGTGGTGAGTGCAGGTGAGTGGCTTGTGGTGCTGGGTGTCCTGGTGCAAGTCCTAGTGCCTGTAGATGTGGTGCATGCAGGTGTGTGTGTAGACGAGACTGGGAGGGAGGAGGGAGAAGAGGAGGAGGGGGACACAGTGGAGACAGTGGATGTTGCTGTGTCTGTATGTGGGTGAGGCTTGCGTGAGTGCCTGTGGTGTGTATGGTGCCTATGTTTGCTTAAGCTACTTGTGTGTGTTGACTTGTGTGCATGCTGGTCTGTAGGTGTGCTTGGGATGGGCTGGGGTACAGGAGATTGGGTCTGGGTGGAGGAAGTTGGAGGGGGGAGGCTAGACACAGGGACAATGGCTGCCATCAGTGCTGAGGCCAGAGATTGCAGGGTTCGCTGAAGGACAGCCTGACCAGAATGAATGCCCTCCAGGAATGCATTAGCGTGTTGCAACTGCCTTTCTACACCCTGGATAGCATTCACAATGGTAGACTGCCCAACAGTGAGTGACCTGAGGAGGTCAATGGCCTCCTCACTGAGGGCAGCAGGGGTGACTGGGTCAGGGCCTGAGGCGCCTGGGCGAAGGTGATGACCACCCTCCTGGGTGAGCGGGCACGGGGCGAACGCTGAGGGGCTGTTGGGAGGGTGGTGCTGGTAGGGGAGGTGGCGGCTGTACCTGTAGAGGTGGGGCGCACAGGTGGTGCCGCCACCACAAGGGAGCTCCAATCGGCGGGCGAGTCCGTGTCGCTGTTTGGTGATCCGGGGGCCGACGTGAAGCTCCCCTCGCCCTCCGTCCCACTAGTGCATTCTGAGTCCGTGGTGTGGCCCTCCATGGCCATGTGGGATGCAGCTCCCTCATGCTCTGGTGCCACTGTACCTCCGCCTGATGATGCTGATGTACAAAAGGACAGGGAGAGCAGGAAAAGGGGGGGAGACATAAAAAAGAGAGTTTTAGTGCATGGCATGCCGCTACCATTGGCGGACAAGACAGACGCAGCAGCCCCCTGCATTACGCCGTGCTCCTGACCTCTGCACATGCAATTTCTGGGACATGGCCTACATGGCAATGGTGGAAATCTGCGCACATGGATGCCACAGGGGCAACTATACCTCAACTTGGCACTCTGCTGAGGTGGGGTTGAGTGCCACATGGCCTACATTACGGAAGGGCCTTGCCTAACTAACTCGCCCTGGCCTAGGGGCACCCACAGTCCACCTCCCCCACCCAGACCCCTCCACTGCACGCAAAGTCCGCTGAATGAGGTTGTACTCACCCCCTTGTGTCTGCTGTGATGTCCTAAAGCGCCCATCCAACTCCGGGTAGGCCACCGCCAGGATCCGGAACATCAGGGGGGTCATGGTGCGACGGGCACCCCTCCCACTTTGGGATGCCATCCCCAGCTGAGCCTCCGCCGTCTTCTTGCTGCAGCGGCGAATGTCCTCCCATCTCTTACGGCAGTGGGTGCCCCGATTCTGGTGGGCCCCCAGGGTCCGGACCTCCTTGGCGATGGCACGCCCAATGTCCCTCTTCTGGTGGGCGCTGACCTACATGACATGCACAAGGAAAGAGGAACAGTCATTACCAACTGCACCGTCAATGTGAATGGCCCCCTCCCTACTCTGGCCATGTGGCCCATTCATTCCCATTCATAACTGATCTATGTACTCTGCCCCCTTCCCTCTTCCACCCAGCCCTCTCCATCCGGGCCTAGCCCATACAACGTGCTCCCTGTGTACTAACTTGTTGGTCTGGAGGACCGTAGAGTACCGTGTACTGGGGGAGGACCCCATCCACAAGTTTCTCCAACTCCTCGGATGTGAAGGCAGGGGCCCTTTCCCCAGACGCAGCAGCCATCGTCGCTTCCAGACCGAGGTCATAGCAGCACTAGCAGTGTAGGTCCTCTCCTGTCGAAGGTCAGGTATCTAGTGAGTGAACAGATAGAAAATGGCGGTGACGTCCGCGGGGGAGACGTCCGCGGCGGTGTGCATCATCACCGCCGGCGCACCTGTTCATTGGCTCCTGGGACCCATAGGGTCCAATGTTAACCAATGCAGCATTGCTCCGCGGTCTATGACCGCCTACCGCGACGGTGTGCAACGCCAGCGCAGTTACCTACACAATCCCATTGTCCCAGTTTAGAGGTCAGGCAGCTGCCATTTCAGGGGCCCACATGGCTTCATTTACAACTGCGTCACGCATGGCTAGGCCTACACTCAACACACATACAGGAAGGCTTTTTTGTCTGGTGTAGTCTTGTGTGTAACTGTGGGTACATACCTGGAGGAATAGTGACTGGTTCTTCGCTGACATATGAGAAGATGGCGGAATCGTCCGGTGTACCGACCGCTGGTGGACCTGTTGACAATGGAAGAAAGACATATCATCGTCACATACCGGTTTGACCGTGGCACAATCCAGGAACTATGTACCCAGTTGGAGCCAGACCTGATGTCACCGATCCGCCATCCGACTGGAATGCCCCCTGACGTGCAGGTGCTGTCAGTGCTCCATTTCCTTGCAAGTGGGTAATTTCAGACAACAATGGCCATGGCATCAGGGATGTCCCAGCCTATGTTCTCCAACGTGTTGTCCAGAGTGTTGTCTGCCCTGCTGAAACACGTAAGGAGATACATCATTTTCCCTGAGGTGGAGGATTTTCCTACAGTGAAAGGTGACTTCTATGCCCTTGGACATATCCCGAACGTCATAGGTGCTATTGATGGGACCCATGTAGCTCTGGTCCCCCCCGCATGAGTGAACAGGTGTACCGGAACAGGAAGAATTATCATTCGATGAATGTCCAGATGGTCTGTTTGGCATACCAGTACATCTCGCAGGTAAATGCAATGTTCCCTGGCTCAGTCCATGACGCCTACATCCTGCGGAATAGCAGCATCCCTAATATGATGGGTCAACTCCAGAGGCACCGTGTATGGCTATTGGGGGACTCTGGTTACCCCAACCTTTCCTGGCTATTGACCCCAGTGAGGAATCCCAGGACCAGGGCAGAGGAACGGTACAATGATGCTCATGGGCGGACTAGGAGGGTTATCGAACGCACCTTCGGTCTTCTTAAGGCCAGGTGCCTCCATATGACAGGTGGATCCCTGTTCTACTCACCAAAGAAGGTGTGCGACATCATCATCGCCTGCTCCATGCTCCATAATTTAGCATTGTGACGCCAGGTGCCTTTTCTGCAGGAGGATGATCCAGATGACGGTGTTGTGGCAGCTGTGGAGCCTGTGGAGCGATTGGACAGTGATGAGGATGAAGCTGAGGATGAAGAAAACGACAACAGGGAGTCAGTCATACAGCAATATTTCCAGTGACACACAGGTGAGAACATTTTCTGGTTTAACATTACATTAACTTTCACACGTCTATCTCTATCCTGTACCTACATTTCACTCACTATTTGATAATTGAGTTGTACCCTTGAATTTCAGTTTCACAGGTGTGGTAACCTATGTGTCAACTGCTTGCATCCTTGAAGGGCTTGTGATGTGTGACATTGGTATGTTAACCTTACAATGGGTAACCCATTATGACACTGTAATTGATAATACAAAGTTCCAAATCATAGACTGACTCCAGATTTTTGGATTTTCAAGGGTGTTTATTTAAGTGCAAACAAAAACAAGGAAGGTTGTAAAATGGGGATGGGTGATGGCAGAGGAATGTCCATGGCAGAGTCCAGTCTATTAGTCTCACAGGTGCACTGCCCATCTGGGCATAGGAAGTGGAGCTGGGGCAGTTTAAGTATGGACAGGGTAACAAAGTGGGACAGTGGGAGGACAATCAGGGTGGTCTCATTTCCTGGTGGGGGTCTTGCCATCTTGCTCTGTCCTGTTCCTGGATCTCAGGGACCGCTTGCGTGGTGGTTGTCCGTCTGCAGGGGGTGGGGTGCTGGTGTGGTGGTCTTGTGGCGGGGCGTCCTGTCCACTAGTGCCGGCGGAGGTGGTGGGCAGTTCGTCGTCCTGGCTAGTGTCAGGGGCCCCTTGGAGTGCCACGGTGTCCCTCAGGGTCTTTTGAATGTCCGTCAGCACCCCTACGATGGTGCCCAGGGCAGAGCTGATGGTCCTGAGCTCCTCCCTTAACCCCAAATACAGTTCGTCCTGCAGACGCAGGGTCTCCTGCAACTTGTCCAAGACCGTGGCCATCGTCACCTGGGAGTGGTGGTATGCTCCCATGATGGAGGAGAGGGCCTCGTGGAGAGTTGGTTCCCTTGGCCTGTCCTCCCTCTGTCGCACAGCAGCCCTGCCAGTTCCCCTGTGTTCCTGTGCCTCCGTCCCCTGGACCGTGTGCCCACTACCACTGCCCCCAGGTCCCTGTTGTTGTTGGGATGGTTGGTTACCCTGGGTGCCCTGTAGTGGTGGACACACCGCTGATTGACCTGTCCTGGGTAGGGAGGTTTGGGCCCGCTGAGTGTGTGCTGTGCTGGTGTTACCAGAGGGTGGCAGCTCGGTGTTGGGCTGTGGCTGGGCAAGGGGAACCGACTGTCCTGCAGCCCACGATGGTCCGGGCTGGTCATCGGGATCCAGTGGGGCAGAGCTGCAGTCGTCACTGTTGGCCTCTTCTGGGGGTGGTGTGGTATGTGTGTGTTTCATGGTGTGCAATGGGTGGGTGTTTGTGTACCCCAGTGCAGGCATTCCTGTGTGGGGGCTTGTGTGATGATGGTTGTGGGGGTGTACTGGGTATGTGCAGTGGGCATGCTTTAGTGAGGGGTGCCCATGCTTAGTTTTGTCATGCAGGGCTTGGTGTTGGGATGAGTAGATTAGTGAGGATTTGGGGTGATAGGGGAGGGTGTGAGGGTGGGGGTGTGTGATAGCATGCAGGTAGGGTGGGGGATGTGATAGTTAAGATTTGACTTACCAGTGTCCCATCCTCCACCGACTCCTCCGAGGCCCTCAGGATGCAAGATGGTCAGGACTTGCTCCTCCCATGTTGTTAGTTGTGGGAGAGGAGGTGGGGGTCCGCCGCCAGTCCGCTGCACTGCAATGTTGTGCCTGGAGACCGTGGAACGCACCTTCCCCCGTAGGTCGTTCCACCTCTTCCTGATGTCCTCCCTATTTCTTGGGTGCTGTCCCACGGCGTTCATCCTGTCGACTATTCTGCGCCATAGCTCCATCTTCCTGGCTATTGATGTGTGCTGTACCTGTGAGCCAAATAGCTGTGTCTCTACCCGTAGGATTTCCTCCACCATGACCTGAGCTCCTCCTCGGAGAAGTGGGGGTGTCTTTGGCGTGACATGGGGTGGTGTGTGTGATGTGTGGGGTGGTGTATGTGTTGATGAGTGTGGTGAATGTAGTGGTATGTGGTGTTTAGTGCGTGGATGTAGTGTGGGTGATGGTGTTGTGTGCCTCTGTGTGATGGGGTTGTCAATAGCTGTGCTGTCTCTCTGGCCTTCTCTCAGAATGTTTGGTTGTAGGGGTTTGTGGGTGATGTGGGTGTGTGTTTTATATTGTGTTGGGTGTGTGGGAGTGTTGTTTGTATGTGTATCAGGTGTGTGTATTTCGAAATGTCCAATGTGGCGGTGTTTTGTAGATGTGTGTGTATTTTGAGCGCAGCGGTGTGTACCGCCAATGGAATACCTCGGTTGAAAGACCGCTGCGGGGATTCGTGGGTCGTAATTGCATGGGCGTGTTTCTGTTGGCGTGGAGGTGGAGGATGTGTTTCCACCAGTTTATCACTGACCTTTGGTGTGGCGGTATTGTGTGGGTGTCTGAATTTCGGCGGATTCCGTGATGTGTGTCATAATAGCTGTGGCGGTCTACCGCGGCAGTGTATTGGCGGTCTTCGGCACGGCGGTAAGCGCCTTCTACCGCCAATGTTGTAATGACCCCCTAAATGTCTGAGGAAAAATGTTTCCTCGAAGGCTGAGACATCTTCATTTTAGGAAAACAAAAAAAGTGATGGATGGAATGCTTCAATGAATCTAAGCCTGTAGTAAACACTTCAGGCCGCACATTCCATTAGATTTGATTTCTCCCACTATGCCGCTGAAGAATGAAACCAGCCATGCGCAAATCAGTCTTTTCTTTAGCCCAAGATGAACAATCAAGCGCAGACTGCCAGGCCAGACCACTCCTGAACACAAACAATCCCAAATGGGTATAAGTCTTGTTGGGCCTCACCAGTGAGGTCCTGTTGAGTACTATGGCCAACATATATGTGACCCGCTTTGGGGCTTACCTTTGCACTTATCGTGTCTCTTTGGGAAAAATAGAATGTGAAGATTTGTAGCCTTATGGACACAGTGTCACCACTCACATTTCTTAGAGAAGGAGATCCATAGCAGGCACGAAGAGAAGGAGGGCAATAATCTACCTTGAAAAGGAAGCTTTTGCAGGTTATTTCATCAAAAAGTTTACATCATTCTGTTGAAGTCTTCAAAATATGTTTTTATTTATATAATTTGTTCTCAAATCTCCCTTAAGCATAACAGGGACAGCTTCCAGGGATGCATCTGGTGTAAAGAAGGATACATCCAGGCCTTCTTAGTTTTCTTTTCCCCTTTTTCAACAGCAGCTGTTTAGGACAGAGGTCTGCTTTTAACATTGTTCTGCGAGGTACTTAAAACTGATTGACCGAGTTATTGTGCAAGCATGCAATTGTAGCTGCGGAGCATTGACTGAGGAGGTAAACTATGTTTTATTTTTGGGAACTTTGCAATACTGAACTTCAGGTGGAGGGTCTGAGTGGGTCCTGAAATGGTGGGAAACTGTTGCACAAAATTGCAGAAGGCGATCTCAGGTATGCGTGATTAACTGAGTTAAATCTAAGCACTGAAGAGCAAGGGTTGAGCTTGGGTAAATCTCATAGGTCGGTGGTATTGCAGTACACAATGAGACAGCTAGATGTGAAAATGAGTATGTTTTCTGCAAGACCGTTTCTGACTCTGTAAATGTGGTACGATTTCAAGCTTCAAGCACCCCGAGGAGAGTGGAGCAACATCAGCACTTTTGAAAGGCAAGTCAGCAATTGCTGATTTATGAAACACCTTGCTGCTGAAGTACCAGCAAATGGTGAATCATAGTGCTCTACTCTGCAGGAGTGTAGCTATCAATAGTGCAGCAGGTGTAGTGACACTGGGCCCTATGGGTGTGATAGAGCAGTAGGCCCTCTCTATAAAACTGGAATCTGATGAATCTTTTCTTCTCAATTCCAAGGGAAGAGGAGAACCTGCATAAACTTTATTCAGAGCAATTATAGTGTAACTCAGGGAAACACATTAAGGCCCATGTTTATATTTTTTTAGAGCCGCATTTGCATCATTTTTTTGATGCAAAAGCGCTGCAAATTTACAAAATACAATTATATTTTGTAAGTTTGCGCGCTTTTGCATCAAAAAATGATGCAAACGCGATGCTAAAAAAGTATAAATATGGGCCTAAGTCTCAGAGACCATCTTAGGTCTGCAGTTCTGTCAAGCCTTATATTTCCTTTGATATTTCATTTATAAAGTGAGGCATATAGGGTAACCATTAATAACCCTTAGAGGTCGACACAAATCTTTGAACTCAGATAGGAGTGCGATAACATCCGAAAAATAAACATTAACAATTCCAAATCAATAAACATTAATTTCAATTGTGGAGTCAGTAATTGTGGCCATGAATCACCACACCAGTTTAATAAAGTTCAAACATTTATTTCCCCTTTAGATTAACAATGCTAACATTACGTAATTCAAATGCAAGACCAAATGATAAAAACAAGAATAAAACAGGCTGACCAAACCTTTGAAAGAATCTTAACCTAGACAGAATAGAGATCATTAAACATTTATCAACCACAATGCAGAATAATAACAGTAACAGATGAATGATGGAAAGTGAATACATTTAGCTATCGCAGATCAACTTTTCACAATCAAATTATATGGAACAGTTGAATTTAGATTTTGTCATCCTTAACGATTACTCTAATTCGATAAGCATGTTGGACTTCATGCAAAAAGAAAAATAGACCGAAATTAAATTGGAAAACAACTGACTATGGCGCTAACCAAAAATAGTGATTTAATTTTCTAAAAAGAGAAGATATATAAATCTGCAAGAAAGACTAAATAGATCAGCAAGCAGTGATGTCTTCATCAGTGGAGCATTTCTGGTCTTCCTTGTACTGCATCAGTGTTATGAATGGGAAACAGTTCAGTAAAGTGTAGGCCTCATGTATCTGAACTGACAGAATCATAGACTAAAGCTAAGAAAAACAGGAGCACATCATTTCACTTCTTAGAAAGAAGGGCTCTGTGCTTACATCATCTAAACTTCACTATATAAAATCCTAGAAAGCAACTAACTAAGGGCCAGATGTAGGAAACTTTTGCGAGTCGCAAATGGCCCGAATCGCAATTTGCGACTCCGCAAAATCGGAAATGGGATGCAGAAATCCCATTTCCGACTCGCAAAATGCGACACGAGGCATTACCGACTCGCAAAAATAGCAACCGCATTTTGCAACCCGCAAATACAAAGTCGCAATTTGCGAGTCGCAAACCATATGCAATAGCCACTAGCAAATTGCGACTAGTCGCAAAAAGCCCATTTTGCACTTCCAATTTACCACTAACTCAGAGCAGGTGGTAACCATTACCAAAGTATAAAAGGAGACCCACAAGGCATCTGGGTTACTCAAGATGGCGGAGATATATGTGATAGGAATGAAGAGGAGAGCCCACGCCGCACAGCCGAGGAGGAGGAGGAGCCAGAGACAGGAGAAGATATATAGAACTAGGCAGACACTTTTCCAACAAACTGAGGAGGAGATTTATGATAAATATAGACTCAGCAGTGCAGCAATACTAGATTTAATAGAATTACTCAAACCACAGCTACAACGCCAGACTGTGCGCGGCTGTGCCATCCCTACGCATGTGCAAGTCCATTGCTCACTGCACCTCTTGGCCTCGGGTAGCTATCAGGGGGTCATTGCTGTGGCAGGTGGGGTATCCCAAAGTTCACTCTCATGGTTCTTCAGGGCATTCCTAGATGCCTTACTCACACACATGTCCAGATACATATACCTACCCAGGAATGAGGCAGAAATCAACAGCACCAAGTTGGAATTCTACAGGATTGCCAACTTCCCCCATGTCATAGGGTGTGTTGACGGGACACATATACAAATATGCCCTCCTGCTAATCTGGAATATCTGTTCCGCAATAGGAAGTGTACCCACTCACTCAACATCCAGGTGGGATGTGACGCCCATTATGTTATCACTGACATGGTTGCCAAATTTCCTGGGAGTACACATGACTCCTACATTTTCAGACACAGTGGGATACACCAACACCTAGAACGTGGGGAGGTTGGAGACGGATACCTTCTAGGTATAGCTGAATACACCTTGCAGACATACACACAGGTCACTGTGGAAACCATCTATGCCCTGCTAACATTGTGCATTTTGTGCCAAACAGGTGACAGTGCATATGCACTTCGACCATGGATACTTACCCCGTACTTAACACCCAGCAATGAGACAGAGAGGTGATACAACAGTGCACATAAGAGGACCAGAAATATCACTGAACGGACCTTTGGACTGCTGAAAGCAAGATTCAGATGCCTCCACAGAAGTGGAGGTGCCCTCCAGTATACCCCAATAACAGCTTTCAAGATTGTTGTTGCATGCGCTATACTGCACAACATTGCCACCAGACGTGGGCTACCTCTCACCCCTGAAGACCCAGATTCGGAAGATGAAGAGCAAGAGCTACAACATCGCCATCATGGGGATAGAAGCATTGCAAATCAAGGCAGACTGAGACGGGAACACATTGCAAACCAATACTTTGGAAGGTATGTGCTAACTGTCACCACACTCACTAATGTCACACACAAAGAGTCCAGGTGTCAAGTGGAACTAACAAGTGATTTAATTTGTACAACCAAAAAAACTATATAAATTGTCAACAGTTCAGGGGCTGTAACAGTCCTCCTGGCATGAGGACACATTAAACTCATGTGCCCCAACCCCAGGACAGTGTGGAGGTCATATCCTACGCCGGCCTCGGCCAGCATGGCTGGTACCAGGGGTGTCAGCAGTGCCCTGCCTTGCGCTTCCACTGCGCAACACCCTGGTGTCACTGGCAGAGACACTGCTGATGGTGGAGCCCTCCTCACTGTCTTGCGGCGTGTCGGCCGCGCCCCTGGCCACCTGCCGTGCCTCCATTATGTCAACAGCGTGGCTGAGATGGCCCAGTCTACGTGCCACATCACTGGCAAAGTGGCCCATGTCAACTTGGAGGCTGACTGTGCGCCTAGAAAGGCCAGTAGTGTTCACAGCCAGCCTGAGTATGGAGGCAGACATGCAGTCCAGCCAGTTAAGTAGCTGCCTGTCACGACGCCTTGCACCCTCTGTCTGAGTTAGGAGTCCAGCCACAAGTTCTTGCATGGAGAGTGCAAGGTCGCCCATATGTGTGTTCATTTGTTGCAACTCTGTGTGCACAAGCTGCATGCTACTGCCTTGGTTTCGCTCCATGCGCCGCAATGCCCCTGTAATTCTCCTTATCTCCTGTGTTTGCAGGCGCTGACCCCGTAGGAGTGCGGCCTCAGCACGTGACATGCAGGCGTCCCCTGACTCTGCCTGCCGCGTGATGGTACATGTACACGTCGCCTGCGTCGCAGTGGAGGCTCCGTGTCTTCTACGGTGGCACTGTGGCTGGGACCAGGTGCTGGATCAGACACCAGTATGGCAACTGGTGTATCATGAGGGGACTGAGTGTTGGTGGTGCAGGTCTCAGTGGTGGCTGGTCCTGAGTCATCTGTTGGCTGCTGGCTGACCATTGGCCCCTGGATGCTTTGGCTGGTTGGGGTGTCTTGTGGGAGACCTGTGGGACATAGGGAACACACTGTCAGTATCTACTATCTGTTATCAACTTCCTAATAAACTGTTGCCTATCAACTGCCTACTTGACTACATTGCCCATGATGCACAATTCGGGTGGTTGCAACTCTGAAATGGACCTATTTTGGTTGTGCATGCTACGGTGGGGGTATGGCATTATTGAGGGTACATGCATGTCTCATGGTACTCACCGGTTGATGGTGCTGGCTCTGATGTATCCAGATCTCCCATCCTGCACACTGCCTCAGGCTCAAGGGTCTCCTCTACTCTTTCCTCCAGGGGTGTGGGTGGTGGTATTGTGGACTGTCCCCCTCCAGTGCCCCTCATCTCCCAGGGCCGCTCTGCCACCCTCTCCTTTGTCCTGGAGCACAGGTCATACCACCTTTTTTTTAGTTCTTCGATGCTCCGGTGGCTGACACCCAGGGAGTTCACTTTGTCTTGGATGTCCATCCATATTTTTCTCTTTTCCACCTCTGGCACGGTGAGGGCTGCCCTCCCAAATAGTTGGTCATGGTGCTGGCAGCACTCCTCTGTCAGCACCTCCAGCTCTTTCTCTGCAAATTTGAGTTTGCGCTTCCTTGGTGTCTCAGCCATGGTAGCTGCTGTTCCCTCTGTTTGCAGTTCTGCTGTTAAAATGGGTGTGGTCCTCCCTCCTCCCAGATGTATTTGTAAACGACTCGCAATTTCCGACTCGCTAAATTTTTCCTATCTACATCTGGCCCTAAGTTTCTATTGGTTAGATGATGGGTGTTTTAGTTTTAAGCCAAGAACTTTTGATCCACGTTTCAGAAGTACTTTCTTCATTTTCTCCATTAACAATTGGCTCTTTCTCCTTTGCTCCTAGTCACCAATTTCCACAGTAGAACACAATTGTTACAGGTTATACATGAGCATTGACGACTATTGTTCCTGGGTACACATTATCTCATCCCAGGAAGACAAAAAAATGTTATAACACAAGAACGTAACTTTTCCACAGTGTGCAAGTCACGCAGGATGCTTAGAGAAACACCATTTTGCAGAGTTAACACTTTTAAAACATTGACTGTGGAAAATTACTAAAACGTGAGGCCTTTTAAAACCAATGGTAGAACATGAAGAATAAAACATTTCATAATATGTAAACTATTAATCAGTTTAGTGCACATTAATACTCATTTGTCAGTACATTTACCTATTATTAAAAACACAATACATTTTCACTAGACATTATGGGCCAGATGTGGGAAGCCTTTTGCGCCTCGCAAACTGCTAAAAACGCAGTTTGCGAGGCGCAAAAGGCTGAACGCGATGCAGATACACATTTTGCGAGTCGGTACCGACTCGCAAAATGTGATTCTGACTCGCAAATAGGAAGGGGTGTTCCCTTCCTATTTGCGACTGCATTGCAATGCTGAGTTGCTTTGTGACCGCGAAAGCGGTCGCAAACCAACTCGCAGTTACCATACACTTGAAGTGGATAGTAACTCATTCGCAAAAAGGAAGGGGTCCCCTTCCCCTTTGTGAATGCCCACAAAAGTATTTTTTCAGAGCAGGCAGTGGTCCTATGGACCACTGCCTACTCTGAAAAAAACGAAACCAAACAGTTTTGGTATATTTCTGTTTGCAGCTCGTTTTCCTTGGGAAAACGGGCTGCAAAGAGAAAAAAAAAACTGCTTTATTAAAAAAGCAGTCACGGACATGGTGGTCTGCTGTCTCCAGCAGACCACCATCCCCGTAAGTGCCAAGACTCACTATGGGGTCGCAAACTGTGACCCACCTCATGAATATTCATGAGGTGGGTCTTTGCGACCCCATAGCGAGTCGCAGAAGGTGTCTGAGACACCTTTCTGCATCTTGGATTGCAAGTTGCAATTTGTGAGTCGCTATGACTCACAAATTGCAAGTCGCAATCGGATACCTACCTACATCTGGCCCTATTTTCTCATGTTTGTTTATGGTGTCCACCATATAAGTTACACATTTTTATTTATTAATACACAATTTCAAATAGACCTTTTAATATATGTTATTTCACACTATATTTTACTATCACAATTTTTATTAATAATGTTTGCACTTCAACAGGTCTCAAAGGGCTTTATTACAGTCAAACTTATATACATGAGTCTCAAAACCATAGTATAGATATATGCAATCACCAAAGGAGAGTTAAAGCGTTGTACTGTATTAAATTTCACAAGTATATAAAATCCAATAGCGATTTTGCAAAAAAACAGAAACATTGACCGATGCTTACATTCTGAACTTATGTACTCCTGCCTGACCATTTATTCTAAGATGAACTATTCTAATACAAAAGATTTCTGAGTAAAGAGTCAGCAAACAGAATCTTCAGTAGAAGTTTTTGTTAAGAGTGTTGCAGCGGCATGAAGCCATAGAGAATCTAAATATAAGGAAAATCCCAGTAAGATCCACTCTCTGCTAAGGACCAGGGGAATCAGAATCTTTCATTGGATAGACCACACTTTTGAGTACCCGTCCTTTAAGGCTGACACCATTTCAAAGGCATCTTCACTGAAAAACAGATCAACATATTATTTTTAATTAGCAGGTTAACTTCAGAAACTCTTCAATCCAACCTTGTGCCCCCTCACATTCCCAGGAACATCAGAAGAATTACCATTCCAAAAGACTCAGCTCATGATAACGCGCCCCTTACAAATATTCTTATCTCTTGAAAACAATGGACTCTTCATTAGTTTAACCTCGGATCCTGGCACCTGCATCTTGAAGAAAAACATTCAAAAACAGCCTCACGTTGAAAGTTATGCAAGAAAAGGAATTGTGGTCTTCACTCCAGCCAAGTTAAAGAAAACACAAATGTACTTCAGTTTAAAGGAATTCTCTTGCTTGTAGTTGAAATACAAAATGATTGTGAAAAGTAATACTTTTAAAACATTATAGCATAACATAATTTCAAACAATGATTTTATGCAGCCTTTTTTAAACATTATATTCAACTGTGCACTTTGTTCATGTGCATTGTAATACACCATTTAAATGAAAATATCTCTTTACGTTATAGAGAAATGTGACCACCAAAATGTGACGACCCTTTCTCATTCATGTTTAAGAGGCATAGCAGCACAGCCAAACAATGCTATCTCAACTCTCCCTCTGATGACTTTTTTAGTCATCACAAATCCCTTTTCATTCTTGAATGAGACTTTCTAAAACATGGGTTGTTTAGAACAGCTTCTGTCTTGGGTCTTCTAAATGCTTCATATCATCATAATATTGATAATGTCTATCTTCCAACTCAATCTCTGCTTTTTTCCTCTTCTGACCCTTCTGTATCTTTCATCTCTGGAAAACTTTATATCCAATCCACAAAACTATTGCCACTATTAAAATGATCAACTTTGGCCTCAACACAAAACCTAAAATTCCCAAGTTACCAAGCCATCTGCTTATAGCAGAAAATCCATCTCCAATAGCATCCCATGAACCTTTTGTTTCCAACTCTTTCAAATCCTTTATCAACCCTGAAATATTCCAGATATACTTCTGCAAATCCTTACTGTTATCCGAAATATAGGTACAACATTGTTTGACTTTCAAAATCCGACAGACTCCGCCCTCTTTTGTGAACAACAAATCTAACAATAGACGATTTTCCAAAACCATTGGCCTTATCTCTACCATCTCTGTGTTTATCAACAACAACAAATTCACTGTAATAGTAGTCAGTTTATCCACTATTGTGGACAGCTTTCTAATCTTTATGTCATTCAGCATCACTCCTACAGATGGAATCAATGCTCCAAAAATATCTCCCACTATTTCTGAAGCAGTAATTCCTTGCTTAGTTCTGTGCGTTGTCTCTTAAACAGGATCTTCAACATGTTCCACATTATAGATCTTTGGAAATACTATCACTAGATAACACATACCATGCCATCCTTTTGACAACTTAAAATACGCATTTTCTCCACATATAAAATACACTCCCAGGATCACAGGATCCTTTCCATTAAAAAAGAATTCACTTTTCCCTCTGACAAAAAATGCTCACAATCACTCTACCCTATGAACAACAGATCTATAGAGCGCTGATCAATATGTATGCACAACCTCCCTTTGTGTTGAGTCTTAGGTTAAAGCTGGTAAATTCCCTTGCTCTTGATTTTCTATCGCCTCATTTTTCCATTGATGTTGTAACTTACGATCTTTTTCTGTTTTGCATTTGGCTTTTAATTCCTTTCGATCTTCAACTAAATTCAAGAATTTCTTGTCAATGTCAGTCATTGTACAGGACAAATTGTGTTTATGTGCACATGCAGGCCCGTATTTATACTTTTTGACGCTAAACTGCGCTAACGCAGTTTAGCGTCAAAAAGTTTTGCGCCGGCTAACGCCATTCTGAAGCGCCATGCGGGCGCTGTATTTATTGAATGGCGTTAGCCGGCGCTAGCAGACCGGCGCTGCCTGGTGTGCGTGGCAAAAAAACACGTACACCAGGCAGCACCGGCGTAGGGAAAAATGGCGTTAGGGCGTCTTAAAAATGGTGCAAGTCAGGTTGACGCAAAAAAATCGCCTCCACCCGATTTGCGCCATTTTTAACGACGCCCAGACGCCATTTACATGACTCCTGTCTTAGTAAAGACAGGAGTCATGCCCCCTTGCCCAATGGCCATGCCCAGGGGACTTATGTCCCCTGGGCATGGTCATTGGGCATTGAGGCATGTAGGGGGGCACAAATCAGGCCCCCCTATGCCAAAAAATATATATAAAAAAAAAATATATACTTACCTGAACTTACCTGAATGTCCCTGGGGTGGGTCCCTCCATCCTTGGGTGTCCTCCTGGGGTGGGCAAGGGTGGCAGGGGGGGTCCCTGGGGGCATGGGAGGGCAGCTGTGGGCTCATTTTGAGCCCACAGGTCCCTTAACGCCTGCCCTGACCCAGGCGTTAAAAAGAGGCGCAAATGCGGGGTTTTTTGGCCCGCCCACTCCCGGGCGTGATTTTTGCCCGGGAGTATAAATACGACGCATTTGCGTCGCAGTCATTTTTTTGGACGGGAACGCCTACCTTGCATCTCATTAACACAAGGAAGGCGTTCACGCAAAAAAATGACGCTCTTTACTCATACTTTGGCGCTAGACGCGTCTAACGCCAAAGTATAAATATGGCGTTAGTTTTGCGCCGAATTTGCGTCGAAAAAAACGACGCAAATTTGGCACAAACGGAGTATAAATATGCCCCGCAGTGTCTAAAGGTTTCAGTGGAGATAAATATTTCCCTGCAAGTTCTGCTCCTTTAAAATATGGATTCTTATCCACATGCTTAAACAAAGGAACTTTTGGCAACACAAGGTCATAATTTGAGAAATAATATAGGAAATATCCCTCATTGTAAAATATGCTTAACAAAAGACGTAAGGAAATACCATAAGTTAATGGAATATGATGATATGTAATACCTTCTGACACCGAAGCAAGTAACTGTGTACAAACGTATCAGTCCCTTGCATTCATCATATCAACATATTCGTATAACAGTTTAAAATATGCATTTGCTAAATAATCTCCTCTAAACTTATCTAAATGTAATGCTTTCTCATTTAACATATAATTACCTGTTATCTTGAGGTCTAATAGTTTGCGGGGTAACACCAGGGGATAACTTCTTTTCAGGATGTGTAGGGGAAAACACTCCTGTTAGGAACACTATTAATACTATTACAAAAATAAGTTATAAAGCACCTAATATGTATCTGCATCTGTTTTTCTTATTTGGCTCCATTACGTCTTTTGAATCAAATCTTTTTCTTTCCAAATATGTACAGGAGCAACAACAAGGATAGCCTTGTTGGTTTCTCCAAAGTTAACAGCAAACAAAGTTTGTTTAGCAGCAATGTATAAATCTTCATGAAACCTCCCTAGCTCTACTCCATGCTCTTCTAAATCACAACCCTTATTCTTCTTCTACTTGGGCCCAAGTAATCTTATCAGTTCCTTATCCCAATCAATGTAAATGTCTATGGCTTCTACACAAACCTAGCTCATCGATGACAAGGAAATCTCGATGTGCAGTTCAACTGCTACATTCAATCCATGACAGTCCATCAGAACCAATATGTTGATCTCAAGATTCCCAGAAGGATACTTGCGACTGGCCACTTTCGCTCTTCTTGACCTTTTCAGTGCCAAACTTTGTCTTTACTTTCACTCAGGTCTGAACTTTCTATTTTTTCAGCAATCATTGGTGGTACTCATTCTCTGGACACACTCACTTTTCCCTGTTCTTGTCTTATGAGCCTATGGTCTTCAGCTTCCAGTCACTTCCTCCCAGCACCAGTCTCTTCTTCAGGGTCTTGTTCTAAGTCCAATTCGTTTACCACAGGACAACGTTCATTTTTCTCTTTATTGGTCTGAGTTGTGGCTTCTGCAAGACCACCTTCTGCACGACCAAGTGCTGTTTCAAGCTCAGTTTGGTCCCCGACACTTTGGTTGACTTGCTCCTGTTGTCTTTCTCGTACCACTGTCCCTTCCATAACAGGGACTGTCGTATCGAGGGGACACTCGACTCAGTGAGTATGGGAAGCATGGATCTAGTTGGGGAGACCTCTACACTTCACAGCAGTTGTGGTAATCAGGATCACCAGGTATGACCCACGCAACAAGGCTCCAGACATGTTTTTCTGATGTGTTTCTTCACCAAGTACCAATTGCCAGGATTGAGATCAAGGTACTACTCTTGATTCACAGGAGTTGATGCTGCTCCAACCTGATGAGACACAGACCCCACTACATTTTCTAGTTCTTTGCAATAGTCTAAGGCCATGTCATCAGCAATGTTCACAAGTGCACTTGCAGGAATCACTGGCAGTCTCATCGCCCTCCCTATTATGATCTCATGAATTTGATCAGGTACACTTTAAAGATTCATCAAAACAAGAGGTAAAGCATCAGGCCATTTCAATGATGTTGAAGCACACACTTTTGCCAATCTGTAATTCAGTGTACCATTCACTTGCTCCACAAGACCAGAAGCCTCCAGTCTTTGGGTGGAATGCAATCACTGGTCCATCTGTAGTGCTGCGCATAACAATTTTAGGACCTCATTATTAAAATGAGTTCTTCAATCTGATTCCAAAGAGATTGGTATACCAAATCTGGTGATGAGTTCCATCAACAGCAGTTCAGGCACAGTGAAGCTATCATTTTGCCTAGTTTGGTACACTTCGACCCATCGGGGAAAGATGCATACAATGACCAAAACGTACCTAAATCCATTGAACACAGGCATCTCTATGAAATCCTTATGAATTCAGTTAAAAAGGCCCTCCTGACCTTCCAATGTGACTTAGTGTAACTGCAGTTCTCTTTCCAACATTGTTCTGTTAACGCTCCAGCCATCAACCTAAATCTCGGATTAAACCAATACTGCCTAAACAGTCTCACCATAGCATCCCTACTGACATGGGCTGCACCATGGAAGTGTCTAGCCATGAGAGGTAACAGATTATTTGGCAATACTTGTCATCCATCCATCAAAACCCAAATGTCATCATCTCTTTTAACACATCCCACTCTGACCCAACTCTGCTGTAGGCAGTAGAGAGACCGAAGGACCCATTTCAACGGTTAAACACCATGAAATGGATCCACAGGTGCCCTCCCCAAGCCCCAGGGACACCCCCACCCCCACCAGAGGGACACCGGACGATGGGGGACCCCATCCCAAAGTAAATCCAGGTAAGTATATATATTTTTTTTTTGCCATTGGGGCTCTAACTTGGTGCCCCCTACATGGCACTTGGTGCAATGGCCATGCCCAGGGACACTTGTCCCCTGTGCTGGCCATTCGGGTGGTGGACATGACTCCTGTCTTCCGTAAGACAGGAGTCATGTTTTTGGTGGTTGTGAGCCATGAAGTGGTACTAGTCTGGTAAAAAGGCATTTTTTTTGCCTTTAACCAGGCTAGAGTAATTTGTTGCTACACAACCTCCTCCTTCCTACTGCCACCCCCACCCGGCTAACATCTTTTTTTTAAGACGCTAACTCAAGTTTACCCCGGCTTAAGCCATTCTATTAATACAGCGCCTGGCTGGCATTGTAAAATGACTCAAGACAGCGCTATACTTTCTGGTGCAAAACTCTGTTCTCACAGTTTTGAACCAAAAAGTATAAATTCAAGCCTGAATCTCATTTCTCACTATGTAAGCTCAGTAAGCTCACCATATTACCACAGCTGACATTGGAACATGAAGACCAAACAAACTCAACTTAAGAGGTTCAAAAATGTCAAACAATAATAAGCTTACGGGCTGATAACTTTCATATTGGCCCAGATAGAGAATGAGCACATCAAAGATCAATTGATACTGAGTAGGCTTGGCTCTACTCTCTCTTTGGAACAAGAAAGAGTTAAACATAGAACTCATGCCCATATATATACTTTTTGACGCACACCTGCGCTAGTGCAGATTTGTGTCAAAAAGTTTAACGTGGGCTACCGCCATTCCAACGTGCCAGCCGGGTGCCTTATTTCCGGAATTAAGGTAGCCGGGGTGCGACCTGGTTAGCGTCAAAATAAATGACGCTAACCAGGGAGCAGAGGTGTAGGGAGGAATGGGGGTTGCGCGCCAAGAATGGAGCAAGTCAGGTTAGAGTCAAAAGTATTGACTCTAACCTGACTAGCGCAAAAAAAAATTACGCATAACCCCAATGACATGACTCCTGTCTTAGCAAAGACAAGAGTCAGGCTCCCCTGCCTAATGGCCATGCTCAGGGGACTTCTGTCCCCTGGGCATGGCCATTGGGCACAGTGGCATGTAGGGGGGCCCAAGTTAGGCTCCCCTATGCCACTTCTACGTAAGTAAAAATATACTTACCTCTACTTACTGTAAATGGGTCCCCCCATCCATGGGTGTCCTCCAGGGGTGGGCGAGGGTGGCGGGGGGTCCCTGGGAGCAGGGAAGGGCACCTGTGGACTACTTACATGGTCAGAGACCATGGAAATGAGCCCACAGGTCCCTTAACGACTGCCCTGACCCAGGCTTTAAAAAATGACTCTAAACAGGCAGTGTACTAGCAGCTTAGGCTTTCTAGAGGTAGCTGTAGCAGAGCAGCTGAGGCTGAACTAGGAGACATGCAGAGCTCCTGCAATACCACTATAGTTACACAGTACTTACACACAATAAAAGACAATACTCAGTGTTACCAAAAATAAAGGTACTTTGGCCCATATTTATACTTTTTTAGCACCGCATTTGCGCTGCTTTTTGATGCAAAAGTGGCACAAACTTACAAAATACAATTGTATTTTGTAAGTTTGAGCCGCTTTTGCATCAAAAAGCGGCGCAAATGCAGTGCTAAAAAGGTATAAATATGGGCCTTTATTTTAGTGACACAAGGCCAAAATATCTTAGAGGCAATACTCCTTCTAGAGTTAAGTATTATACACAATATATACACTAGTAACCAAAATCAGGTAAGTAATCAGTCATAGAATAGTGCAAACAGTAGAAAATACAATAGATTGCAATAGGACTAAGTGCAACACAAATCATATACTAAAAGAGTTGAATGCGAATGTCGAATTCCCCCCTAGGCAAGTGTAGTGTGTAGAGGGATGCTGGGAGTGTAAGAAGACACCAAAGGTAAGTAAGATACCCCATCCCAGACCCCAGGAAAGCAGGAGTAAAGTACAGCAAGTTTCCTCAGGACACACTACCAGTCATTATAAATGATTTTGCATGAACCAAGCAAGACTGCAAGCAACAAACGATGGATTCCTGGACCTGAAGACCTGTGGAGAGAGGAGACCAAGTCCAGAAGTCGAAGAAGAGTCCAGGAAGGACAGGTGCCTCTGCCAACCTAGAAGAAGGTGCAAAAGTGGATTCTCCAGTCAGAAGAAAAGTACAGAAGAGCACTAAAGAAGATGTCTGCGGATTCCTGCTTGGTGCAAGAGATGTCCCACATCGAGTTGTTGGATGCAGGCTGTTTGCGTCACTAGATTCTGCCAACAAGCCTTGTTTCAAGCAGATACGTGGTTTGTGTCAAAAGGTAGCTGCCTGGACCCTGGTGGGACTGAGGAGACAGAGGGGGCTCTCCACTCTGGAGATGGCATTAGAAGACCAAGCAGCACCCATGGGTGTCCCAGAACATGGGGACAAAGAAGAGGCAAAGTGCGGTCATCGTAGCACTACACTGGAAGGTCCCACGCCGCCGGAGGACAACTCAAGGTGCTGTGTGTCACAGGATGGAGTGCTGGAGACCTTTGCTACACTGTGTATGAAGGATTCTTGAAAGAAGTGCACAGAAGCCCAAGGAACTGCAGAAGACAGGGTGCACAGGAGTACTGTCACAGCATAGGGAGGCAAGCTCTTCCCTTCACCAAATTTGGACAGCTGGACCTTTAGACAGTCTGGGTCACTTTGGTCCACCACCTGTGTTCCAGGGAGCATGCTTGTCATCAGGAGAAGAGTCCCAGAGTATCAGTTGTCATCGCAGAAGGGTGCCTGCAGAAGCAGGGAAGTGACTCCGTCACTCCACAGGAGATTCCTTTGGTTCTTCTGGTGCAGGGTGAAGACAGGCAGTCCTCAAAGCATGCACACCTTGGAAACTGTTGCAAATGCTGGCTGGAGCTGAAGTTGCAGGTCACAGGAGTCGTCCTGGATACTTTGTTGCAGTTATAGCAGTTCCTGGAGCAGTCTGTGGTTGATCCGACGGTCAGAAGCTGAAGCAGAGGATGCAGAGGAGTCCGGGAGGAGTCTTGCAAACCGAATATGAGGACACACCCAGAGGAGAGACCCTAAATAGCCCTGAGAGTAGGATTGGCTACCTACCCTTGTGTGCACCTATCAGGAGGAGTCTCTGATTTCACCTGCTGGCACGGGCCACTCAGAGGTCTCCAGAGGGTTCCCACACCTTTGAATCCAAGATGTCTAATGCCAGGGACACTCTGGAGGAGCTCTGGGCACCACCCCTAGGGTGGTGATGGACAGGGGAGTGGTCACTCCCCTTTCTTTTGTCCAGTTTCATGCCAGAGCAGGGACTGGGGATCCCTGAACCAGTGTAGATTGGCTTATGCAAGGAGGGCACCTTTTGTGCCCTTCACAGCATTTCCAAAGGCTCCTGGAGGCTACCCCTCCCATGCCTGTAACACCTATTTCCAATGGGAGAGGGTGTAACACCCCTCTCCTAAAGTAAATGCATTGTTCTACCTTCCTGGGATTAAGCTGCTCAATCTCCAGGAGGGCAGAAACCTGTCTGTGAGGTGGCAGCAGCTGTGGCTGCAGTGGAAACCTCAGAGAGGTGGTTTGGCAATACTGGGGGTCCATGGTGAAGACCCCAGGGTTCATGGGATTGGCCCCCCAATACCATATTTGGATTGGGGGGACAATTCCATGATCATAGACATCTCACATGGCCATATTCAGAGTTACCATTGTGAAGCTACATATATATACTGACATACATGTAGTGCACCCTTATAATGGTATCCCCGCAATCATGAAGTCTGGGAATTGGCCCTGGACAACGTGGGGGCACCTGTGCTAGAGCAAGGGTGCCCTCACACACAATAACTTTGCACCTAGCCTTCAGTAAATGAAGGTTAGACATATAGATGACTTATAAGTTACCTTAGTGCAATGGAAATGGCAGTGAAATAGTGTGTGGACTATTTCACTCAGGCTGCAGTGGCAGTCCTGATGAAAGGTTTTGCCACCCTCCTTATGGGTGGCAAAAGAAATGCTGCAGCCCATAAGGATCTCCTGGAACCCTAATGCCCTGGGTATCTAGGTACCATATACTACAGACTTTTAAGGGGGTCCAGTGTGCCAATCAGAATTGGAATATGGGTCACTAAAGTGTATTGACAAATTTGGTAAGTAAAGAGAGCATATGCACTGGAGTTCTGGTTAACAGAACTTCAGTGACACAGTTAAGCATACTGACAACACACATAGGCCACAAACTATGAGCACTGGGGTCCTGGCTAGCAGGATCCCAGTTAGACAGGCAAAACACACTGACAACCAGGCAGAAATTGGGGGTAGCATGCCAAGAAAGATGGTATTTTCCTACAAGATAGCCCTCTACATGCAATCCACCTATGGTCCCAATATCTGGGTGGAGGTTAAACAGGGGTCACGTAACATACTTTCCCCCAAAATTTACATAGTACAGAGCTTTAATGGAGATGCAGATTAGCACCACTATTGTTTAATTTATTGATTTCAGACCTTAACAACAGCATTAACCATGTGTCCTCTCATGTACCAAAAATTGGAATTCCATCAATTATCTCTCTCTAATGCACCTGACACATTGTTTTAATGATCAAAGCAAACCCTGGCTGACAGAGGCCTATTAATGCCCTCACACTCTTCTGCGGGAATAACTAGATGGAAATAAACTTCAATAAAACCAAAGGAGTAGTTATCGGTGGATGTGAAAATTTAGGTTGTTGGTTGAGGAGGAGAACCCTCTTCAAGCAAAAGCCACAATCCCAGTCAGGATGAACCACAAAAATTCACTCTGCTAACCTGTGCCTAAACCTCTCGTAGCTTGGCACAATGGTAGTTAGACTTAACTTAGAGGAAATATGTAAAGTATATATACAGAACTTAAAGAGTAATAATATGAAAACACACCACAAAAACCCACATTAAAGTGAAAAATAGAGCCTAAAAGATCAAAGCGCTAATTGCAAGCATCTATTTGGACAAGACCAGGGCAAAGTCGAAGGTTGCAGCCGACCACAATGGAGCACAGTTCAGATACAGGAAGTGGATTGGGTCTGGTCTCTGCTTACCTTTGGACTGGAAGAATTTTTGAAGGAAAATGTCTTAGAAGGTAAAGTTCAGCAGGGCAAGGCTGCAGGGGGTGTCCAAGGAGGGAGCATTGTCATCAGGGAGCCACTTGACGAAGACAGAGTGAAGATTTCTGCATTTGGACTTAGTCTCTTTTATGGAAGTTGAGATTTCTACGTTAGGACTTAGGCCCTAATTATGACCCTGATGGTCTTTTGACCACCAGGGTTAAGGTGGCGGTATCACCGCGAACAGGCTTGTGGTGTTTACCGCCACATTATGAGTGCCAACCCACCACATCTCCACTCATACCGCCATGGCGGTATGATCTGCCGGGCCGGAGATGTACATCTCCGACCCGGTGACCCACAGAAGACTGCGGCGGCATTATGAGCCGGCCTACCGCCATGGTTTCTGCAGCTGTAGCACCACCACGAAAACCATGGTGGTAAGCTACAAGTGACAGGGAATTCCTTCCCTGTCACTGGTAGACGGCTCCCCCACTCTCCAGCAAGCATCTGACTCCCCCACTCCCAAACACACATAGCACCCCCCACTGCCTCTACTGTCACAGCACCCCCACCTGCTCCCCCACCCCACTCCCCTACTGTCACAGTGCCCCACCACCATCCCGCATACATGCACACATACACCAACACGCAGCACGCATACACCCATTCACTGACACTTCCATACACCCATCCGCTAACACTCATCCATACACGCATTCACTCGCACTCATCCATACACATATTCACTCTCATATACTCACACGCATTCACTCACATGCATTCACTCACATATACATGCATTCAGGCACGCATACATCCAAACACGCATACTCACACTCATACACACTTACATGCAGACATGCACTCACTTCAACATTCATGCACTCACTCAGTCACACGCAAACGATCACGTCTACACCACAACACTCACGGTTGCATTCACACACACACATTCAGACACACATGCAGACACCACACACAACACCCCCCACCCTCCCATCCCCCTCCTCTGTGGGACGCCCGAGTTTCTGTGTCCGGCATGGAGGTCTTGTGGCAGGGAAGGGGAGCTGCTACCGCCTGCAGTGCCCCACCAGCAGGACACCGTCAGGCCGTATTAATGGTCTTGGTATGGCTGGCGGCATCCTACTGTGGGGCACTGCAGGTGGTAGTACTGCCAGGCGCCACTGCCTGCCAGCATGGCTACTGCTGGATATCTGCCCTAAATGTGGCAGAAATTCGGCAGTAACCACATTATGGTGGGTGGAAGACCGCCAGCACTGCCGGTCTTCTCTCGCCCGTGGCTTTGGCAGAAGTCTCTTTTATGGAAGTCGAGCTCCAATAGGGTGAAGTTAAAGGCTGCAGCCAGCGAGTAGTCCGCAAGACTAGCTACTCCTTCTGCGAGGAGCATTTGAACAGAATTTGCTTCTACGGTGAAAAACACAGTGAGCTGCTGCAAAATCAGTCTGACCAGCAATGCACTCTGGGTGGATTTACGAACACATAGGTTCCCGTCTCGTCTCAGTTCTCAGAGCACTTTTTACCATAACACTTGGGCCCATATTTATACTTTTTTAGCACTGCATTTCCGTCATTTTTTGACGCAAAAGTGGCACAAACTTACAAAATACAATTATATTTTGTAAGTTTGAGCCACTTTTGCATAAAAAATGATGCAAATGAGGCGCAAAAAAAGTTAAATATGGGCCTTTATGTGTCAATTTTTGGATTTGGGCTATCTCAGCACATTTAACACCACTTTCAAGGATCCAGGACTGGAGGGACACCACTAGGAGGGTCAGGACTGACTCAGGCTGGTTCCAGCTGTGAGTTCAGGAGCCTTTCCTGTCTCTGAGGCTCTCATGAGGAGGCCAGCCAACTAGTCCTTGGAGTCACTCTATAAGTCTTAGGTTCAAGCAGGAAAGCTGGTCTCCAGAAGCAAGGTAGTCCTCTGAGGGCACAGGCAGAATTAGGGCAGCAGGGAAATCCTCTTGGTACAGCAGGGCAGTCCTCTTAAGTACACAGCAGTCTACAGGCAGCAGGGCACTCCTCCTCTGAGAGTCCTGATGCAGGTTCAGAAGTGAACTGATGAGTGGGTCTGAGGGTCCTATTTTTATACCTGGTGCCAGCTTTGAAGTGGAAGAAACTTCTGAAGGGTCCCTCACTAAAGTGCTTGGAATTTCCTGCCTCCCTGCCCTAACCTCAGGTTGTCTGCAGTCACAAAAGGTTACTCTGAAGCTCTGTGTGAGAGCTGAGGCAGCTGCTTTGAAGTGCAAGTTGGGCTGTGCAGAGCTCCACCTCCAGCCTCCTTGGATGGCCCATCTTTCCAACACCCAGTCCCTCCATTGTGTGGCTGCACCAAGTCATGTGACCAGGAGGCATGCTGCAGGTACCGAATGGTTAAAACTAGAAAATGCCAGCTTTCTAAAAGCAAACAAAACAATGATTGATGAAGTGCTTGATCAGCCATAGGTAATCACTTAGTGAATGTAGGAAAGTACCATCTTGCCTGGCATGTTACCCCCATATTTCACTGTATATATGTTGTTTTAGTATATGTGTCACTAGGACCCTGCCAGGCAGGGCCCCAGTGCTCATAATTATGTGCCCTGTATGTGTTCCCTGTGTGATGCCTAACTGTCTCACTGAGGCTCTGCTAACCAGAACCTCAGTGATTATGCTCTCTCTGCTTTCCAAATTTGTCACTAACAGATGAGTGACTACATTTACCAATTCACATTGGCATACTGGTACACCCATATAATTCCCTTGTATATGGTACTGAGGTACCCAGGGTATTGGGGTTCCAGGAGATCCCTATGGGCTGCAGCATTTCTTTTGCCACCCTTAGGGAGCTCTGACAATTCTTACACAGGCCTGCCACTTCAGCCTGCATGAAATAACGTCCACGTTATTTCACAGCCATTTAAAACTACATGTAAGTAACTTATAAGTCACCTAGATGTCTAACCTTCACCTTGTGAAGGTTAGGTGCAAAGTTACTTAGTGTGTGGGCACCCTGGCACTAGCCAAGGTGCCCCCACATCGTTCAGGGCAAATTCCCTGGACTTTGTGAGTGCGGGGACACCATTACACGCGTGCACTATACATAGGTCACTACATATGTATAGCGTCACAATGGTAACTCCGAACATGGGCAGGTAACATGTGTAAGATCATGGAATTGTCACCGCAATACCATTCTAGCACAGAACCCGGGCACTGCCAAACTGCCTTTCCGGGTTCTCCACTGCAGCTGCTGCTGCTGCCAACCCCTCAGACAGGTTTCTGCCCTCATGGGGTCCAGGTAGCCCTGGCCCAGGAAGGCAGAACAAAGGATTTCCTCTGAGAGAGGGTGTTACACCCTTTCCGTGGGAAATAGGTATGAAGGGCTGGGGAGGAGTAGCCTCCCCCAGCCTCTGGAAATGCTTTGATGGGCACAGATGGTGCCCATCTCTGCATAAGCCAGTCTACACCGGTTCAGGGATCCCCCAGCCCTGCTCTGGCATGAAACTGGACAAAGGAAAGGGGAGTGACCACTCCCCTGACCAGTACCTCCCAGGGGAGGTGCCCGGAGCTCCTCCAGTGTGTCCCAGACATCTGCCATCTTGGAAACAGAGGTGTTGGGGCACACTGGACTGCTCTTAGTGGCCAATGCCAGCAGGTGACGTCAGAGGCTCCTTCTGATAGGCTCTTACCTCTCTTGGACCTCTCTTGGTAGCCAATCCTCCTAACTTGGTAGCCAAACCTCCTTTTCTGGCTTTTTAGGGTCTTTGCTTTGGGGAATTCTTTAAATAACGAATGCAAGAGCTCACCAGAGTTCCTCTGCATCTCCCTCTTCACCTTCCACCAAAGGATCGACCGCTGACTGCTCCAGGACACCTGCAAAACCGAAAACAAAGTAGCAAGACGACTACCAGCAACATTGTAGCGCCTAATCCTGCCGGCTTTCTCGACTGTTTCCAGATGGGGCATGCTCTGGGGGTAGCATGCCTTCACCCTGCACCAGAAGCTCTGAAGAAATCTCCCGTGGGTCGACGGAATCTTCCCCTGCTAACGCAGGCACCAAAAGACTGCATCACTGGTCCTCTGGGTCCCCTCTCATCCTTATGAGCGTGGTCCCTGGAACACAGCAACTCTGTCCAATTGACTCCCACAGTCCAGTGACTCTTCAGTCCAAGTTTGGTGGAGTTAAGTCCTTGCCTCCCCACGCCAGACCGCAAAGCTGTATACCACGTGATTTGCAGCTGCTCCGGCTTCTGTGCACTCTTCCAGGATTTCCTTCGTGCACAGCCTAGCCTGGGTCCCCAGCACTCCGTCCTGCAGTGCACAATCTTCTGAGTTGTCCTCCGGCGTCGTGGGACTCCCTTTTGTGACTTTGCATGGACTCCAGTTCACTTTATTTTGAAGTGCCTGTTGGGGTACTTCTGCGGGCGCTGCCTGCTTCTGTGAGGGCTCTCTGAGTTGCTGAGCGCCCCCTCTGTTTCCTCTTCCAAAAGGCGACATCCTGGTCCTTCCTGGTCCTCAGCAGCACCCAAAAACCTGTCCCGCAACCCTTGCAGCTAGCAAGGCTTGTTTGTGGTCATTCTGTGTGGGAATACCTCTGCAAGCTTCATCGTGACGTGGGACATCCGTCTTCTAAAGGAGAAGTTCCTAGTCCTCTTCTTTCTTGCAGAACTCCAAGTTTCTTCCAACCAGTGGCAGCTTCCTTGCACCTTCAGCTGGGGTTTCCTGGGCTCCTGCCCCACCGGACACTGTCGCAACTATTGGACTTGGTCCCCTTGTCTTACAGGTACTCAGTTCCGGAAATCTGTTGTCAGTGCACTGCTGGTGTGTGTTCTTCCTGCAGAATCCCCCTATCACGACTTCTCTGCTCTCTGGGGGTAGTAGGTGCACTTTACTCCTACTTTTCAGGGTCCTGGGGTGGGGTATTTTTCTAACCCTCACTGTTTTCTTACAGTCCCAGCGACCCTCTACAAGCTCACATAGGTCTGGGGTCCATTTGTGGTTCGCATTCCACTTTTGGAGTATATGGTTTGTGTTGCCCCTATACCTATTCTTGCCTATCGCAACCTATTGTAATACTACACTGTTTGCATTACTTTTCCTGCTATTACTTACCTAATTTTGGTTTGGGTACATATAACTTGTGTATAGTACTTACCTTCTTAATGAGGGTACTCACTGAGATACTTGTGGCATATTGTCATAAAAATAAAGTACCTTTATTTTTAATAACTCTGTGTATTTAATTTTCTTATGATATTGTGCATATGATATAAGTGGTATAGTAGGATCTTTACATGTCTCCTAGTTCAGCCTAAGCTGCTTTGCCATAGCTACCTTCTATCAGCCTAAGCTGCTAGAAACACCTCTTCTACACTAATAAGGGATAACTGGACTTGGCACAAGGTGTAAGTACCTCTGGTACCCACTACAAGCCAGGCCAGCCTCCTACAGTGCCTCATCCCAATCCATTGTTATTTTGCACACCATGTCACCTCAGTTTGGACCCAGGTATATGGAAACAGCCTTGAACCTTCTCCAAAAGCAACAGTCCAGCCCGAACTGCTAAACCAGGTCCTCCCTGAACCGCAACACAAGCAACCCAGGACCAGTTTCGTCCTAATCATGGGCTCATCGGCCGGGCACAGCTTGAGTCCAGTGGCACAGTGTAGGAACCATGTCTGGGTATACTCACACCACTTAGGGTGACACAATAAGTATAGATAACAAGGATAGATGGAATGCTGGAATTAATCTCAGCCTCTGGTAATCCCTCGGGCTGCATCCTAATCCATCCTTTTTTTAAACTTTCTGAATGCAGCATTTTCAGAATTGTGTGCGTCAGAAATGGGTAGCGATGCATTGATTCCTTACTCGCAAGTGACGCCGTGCATCATATACTTCTCCTGTCGGGGTGGCGATGCTTTGTTTTTCTCCCTCGCAAGAGAGCTATGCGTCGATTTCTGGACACCACACATCGGATCTGCCAGGTTGACTTGGATGCCCAGGGACAATGTGTTGAAAATCCAGTCGCACGGTATCAGAAAACCACGCTGCGTGGGGTTTACGTCATTATTATCCTCCGTAAGCGGCTGTTGTGCGTCGTTCCTCCAGCCACAATGCGTCGATCTCCCAGCCGCAATGCAGGAGGAGCGTTGATTTCAGCCGCGAAGCTGGTGATGAGTCATTTATCTGCCACTTTGCAGAAGCAGCAACTGCAGGATAGCCCAACAAAGCACAGTCACAGCACTTCTCCTCAGCTATTCAGCTCTTCTCATTGGCAGAGGTTCCTCTTGATTCCAGAAGTGATCTAATTTTCAGGGGTTTTGGGTCCACTTCTTTTACCCCTTTCTGGCTTTGAACTAGGCAAACTTCAAAGGAAAGTTTCTCTTGTTTGCAGGATCCTGCCTTGCCCAGGCCAGGCCCCAGGCACACACCAGGGGGTTGGAGACTGCATTGTGCGAGGGCATGCACAAACCTTTCAGGTGTGAATGATCACTTCACCCCTCCCTTTCAGGATATTCAGGCTACACCCCAGCTCCCTTTGTGTCACTGTCTAGAGGAGAGCTGCAAACAGCCCAACTGTAAAACTGACCCAGACAGGGAATCCACAAACAGGTAGTGTCACAGAATGGTTTAAGCAAGAAAATGCTTACTTTCTAAAAGTGGCATTTTCTAACACATAGGAGGTTATTACAACTTTGGAGGAGGTGTTAATCCGTCCCAAAAGTGACGGTAAAGTGACGGTAAAGTGACGGATATACCACCAGCCGTATTATGAGTCCATTATATCCTATGGAACTCGTAATACGGCTGGTGGTATATCCGTCACTGTACCGACACTTTTGGGACGGATTAACACCTCCTCCAAAGTTGTAATAACCCCCATAGTCTAAACGCAACAGATGTATTTTTAAATCGTGAGTTCAGAGACCATAAACTCCATATTTATATCTGCTGCCAAAGGGAATCTGCACTTCAATAATATTTAAAGGCAGCCCCCATGTTAACCTATAAGAGAGATAGGCCTTCCACAGTGAAAACAGAATCTGCCATTATTTCACTGTCAGCACAAATAAAACACATTAATATATGTCCTCCCTTAAACATACACTGCACTCCGCCCATGGGTCTACCTTGGGCCTACCTTAGGGGTGCCTTACATTTATAAAAGGGATGGTTTAGGCCTCGCAAGTGGGTACACTTACCAAGCCGAATTGGCAGTTTAAAACTGCACACACAGACACAGCAGTTGCAGGTCTGAGCCATGTTTACAGGGCTGCTCGTGGGAAGCACACCCAGTGCTTCAGGCCCACTAGTAGCATTTGATGTACAGGCCCTGGGCACCTCTAGTGCATTGCACTAGGGACTTATGAGTAAATCAGTCGTAAAGTCTTTATTTCAGCTAAAAGCCATAAAAGCATCCAAATAAAAAATATAAATACATACACACATTAATCATAAGAACTGGGATGGAAATAGAGCGCCATACAATTAATGTCCCAACCAAACCCTAAAACAATAAAATAGTATAAACATATATACATTAAAACTAGAGGCATTTAAGAACACTCGATAATGTTACACAATTAAAAACCTTTCTACCTAAATCCTATTAATTAATCAACAATCAACCAGGTGTCTTTGTAAATTAGCAAGTCAATCAAGTGTGAGTTCTCTAGATCTTACAGCCCATGCACATTGGAGATGCCTCACAACTGCAAAGACTACCTTATCACTGTGTACACTTGTCAATATGCGAAGAGATGCCCTGTAATTTATTATCCCAAGCAATCTTCTTAAGAGAATAATCCACTTCCTTCTAGGAATCGAGTATCTAGGGCAAAAGAAAGCAAAATGTGCAAGGGTCTCAGGTTGCGTTGGGCAGAAGTAGCAAAAACCCGAGTTGCAATCAACCTTGTTCCACCTTGTGGTAAACGTCTTTGATGAAAAGACTTTTAATGTAAGATGGTTTTACGTTATCCACATAAGTTTCAAACTTTGGGCAACATTTATGATCTAAAACTGTACTGTCCTACTACCCTGCTGGCTGGAACAAATCTGCATCAAAACCATCTACCAATAACATCGCTTTATACGTGGCTTCACTTCCTTGGTTAAATCGCTAGGAACTCTCCACACCTCATCCATTTTAATATGATAACACATATCTCTAATGTATTTAAACCAAGGAATTGACATTGCGCCATTGAGAGCTAGTAGCTTTGCAACAGCTGCTTGGCAGGAAGCCAAGTGATCAGAAGACCAAAGGCGCACCCAATACATAAGTGGTCTCAAAGCAATTTCATTATGAATCTTGTTAAGCGCTAAATCAAATCTAAGGGGTATAAGAGGTGTACTCATCGGCAAGTACAACAAGAAACTTACAAATCGATTTTCAATCAATGTCAGATTCCTGGAGTTACAATGGCCCCAGAGCTCGGCACCATAGGTTGTGGCCACCACTGCAGCAGCCTTATGCACAGTGATAGCCGGCAAAATTTGCCCTTAAATGGAGTTTTTAGTTTTCTTTCCTATCACTGTTGACCTCTGCCGGAGGACAGAGGCTCTCTTTTTGATTTATGCCGACCATTGTTGATTGTCCGAAATTCTGATCCCCAGGTAGTCTAACTGGCTGACTCGTTCTATAAATTGGCCACCTATAATGATTTTTCTCCTAAAGGTCTTATGTGGGTTAAAAGCCATAAACTTGGTCTTGTCTGCATTTATTTCAAGGCCCCTCTTCTTGCAGAACCTAGCAAAAGCATCTAATTCATTTTGGAGGCCCAATGGGGTTCTTGACATCAGTAGAGTGTCATCTGCAGACATAAGGATAGGAACCGGGGCTCCTGCTAGCTTGGGGGCATCATGGTTAAATCTCATCAGCTGATCTACAGCACAATTGATAAAGAGGCTGAACAGAGTAAGGGCCAATACACACCCCTGTCTGACCCCTTTTGCAATGGGAATAGCGACTGTCAAGTCGCCACCCTGTGACCACAGAACCTGGGCATAGGTTCCCTCATGGAGATGTTTTATCAGTCTCAGTAATTCACTGTTGAGATTATAAGACTCCTACACATTCCATAACAAATCCCGAGGGACCATATCAAAAGCAATCTTTAGATCAATAAAAGCAACGTACAGGTGGTCCTTATTTAAGTTCAGGTATTTCCAGCAAAGGAGATGGAATCTAAATACCTGGTCTATTGTGCTAACCCCTTTAATAAATCCTGCCTGAAAATATGAGAGGACCTGAAAATCCTCAATCCATGTATGCAGTCTAGTCAGAACCTGCTTGCAAAATACCTTCTGGCTCACATCAATTAGGCTTATTGGTCTATAAATGGCTGGTGATTCCCTGACCCCCTTTTTATAAATGGGGACTATTATTGCTCCTCACCATGTGGGGGGGAGCTCACCACCCCTCAGGATCGCATTGCTAAGGGTATTTAAATACAGAGACCAAGTTCTAGGTCAGGATAAATACAAATCGCCTGGGACACCATCAAGGCCTGGAGCCTTCACTTTGCGCAGTGTTTGGAGGGCCAAAGTAGTTTCTTCCAAAGAGAAATAGCCCAGACCAAAACTTGGCAAATTTGCTTTCCTAGAAAATGAAATTTGGGGAGTACAAAGCCATACAGATGTTGGTTGGTATACGCTGGTGCCTCTATTCAAATCCACCCTCTAAAGATTTTCAAAATGTGACACCCAAGTTGCTGGCTGGATTACTGGGTCATTCTCAACTTTCTGAGGATCTTTCTTTTCTACCAACAGTTTCCAAAACAATTTTGTGTCCCCCTCTTGGAGAGCACCAACCAGGGTATTACATTTTTTAGTTTCCCACTAATTTTTAGCAATTTTTGAAGCTGTTTTGTATGAAGACTTGCTACTCTTATCTCCCGACGATTCCCTTTCTGTAGCACCCTCAACAACTGTGATTTGGCCTGTCGGCAAGAACTAGAGAACCACTGCAACGATATATCCATGGTTTTCCCTCTTTCTATCACTACCAGAAAGAGAGGTCTCAGCCGATTGACCAAGGAGCAGTGCAAATTAATTAGATCCACTAATGCAAAATCAATATACTTCAGGGGGAGTAAAGTCATTTTAACTGCATCATAGATTGCAACCTGGAACTTCATGTCATCTGCCACCGCTTCCCATCTTACATTCTTATAATCATTACTCACTGTTAAATTATTACCCATCACCCGTTTGGTCAAATTGCTGCTATTAAATATGGAGAGTGTAAAAACTGAGCAGAGAGCTTGGTGGTCACTATCAACCCTAGGGGTAACAGCCATATCACTAAGGGAATGCCAAAGGATGTCATCAACAAAAATGTAATCCAGGTGATTCATGTATGGTCCTTTTTTATACGTGGGCATAGCCGGGTTATCCGACTTGGTATTCCCATTTACTACCCTTAATCCCATATTGTTTATTAAGTTCTCTAATACGGCTACCACTCCCTCTAGTTGCTTTGTTATTTCTTGTACCAGCCCTGATTTATCCCAAGGGTCTGCAAACTGAGTTCTTTCTCGTGGATAATTGTCCTTGTAACTTAGCTGCATATTACAGTCCCCTGCTATAATTATGCTTAGTCCCCCAGCAGCTGGTTCAGAAAATCCAAAAGGAGATTCAGAAAGGCAATCTGTGTGTTTCGTGGCCAGGTCTAATATAGATATTTACGATCACTATGCGAGTGTACCCCCCTTGGGTTTCTAATTTCCATCTCCACTGCTAGTATACCACTAGTGGGGCACGCTAGCCCCTTCACCTTAGGGAACAGATCTTGCTTCAGCCAGATTATTAACCCTCCGAAGCTCTCCCAGATGAAGATGGGAGTGCAATCTTCTGGAAGGTCAGATATCCCCGTCTGTGGGTCGCTAAAGATGCCCACGTTTCCTGGAGCACGATGATATGGTGTTGAGCTGTAAAGCTGCACCACTCAGGATTAGTTGTTTTGGAATGCAAACCTGCCACGTTCCAGGATAAAAATTTAATTAAAGAATGATTACAATCTCCTGAGTCCAGCCACCACTCCATGCCTCTTGCAGGAGCTGTGGCTGCTTCCCAATCCCACCCGACTTCGCATCCACTGTGGAAATTACAGTACACTATTTCCTCTATTTCCACACAGCCCAGTGATAGACTGATTGAAACACGAGGCTTCGCAATTGTTTTAATTGGCAAGCCATTATATTGGGGATTTTGAGCCAATCCACAGTTGAAGTTACACTCCTTGGACCCCGGTCAGAACTATATGTACTTAGGAGAGGTGTAGTGCTTAGGCTTCCTCGACAAAATAAGTTGACAATTGAGGGGGGAATCATTTGAGTGAGGCTAACTTGGGACTGAGTACCAGGTCTCAATCTTTGCTCGAGCGCTAACAGTCCCTTTACTCAATATTGGCTGTTCAATTTCAGCCCTATAAAATCAATTTCAAGAACTTCACTTGAATGTCTCTGGACATTGATTATGTCTTCCCGTATGACTGATCTGCATTTCTTTACTCCCCTAATCCAGTGGATCACTTTATTTTTAAGTGAATCCCCTGATTCTTTGTGGCCATGATTTAGCTTTGGGATATCCATCAAGTATATATCATACTGCCTGAGAATGGTCTGGGTCTGCAGAGGTTTCCATATGGAGTCCATTTTCCTAAATTCAGGGCACTCTTTTGTGTACACCTCTTGCCTTACTCCTCTCATTACATTGGTTTAACTTGATCTTGTATTGACCGTATCGAGCGCTACACAACCTTTCTCGTGGCTAATCTGTGTGGCCTTACCAACTCTCTTTTCCTTACACTTCCCTGAGATGGGGGTTTCACTTAACTGTATTAGTAAATCAAATATGTGAAATTGGCAGAGGAGCATGATAAATACCATTTTCAGCAAACCTGCCCTAATTAAAGAAGAAGAAAGAAACCAGGGGCCAGATGTAGGAAAAAAGCAATTTGCAAGTCGCAAATTGCTATGCAGTACGGTGTCTCAGACCCCGACTGCAACTCGCAATGGGGTTGCAATGACCCACCTCATAAATATTCATGAGGTGGGTCGCAAATTGCGGCCCCATTGCGAGTATAGGCACTCGCTAACATGGAGGCCTGCTGACGTCAGCAGACCTCCATGTTAGCGACCTGCTTTTCAATAAAGCATTTTTTTTTTTGGGAAGTGTAGCCCGTTTTCCCTAAGGGAAAACGAGCTGCACTTTAAAAAAAAACGAAACCTTTAGTTTCGGTTTTTTTCAGGGCAGGGAGTGGTCCGTTGGACCACTCCCTGCCCTGAAAAAATATTTTGGGCTCCAGTCACAAACTGGAAGGGGTCCCATAGGGACCCCTTCCAATTTGCGATTGGGTTACCATCCACTTGAAGTGGATGGTAACTGCGATGCCATTTGCGACCGCATATGCGGTTGCAAATGGTATTGCATCCCACTGCGACCCGCAAATAGGAAGGGAACACCCCTTCCTATTTGCGAGTCTGAAATTCATTTTGCGAGTCGGTAACGACTCGCAAAATGCATTTCTGCATTGGGATACGCGTTTTGCGACTCACAAACGGCAAATTTTGCCGTTTGCGAGTCGCAAAACGTTTGCTACATCTGGCCCCAGGTTACTTTGTTTACATAATGCCGGGAAAACTCGCTTTCCTAGTAGCACAAATGGGATAGGATAAATTACTGGCGCAGAGCCACAGTTTAGGTGTATTTAGCAGAAGGCAGAAGCGCTACAGCTGTCCCCACTCCTTTCGGTAAAGCAATTGTATCGGATAGAGAGCGAGGTCTCAATCTGTAAAGCATATCTCAGAGGCCCATATATGTGGTGTAGATAAATCAAAAAAACGAATTGCCTTCGTTTTTCTGTGTATCATATTCTTGAAAGGCTTATAATTACATTAGATTATGACCTGTTGTTCCTAATGGATTTTATGAGTCGTGCTTTGCCAAAGTGCATTACAGAGCACTGAACGAGATCGAGTGAAGCTACCAACATATCAATAATAAATTTGATCCTAAGCACATTTGTGATTTCACACTAAATGTAAAAAGGAACTGTTTAACTTTCTTTTTAAGAAAATGTTAAAGGTTTTTGTAAAAGCAGCTAAAGGAATCGTTTGTTCTTTATTCCTTGCAAATCTCCACGTTCACTACGTAAACGCAATTTTATGTTCAAAGGTGTTTTATACAGTTATTGTTCTATTTACGCGTACACATTATTTTGCACTTTTATAAAGCACCTTATTTCACATTTCACCGAACTCACAAAAGAGCAATGTATATATGTTAGGTTTTCCTGGGGCAGTAATAATCCAATGTGTGGTCAAACACTATCTTGCATGTGCTCCTGATTACTTTGCAACAACAACCCATTGCAAACTACTTTTATTGTGTAGGGGTGGTCATACACAATAAATCCAATTGGCAAGTAGAAGTGCCACTGATCTTCATTGTAAAGAACACTGAGGAGAGAGATAGATGTGTTCATGTATGTAGAATTGTGTGTGTGTGTGCGCATGTGTGTGTGTGTGTATATACAAAGTACATTCCCATAGGCATGAAAGTAGACCTGGACCACTCACACATCTTCTATCAAGGGTTGTACTACAGTGAAACCTCTCAGCTTTTCACAGTTTCACGAATCGCAATATGGATGCAAAATCCATGCATTCCTGCGATGGTCTCAATTTTAAGTAAACCTTCTGAAAGACAAAAGAAACTGTCTCCCACGTGGTGTTTGTTTAATTCTTTTGCTTCCTTGTATATGAAAGCAATGCCAGGCCACACGATAGCAAGAAAAGAAAAATAAACACCAGAGGGAGGATCATTCTTTTCTGGAGCCTGGAGCATTACACTTGTAATGCCCCACTCTATTTGGCCTCACACTTATGGGCCCATATTTATACTTTTTGACGCAAACCTGCGGCTCCAGCCATTCCAACGTGCCAGCCGGGTGTGATATTTAAGGAATGACAGTAGCCGGCCCAGCGGCCTGGTTAGCGTCAAAATAAATGACGCTAATCGGGCAGCAGAGGTGTAGGGAAGACTGGGGGCTGTGCATCAAAGAATGGTGCAAGTCAGGTTAGAGTAAAAAATATTGACTCTAACCTGACTAGCGTCATTCTTTGACGCACAAACCCCATGGAAATGACTGTTGTTTTAGCAAAGACAGGAGCCATGCCCCCCTGCCCAATGGGCATGCCCAGGGGACTTCTATCCCCTGGGCATGGCCATTGGGCACAGTGGCATGTAGGGGGGCCCAAGTTAGGCGTACCTCTACTTACCTGTACTTACTGTAGAAGGGTACCCCATCCATGGGTGTCCTCCAGGGGTGGGCGAGGGCGGCAGGGGGTGTCCCTGGGTGCAGGGAAGGGCACCTGTGGACTGCTTCCATGGTCAGAGACCATGGTAATGAGCCCACAGGTCCCCTAATGCCTGCCCTGACCCAGGCATTAAAAAATGACTCTAAACAGGCTTAGAGCGATTTTTTAAGGCCCTCCTCCTCCTGTGCATCATTTTTGCACAAGAGTATAAATAAGGCGCAAATGCCTTAGAGTAATTTCTTTCCCGGGAACGTCTACCTTGCATCTCATTAACGAAAGCTGGGTTTCCACAGTGAAAAAATGACTATAACTCCATAAATATATAGCGCCAAAGTATAAATATGGAGTTAGGTTTGTGCCGGATTTGTGTAAAAATAAATGACCCAATTCCGGCGTAAAAAAAGTACAAATATGCCCCTTATTCCCAGGCCATCTAAAGAAGCACAGATTAGCACAGCTAGTATTGTCAGGGAGCTCACAGGAATGACACGACCAAACATGTGGAGCAGGGATGACACGACCAAACATGCATTTACTCCCTGCCCCACTGCTGGCTGCACCTCCCTGCGTTATGAAAACAATGAAAGGGGGAGACTGAGAACGTGAAGCTATGCCCTTTTTTCCTAATCTTATCTCAGTAACTGGCCACGATAATACTATACAAACAACTGTTTCATACATCCCAAAGGCTCTGATTTACGACGGAGACTTCGATTTTTTGCAGCCAAAAATGCCTTTATTGTTGCTGCCTCTTGCCTAAATTGCATTTTCTTTAATGCAAGTCTATGGGGGAAAATTAAATCTCCCAATTTGTGTTTCAAAACTTCTCTCTTTCTAGTGTCAGAATGTTGGCATATGTGTTTTTTTTGTTAGTCATTGAAAGAGAGGCCATGTGGTATAGCAAACAAAGCTGCTCTTTAAAACTGGGAGACAGGTTCAAGTCCCAGAGTTGGCTCAACGTCCTTTGATCCTGGACAAATCACTTAATTTCTTTGCCTCTAAAGGGGAAAAAAACAAATCTGTCCTCGTTTAATTTGAACTAGTGGTTATGTAAACTGCTACAATGCCCTTTGGTTGAGTTCACACTATATAAAACTGCAAAAAAGAATGAGCAGAAATCATATATATTTATTTTCACTTTAAAAAACAAAGGTTACAGGGACATTATAGTTAGGCTCACATTTTAAACGTACAAAACCATAGAAAGTCACCTATTATGGTTATAGTTATCTCAAGTAACTATATCTCATGCCCCAAGGTAACTCTAACTCGCACTCCCCTTAATGCACAGTTTTTTAATCAAAAATATTACTGCAAATATTTAATTGATGTTATCAATAATGTTATCAAAGAAGTCATGAGTGCCTTAATTTGAGGGGTAATTAGCAGTGCATGGTGAGGACTTGAGTTATAGTTACCTAAGGGCACAAGTTATAGTTACTTGAGATAACTCAAACTATAACAGGAGAATTTCTATAGTTTTGTATAGTTAAAATGTGAGCCTCACTATAACGTCACTGTAACCTTTGTGTTTTTTAACTGAATTTCGATGATTTTCTTAAAGTATAATAATTTTCATTACTATACGTTATTCCAACCACCATCATGCATGGCCTTTGGCCGTGTGTGGTGGTGGTTGGCCGCAGGGCCTGGCTCTGAGGCCATCCCCCTATGAGCACCCAACCGTGCACCGTGAACCCCCTAACCACCCAATACCACGCTGCGCATGCCCTTTGGCTGTGCTTGACAGGAGTTGGCCACGGTCTGTCTCTCTGGCTGTGACAATAGGTGTGAGAGAGTGTATCTGGG